>NW_026622808.1:43765474-44390474 GCF_023065955.2 Ursus arctos | reverse complement strand
TTTGGCGATTCAGGGTCTTTTCTGGTTCCGTACAAATTTTAGGATTGTTTGTTCCAGGTCTTTGAAAAATGCCAATGGTATTTTAGTAGCGATAGTATTGAAAGTGTAAATTGGTCTGGGCAGGATAGACATTTTAACAATGTTTATTCTTCCAATCCATGAGCATGGAATGTTGTTCCATCTTTTTGTGTCTTCCTCTGAAACAGGAAGAAATAGACAATCTGAATAGACCAATAACCAGTAACGAAATTGAAGCAGTAATCAAAAACCTCCCAAAAAACAAAAGTCCAGGGCCAGATGGCTTCCCAGGGGAATTCTACCTAACATTTAAAGGAGAAATAATACTTATTCTACTGAAGCTGTTCCAAAAAATAGAAACAGAAAGAAAACTTCCAAACTCCTTCTGCGAGGCCAGCATTACCCTGATCCCAAAACCAGGCAAAAACGCCATCAAAATGGAGAAATAGAAACCAATATCCCTGATGAACATGGATGCCAAAATACTCAACAAGATCCTAGCTAATAGGATCCAACAGTACATTAAAAGGATTATTCACCATGACCAAGTGGGTTTTATTCCTGGGATGCAAGGGTGGTTCAACATTCGCAAATCAATCAACGTGATAGAGCACATCAATAAAAGAAAAGACAAGAATCATATGATCCTCTCAAATGACGCAGAAAAAGCATTTGACAAAATACAACATTCATTCCTGATTAAAACTCTTCAGAGTATAGGGATAGAGGGAACATTCTTCAATATCATAAAAACCATCTATGAAAAGCCCACAGCAAATATCATTCTCAATGGGGAAAAGCTGCGAGCTTTTCCCCTCGCGGCTTTCCCCCTAAGGTCAGGAACATGACAGGGATGTCCACTATCACCATTGTTGTTCAACATAGTACTAGAAGTCCTACCATCAGCAATCAGGCAACAAAAAGAAATAAAAGGCATCCAAATTGGCAAAGAA
Source organism: Ursus arctos (assembly GCF_023065955.2). Taxonomy (NCBI): domain Eukaryota; kingdom Metazoa; phylum Chordata; class Mammalia; order Carnivora; family Ursidae; genus Ursus; species Ursus arctos. Next base: position 44,389,503 of record NW_026622808.1, on the reverse strand, counting down.
GTCAAACTCTCCCTCTTTGCAGATGACATGATGCTTTATGTGGAAAACCCGAAAGACTCCACACCCAAATTACTAGAACTCATACAGCAGTTCAGCAATGTGACAGGATACAAAATCAACGCACAGAAATCAGTTGTTTTTCTATATGCTAACAATGTAACTGTAGAAAGAGAAATTAAGGAATCAATTCTATTCACAATAGCAACAAAACCCATAAGATAACTTGGAATAAAACTAACCAAAGAGGGAAAGTACCTATACTCTAGAAACTACAGAACACTTATGAAAGAAATGCAGGGTGATTTTTTTTATGCAGCATTGCTGAATAATAGTTGACAGAATAATAGCAATAGCTAATAGCAGTTGGGTCCTCACCTTGTGTGAGGCACTGAACTCAGGTTTAACATTCATGATTTGCTCTAATTCTTAGACAACCTGGAGGGGTGGGGATTATTCTTCTCTTAAAAAAAGTTAAGTGATTGACCTGAAGACACATGATTAACAAATGGCAGAATCGAGATTCATATCCAGGGCCATCTGGTTCTTGTGCCTGGTTTTCTGTCACTGCCCTAGACTATTCCTCTTATGTATTCATGTATGTTAGGGCTGAAAGGCCAAGACCACATCTGTCTACTGGTCTAGAATTCATTTGTCTGGCCTTCAAAGAGATTTATTGTGTACTTATTACATACTATGCATTGAGTCTGGCATACAGTAAGCACTCGCTGCTTAATGTAAGTTAGCTGTTATTGGTTTTACCATGTGAATATGTAAAAAAAAAAAAAGAAACAATGAGATCTTAATACAGGGAGAAAAATAATGTGGTTCTATGAATAACATATTTGATATAACTAAAGAAACCACTTCCAATTGTTCATGTTAAATGAATGATTGCCACCAAGTAAGATCTCGGAGATTTAATTTTATTATAAGAGCAAATAGATTTATTTGAAATGTAAAAATTTTTAAATTTTAATTGTATCAATTAATTGTATAATTCTCTATCTTTTCTATGCTTCTAACATGGGGAGGTATTATATGTAAGCCAGACTATTTCTAGAGAAAAAAAATAATGCCTCTACCCCCAAGTCATATGCTAGGGTATACAAAGAAGATATTCTCTTTTCACATATTTTCAAAGCTTTCAAGAGTTAGAAAAGGCACAATATTTTTTGAACAACTATTAGATACCAGGTACTAATATAAGTTCTGGGAATTTTAAGACTGTTTAATAAAGGACCTCCGTTTTACATTTAAGAAAATGTCAAAAAGTATTCACAGTGTCCCTGGCCACACAGCTGGTTGTGGACAATTGCTACTTAGAATCATGTTTCTTCTAATTTAATAAGTCAGGCATCTTGTTTTTGCCAGAATCAGGCCAGAACCAGAAAAATGATAATGGTTGCTCTGTACCTGGAGCCACAAATGCGAACACTTACAAAGGCCATTCAGGTAAAGTAAAGGAGTGAAGGTGGCAGGGCTAAGACCACAGGAAGTGACCACAGCTGTGATAAGAGGGAGAAAACAGCCCCTGGGACAGTCCCTGGTGATTGCCCACCCCACTCATTCCTGACACCCTCTCTCCTTGCTAACAGAATCCTGACTTCATTCAGGTCATAGCGTTCTCAAGCCTGTGTGATGAATCAGCATTGGTGCAAACCAATCGTGATAATCCCAACATCCTTTGCTAGCAAGTAGGCGTGGCTGTGTGACCCAGCTCTGGCTAATGAGGTCCAGGGAAAGATGTCTAGGAGGTTTCTGGGAAATTTTTTCCTTCCTTGAAAAAGAGATAAATGGGTAAGGACCCTCCCTTGAATGACCTCTTTCTCTTCCTACTGGTATGATAAGGAGGAAGAAAATATGCCACTACACCGAGGATGGCAGCAAAACATAGAAAGATACTGTTGTTAAGCTCTTGAATGAAATCTAAACAAGCCTTCCCTCAGACTCCTTGTTAAGCAAGCAATACAAGTCCCTATGGTTTCAACCTTTATTACTTGCAGCAGAATGCATTCCTGCCGACTGCTCTGTGTCCCGATGAAAGAGGCAGCTGCTATTCGGCTCCCATCAACTACCGAATGTGGGAATGAGGGCCCAGTGTTGCCACCTCTTCCAATAAGATAGAAAACAGTAAATTTTTAAATGTGAAACCACCTGTTCTAAAATAAAGGAAACTAAATCAAATTATTAAAACAGTGTGCATACCAAACAAAACATACCTTCAAGCCAATTGTAAGAGCTGCAGTTTGGCAGTTGCTGACAGCTCTGTGTATCAAGTTCGTAAACTCTGTCCTAAATTAACTACCCATTTTGCTGGCTGGTCTTAGTGGAAACTCGCAAAAGGACCATCAAAAAGCAATTATTATGTGGGCACTGAATCCTGCAGATATAATAAACCAGATTTGCCTTCCCAGACTCAAGAAGAAAAGGAATGGCTTCTCCATACAGCTGGCCTTGGATTTAAAAAGAAAGTTGAATTGTTAGGTCGGAGAGAGGATTGAATCTGTGCAGACATTTCCATGGGTCTGCTTTCCAAATTGATTTGTCATTCCTTTGATAAGATCTTAGAAACTGATTGCAGAGCTACTTGGACTCAGGGTTCATGCAACTCTGGTTAGAAAAAGGAAGAAAATTAGACCCTTTCTATGTCGAGGATCAAACCGGGGACCTGCTGCTAATCTTGGGTTTATTGTATGGTTTTGGATACTGCCCCAGGCTGGATAAAAATAGCAGCAGTGCTAGTAACAACAACAATAAGAGCACTGAAATATTTGTCTATTGTTTTTACGTTGGGAAACTGCCCTCCTCTGCTCCATATGGTACCAACAGAACTGTCCATCGCAGGGGCCTACCTACCTTATACCTGCAAGGGGAAGCATCGGACCCCAACCTAGCCGATCATCTTCCTGTATGATTGGCTGCAGAGATGGCATGTGATACAAACAGGGAAAATCAGAGTTCTTTTATGACAGTTGATGGAGGGACAGAGAGACAGAACCTCTTTTCTCCTCCGCCATCCTAAACTATAAAGAAGAAAGCTATGTAATACCAGATACCATGTCATCATCACAGATATAACACCTGTCTGAAAAAGAAGCCAAGTGATTTGTGTGTAGCTGAGAGTTGGGGAGGGAGAGTCTCTGACAATAGGATTTAAATTTCTGAATCCATCTGTGCCTGAAAAAAGTTCATCCCTTGGACATTCCCATTAAGTAAACCAATGAATCCCTAGAGAAATATTGCTAAAAAGTCAGAACAAAAAGTACCAGTGTCCCTGAGAATATGAAACAACTAAATGTAAACTATAATTGACTGACTAGAATAGGTGGAAGACAATTTTAATCCATAGGCTGATCAGAAAATTCCCAGTGGGGTGCCTGGGTGGCTCAGTTGGTTATGTGACTGCCTTCCATTCAGGTCATGATCCTGGAGTCCCAGGATCAAGTCCCGCATAGGGCTCCTTGCTCAGTGGGGAGTCTGACCCTCTGATCCGCCCCCTTCTCATGCTCTCTTTCTCTCTCATTCTCTCTCTGAAATAAATAAATAAATAAATAAATAAATAAATAAATAAATAAATAATCTTTAAAAAAAAAAAGAAAGAAAATTCCCAGTGGAAGCACAAGGTGTGTTTATAGCAACCAAAATAAAAAGAAGTTATACAGAACATAGAGATCACATATGGTAATAATTTAAAAAAAAATCTCTGCTCCCTACTCTTATGAAGTGACCCTATCTTGAACTGTTGGCTTCTGTTTACTTCTTTTTTTCCCCTTCTGTCTCCAAATGAGGTGTATATTCTGCAGACACAAAGGGTATGGACTCCAGTGGATGATGCTTTGCAGACAGGCATCTTGCAGGCCAGGGAAAACCTGTGTTTTTCCTCAACATCGTTCCTTGTTCATTGTTAACAAATTATATTATTTTACTGACAAGGGGGAATACACATCTTATTCATTCTGAACGCAGGCTTGAGTTGAGTCAGGTCGATGTGTTTTGAGTGTCAGCTCTACCCATGACTAGCTGTGATACTTAGGTAAGTTACTTAAACTCCAGGAGTCAGTTTTCTCAGGGGGAATAGAGGTTGGGGTGAGCATTACACAAGCTATTGTATGTAAAGTGCCCAGGTCACTGCCTTGCACTATCTACAAATTCAAATTAAGGGGTGTTTGACACTTAGTCCTTTTTTTCTCCATTATCTCTTTTTGCCCTCAGAAGCTCAATTTCTTAGTTTTCTTTTCCTGTTATTTCTGTTTGTCAATGTTTTCTCCAACCATATGTCTTTTGTTTCCCTCCCAAAATATAGCATAATGAAGAACACAAAGTGATATTCAGTAAATCCCCTGCCCCAATTTAGGCCTTGAACTCCCACATTATATCTTTAACTGCTTCCTTAACATTTCCACTTAGATATCCAATATAGAAGTGTCTCAAATTTAACAAAGCCAAAATAAGAGTGTGTGATTTCCTCCATATCCTCAGTCTTCCACACCTGAAGAAATGGCACCATCAGCCACCCAATGCCCAACTGAGCTTGCTTTTCTATTTCATCTCCCATATCCAAATAATCAGCAAGTCCTACTGGACACCTCCTATATGTATATCATATACTCTATATTTGTCCCTGACTGCCAGTGCTCTATCATACTAGTTCAAACCACCATCTCCTCTTGTCTGGTCTCCTAGAGTCTCAACTAGTCTATTACTGAGTTCGGAGTTGTCCTAAATTGATTACCATGGGACATTCCTGATAAAGACAGAGCTGATCTCCAACATCATTACTATTTTCTCTTGGAAATCTTTAAAATCATAATCAAGGAGAATTCACTGCAAGCTAAAAAAGTCAAAGAACGGTGTCATGAATTTTCCCAGTGCAGGGCAAAAACTAGGAATTCTTAAGAATCAGGAATTTCAGTATTATACTGGAGGAGCATGAGCTGACATCCCGTGGCAGCAGATCAAGCTTAGCCACTCTCTCTAAGGTTACTTTCCTACTCCTGTAACACTAGGAGGGAAACCTGGCTTCTTAAGCTCCTGAGAAGTTCACAGGAATCTGGTGAATTAATTAGACTCCTGTGAAGTTCAATCAATCACAGCCCAAAGTCCGGAGGACAAGAAGGTAGCAATTAATCTCAGGTTTCTACTTCTCAAACAAAATAAGAGCATCTAGGCTACTGGGTTACTAGGCACAGAATCTTCATGACAATTATAGGTATCCTTTAGGAACATTAATATTCATTTGAATCATATGAAATTGCCATTTTTGTAGGTCAAAATGTTGAATAATAGCAATATCTATTATTTAACCTAATAACAATAACTAATGTTTGTTTCTTACTATGTCTTAGGAACTACATGAAGTGCTTTATGTGCGTTATATGAAAGGGTTTAGCACAATTAAAACAATTCATAATTCCTTGCAGTAATTATGATAGTTAATAATGCATCACTCAGTCCCACAATAATTCTACTGAATATTATTATCCCATTTTACAGAACTGGAAACAGAATGAGAGAGGTCAAGTAACTTGCCCAAATCCAAACTATCAAAATCTACTAAGTGGTAGAGTCAGAAGTAAAGAATAAATATAAAAGTCTTTCAGATTCTAAATGCTATGAGTTACTGCTTTATTGAGTGCTTACTATGTATTGGGCACTTAGAATACACTATTTCTAATTTTCATAAACATGCATGAAAGGTAAAGATCATCCCCATTCTAACGAGAAGTAACTGAGCCTCCAAGATGTTAAGTGGTCTAAAGGCAGATAATACATGGCATAGCTGTGATTTGAACCCAAAGCTGTTGGATTCCATAACACTTATTTATTTTCAGTCTGCCAAACTGCATTTTGTATAAGAAAGAAACTGTTTTGGGAGGAAGGGACACACACACACACACACACACACACACACGTGCATATGAATGCACGTGTGTGCGTGTGCGCGCATGTGTGTGCGTGTGTGTATGTGATTTGTTAAGACCAATCAGCTGGATTTTTAACAAAAGAAACCCATTTGCTCCGCCTTCTGGAGACTATATAATTTGAATCATTGTCCCAAGAGCACAATGCCCATGCTAATCAATATTGAGCTCAGGAATAAAAGCTATGACCCTAAACCCCAAATTTGTTTTGGATAAAAACTACTGGCCTCCTGTTCCCCAGTGAACTTCCAAGCCCATCGCTTTTGCTTGGAAAACTTCCTGCCTCCTCCCAATTCCCCTCAGGGAACCAATGCCGGCAATGTGTGTGGAATGACTCACTGAAACGTTGTAAAAATGAACAGATCTTTCCAAGGCTGTCAGCCAACACTGAGAAATTTGGTACAGACCGTCAACCAAATGGAACTCGATTCATCTATATTAGGATGATGGGAATGAGTCAACTCTCAGGAGCCTCGAACCTTTCATTTTAATTAGTCCAAATAATGTAAAGCAAATGCTTTTAAACCACTAAAATTCAACAAGCTGCCCACATCTTCTCATAAATACTCCACCTCCACTCCCTCCCCTCTTTCCTTTTTCACACACACAAGAAATTGATAAAGTCCAAGGACAGCCTTTGACTGGAATCATTTCTCCCTCCTCCAATGTTGGCTGAGGTCTATAGTTGCCAGCATTCTAATTCTACTAGCCACAATCCTCTTCCTAAGACCACCCTAGGCGAAGAACCCAAAAGATTGGACTAAGAACTGCTTCTAGAACAGAAAAGGACATGATTTAGAGTAATTCTTTACATCCTGGATAAACACACAGAATGTCAAAGGTTTATTGTCCATTATGTGAAGACATTTGCTCCTTTTTATTAATCATAATGTTTTATTAAACATGAAGAGCATGACTTTGAAATCAGACAGACCTGGGTTTGCCTCTAGCACTTACTAGCTGTGTAGACCCAGACAGTTTTCTTAAAAACCTTTTACTTCAGGGGCAGCTGGGTGGCTCAGTTGGTTAAGTGTCCAACTCCTAGTTTCAGCTTAGGTTGTGAAATTGAGCCCCATGTCGGGCACCATGCTCAGCGTGGAGTCTCCTTGAGATTCTTTCCCCCTCCCTCTTCCTACTCCTCTGCTCCTTCCTCTGCTCACACACACTCTTTCTCTAAAATAAATAAATAAAATATTTAAAAACAAACAAATCTCACTTCATTTCTCTCACCTATAAAAAAGAACTAATATTAGTTCCTAGTTCGTAGGATTTTTATAAAGATTAAATGAAATACAAAGTTTGTTAAGGACTTTGAACAATGTCTGGCTCATAGTAAGTGTCCAACAAACGTTATATAGTATCATTATCATCTGGGTATTGGACAATATTTTTTTTTGTTTAAGCAAGAGAAACCCAACCGAAACAGGCTTAAGCAAAACATAAAATATAACAAACATAAAAATAAAATAAAAATTTGTAGATTCACATGACTTATAAGCCTAGGGAATTATCAAGTTCAGATAAAGGTGGCTAGTCTAGAAGCTCAACTTACATCATCAAGAATCTGAGTCCTCATTAGCAGCTTACACTTTACCCTGGAAAGAGAATCCTTTCCCAATAGTTTCATGGAAAGTTACAGTCCTGGCACACACTGAGCTAGCATCTCCCACCTAATTGCTGCAGCTCATACTAACCAGGCCTTACGTCTCCTAGCCTGGGGGCAGTGCAATGGAGCAAATCCCACTGGAACCCTTCTATGGTCTGAGATTAGGGGGAAAATGAATCCCCAAAATAAAACCAAGATGCCACTACCAGAAAGGAGGAATGGGGCCAGAGAGGCAAAAATAGCAGACAATCACTCAAGTCTGGAGGAGTTAAAACTAGCTTGAGTCCAAGTCAGCCAAGTTTCTTGGGATTCATCATGGAGAAATCGAAAAGCTTTGAAGGTGACATGAAGAGTCTCTTCTTCCTAAAAGCCACTCTCCATTTGGAATCCATTCTTAGTACACTGGGTCAAGTAAATAGTCTTTAGACTATTTTAAATTCTTCTCGAGACTACTATAACTGGCCACAAACAGGATGTCATTGCCCAGGTCAGTTAAAATCACTTCTAAATATATGAAAGTCTGAAGAGCAGATTCCCCAGTGGAAGGAAAGGTTATAGCTTGGCATCTCTACTTGCATTCTTTATTTAATTCTCAACCCTGACAAGGAGGTGTCATTATTCCCATTTACAGATGAGGAAACTGACACTCAGCAAATGTGAATGACCTGCTAAAGGTGTGCAGGTATGAACATGGCCGGGTGGTATTTCTAATCCAAATGTGTTAGACTCCCTATAATAATTGGCCATCACTCTTCTCAGCAACAGCCATGAATAGTTCGTTCCCTTTTTGACTCCTTGTTCCATACTGAAGTGCTTTGTAAAGGAGGGAGGATCATCGTAAGTGAATCTGAGAGTCTCTACACACAAGCGACCGTTTCGTACTGACACCGAGTACAGGTGAGGATGCAACTCTATCACTTCCTACAAACCACCCTCTTCGCATCAGAATGTCTGGCTCTCCCTCGAAGCTCAAGGGCTGGTGCTTTTAAAACACCCTGAGGAAAATCCTTTCAGTCACTTTGAGTTGAGCAAGTATGAGACAGCAGACATTCTCCATTCCACAAAGGACCTGTCCAGTGTTTCTTGTACTCAGGGCACTTAGAAATCCCAAATCTCACAACAGCTAGCTTGACATGGGCAGAGATTTTGTTGAAGGGAAACACATCGTACTGCTAGAATTGTTTTGTAGTTGTTGTGGAGAGGTTTCATATTTATTTTCTTTTGAGATTGCAAATATGGTAGTCATGGACACCTCTTGAATTGATCAGCAGGGGTGGGATATTTGGGGGAAATTTTCCACATACGAGGAATTCCCTATTCAGGAGATTGTCAGAGATGATTGTTTATCTGAGACAACTGCTTTCCCTGAAATGTAGGTCAAAGAGTGCTGTGTTACTTGAGAGGATTCCCATCACATAATTCCCCATTGACATCCTCAGTGAAGATTTAGGAAGCTATAAAGCTGAATTTCTTGATTTCAGAAGAACTGAAGAACATTCTAGAATGCATCACTCATCTTGTTAGGCAGAGACCATGGAATGACCATCCATCCATTCCTTTATTCGCTTCATTCCTAGAGTTCCTGGCTGCATGACTGTTCATGACCAGTTCTCTATATGGTGACAGATTTGGCAGAAAGGCTGCTGGGCATGGGGACCCAAATGGTTAGCTAGACTGCTTCTTTCCCCGCAACTCTTCAGAGGTGGACTGGATTAGACCCTGGGGAGCATGCACACAGAAGCTGAGATTATCAAATAACTTCAAAAAAAAATGACATATATTTCTTTCAAAATGTGTGCCAGGTGATGCAAAAATACACACACACACACACACACACAGATAGTCCACAAAGTTAGAATAGTGAAAAAGTACAAACATTATCAGCCTATAGATTTCTCTCCCAAGCCTGCAACTAACATGAGAATGAAGAACAAATAAGGAGTTCCATTCTTTCTTTATTTCAAAGCAGCCTGTAAAGTGAAAAATAGGACTTTTTAAAATTTGGGGTTCCCAGGACATCAGCAGTATGTATGCATGGGGCAGTTGCTCAATAAGTAATTGTTAAGTGAAAGAAAGAACCACTTACACAGCTGTGTAATTCCTTGGCACCTGGCAATTTCTTCTGGTATTGCTGTAACGTGTAAGAAATGTTTAATGTCCGTGGTTTTCTCAGTTCCCTCAGGAGCAGTCCCCGGGACAAGTACTGAAGTTTAAGTACCTTGACAGGTGATTCCTGGAGGCACGAGTAAAGGAGAGAGAATGTGAAATAGGGCCAGCTGGGAAGACAGCTAACAAAGGGTGGTTTCACAAACAGGTTATCACTGTGGAAACCACAGCTCAGTGCCCTCAGGGATGCTGGGCAAGCCATGTGGCCTCAGGGTCCTGGAGTATTTATTCAACTACTCCCTTCCACCCTTTTCTGATTGAGGCCTGTTTCTGGAGGTGTGAGCTCCCCCGCGCTGTGGTCTGTCCCACCTGTGAACCAGGCATGCTCCTGTGGCCAAAGAACACCCTCGGAGAGTTGCAGGTTCTTGAGGTAGGATGGCCTCGCATGTGTGGGAATGCTGTGTGCCACGTAAACCAGCAAGGTGTGCTGTGGTGGACAGACTCTGAGATGACCCCCAGTAGTGTCCCCGACTGCAGTATTTATACTCTCATGTAATTCTCTTCCCTTGAGTGTGGGCTGGACCTAATGGTTTTAGTCTAAGGAATAGAATACTATAGCAAAAATGATACATTGCTACTTCCTGTATTAGATCACAACAACAACCAAAAGGGTCTTGTTCACCCTTGTTCTCTCTCTCCTGGGAAAAGCTGGCAGCCTTGTTGTGAGCTGCCCTATGGAAAGGTCCATGAAATATGGTGAGGGACTGAGGCTCTCAGACCAACAGCCCACAAGGGACTGTAGCTTGCCAACAACCATGAGTGAGCTTGAAAGTGGATCCAGTTTTGAGAAAACAGCAGCCCATCTGACAGCCTCATTGCAACCGATGAGGACGTCGGAGCCAAAGGCACCCAGTAAAGTCCTACCCAGATTCCTGACCTGCAGAACCTGTGAGATAATAAATATGCTTGGTTTAAGCTGCTTAATTTGTTACACAGCATTATGTAATTGATACAGCTGCACTATAAAGACCAAAAGCTTTTCTATAACGTTCTAATGGCAAAGTAAGAGTTTCAGAAGAGGTATTGTTTTTACTACTAGGGTGCACTGCCCATAGCTTTCAAAAGACTTTCAGAGAAGGAATTCAAACAGGTCAGTGGAGTACTTGCCCAGCTTTTTATACTTGTAAGATTTATTTAACTGGGCCTAACTTACCATCTAGAACAATGACTCATTTATTAGACACAGTAACCGAAGTTATAATCTGAACAGATATTTTGAACAAAAATGTGTTACAGCCAAACGAGAATCAATTAACTTTACACAATTGATTCCTGACTCTTACATTTATTATGTGTTTGCCAAAGCTATCAAGTGAAATCCTGCAACTCTTGAAATATCTAAAGCTAGGAAAATAGTCATTCAATGGCACAAAGTCTGGGTGTATACAATATTGAAATACAGTTTGGGAAGTCATAAATTTGAGACCATCAGGATTTGTCTCCTAACTTGGGACAGAGCCATCATATAATGCTTCATCCTCATTTCAAACTTGAACATTCGACCTTGTCCTAAAAGGTAGTTAGTGAGACAAGTTATTTTACTATGGAATGTACCTGTTTTGATCACCCCCTCTTCACTCTGCTGGTAAGGGGATCCCCACCCTCGGGCTATGGGGTTGACCAAACATAAGACACCAACACCAGACAGATGAAGTTGATAGCAGTTTCTTAGTCACATATACTCACAATCTGGGGGTGGAGGACACCACATGCCACACAGGGCCACATGGTGGTTGTACTTGGGAATGGAGTGAATAATCAGGGACTGTGGTAGACAGGCTTTGTATTACCAAGAGACTAGGGTAACCCCTTGTCCCGGTGGAAGCGTATAGTTGGTTTATTTGAGTAATTCTATGGGCCGGCAGGGAGCTGAAACCCACCACTTGGGATACTCAGGAACTGTATTTGGTGCATTTGATAATGAGCCCAGGAGACCTTTTCCACAGAGCAAAGTGGGAAAGGAGACTTACAATTAGATCATTTGAGACCCTCCTGATTTCACCAAATGTCAAGCGAACACATGATATTAATTTCAAGTCTCACACTACAATACCCTTGGAACATTTCCCCACAAAGGACCCATGAGTCTTTTCACAGTTCCTCTTGAGATGTCAGTAAGTTGACTGTATAAGCTATTAGATTTCATCAAGACATAGTAAAATTTACATGCACTTTACCTACAGAAAGATGCATTTGTCCTTTTACAAATTCCCTCCTCAAATCCCTTTTTGGTTTAGAAAACTTGCTTGCTTGATCTCTACGATTTTACCAAAAAAAGTTCAAAGTCACAAAGTCATCCCTCAAGGACACAGATGATAATAAAGACTGGGTTTGATGAAGTCCAGGCCACAGTTTCTGTCCTGAAGGGAACCAGAAAGGGGAGAGGATACCTCCTCTGCATTTTCCTGGTCATATTTACAGTCATAGAAGCAGAGTTGCAGGCAACCCTCTATGGTCTGCCTCCAACAGTGAGACAGGTTGGCCCATCCTGGTGCCCAAGACCAACTGGGAAATTGAGACATTCAGAAGGAGCAGTTCTGGGAAATCTATCTCTGGATATTGCTGAGCACTGGACTAGACAGGCAATAAAGGTAGAGTAAATTTCTTTTGGCAAGTCTTAGTCCCTTCATAGTCCTCTTTCCTATGATAACACATTATCAGGTACAATCTTGCTTGGAATGGTGGGGTCCTTAAATGGGGCAAAACACACCTCAATTATGTAGCCAAGGAAACAGGAACCCAGAAGGGTAAAGTTTGCTTGAAGATCTCATAGCTGGTTAGTGGCTTTTAAAAAGTTCTATTCTTGGGGCACCTGGCTGGCACAGTTGGTTAAGCATCCAACTCTTGGTTTTGGCTCAGGTCATGATCTCACCACCCTGAGATCATGCCCTGATTGGGTTCCAAGCTCAGCTCTCTCTTCTTCCTCTGCCCCTCCCCACCCCCTGAGTGTATGCACATGCACTCTCTCTAAAATAAATAAGTCTTTAAAAAAAATAAAAATAAAAAGTTCTGTTCTCTAAGGACACTTGGTAGTATGTTAGGACAAACAAGGGGAACAAGGTGTGGATGTTGGAGTGAATTCAATCTGGGTTTGAATTCCAGCTTTCCCGTCCACCAAGAATGCCACACTGAGCACATGATTTGATGTCTCTGAGCCTCAATTTCCTCTTCTGTATGAATGGGTTGACAGAATATCTTGCCTGACACATAGAGTATGCATATATTCCCACATCTACTTATATATTTTTTTCATTGGTGGAAAATTTAAAAGTAAAACGCCTGTGATCAGCACAATTGAGGTAGAATTTGATGCCTGGTATGATTCCTGAGCTCTTTTCACTGTGCACACAGTTTCTCATTAAAGGGTAAACATGCCACAAATACAGCCTGTTAGAATTTTTTCGTACCTACCACATCACAGAGATGGCATCACTAGAGAAACATACTGAGAATGTATCAGGACCTGGTAATTAATACTTTTTTCACCAGCAACACTGGCACTCTTTTTCTGACTCTTTGAGGAAGACTCACAAGGTGGTTAAATGAATATTTACTTTCATTGTAAATGTATCTAGAGCTAGAAAGCAAAAGTAGACAATAGGTTGATGGGTAGATAGACAAGTTGTAATAGATCTGGAATCATCAAGAGTTCCATAGTCTTTTACCCCCCCCCCCAATAGCACTTTACCTCTTCACAGAATTGTAAAAATTCATTCAATGAATAGTTATTGCATGTCTACCATCCCTACCATGTAGAGATACTGGTCTATATAGCAATGAACAAAATGAGACAAAAAACACCCACTCTTCATTTAGCTTAAATCCCAGTGGATGAGTAGAGAGGCCATAAAAAATGAGGAAATAAATTCTGTTATCTAACAGGTGATGGAGGACAAATGCTATGGTGAAAACTGAATCAGGGAAAGAAGGTAGGGGTTCTGGGGGTGAGGGTTGTAAATTGAAATACAGGGATCTGAGAAGGCTGCTGTAAGGTGTCATTTAAACAAAGAGTTAAGGGTTCAGGGTATTTCAGTCACAGGCAACAGCAAGTACAAAGGTCCTGGGGCAGAATCAAAGCTGCAATGTTATATTCCAGTGAGAGCAAACAGATCAATGCAGCTGAGGGAAGTGAGTGGAGGAGAATAATAAAAGAGGCCAGAGATGTAAGGCAGAGGCAGATTGTGAAGGATTTACAGGCTAAGGAGGAAATAGTGACTCCTACTCCAAGTGAGATGAGAGTGTTGGGACACAGAAATGGAATGGTCTGATGTATGTTTAAAGGATCACTCTAGTTGCTGGATTGAGAATAGATTAGAAAATACAGGAGAGACAGAGGGAGAACCAGAGAGGGGACTACTACAGAACCAAAATGAGAGATAATGTTGGCTTAGATCATGGTGGTAATAGTGGAACTAGTAAGAAGTGTGAAAATTAGTAGAGGGAAACCTTACTAAAATGGAGTTGGGAGGCCGGCAGAGGGAATTCTCAAGCTGTACCACTCCCTGTCAATTGCAAATCAATGGGAAGAGATGGAGCTTGGTCTGGATACTACTTTAAAATTTATTTATTTATTTATTTGAAAGAAAGAGTGTGTGTGTACAAGTTGAGGGAGAGGCAGAGAGAGCAAGAATCCTCAAACCAACTCCCCACTGAGTGGGGCTCCATTCCCAAACCCTGAGATCATGACCTCAGCTGAAATCAAGAGCCAGCCACTGAACCAGCTGAGCTACCCAGGTGCCCATGGATATGACTTTAGCTACTACTTTACTACCCCAGCAAGAGGAAGGAAGTCTTTCTTCCTCCCCCAGCAACAGCTCAGCCAATGAGGGACTGTCACAACTCAGCCAATGAGAAGCCACTATACTTCCAACACCCCGTTTACTCCAATGGACTTTTTATCTTTAAAAGCTTCCCAACATTTCCCTTTCTTCTATAAAAGAGCTGGTTTTCTCTTTTGTTGGGGACTTGACTATGGTTTTGCTGCAGCTGCTCTGCCCTGGATTGCAATTCTGATATTCCTTGGTTACCTCATCTTTTGCTAGTAAAATAACTGGCAGTTTTCTTTGTATTTATCCATTTATTTTTAAGTAGGCCCCATGCCCAGCATGGAGCCAACGCAGGGCTCCAACTCAAGACTGAGATGAGACCTGAGCTGAGATTAAGAACCTGTTGCTTAACCAACTGAGCCACCCAAGCACGCCTGGCAGTTTTATTCTTTAATTAAAAAAAAAAAATCTTTTTTAAGGTTTTATTTATTTACTTGAGAGGGAGAATGCACCAATGGGGTGGGAAGGAGAGGGAGAAGCAGGCTCCCCGCTGAGCAGGGAGCCCAACTGGGGGCTCAATCCCAGGACCGTGGAATCACAACCTGAGCAGAAGACAGGAAGGCAGATGCTTAACCAACTGAGCCACCCAGGGGGCCCCTGGCAGTTTGTTGTTGTTGTTGTTGTTGTTGTTTTAAGGTTAACAGAAGCTATGTGATTCTGGAAATACTTCAAAGGTAAAACCAACAGGACATACTGAGATGAGAGAAATAAAATGAAGAGTTGAGGGTGACTCCAGAGTTTCTGCTAGAGTCACTAGGAGGAAACCACATTTATAAGAGCAAGGAGAGGGGATTTGCATGAAGTGGGGATGGGAGTGTTAGGAGTTTGTGGAGGAATGTGTTAAGTTTGAAATGCCTACTAGCCAATCAAGTGGAGGTTTCAAGGGCACAGTTATGTAGGAGTCCAGATTGAGTGGAGAGGGTCAGGTAAGAGATTTCAATTTGAAGACCAGGGGTGGAGCTTGGGGGCTTCTAACGTTTATGAGGGAGAGGTGAAGGAGCTAGTGCTTCTTCCTTCCCATCTGAGCTTGAGTTTTCACCAAAACGTGTTCTCCCCCGAACCGCATTTCCCACCAGTGGTGAGGAAACGCCTGGATGGAAAGCCTGGCTGTTGAAGAATGGTTCTTAGAGAGGCCAACTAGCAGGTGCCTGCGTTAGTTTTCTGCGGCCTGTGTCCAAGCGGCCCCTGATTTCATTCCCCTTCACTTCAGGCATAGCAGAGGGAAAGAGACTTGCTTCTTTGGGACTTGGGCACAAGAAGGAAGTTGCACCAGTCATTCAAGCCCCCACTCTGCCACCCCTGCGCTCAGGACTGCTGCTTGGAAGCACTGGGTATTTTTCCACTGGAGAAGTGCTTAGTGGATGTGGTGATAAAAACTCTTCCTGGAAGATGACTCAGCTGCTTCTGGTCTTCTGCCAAAGTCTTGTTCAAGAGGGGGTTGAAGGAGGTTCCAGACCGGGAGGACGGAACACCTGCAGCAAGAATGTTCTGTGGGGCAGACTTCCACCTCTTACGCTTCCTTGCCCCAGGTGACCTGCGTAATAGTGGCTCATGTTTCTCCAGGCATATTGGGTGCCAGGTACACAAAATAACACCTTAGAGATGAGAAAAGAAGGCTTGAAGAAGTTAGGTGACACACCCAAGGCCATTCTGAGCCTGTGCTCTTGATCACTACTTCTCTGGCCTTTCTGAGCAGAACCAGCTTCCTCCTGGTGCCTCTCCTCAGGGGTCTTTACATCAGAAACGGGGAGCTGGCTCTCTCTCTTTTGCCTTCCTTCCTCCTTAAACCCTGTTGGAGAGTAACAGAAGCTCCTTACTCATGCCTCAGCTGTTAACTCTTTTATAAGAAGACAAGTTCCAGGGGGAAAAGGCAAAACATACTTCTGGGTAAGTCAGGTCATGTGTACAAAGCTATCTTTGAGGTACAATACACATGGAGCCCCAAACTTGCTTGTATTTTGAACTCACAACATTGTTAGCATGACTTTGCTTCTTTTCCTGGAAGAGAAAAACCAGTGCATTATCTGGAAAATCCCTCTGGTTTGATACATAGTTCACCATTTTATTTCAGCTCCCCAATGTATATAATTGCTGCCAGAAATACAGACATTTTCCCAGGTAAGAGCATCTGCCATTGGAAGTTGCAGGGAACGAGGAGGCCTCTTGGCTATGGCTCCCCATCATCTCTGCCAGCACTGGGGCCCTGAGCTGTACTGTTCCCACATCCAGAGTAAAGAATGATTTTTACCCCAAATGGGAACAATGTTTCTGTATTTATAAATCTGAGAAATTCAGACACATCTGCTCATATTTACACCAATTCTGTTGCGGCTGTAAAATTGCATATGCTATTTTGATGAAACTTTATCTTAATTTCATTACCAGCCTGAGTAATCATGTGATAATTGCCGGATTTCCAAGTGACTGGGCAAAAATGATATTTAGAGGGTTGTTTTTTTTTTTTTTTAGTTTTTCCTTTTAGACTCATGACTTTAATAAAAAATTATTCTATTTTATCTTCCTAAATGGAAGCCAAAGTAATATATTTTCAAGCTAGTCATTTGTCCATACTTTGAAGGAAAAATGGTTGACTATACCTTAAAGAGGGGGTCATTGATGGTCTTGGTGATGGTCCAGTCCAGGCACAGAGCTGCTACATTAAAGTCTATTCGAGGTGAAGAAGGATGCTGTAGAAGAGAGAGCTCAGGGTTTGGCTTCAGACAAACCTGGGTTAACAGTCAAGTGCCTTCACTACCTAGATAGCTGTGTTACCTTTAGCAAATAAGTCACATAACATCTCTGAGCCTTATTTTCTCATCTAGAAAATAGTGTTTTTTTTTTTTAATAACTACATTCTGTGAATCTTTGTGATTAGATAGATAGTGCTTAGGGTGATGTCTTGCACACAGTAGATCATGAAAAATTATAGCTTTTACCATTTTTATTACCACCTTTCAAACCTGTGTCTGTCTGTTGTGATATAACATATACTGCTTAAAGTATTATCATGAAAGATTTCACTATTTGTGTGACTGGGACAATACTTTGTTCTGGGGATAATTTTGTCCCTTATAGGAAACCCAGGCCACCATGTTGCACAATACTTCTCCAGGGCATGCCATTCACATTTTGGTCCACATGAATGGCCTCCCTTAGAGTTATGCATTAGAAAACCTGGAGGGGCTTAGCCTAGAAGTCAACAACCTATACGGCTCTCAAAAGCCCCCCCCCCCTTGCTTTCCAAGCTGACCCAGTCCTGCTGGCAGGTTTTAGGACCACCTAGAATCATGACAGTATCACTGTGTGGATCCCAAGCAGCCACTACTTAAGTGTCTCAGGTTGCTGCATCCCTCTCACCAAGCTGGGTCTCCTTGGATATGACCTTGATTGAAATAAGCCTAAGTCTGTTAAAACCCATTGGACATCTCTCTTCTGGCTATCTGTGGTGATAACAAATCCTACATTCTACAATCTAATGGGCCATCTCTAATTTCAGTTCGGCCACGCCTATCCTACCTTTGAGGTCCAAATATGTATCAAAGGCATAATACTTCTTTTGGTTTCAACTTAGACAAAAACTTTGAACTGGGAAGTTGGCACCTTGAGTTCTAGTCCTAGCTCTTCTACAAATGAAATGTATGATTTTAGGCAAGTGTTGTAGATTGCAAAATGATCACAAGATATTCTCATGTCTGTGTGCATACTCATCTGCAGTGTGATTTTGTATCCAATCAAGAGGTGCCATCTAATTCTCAACCCCCTGAAGACATGCTTGGCTAAGTGACATGCTCAGTCAATGAAACATTAACAAATACAGCGCAAACAGTGCCTTTTAAAGTGTTTGCACATTGGGCATTGCTCTCTTTGGCTGCTGAGATCCATGCTGCCATATGTGAGCAAGTTCAGACTAGCCAGCTGGATGATGCTGTAGTTAAGCCTATAACCAGGCTGTGAATGATGTCCTACTAGATTAACTGGTCGTCCAACTGTAAGAAATGTAGTGAGATTATTCTAAATTATTCAGCCTCAGCTAAGATGAGAACTTAAGTCAGACCAGAAAACCCACCCTGGTAACCCACAAAATCATGAGCAAATATATGATTGTTGTTTTAATCCATTGATGTTGGGGAGGGTTTGTAAATAGCTAAAGCCAACTGATACAGTAATTCAATTTCTTTCTCTGATTCTCTTTTCATGGCTTGAAAATGAGAGTATTGAATCAGATCAGGGCTGTTAAGTACAATGCACAAGAGCAACCATCTTCCTAACCCAAGACTATATGTTAATTGATCACAGCACACTTTCTCGTTGGACCCAGAAATAGTGACACAATGCTTCTTATTCCAGCACTTCAGCAGCTACCCACAATCCACAGTGCGGGCAATGCGTTAATGCCCATTTGCCAGCTCTGTTTCACACCAGTAATTCTCAACCCTGACCAATCACCACCACTCCCTAACCAGTCCCCCAGGGAGAGGTATAGATGTCAGAATGGCATTCTACTTTGTTGAAATCACATTTGGTAGGTTTGGGTCAGCCTGGAATCTCAAGGTTTCCAGGTGATTCTAATAAAGAGACAGGTTTGGGAATAGTAGACAGAATGATTTCTTAGGTGTTTTCCAACCCAATCCTTTGGTTATTCTAAGCAAAGCATTGTCCTTAATCTTAGATTTGACTGGATAATAACAATACCTTCTATCCCTAAGTAATCCCATGCAAACATACATGAGTCTTAAAATGAATCACTCACACTACTTTGAGTAACCTAGGGTTCTCCTCTAAATATCATTCTTCAGTATGCAATAAGCCAGAAGATCCTCTTAAAAATTCAGAAGGAGAGAGAGATTCAGGATAAGGTAATTTAACTGGTTAATTCTCTAGAGGCATAAATCATGAATCCTGCTGTGAAAGAGTGAGTTCACAGTATTGGTAAGAAGAATCCACACTTGTGCTTCCAAACAGTGACCTAGCATGTGACATACATACAGTTACCTGTAAACCAAGGCCTCTAGATTAGAACATTGAAAGATAACCACAAAGTGCCAATAATAATACTGACAGCTAATGCTTCTTAAGTGCCTTCTATGTGCCAAGCGGGGTGCCAAGACTTTGTTATTTTATCTCACTGACTCCTCTGAATAACTCCATGAAATAGGGACTTTTATTATTCCCATTTAATGGACAAAGAAAGTGAGTTGCCAAGGTAGAAGTAACTTATCTGGGGTCACATAGCTAGTGGGTGGCAGAGCCAGGCAGAGTATACATAGATCTGACTCCAAATCCTCCATTCTACACTAGTGTGCCACACAGCCTCTCAATGATGCTCTCATTAATGCACAGGAAACATGAGCAAATTCCCGAAAGACAGCCTTCTTAAACACACCAACTGTGACAGAATGTTAAATCAAATTAAAACCATGAAAGAAAATGAAGCCTTGGTTCCTTCTCCTTACATTTTCTCATCAAAACTCACAATCCCATTATGTTTATTGCTCCCTTTGTTCCAGTTTCTTCTTAAAAAGAAGTTTTGATTGACGGCTTCTTGGAAGTCACTATAATTTAATCTACTTACCTTCTCTTTCATCATTTTATTTTGTTTCCTCTCTACTGTTTCTATACAAAGGGAGAAAAATATCTCTATTCTTTTGCTTTTTCTGTATTATTCTATTTGGAAAATCTTGGAGGGCTTTCTGTGTTGTTCTTTACTTTTCCAAATTCTACCATTTCCAGGAAGTAAGTCATATATTCAAGAGGATGAAAAGCAGGAGAGCTTGGCTCCAATTATTTGTTTTCTAAATGAGAATGGAGAAATTACTAAAGATGATAGAATATTCCCATTCATTCATGCAACAGACGCATAGGTAATTGAGTACAAAAGGCTTGACCTTTGATAAGTTTACTGGAACATTCCATCTGCTGGAAGAGAGAGTCATAAGTTAGATAATCATATCGATAAATGTGCAGTTATATTGAGAATACCAGAGGAGAACTATAGGGCCCAGTAAAACTTGTTCAGGAAGGCCTCATCAGGAAGGCCATGGAAGCTTTTTTGAGGAAAAGATACATGAGATAAATTAACTAGAAGAAGGAGAGGCTGGGGCAAGAATGTACTGAGCAGAGAGAACAGTCCACAGCGCTGTGGGGAGACAGATTTGAAAGACCAGTGTAGTGAGAGCAGAAAATGAAGAGTGTGTTGTGTCTGAAGAGGCAGGCAGGGAGATCACCATCCTGGACATGCAGATCAGGACGTGGATTTCAGATTTTATTTCCAGAGTGATGAATACATTGGAGGATAATGATCAAGGGTTCACTCAGATTTGGATTATGAAAAGATCACTCTAGCTATAGTGACTCATAAAATACTTCCCCATAGAAACACCTTGTTCATCATTGACTTTTGGCACAAAATAAACAAGTCTCCAACAATTTTCTTTTCAGCAGGCAGAGGCCATGGCATAAGTGAAATGATCTCAGGAAACTTAGTTTGCAAAATCCTTGTTATTGAGTTGAGCAGTGAAGTAATCTTCCCAAATGTTATGTCATTAACAAAGAAGATAGAGCATCCTAAACTCCCAAGAGCTAAGAAGACTTTAGCCTGGATTCATTTCTCCATTTCTTGCAGTGATCAAGGCCCTTTGGGAATTATCATGAGCAGCAACAGCAGCATCTCTACATTTAAATAGCTTTTCTAGAGTTTATAAAACACTTCTACAAACATTACTGAAAATTAATAATAATAATCAACACTCTTGAGAGCTAATCAAGGGCTCCAAACTGTTCTAATTTACTTCTTACCATATCTTGTAGATAGGTGGGTAACAATTATGCTCATTTTAAAGATGAGGAAGCTGCAGTGCAGAGAGATGCACTGAATGATTGAACTCACAGGTTCGGTTTGCAAGTGATGAAGGTGGGGCTTGACCCCAGGTCTGCTGATTTCTAGTCGGAAACTTCACAACTATGCATTGTAGCAATTCCCAGACTGCCTGGACTTAATTCTTGCCCAGATCGTTTACTCACCATGTGAGTGTGGACAAGTTTTAACTTTTCTGAGGTTCAGTTTCCTGATTTATAAATGTGGATAATAATAGAACAACTTGGAAGAGTTATAAAAAAAATAAATTAATACGCATAATACACTTAGAACTTCTGAATACGTAGTAAAGGCTCAATCAGTATTAGGTATTATTATTACCATTATTATTGTGTATGTTCCACCATACTGTGCTGTTTTGGGTGGGGCAGAGAATCCCTAAAAATAAAAAAAATATATTATTTTTTAAAACAGCTAAAATTCATTAGGCAGGTATTCTTAGTTTTTAAAGTGTTTTACAATGAGGTAGGCATTACTATTATTTTCTTTTTTACTGATGAAGAAATTAAAGCATAGAGATTAAAAGTGATTTATTCAGAGTCCCTAAACTGAAATGTCGCAGGGCCAATATTTAAAGATAGGTAATTCCGACCCCAAAGGCCACAGGCCTGGAAACCTCACTGGTCTGACCGAAAACACTGGGATTTATTGAGAGACGACTGAAATGAGAAGCCGTGGATGGCAAAGGTAGCCAGAGGGCAGCAGGAACTGAGAATTGAGAGAAAAAAGCTTGTTGGAAATGGATTTTCCTTCGGACCAGTTGAGTCCCCTGGCAGAGTTTTTAAAGGCTGAGAATTTTAAGGATGTACACATCTGTGGGAGAAGAAGATGTTAACAAAAGCATAAAATGTCTTTGTTGATGAGAAGCTAGCATTTTTAGATGAAATTACTACAAGGTAAAACTTAGAAACTAAGGTCTACAAGGCTTCCCAGCCAAGAAAAACAAAACAGAGTAGGTTTCCAATGGATAGGATTATCTAAATGATTTAATATGAAATTGATTTTGTCCATTTTCAAGGCATATTTTTCATGTCTTTCCTTCTTATAACCCTTTCTTGCTATTCATCCTGGTTTACTCCATGTCTGAGGATGGAGGGTTTAATTGGTATTACTTATTCAGTAAGACAACTTCTGTTCCCAACTGTAAGGTGTCCAGCAATGCTAGTCCCAATCTTTTAAATGGGTAGGTAATGTAAAATCTGTTAGAAGAGCAAATAACATATTTATCTGACTCAAGAATGAACATTTGCTCTCTCAGACAGGAGTGTCTGTCCTCTTGGCACTCTGAAGCTGGGATGGTCTTGAGGATTTCTATCCACCCCCTTTTATTTTAGGCTTATTTCTCTCTTGCTCTGGATGATGCCACCAAATTCAAGAATTTGTTACAGACATGTGAATCTTGCTTCGTGGTAGGAAATGATCATTGTCTGTCCTGAGTAAAATAAAATCAAAAGAAGAACAACTGGCCCTGTTGAAAAAGAGTCTTTATGAATGTTTAATGCAATTTGCCCATGTGGTGAAGATTGATTTATTAAAAAACATATGTTGGGTTTGAAATACAAATAAATATTGTGCGTTTTCCCATTTAGAGCTTTCATAAAGACCATATCGTATGCTGGCAGTACTATTGGGGTGTGCACATTTCATTTATTTGATGTTCATAATCATTTCATTGCCTTTAAATGTTAGCTTACCTTACTGTGAGGTATAAATAAGGAGCATATGAAATGAGGCATTTCATAAATCATCCTAAATAATTCCAAATTATGCTGTTAATGTAGCAGGACATGCTTGGCTCTTTCAGAGAGGTGTTATTATGCATGCCCATGTCTGAATACATTTACCATCTATTCTATAATAGGTAGAATGTAAGACCATCTCAGGTTCACATAAAATACATGATACTTTTTATATAAAGATAAAACTAAAGACCCATTAATATAACCAAGCATGTGCATTGAGTTTTCTCCCACAGTAATTATAGGTCACAAAAATATTTTTAAATTGCTAAGGCACTTTAATCCCTCTAAAAAGGGCTTGAACTGCCATGACAAAGGGCATGGATTTCAAGGTGGTGAATTAAGGTTAAAGCGGCAGTGAATGGCCATCCAGACTCAGTCTTTTTTCATGTGAACCTGTCAACCAAAGTGTCAAATTTAAGGTTTGACCTCATTAGAACTCAATAGCCGAGAAATATAATTCTGTAGACAAGGCCCTACTTGCAATCTAAGAAAAACCCTGGATATCTCTTATCTTACCCAGTAATTAACCAGTTGCTAAGTTGGGTTGTATGCATGTAAAAATAAAAAAGAATGAATTTGAGTGAGGCTAAGTATAGAAGCCAAGATCCAGATTCTATTGTATTAGACTTCTGCATGACTCAACCAATTCCCATAGGTTGACAACCAGTCTAATTTTAAATCTAGAGACTTTATAGCCGTAAAAAGTATTTCCTAATTAGGTAAGGAATTTGCCTGTCATTCTCCACTCTTGTAGTTATTATAAGACAGTCATTTACATTTTGAACTCACCATTCAAATGGAAACTCAGAGATTTCCAATTTTGTTCCAAGCCCCATTTGACTTCCAAGAAATGTCCCTAATTATTTTAGATGTGGTTTAATCACTAAACTATTATGGGAACTGAGCTGGAATTTCAGTAAGCAGAGCTACAATGACAAGACTTAACTGTCATTCACACTGACCAAATCTCAAAGGCACAATAAATGATAGAAACTCATTTAATTACCATTCTTTCATGACAGTAAAAATTATTGTAAATTATGCAGATAAGTAATTCATCACGGAGAATATGTAAAAAATCTAGGTCTGTGATATTAAATAATGTTGACTCAAGGCTTTGTGAAAATTAAAATTATAGAGCAGGAGGATAAACTTTGCCCTCATACTTAGTACAAATGAAGTCTTGTTTGAATATCTCTAGTCTTACCGACTCTTCAATCATAGTACAATTGTGCAATGCAGAGAGATACTAAAAATTTCACAAACATTTACTTCAAACCAATTGATTAGGTGTTTATGTAGTGCCTACTATGCACAGACCCTTGTATTAAGCTCTAGTTCACAGAGCCATTTTGGTCTCATTGGAATTCAAACTTGTGCTGCCAGTCCATTTCTTTTTTTTTTTTTTTTTTAAGATTTTATTTATTTATTTGACAGAGAGAGAGGGAACACAAGCAGGGAGAGTGGGAGAGGAAGAAGCAGGCTCCCAGCGGAGGAGCCTGATGTGGGGCTTGATCCCAGGACTCGGATCACGCCCTGAGCTGAAGGCAGATGCTTAACGACTGAGCCACCCAGGCGCCCCTGCCTGTCCATTTCTTAGAGTGGTAAGAGTGGTAAAAATTCTTGCCTTATCCCAACAAAATTTCTCCTAAATTCCTTCCAAATTCAGAAGGATTTGTTTAAAAAATTATTCTACCTTGTCAAAAACTGAAGTTTCAGCTCGTGTGTTAATGAATGACATGTTTGTTTCCAAGTTCAGTGATTTTTCCCTTATATAAGATAGCCTTTTTTAAAGTTGTGCAAATGAAACTGGTAATGAAAACCAACACTATGACTGAGCTAAGCATGTGGCAAAAGCGAATTTTGAGAAAGGGTACTGATATTATGAGAGGAAGAGGAACCTAGGTAAAGCACTATAGTACAGAGAGTAGGAGAATCAGAGACAACCACAGGAGCACTGGAAGTCTGAAGAGCTGGGATACTTCTCCCAGGAAAGTACACCAAAAAAGAAATGAGGACAGCAAAGACTATTATTACCAGCATTTTTTAATGACTAACGTCCCAGGAATTGTATTAAGCACTTTACATACATTATCTTATTAAATCCTCATAATAACAGCCATTCCCTACCACTTATTTTTCTGTTGAGAAAACTGAGCCATAGAAAGGTTGATCAACTTGCCCAGGGACACACACAACTGGAAAGTGGCAGAGCCAGGATTCAACCCTAGGTCTGCCTCCAGAGTTGAAATTGTTAATCACTACATTCTAGTTCCTCACAAATATAGATTTCACAAATCTAAGAGTTGGCACTGCTTGGATCATGACAGCACAGAGGTGTGGTGTTAGTCCACTCCATAAATGGCACCTCAGCTGGCCCAAGTCAAAATCATAGGAGCAATCCTTAGATAATGCTATTCCATCCTTTACCCCTAACTGCCAGGGGTTCTACCTCAACAGTGTGTCCCAAATCTGGCCCCTGTTCCCCAGCTCCACTGCACTGTCTTAGACCTCAGAAGTTGTCATCTCTTACCTAGACTACTAAAATGGCCTCTAAATGGTCTTGTATCCACTGTCAATTCCTTACTCATTTTGCACTTCTCAGCCAAAGTAACTTTTAAAAGTAAATCAGGTTATAATAGTACCCTGTTTAGAATTTCCTGATAGATTACTATAACTTATTGAATAAAATCCAAAATCTTTTCTATAGCTTACAAGGTCCTTCATCATCTGTTCTGTCTATATTCACCTCCAATAACCTTTATCCCGTTATAGTTTGATCTGATTATATCTGTCTTTCTGTTCTTTGAATGTGCCAAAGAGGTTCCATACTGGGGCCATTGCTCCTCCCTCTGCTGGAGTGCTTTTTCTCCATGTGTGTTCCGGATAGTCCCTTTCATCATTCAGGTTCTGGTTAAAGCATCATTTCCTCCATGAATCCTTCTTTAAACCCCCAGTTTCATTGCTCCCAGCCTTTTAGACACCCTGTTTAGACACTGTTTTTGTTTGTTCATAGCACTTATCACTACCTGATAGTATGCCATTCATTATGTGTTTGTTATCTGCCTCTCCCAATCTCAAATATAATTTCTATGGGAGTAGGATCTTAACTTATATTTTTCCGTCATTTTCCAGCACTGAGAACACTGCCTGGAACATATTAGTTGCTTACAAAATACCAAAGATTGCATGACTGAATGAATAAAGGAGCACAGAATGTAAGGTCAGAGAAATTAAATGAGACTTAATCATGGTTCCTTGGCTAGTACAGGGTAAAGCCGGGACCAGTAAGCTAAGACCCAGATGGTGCTGACATCTCTAAATGCTAGAGAACTCAGAACTCATAGGGTCAGAAGAGAGTCCGTATTTGAATTAAGTCTTAAAGAGAGCAGGATTTTGACACATAGACATCGAGGATAGGCAATCCAAGTAGGGGGTATAGCGTGGGCTAAGGCAGAGAGGTGGAGAGGTTCAGGGCAAGCATGTTCCCCTACAAGAACAAAATATCACATCGCCTGAGATAAGCAAAGTAGAGAAAAGGGTTGACGTATCGGCCTCCCACTCTGAAGCCTTCAAGCTTGTGGAACAGTTTTTGCAACTGACACTACAGTTAAGAGATTCTTAATTGTACCTTTTCAGCTTTTAGCTCATCTATGGCAATGCCTAGCCTACTTCTATTCTGCCTCCGTTATGAAGCTCTCACACAGCTCAAGTGTAATTACCATAAAGTTGCTTTAGACTCTGACAACACAGTGCGAGCAAAACTTGGTACTAGGTGGGAAGGAGAGGGAGTCCAGAGACAGGGATTCTTAACTCTCCGAAGGACCTCAGGTAGGTGTTTTCACCTGTTTATATCTCAGTTTACTCACTTAGTAAGATCTAGCTCTCCAGTAAATTTCTAAAAGTCTTTGGTTTGGTGTAGAGAATTGGTTACCACTCACTGAGTCCTCAAGTCATTCACTTATATGTTCATCTATGCATGTTTATTGATTGTCTTTTTTATGGGGAGCATATCAGTTTCTTGGGGCTGCCGTAGCACAGTAGCATAAACTGGGTGGCTTAAAACCATAAGAATTTATTCTCTCTAATTTCTGGAGGCCTGAAGTCCCAAATCAAGTGTTGATAGGGCCATAGCCCCTCCAGTGTCTCTAAAGGAGAAACTTTCTTTGCCTTTTCCAGCTTCAGGTGGCCCTGGGCCTTCCTGGTCTTATGGTAGCCGAACCCCAGTCTCTGCCTCTCCACCTCCACATAGTTGCCTGCTCCACATATTTCTTTGTGTCCTTCCTTGGCTCCAAACCTGCTTCTACCACTTCTTCCATGTATGACCTTGAACATGGTATGACATGTAATCATCTAGGAGTGTCCAGATGATTCAATGAGATTATATACATATTTTGCAGTTCAGCATATGACTGGCACACGGCCAGTGTTCAGTAAATACCTCCTTGGAACTGTTATCTTCTTTAGTAAAACATGTCCAATGATGGGGTTGTCTGTTCATCCAGAAAACAAATTTGTGTCCACACCAAACCACCACAAAGGAGAGTAGAGGTAGTTACTGGGAAATTAAAACACCCCAAAATCTAACCATAGAAAGCATGGGCCTGAAGTACCCAGACTGACTCTCTGCATTGATTGTATTATCCAGATAAATGTTCAGTTGCCGCCTTAGTGACATCCAAATAGACAAAGGCTGGATTTAAGGTTCATTCAATACCCTTTTACTTTCTAATGGGCAATTTCGGGTGCACCCAGCAGTCTTGGCAAGATGTAGTTAATATTCGTAGATTCCTTGGTGTAGGAAGCCTATTATGCTTAAAACAAACAATCTTTTTTATTCCCTGAAATCTTGACAGTAGGAACAAAAATCCAATATGTAGAGATTTTTGCCCTTAAACTTCCATGGTTTATATACTTCAAAGAAGGCATATCCTGACCGTGGTGGCCTGAGGCTTCTTGCTGTCTGTGCTGGCGCTGAAGATGACCTGGCCTCTGCTGGCTTCTCTAGCCCCACCATCCATACATACATTCAGTAGATATTCTGGAGTAACAGGGATCCTCTTCTATGCCCCATCCACTTTTTAGTAACTTATCAGGTTTATCAGATACAGATTTTTCTAGGGTTTTTGAGTTCTGACACAGGATCTAAGAAATCTGACCATGGCCTCTTTAGCATATTACAGGACAAGTTACCATTTCTCATGATACAGGGCAAATCTGACAGAAATGGTCCATGTCTTCTGGAAAATTCCATGTTCACAGTATTGCACTGAGAGGAGGAAAAGTGGGGTAGGATTGCTGAGAGTGGGCTGGAGGAAGGTGTCCTTATCAATTCTTTCCCCCACTGTCAGGTTTGATCTGTGTCCCTGGGCGTGTTGAATACCCTAAGATACTGCCATCTGAGCAAATCCCTTAAGTTATATTACTGCATGAATCTGGAGACCAAGGTTAGAGCAAGGCCATGGTACTAGTGCATCCCCTTTATTTGATATCACCCCCATAATGATGGCAGCAACTATGTCTGTCTTGTTTATCATTATGCCTGTCTCCTGGGACACAGTAAGTGTTCAGTAAATATTTGTGAAAAGAAGAGAGGGAGGGAGGGAGGGAGGGAGGGAGGGAGGGAGGGAGGGAGGGAGGAGCAAATACTTGTGACTGAGCTATATTCTCTATTCAACTGTGACTTCTAACTTTCTGCCCTATTGATACGATATCTTTACCTTACAGCTGACACATGGTCTGACCCTGTTAGGGCCTCTCTATTCAGCCTTACAGACTTAATTCCTACTATTTACCTCCTTCTCTCTCTGCCCCCAGTTTGAACTCCCAAGAGACAGACAATCACAGGGGCTCACTGTATCTTTTTTATTGCTGAACTCTGCTACTTCACAGGTCATTAGTCGTTAATGGCTTGACTAACTTTATGCCAGATGCTCACTCTTAGGCCAATCAGCTATGGTTAAACGTATTAGGCAATTTTCAGGATATTTACTTTATAAATATTTTCCAGAGAAAAATGCAAATCTTCCAAGATGAGCCCATTTAATGGCATACCAATTTTTTTTTAAGCAGCAGTAGCTCATTACCATATTGGCCAATGTATTAAACAAAGACAGATACATCTGAGACCAAAATCATCTTATTAAAATGACAAGGAAACCAATAAAATGCATCATCCATATAGCTTAGGAGACTAAGCCTGACTCATTCCAAGAAAACTGTCCCAATGGGAGTGCCTATAAAATCCTTCTCTGTTCCTCCACTTTCTACTCCACATTATCTCCATGTCAGTGAATTATTTTCACACAATAAAAGCACCCGTATAGGAAATATTTACAAATGTAAATCTGCTCACTCCCATTTGAAGAGACCCTTATTTGCTTCATTATTTCAGAGTCCAATTTACACCATTTCCCTGTTGCTCCAGCCATTGGCACATGTGGAGAGAAGCAGGCATGAAATAAATTGTCGTTTTCCAAGACATCACTGTCCTTTGCTTGAATAATAAAAAGGCCTAATGTGTTGGGACAAAATTGAAAAAAGAGAATGTTTTCTAATTTTTAGATGTTAAGATGTGTGATTAAATGGAGAATTTGTGGCAATTAAGGGCTTAGCAAAGCTTAAACAGCAATGTTTATGGTCCTTTTATAATGATACCAGAGTCTGTGTTCAGCACACCACTGCATCCAACTCTCCAAGCCTCCCATAAGCTTACAAATGATCTTTCATTTATTTTAAATCAATCAAGTGTCCCTAGAGGACTTTACCAGAAACCCAAATATAATTACATAAACACACAGGGTTCCTAACTATGCATGTGTTATTCCAACAGAAAAATATGAGTGTAATACAGAAAGAGTGAAGGTTTATAAAATGCATTTTAATGTCTTATGAATAAGTGTTGGATATATATACCTTAGCTTAAAAAAAAAGGAGGAATAAGCACAGAAGATATGATTAGACCCTTACTGTGGTTGAAATTTCCCCAAAGTAGCCTCTCCTCATTTAAATGAAGTTTACTCTGTTTCATGGTCTCCATTGCGCTAACATACTTATTCAAATCCTAGGAAATTGCTAACTTCATCAGCAATTGGCAATGCAAGGGCCTGAGGATATAACAGGTCTTTTATTTATTCATTAGATCTATATAACATCTCTTTTCCAAAGAGCTCCAGGCCCTGTAGAGAATGTTTAACTGATGTTACACCAAAGTTTCATGGAAAGGAGAGCAGAGCTGTGTCTAAGGAGAAGTGGCAGCAGAGGAGGGACAACAAGAAGGAAGTATAGAAGGAAATGGGAGATATTTATGGTGGGGAAGAGACACAGGAAGTCTTTAAAATGCCAAAATAAAAATGTGACATCCCAGTGCTGCCTCTCTCTAGTTAGTCCAGATAACGAGATGATGACAGATGTTCCATTTCTGTGAAGGAAAACTTTTGACTCTCTTTCTTAGAATTACACATGCAGGGCAAGCTTCTAGGAGTCTCATTTCAGCAGAGATGTTAAATTCACAATCTATATGCTGATAAAATTTAATATTCAAATCCAGTGTTATTTATGTTAACACATTTTAGTAAGTCTACTAAAGTTCCCTCCCACTTCTCCTGTATCTCTCATGACCAAGTTTTTCATAGTGCATGCCTTTTGGAAAATACTGAAAATCAGAAGAAGAATGGGTGGAAGGTGGCAGCATTGCTATTTATTAGATTGTAATAGTATGTAATTAATTGGAAACTCTGCTGTGACATGCTCCCCACTCTTCCCTGGCCACGGACAGGGAGGAGGGTCCTGGGGTGAGAGCTCTTGGCGCAAAACTGTTGTTTGACTCCTTCTGTGACACTTAATCTCTTGAATTGTGGATCCAGCCAGGTTCATGCCAATTTCAACACTTAGCAGTAAACAGAAAGTAAGGGAGAGGGTTATGATGAGATCATGGAAAATATGTGGCTTCAAAATTTTTCATTTTGTGGAAAAAAGAGGAGCCTAAATAGCTCAAGTTTTTTTATACCCCTATTGGTATTAAACATTGTTTATTAAAGCACTGATAACCACTTGTTTTCAAAATTAAACGCTAACATTCCAAAAAGTTAATGTAAATAAATAAGTCTAGTGCTGATGAAGAGGAATCAGAAGGGATAGATCCTGGAATTTTTAGTTTAACACTGAAAGGCTGGGTGGTAGAAGATAAACAGGTAGGCGGATGCTTACTCCCAGACAAGTACTTCTTTCAGAACACACTGGGGACTTACAGAAAAACAAATGCTCTTCTCCAGAACCAGGATTTCGGTTGAATTTAACTTAGAACTATTCAGTTTGTTGGACAGCTATGTTGTGCTTGGAGCAGAGGCATGTCCCCAGCTCACCTTGTGTGGAATCCCACGAGTGGTGCCACATTATAATAAAATAGTCTCATTTTTTCTATACACATTCTTTTGTATCTTCAAACCAGCTCTTTCATCAGAACACTGTAAGAAACCAGTGAAATACAAATCTTTGTTGTCCATGAGCATTTTTTCTAAATGGTTGAAAAAATTATGTGACAAATTTTTATTCCCATTCTTTTAGAAAACAATTTATCTTTAGTGGCTCTCTGGAGAAAACTCATGTTTGAGTTCAAATAGCAATAAATGAATTCCAAATCAGGAGAATTAATTAGTAGTGGGTTATTCGTTTTCATTTAATAAACATATTTCCAATTTATTATCTACAAACTTATTAACCTGAAATCAATGTTTAGGAATATCAATGGCAAGTGGAACACAGGTTACTGAAATGAAAGTAGGAAAATTTAGCTCCTGACTATTCTTTAAAAGAGAACTTAGTACAGTCTTTAAAACTCAGAGTTCAATTAGAAGGCTGGAAGTGGCAGTCATATTACCTACACTCAGGTATTCAGGCTCTGCGTCCCAGGTGTTTGAATCTTAAGTAAATGGCAAAAAAGCAGAGAGTTGGCTGGTGGGACTTACCCCAGCAAATGCCCTGTGACACACCACCCCTTCCCTAGTAATGATGTGTCTGGGGTCATTGCTCTTTGGAGTTACCTTAGAGCCTTTCAGTGCCCTCCATCATGCCCCAGCAACCTTCCGTAGGTTCCATGAACACTTGATGGTTCTCTAGTACATTTTCTGTTGCCTAAGATAACATGTCCAGGTGTCTTTCTGTTGCTTAAAACTAAGAAAACCATGCTCAAAAACTTGTGAATGGTTACCTTATTGTTGATTTCCAAATAATAAGATGTCTGAAAGAGGGGATAATTTCATTTTGTGGGCTTCCCTAGCATGCTTCTTGGAGGTGTATTTTACCTGGGGTTGTATGAGTCAGAAGAAAAGAAGAGCTTGTTTATTTACAGACAAGTGTTCCTCTAGAGAATGGTCAGTGAAGGGGATAAGAACACATTGGGGGGGGGGGCAGTGCCTGGGTGGCTCAGTCCATTAAGCATCTGACTCTTGATCTCAACTCAGGTCTTGATCTCACAGTCATGAGTTCAAGCCCTGAGTTGGGCTCCATGCTGGGTGTGGAGCCTACTTTAAAAAAAACAAAACAACTTTTGGGTTCCCTCCTCTCACCAGCCATCCCCCTTTGTGGGGATACCTGGCAAACTTGCCGCTTTCAGTCCAAACTACTCTCAGAAAACTGAAGCAAATGATCAAGAATTGAAGAGATCAAAACTTGTTTCTCAAAGGCATTTACTCAGAAATGTCCAAATCCACTTTATGAGGGATAGGTTGAAAATTAAGGAACGGAGCTTCTTTCTCCTAACAAATTTGTAAAAGAGAGAGAGAAGTGACAAAATGGCAGGACTTAAATAAAAGTGTGATGCTTCTGTATTTCTTGACAGTTAAAATGATATCACTTTACACTCTTATAATATGTGGGGGGAAAAACATAATGTCAAATTATATAAGAAATATTTAAGTCTAGTAAAATGGCTGGTGTATCTCTGGGGGATTTAAAGACATCTTACATACTTCTTTTAAGAAAGCAATTCTGAGACTATTTTCAGATCTTGCAGTGATGCAAGTGTTTCAACAGGTAATGGATTCTATTTTTAGTTTTGAAAGCTTTTATTTTTCCCCATGGTTTCTTTTTTAATTTGTTGGTGGATACTTTTTTTCTTACCTAGATTTCCTCCTGGACTTTCCTGTCTTTTTGAGCTGAGTCACATCCAAAGGTGAACACTGTTTTCATATTCCTGAGTTGTTCTTCCTTGCATCTTACCTGCAGTTGATCTCAATAGAGGCTTAATTAGCCATTTAGAAGTCAACATGCTAAGATTTCTAATTAATGGTAGCTTGCCTGTCAAGTTAATGTCCTTGCAAATTATCTCCTTCTAGAGATTATTACAATTTGCAAAGGCAAATCCATTATTTATTATATAGGGGGCTTAGCAGACAGATTTTAAACATACTGCAGAGGTGTCTCTTACCACAAGATGGTAAGCGTCCAAAGTCAGAATGTAAGATGAAAGATGTGTGCAGTCAAGATTACCATCTTGGCAAGCCCTTAAATGACACTGCATTAGCGATCAGCATGCTGCTGTCCATCAGACCTGCACACCCAGGAAGATCACCCTTTCTTTTTTAGCATCAGGTCCTTGGCATTTAGGGGACATGTAAAATCAGAAATAATGACTTTTAAGCCCTAGAATCTCATTAAGCATGGCAAGGTGCCTGCGCTGTGAGGTAAGCCTGGACACAGTAGATGCTGGTCAGGTCCCAAGCTCACCTCAACGTAGACACTGATGGAATACCGCCTACATTTCCTGCATTATTTAAATTGTCCCTGTTCTCACTATCACCTCCCTTCCACCCACTCCACCTTTCTCTCTCTTCGTCAAGCCTATACAAATGGATTTAAGAAAGTCGTCTAGGCACAGGATATGATACCACGGTAATAGCCTTTTAAGCCACAATGCTACTGCTAGTTTTATGGCTCCATTTTCCCCCTCAGATGTTTCTACTTTTTATATTTGTACTGTTCGTTTTGTTAATAAAACCCATACCGGAAATTCAAATTCCCTGGCAAGAACCTGTATGTCAAAGTTTCAAAGGAACACAAAGAACTTCACTTGAAATCAATTGGGATGACACCTAGTGGATTGTCCCAGATCTGAGGTCTGGTGAGTATTCTCTCATGAGAAGCCTACAGTTAGTCTAGAAAAGGATTTTCGAGACTGGTAAATTATCTCTTCTGCATCTAGAACTGTTTCCTTCTTCTTTTTTTTTTTTTTAAATCATCCCAGACATCAACAAGACACTGACATTCTTGTACGTTCTCAGAAAACATTTGTCGAATGAAGAAGAAGGTGAGGGAGAATGGGAGAGAAAGAAGTGACAAAGGAAGAAGAAAGGAGAGGGAGCAAGGGGGAGAGGAAGGAGAAAGGGGAGGACGGGGGCGGGGGGGTAGGGGAGGTCGGAAAGGAGTTAACAGGCTGTGAGTCTGAGGACTGGCACCCCACCTTTGGAACTCTACAGCTTAAACAAATTGCATTTCCTCTTCCACCGACTCTTAGTGTCCTCAGCTCAGTGTATAGACAGTAGTAAAATGTCTGGAACACAGAACTTCAGTAAATAGAAGCTGTACCCATGGAACATTTATCACTGGGCCATAGTTTTGAAACATCACATAACTGCTGTATTCATGAAAAGTAAATAGAAAAATGCTTCTATCTGGAGACTAAAGAGCTGACCAGTAAATCGTTGCATTGTTCTGAACAGTCTGCCCACAAAGATCATCACAAAGCAGGCAGAATTCTGAAGGACCTTCCAGAGACTCTGCTCTCACAGGCAAAAAGCATGTAATCAGGACAACAGTGATGTAACAAGAACTGGGGACCTGCTAAGTCATTATCAGTAGAGCTGCCACCTCCAGCTATGTGCCATGCATATAGTACATACGGTCGTCAGCCTCGTATCACTCGTCAAGTTCATCATCTCCTTTCTCAAATAAGGAAATGGAATTCAGAGAAGTTGAATAACTTCCCTAAGCTCACACAGGTTCTTAAGTGCCTGGGCCCATGTTTGATCTCACTTCTTCTGACTGTACCACACACCTAGGCTTTTTTCCTACCACACCACATCATGCTTGTTATTGTAAATTGGCAGATGAACTTGACAGGAAATATCCAGTCATGAGAAATAAACAGCCTGTTGGAGTAGGAATACTAGTAAGAAAGATTTTATAAGAGATTTTGTAGATTTTGAAAGAGAAATCATTATAATACAAAATATATTCAGTAACCAGATGTCCTTGGGTGCAGGGTGGTGGCAGGGGTGGGGGGATTTCTGTTTTAAACAGTATGAAGTCCTGACAAGTAATAGTAAAGGGTCCTGTTAAAACGGGTCCTTGAATATATGTCATGTGCCACTGTTCTAAGCACTCTTACAGACAGTAACTCCTTTCATCCTTATATATAATAAGTCTTTAGGGCAGTTACTGAAGACCAGAGGAGTTAATATAACCTGTGAGTAAGAGATGAAGTTGGCATCAGGACAAAAGCAATCTGGCTCCAATGGTTTTGTTCTAAACAGCCTTATGGGTTGGTCTGATGTGTGTTTATCTCATGCTACTTTTGCCTTAAGGAGTAGTAGGGAGATAGGAGAGTACAATGTGGGCAGGACAGCTCAGAATGTGAACCAGGAATTACTGAGAATGCTAATGTGGGCATCAGAAAATCTGAAACCTGCCATCTTTCCTTCCCTAAACATTAATTACTTCATTGGTAGAGTATGACTGATAATGCTCAAACACACCACTTCAGTGAGGGTGATCATGCATATAAAAATGTGGTAAGGGGGCGCCTGGGTAGCACAGCGGTTAAGCGTCTGCCTTCGGCTCAGGGCGTGATCCCGGAGTTCTGGGATCGAGCCCCACGTCAGGCTCTTCCGCTATGAGCCTGCTTCTTCCTCTCCCACTCTCCCTGCTTGTGTTCCCTCTCTCGCTGGCTGTCTCTCTCTCTGTCGAATAAATAAATAAAATCTTTTAAAAAAAATGTGGTAAGAACACAGAATCTAACGGTTAAAGCACAGATGCCCAAATCAGACTGTCTAGGTTTAAATCCTGGCTCTACAATTTAATAGCTATGTGACCTTACATAAGTTGCTTAACCTCTCTAGGCAAAATGGTGGTAGTAAGAGTAGTTACCTAATAGCGTTGTTGGTGACTGGGGAATAGGAAGCACACAGCAACATGCGTTATCATTATTGTGCACTGTGAAGGTTTTATATATTTAGGAATGGAGTACCATCATTATTTCATATATCAGTCAAATTTAGATCCATAATGTAGGCAGTCCCTATTGTTACTTGAAGCCATGTTGCTCTTTCCAAAAGCTCTTGAATTTGAGAGAACTGAGAGAAATAGGATGAGGAGGCATGTAGTAGGTGAAAGTCTTGCAAAGGGAGGGTCTTTCATCTGCTCTGTGCCTTGTTGCCTGAAGGAAAACACTTTCAGATACGTACTCTGCTTGTTGCTGTCTACTGATCTGAAAGCCGATCTTACATCTTGCCCAGCTTATATTAACATGTTTGCAGTGTTCCTCTTGGTACAATGGAGTGATGGCAGCCTCTGGGCTCCCTAAATGCACTGAGCTATTAGGAAGTCATTAGTGTAAGAGCAGTAGGATATTATGAGGAAAGAGGAAGGGGAGGATGCGGTGGAGAAGGCTATATAATCATTCCCTCTTTATTTAGAAACAGCACCCCAAATTTCATCCATAAATCACCCCTTCCCTACTCACAGTCAGTGGTTTGAGTGGAGTCAACATGACTTACCACTTCCTCCTAGGTCAAGGGGCAGGACTGACCCAGGGCTGGCTAATAAATATATTCTATCTCTCTGGTGACAGAGATTGGTTCAGGGACAGGCACTTGAGCCAACTAAATTAGGTCCTTGAGAATCAGCTCTGGGACATTTGTTGATAGAATTGGCAAAAGAGAGGTTCTTATTTCTGCTAGGGTCACCAGCTGGATGAAATAGAAATTTGGAGATTGGCAGCCATCATGCCAATCTGAATCATGGTGGGAACAAATAAGGAAATGGACAACTTCATCAAAAGTGGAGCCAAGCAAGAAGGAAGTGGACAGAGACAGAGAAAATGAGATGGCATCATTTGAACCCCTGTATCAAACCATACCTGAGCCAGACCTATCTCCAGATTTCTCAGTTATGGGATCAGTAAATTCTTTCCTCCCCAACCCCCCCCCCTCTCTCTCTTTCTCCTTCCTGCCTCTATTTCTCTCCCTCTCTCGGTTTGGTTGGGACTCTTGTAATGGTGATGTGTATTTTCAATTTCACTTCATATTTGGCTCCAATCTTCCCCAAATTATAGGAAGGTTGCATCTCTCTGTAAGCTCTGCAGCTCTATTCACAAAATATAAGCATAGGACTTCAGAACGATTGAAAGACTAGCAGACAGCTCAAGCAGAATCTCATTCTCCTGGGGAATCAGTTCTCCAAATTAATAAAAATATCCGTGTCTACATTGTGGAACACATACTCATTTTCCCAGGTTTATAAACCTCCAGATAGATACCCAACTCTATTAAAATGCTGATGGCTTTTATGAAGCTATGCTGAAAGGGGGGAAAAAACAGATGCCTCCTTATGTAATAAACTCATGTGGCCCTGGGGTCCCATTCATCATCCTGGAGGTAAAACAAGGAATATTCAGGGTGTCAGAGAAATAACGGGAATAATGAGACATCCTTTCCAAATCAGTTCAGTGTTCAAACAGACATAGAAAAACAATAAGCCAAGTCTTCATTGTGTCCATTTTGCCTTTCAGATAGAGGATACAAAACAAATTAGATTTGAAAAATGGTATAATTATCCTACCTTCATTGAAGAGAAAGGAAACTACACACAGCTTCCTAGGAGTCAGTGTCCCGTTGAGCATTCCTAATGAAATAACCATAGCTTGTGGGTAATATGCCTTATTGCAACTGGACTTTTATGCAAGGCCAGTGCTATTACTATATAGATTACTTTTAAAGTTCAGGGGTAATTGGCACACAATTAAAAACTAAAAGGGGCATGCGGGTAGCTTAGTTGGTTAAGCGTCTGACACTTGATTTTGGCTCAGATCATGATCTCAGGGTCCTGGGATTGAGCCACATCAGGCTCCGTGCTCAGCTGGGAGTCTCCTTGAGGATTTGCTCTCGTTCTCTCTTTCTCTCTCTCTCTTCTCAAAAAAATAAATCTTAAAAAAAAAAACTAAAAAAGGAAAGGAGAAAGGTTTTACTTGGAAAATCATTGAATTTGGGGTTCTCTCTTTGGCTTCTATCAGACACTAATTTCATTTGCTCATTCAATATATATTTATTGAGCATCTACTATTGGCCATTCAGTTGCAGGTGCTTGGCTGGACACAGCAGAGGCCAGTGGAGTCAAGACCACCATTCCCATGGAATTCACTTTCCAGTTGGAAACACATCCAACACAGGTGAGCCCATAAATAGTCACGAAAAGAAGTGCAAGGTGACTTTAGAGAATGTAAGCACTTTGATAAATACGGTGTAAACACAGCCTGACTGGTGGGGATGGCATCTTTAGATAGATGATTTAGTGAGGACTCACTGAGGAAGAGAGAGAGGAGGGGGCCAGACCAAGTAACAGCAAGTGTCAGTTTCCAGATTTTGCAAATAAAAATACAGGACACCCCGTTACATTTGAATTTCAGATAAACAACAAATGAGTTTTTATCCCCCTGGTAATGAAAGGGTTTTGTAAATCTAGCAACCCTAAAAGCACAAACACTCAGAAGTAGGACCAGGCTCGATGGAAGTGAGGATTGGAGTTCAGGAGTGGGAGCAATGTGAGACAATGGGAGTTTGAAAATGGAAGCCATCAAGGTAGGAGGCTGGGGTTTTGGGTCTTCATGTGATGGGAAGCCATCCTCATCATGAAGTGATTAGGCAGTGAGTGGCCTAATCTGACTTGCAGTGTTAAGTGATGGCCCAGTGGGCTGCAGGGGGAAGATCATGGTGTGTGGGAACACAGAGGCAGGAGACTGTTGCCCTGGTCCAGCTGTGAGATGATGGGTTCTCATTCTAGGAGCAGAGCAGTAAGGACAAAAGGAGTGACCTGCCTCAGTCAACGGTTGTAGTTGCAAGCAGTAGGAACTGTCTGGCTATGTTTAGCATCAAAGAGAGTTGGGGTGGGTTTGGGGTGGGGGGACATATACGTGAAGGCAGGTGCCCAGGGAACAAAGAAACAGGCAGCAGGAATCAGCCCAGGCCATGCCATGAAAACAGCACAGGAGCCAGCACCATGCCTCCGGCCTTCAAAGCTGCATCCTCTGCATTGCCACCTCCCTGTGAATATGTCTGCCCTGTCCCTTAGGATTCTCAGGCCCTGGTAGGATCATCTGAATGGCCAGCCCCAGTCATAGGCCCATTCCTCCCCTGCCAGGGACAGGGAAAGGGACTCTTTGCCTTTTTGGGGTTCTATAATAGGAGGTTGGGGCCCTGCTTCCCACCAAGACTCAAACTAATGATTGACCCCAAGTAGGAACCATGTTCAAACTGTGTAGTTCAAAAAATGGCCAATATCCGCTACATGGATGTTCAAGATCAAGAAGGTGACCAAAACATCATAATTCTTTTTTTTTTTTAAGATTTTATTTATTTATCTGACAGAGAGAGAGACAGCCAGAGAGAGAGGGAACACAAGCAGGGGGAGTAGGAGAGGAAGAAGCAGGCTCCCAGCGGAGGAGCCTGATGCGGGGCTCGATCCCATAACACCGGGATCACGCCCTGAGCCGAAGGCAGACACTTAACAACTGAGCCACCCAGGCGCCCCAAAACATCATAATTCTTGAAACTGTCTATAATTTATTAAAGAACAAAGATCAGAATAATTTAGATAGATATTCTTAACAAAGCTAAATGTCAGCACATATATCCAAAAGTTCATCCTGTGTCAGTAGAGAAGGGAGAAAACAAGATTTCTTAGTAGCATGGATTAAAAAAAAAAAAAAAAAAGATGGGGGATTTTAATGGCT
The DNA here is from genome assembly GCF_023065955.2 of Ursus arctos. Lineage (NCBI taxonomy): Eukaryota > Metazoa > Chordata > Mammalia > Carnivora > Ursidae > Ursus > Ursus arctos. Next base: position 44,349,366 of record NW_026622808.1, on the reverse strand, counting down.
GGTAGGAACAATCTGAGTCAATAATGAGCTGTGGCTGGCAAAACAACATAAATCCCCATGGAAACAAAACCAAAGGGGATTAAGAACCTAGGACAGAAAGCATACTTAAGGCTCTCTGCCCGATTCACGGTAGACCCAGGTATTTTTCCAGAGTTCATTTTTATAATTGAAATGAATGATCTTAATGTTATGACCATTACCAAGTCCCCACTCTCTCTGGGACTGTGAGGCTGAAGAATGAGGTTGTAACCTTGCAAGGAAGTTCACATTTGAGGCAGAAAGACCTGGATTGGGCAAGTGGTTTAACCCAAGCATTGGCAGGTTAAAAGAAGTTGACGATAGACTCAAACTGATACAGTTATTCTAAGACTTAAGTGAGATAATACATGGAAGTTAATGCCTAGCGCCCAGCATGTGGACATGTTCAATAAATGTCAGTTATTGCTTTCCCAAAGAATGTTTTGTAGCTTCTCAGAGCAGCCATTGTGTCTCAGAATTGGACACACATAGGCCAATTAATAGATACTCATGAGTTGAAGTATCTGCTTATAGTTGCCAAGAAGAAAAGGAGACTTGAAAACAAACACATACACAAGGGAAAGACCCTGAATGACCCAGTGCAGTGCATTTCTCATCTCAGTAGAAGGGTCTGTTTGCACTGACTCAAAATCCCTGTTTCTGTGATTTTAACCACAATTGGCAGAAACTCCACAGGCATTGAGCCTTGGTGTAGCCACAGTGTGGATGTTGTCCAGCGGCATTGACTGTGGCTCTGGGTCACACCTCATGGATTTCCACCCAGACATTCACACCTGACCTCTTTGGTCAGCCACCTACGAATCTAAAACCAAATAATCCACAAATAAAATTCACAGTCCCCCCTTACATGTTCTACTAACACCCCATTTTATGGGAGTGTTAAAGGACAAGGTAGAAAAATGATAGTCAAAATTTTATGCAGCAAGAAATATTTTATAGAGGGGAGCTGTGACCTGTTACATCAAAACTAGAATACTGATGGCATAATTTATCATGTTCATTTACTGTCATGTGTATCGTTTATATATTCCGCTTGATACTTTATAAAAATACTTCAAATAAATCCTTAACTTTATAGAAGTTGGACAATGCTTGTCTTATTCATCTTGCATTTCAATTTTTCATAAAAGAGAAAAATTAATCAGTAGACCAACTGGAGAGGAAGGCAAGAGACAAGCTTTTTGAGCTCGGGAGCAACAGGAATTCACAGGGGACATAAAAACAACGTGCATTAAATTCTAGGCCAGAGTTCCATAAAGTATATACATCTTCCTGGAAAAAAAAATCAGTTTTTAATAAGCCACAAGCAAGGGCATGCTTGACTTGGCTATATTTTCTATGGACTATCATGTAAACCATCTTTAATATCAAGTTTCTTTTTATCTCCTACATTCAGCCAGGGCATATACTCTTCTCTACAGGGCACTTTGATAGAGTCAATAAATTTAATTTCTAGCATTAGTAAAAAGCAATCAGAAATCATATCCAGGAAAGACTATATTCCTATTCACCTCTAAGTCAGAGATTCATCAGGAAGGAGCTGTTTTGTTCCATTGTGTATGTTTTAATATTCTTTCCAGTGAACAATAAGGCATTTTACTTGAGTTCAGCTTATCCCCGAACCACAGATTTCCTCTGTTGTTTCAGTCATTGGCTTCTTAGTGATGACCTTTTTGTCCTGACGACAATGATTTCCCTCTTAATGTATTCATTTACTCATTCATCCATTCAATACGGATTTGAGAGTAAGATTGTGATAGAGACTATGGTGTATGCTGGATAGGTACACAATATCTCTGCCCTCTAGCAGTTTTTGAACTGTGAATTTTTTTAAATTAAAAATTATAGTCATGATTTCATCCCCCCCTTGACCTGAATATTCTCATTGCTTTAGTCACTGAGTGGCTCCATGGACTGGGATTCTGAAGCTCAAAATCTAGTGTCAACTCTCACATTACTGTCCCTTAGGGCCTTAGATAAATCAAGGAGTCTATCTGGATTTGAGTATCTTTATCTCTAAAATAAATATGTGGGGTGAAATGTTCTCTAAATTCTCTTACCCCCTAAAATGTCAGATCACTTTCTATTTGTGATGCAAACCCCTTGTTTTATAGGACTTGTCCAAGACCTCCCAGCAAGGGAGTAAAAAAGAGAGATTAAAATCTAAGACTCCTAAATTCTCCGCCGCCGAGCCAGAGGCACCATCCTGATAGGAAACTGATGAAAATCAACCTACAGACGTAAGTTTTTAGTGAGGAAGGTGTTCTGTCGCCTTGTTCATTTGTTGAGTTGAACTAATTGACACTGTGTAAATATTGGGAGATTTCATAAAACATATGGATTCATGGCTTCTCTTGCAAAATGAGAAGATTTAGCAGTACTGACTTAAGTTCTCACGTGTCAAAAATTGGCTGGAGGTAATTAGAAGCTATCCCCTTAAATGACTGGTTTAATCAAGTTTGCTGCTGTCCTCACTATTGTCTCATACAGAGCTTTTTCTCCTTTATGTTACTTGCCTTGTCTTTAAGGTAATGTGTTTGCAAACCCTATACTAAACCATAAACGGATATGTGAGTTTGTGTGTGGCGTGAATGTGTGGGAGAAAAGAGGAAAGGAATATACTTTCATGTAGGATTTACAACCACATCTAAAATAAGGAAAGAACTAGGCAAAAATCACTGATCGGTTTAATCCCCCACTCAAAAGTAATTAGAGTTTGGGACTTGATATCTACTTACATCATTGAATCAGAATAGAAATGGAAATGCCATTCAGAACTTAGTTATCATTTAAATTACTCACCAACATTAGCTTTGTAGATATTTCTCCTTTGTTTTGTCCAATCCAATAACCACATTACTGTAAAGATACTTTCAGATACTTTTTGATCATGAGAATTGATAGACTTCTCATTGTTAGAGATTGTTTTCTTTAATGCCCACCTATGTAAAAGGATCACAAAGCAAAGGTGGATCATTTTCAATCTCCTTAAATACGTTGAGCTCAGATTATGTTGCTACCAGCTCAGGTTGGTTAATTAAAGAAGGAAATAAGGGAAATGTTCTCATCTCATTGTAGTCAATAGTCGTTTCTTTTTAAGTACAAGGCATTTTCTTTATAGTTTAACTTAGTATTTCACTCCTGGTTGATTTCAGGATAATTTAGTATTTACTCTTTTCAGTCTTCTGTTTTTCTCAATGGCTAATAAAGTAGTTAATTAAATGTTTATATTAAAGATAGAGAAAGCACATAAGAGATCGCTACTTCTCATTTGAATTTGCTCCCCTCTGGACATATCCCTTCATTGTTCAAATTAAAAGTAATCACTAATTGCACCTCATTTTTCTTTTCTTACATTTTTTGGCTTCTTTCAAGAAAAAGTATTTCTCACCTCATTCCCCACCACCACTCCTAATATCCCAATAATATTTAGACTTTCCTGTCCTTGAGTTGACTAAAGGAATTAAGATAAAAAGATCAAAATATTATCAGTTAACAGACTTTTATCAGTTAACAGTCTTGTAAAGATCTGTTTGAAGCAAAGAACCTAGGAGAGGCATAAACTGAGCAGATCTCTTTTCTATCCAAGAAAATTTTTTCTTTTAAGGCAGAAATACCCCTCTATCCATGTGAAGATCAGTCATTTGAATTCAGTGCAACCTTTCTCAAGATTATGATGTCTACTCTGGTGCTGAGAATTTCTACAAATGTTATGCAAGGTCTTAAAATATCCCTGGTCTTTCCTCTGACGGTTTGTTGTTCTGCATCATTTACTGCTTTCAAACTATGTTCTTTAAAGAAATGGCAGTTTTTCTGAGGAAAGGTGACAGTATATATAAGACTTTCCCCCCCTTATCCATAGATAAGAAAGGTATCATTTTGAGATTGAGTTTCCTTCCTCTAGCATCTGAAAGATGAGTTGCTCACCATATGCAATTATTTGGCTCAAGACAAATAATTTCACAGATAGAGCAGTTAAAGCTGACTGGAGAAAAGTCACTGGTGACATTTCATGAAAAGATGCATAATGTAAAATGCAAGCAATATAAGGACACTGGAAAGAATTTTAGGAAGTAAAACTATGTCTTTTCAACCTTTGTGGAATAATCCTTTCCTATATATCAATTTGTTCTTCCCTTCATCATCATAAGAATTTTTTTCTGGAGCTGATCAAGTTCTGCTGGCAAAGGGGGAAAAAAAGGTGTTCTCAGGCTTTTGGTTTGTATAGATTCCTGTCCATTTTGGTCTTTAAATTCAAGGGTTACTTCTTTTCTTTTTTCTTTTTTTTAAAGATTTTATTTATTTATTTGACAGAGAGAGAGACAGCCAGCGAGAGAGGGAACACAAGCAGGGGGAGTGGGAGAGGAAGAAGCAGGCTCCCAGCGGAGGAGTCTGATGTGGGGCTCCATCCCATAAAGCTGGGATCACGCCCTGAGCCGAAGGCAGACGCTTAAGGACTGTGCCACCCAGGCGCCCCAAGGGTTACTTCTTTTCAAGATAAAAGGAAAAGGAAGTAATTTATCAAAACAACAACGACAAAATTCATAAATATAATCTATATAAATACAATGCATAAGAAAAAATAAGCAAACAAAATCAACGTGATTTCTAGCATACTAAGTATCTAGTTTTATTTAATTCTAACTATCCCTGGGGTGCCTGGGTGGCTCAGTTATTAAGCCTCTGTCTTCTGCTCAGGTCATGGTCTCAGGGTTCTGGGATCGAGCCCCACATTGGGCTCCCTGCTCAGTGAACCTGCTTCTCCCCCTCCCTCTGCCTGCTCTCCCTTGTGCTCTCTCCCTGTCAAATAAATAAAAATAAAATCTAAAAAGAAAAAAAATTCTGACTATCCCTATTGATTGTATTTCTAAAACCATCAAATATTTATCTTTTTTTTTTTAAGAGGCAATAGTGATATTTATGGCAAGGTCAGTATACTACAAAATATATTTTCTTAACCACTTGCATTTTCAATTTTTAAGCTAGTTTGTCTTTTTTCATTTAGAAAAAATTTAGCTTTATTGAGGTACAGTTGACATATAAAATTGTATGATAGTGCACATTGTGGTGACTTGATATTCATTCTATTGTGTAAGATTCCCCCCATCTAGTTAATTAATATATCCATTGCCTCACATATTTATTTATTTATATTATTTCATGAGAATATTCAAGTTCTACTCTCACAGTTGATTTATATAATACAGGGTTACCAATGAGTCACCATGTTTTACATCAGGTCCTCAGATCCTGTTCATCTTATAGCTGAAAGCTTGTGCCTTTGACCAACTTCTCCCTATCTCCAGCCCCAGCCCTCACCTTTTCTACACTCTGTTCTATAGTTTGACCCCTTTTTTATTCTTTCCAGATTCCACTTACAAGTGATAGCATGCATTCTTTGTCTGGCTTACTTCCCTAAGCGTCATGCCCTCAAGATCCATGCATATTGTCACAAAAGGTGAAATCTTCTTCTTTCTTATGGGTGAATAATATTCCATTGTGTATATATATATATATACCATTTCTTCTTTGTCCATTCAACTGAAAATGTTTATGATTTTATTTTTTTTAAAGATTTTATTTATTTATTTGTTTATTTGACAGAGAGAGAAAGCACACAAGCACACAGAGTGACAGGTGGAAGCAGGCTCCCTGCTGAGCAAGGAGCCCAATGCAGGACTCAATTCCTGGTCCCTGGGATCATGACCTGAGCTGAAGGCAGACTCTTAACCAACTGAGCCACAATGTTTATGATTTTAATGGGCACATATTTTATCTAGTTTTTTATTCAGTCCAAAAAGGAATATTTGGAAACAGTCTTTGGAATTTGATTGATAAAGACCATCAAGCCATATAGCTGAGAACACTCTATTCTGGCTGCCTGTGTATGAATCAGATACACTGACTGAGAGACGAGGCTCCAGCTCCTTTAATACCAACTTTTCTAATTCCTCTGAGTTTCTCTGTCTTCCTGCCTCCCTTCTTTCCCTCCTTCCTTCCTTTTAACCAATATTTATTGAGCACCTATTTTGGGGCCAGATGTGAAAAAAAATAAAATCTTTACATCCCTGGAGCTCACAGTCCAATAAATAAATAAGTATTTTTTATGATGACAGATTAAAAAATGTGATTTTTTTTTTAAGTGGAGTTCACGGATAAAGAACAATAGGGGCTGGTAGTCAGATAACTCACGAAGACTTCATCTTGTTCACGAAAACAAGCAAAAGGAAAATAAGCATTGATAGGACATTAAAAAATATGAAGAAAAAGACTTCATATAAAATTATGTAAATGTATTGTTTAAATTATTAATTATATGCTATATATAAATTATATATTATATAAATTATATATAATTATGTATTATATAAAATACACAACATTATATAAAATGTCAAGATGAAGGAGAACATATTGTAAACGGTATAGAAAAGTACCTCAAAGAATCTTTTTCATGAATATCAATCCAGGCAAAATTATATGTGGTATATGTTCAACAATTCATCTACCAAACATAATTGTGAGCCTGTTTTGCATCAGGCAGCATTTAAGGCCCTAGAAGTACAGCAGTGAACTAAACCAAGCAAGTGAACTAAACCCTGCTTGAAGTAGGGTTACTACATGCAGCTGCTCAAGCTGTGTACTGCACAATTCTCAAAGACACATTCACATAGACAATGATGTGCACCCCCTGGTGTTACACATCACAGCAGCTGTGCTCTAATTGTAACATACATTCTAGTAAGGGGAAGACAAAGCCTAAACAAACCAGTATATCACATATAAGTGCTTTGACGAAAAAAATAAAATAAGGGGAAAGAAAATATTGAGGAAAAAGCTATTTGAGATTTTGCGGTCAGAGCAAGCATCCCTGATAAGGTAATATTCAAGAGGGAGCGATTAGGACATCTGAGGGTAGAGGCAGGCATTCCCGGTGCAAATATGCTTAGGGGGAGGGTATGTTTAAGGAATGTACAAGAGTCTGGTATGGCTCAACTGCATTGAGTGAGGAGAAACAAGGTGGGAGGCAAAGGTAGAGGGAGACATATCAGGAGGCTAAATCATCCGTCTTTGAGGCCAATGTAGTAACTTTGGTTTTTACTTTGAGAAAGATGGAAAGCCATTCTTAGTCTTTGAACAGAGGAGTGATTTGATCTGACTCATTGTCTATCACAGTCATTCTGGCTTCTATTTTAACAAAAACTACAGAGGGGCAAATAGCAGAAACCAGGAGACCATGGCGATAGGAAACCTATGACAGATGATCATAGCTTGGGCCACATGACAGCAGGAGGGATGGTAAGTGGGTGGACTCATATAATTTGAAGGTACGGTGGGATTTGCTAGTGGATTTGAGATGGAACATTAAAAAGGGGGGAGGATGAGGCGCCTGGGTGGCTCAGTCGTTAAGCGTCTGCCTTCAGCTCAGGGCGTGATCCCGGCGATCTGGGATTGAGCCCCACATCAGGCTCCTCTGCTGGGAGCCTGCTTCTTCCTCTCCCACTCCCCCTGCCTGTGTTCCCTCTTGCTGGCTGTCTCTCTCTCTGTCAAATAAATAAATAAAATCTTTAAAAGAAAAAGGGGGGGGGGAGTAAAAAATGACTAAGATTTTTGTCCTGAGCAACTGAAAGAATGGAATATCGTTTACTGAGAGGAGAAGGAAAGGAAATCATGAGTTCTGATTTATATGTGTTCTGTTTGAGATGCCTGTTAGAAATCCCAATGGAAATGTCAAGGCAACAGTTGGACGTGTGAATATGGAATTCAGGGAAGATTTGGGGATTGAATATATAAGTTGTTGATATATAGTTAATATAAAGCCTTGAGGCTAGTTGACATCACCTAGAGTAGCTGTTTCCACCCCCTCGCTATATAGCTGTGATCACCTGGGGAGTTTTCCGAAAATACTGAAGACTGAGCCCTAACCCAGACTAATTAAATAAAAACCTCTGGGGTGGCAGCGAGTCATCAATATTTTTAAAAAGCTTTCCGAATGATTCTTGGGGTTGAGACCCATTGACCTAAAAAGTCAATGAAGAGATGAAGGGATGCCTAGGAACTACTCCCTGGAAGACTCTAGGGCTTATAAATCAGGAGGTGAGGAGGAAGCAGCTAAGGAAGCAGTGGGCAAGGTAAGTGGGATGTAGAGTAGAAAGCCGTATTTGTAAAGGGAGTGGGCAGATAGCAAACATTTTTGGCTTTGTGGGCCATACACACTCTCTGGTGTTTCTCTAAGTCTGCTGTTGTAGCCTTAAAGCAGCCTTAGATAGTACATAAAAGAATGAATGTGGCTATGTGTCAAGAAAACCTTATTTACAGAAACAGCTTGGGAGCCACAATTACCCCATGGACTGTTGTTTGCCAGCCACTGATGTACCATCACAGAATTAGTCTTGGTGGTTTCCTGGTCAGATCATCATGGTGGGCTGATGAGGTGGGAATCAACACGGAGCCCATGAGTGGTGTGGGTCCCCTCTTCAGCGACATTTATCAAAGGTATCAAAGCCATTGGAGGGGCAGTCACTGGAGCATGTAAGCACCCCTTAAATAGTTCAAAAAAATTTTTTTTATTGAATCTCTCGTGTCTAATAGAAAGCTTGTAGGTTCAGATCAATAATAGGTGTGGATTTTTTATAATTTTACCACAGCCTTTTTGAAATAAAATATAACAAAATGAGAAAATATGCAATCTAAAACAAATCCATTTAATGCATTGATTAGTGTTTTCCTTTTAACCTTGAGTGTACAGCTCTTCCAACATGGGGTGAGGGTACATCATTCTCTCAAGAGCTCCTGTTCGGTGTTTCGCTGGAGAAGTTTTATTATTCTTCTCATTACACTTGTTAAAATGAGGCAGAATGTACTTCCTCTTATGGGTTGCCCCAGACACAATGGGTAAAAGTACATTACTAATGTTGAAACTAGAAACCTCTTGGAAATTTGTGAGGAACCCATTGAAAATGCAACTTCCCACAGAAGAAAAGAAAAAAATTACAAAGACTCTTCTTTGGAAAACGCAGACTGGTGCTTTCACTGTGTTAACAGCAAAACCATAATGATAATTGTGGCAATTTACAGTTTTATAGGACCTCTAACTCAAACACTTCAAAGAGTAGCCCCACTCCATCCGGGTCCCGCCTCTTGCAACTAAAAATCTCTGAACTTAACATAATACACGGTACAGGAAGACTCTGAAAAGTAGAAAGAAGAGGGTAGACTGCCCGAGGGCCTTTGAACTTGAGAAATGACACATGATTGAGTTCCCTGGACTCCCTTATTGCCTTCCCTATATTCACACAGGGTGCCCCAGAAGTCTTCAGCTCTAAACCACCAACTAGTACAGACAAAAAACTCCAATAAAAGCCTGTTCTCCTAACCAAAGGACCAGGAAAAGAGCAGACTAGCAATAGAAAGCCTTTTGGTATTGACCACCCTACACTAACCAGACACCAATAGAGCAAATCACCCTCTCCAGACTCACCCCTTTCAGGGTTTAAAGCAAAGTCAAACCTGGAGCTGATCTCCCATATAAGCAAGGAATCAGCACTCTGATTCACCAGGCCCAAGCAGTGTCAGCGGGGCTAAGCAGGAAGCCGATTTTCCATCCATCAGCTGGCCTGGTGGAAGCAGGCAGCTCTCATATTCTCCTGTCAGGGGGTAGCATCACTCCATGCAGGGATCTTAGTTCTCATTCCTATCACCATGGATTAGTTTTGCCTGGTTTTGAGCTTCATATAAATGGAAACATACAGTGGGTGTTCTTTGTGTATGGTTTCTTTTATTAATAAAACATTTTAAAGACTTTTTCAAGTAGTTGTATGTATCAGTAGTTAGCTCTTTTTTATTAATGAGTAGTATTCTATTGTATGGATAGACACAATTTGCTTATTCAATGTCCTACTGATGGCCATCTGCATTGTTTCCAGTTTGGAGTTATTATTAAAAACTACTATGAACATTCTTGTACAATTTTTGTATGGACATAACTGATTTTGATTTGATCGTTTGGTGACATTTCCAGATAAATATCAATCTCCTGTGTGCATTTGTCTACTTAAGCCAACTCTTCTAACTAAATTAACCAGTTAAATTTTAACTCACTTCATGCTGTTTAAAATCAACCTTAGTAGGGAGAAAAAGAATGGAAGAATTGGGTGGTATTAACACAGTGTGATCAGAAGACGTTTCAGTTCAGATTGTATAAAATAGAGATTTATATTTCATTTATTCAACCCACTTATTGAATCTAATTAAGTAGCAACACTTAAGATGCATTAAGTGCCATCCTTGCACTCACAGCCAAGTTACTTGATAGCATAAAAGTTAAACCATTTAATTTGAAGGAGTTTGGGGATTGGGGGGACATCTTACTGAATTCTCAGTCTTCAAATATTATTTTTTATGAAACGTTTCTAAAATTAGAAGTGATGAAATGTCATACTGAGTGAGGAAATTGGTAAGCTTTTAAGATTAACAAACCTAAGGGAATGGTAAGAATTTAAGTGATCTCCATTCCTTTTTTTTTTTTTTAAGTGGTCTCCATTCTTGAAAAAGTGCAAGGCAATGTTATGTGATGGGTAGAATGTCAAGTCATCATTTATGGGCAATTCTTAAGATATTCTATTCTCCCCTCCGTGAAATAAAGAGAAAGAGAGTGATAGGCGAGTCATTTTCAAACAGACACAATGACATAGAGAATCCATTCTTCCTAACAATTTGGAAACCTACTGTCCCTTACCGTGATTTAACCAATGAGCCCCATTGTAGTTAGATGAGAAAATGGGAAGATTTTGAGCTGTAAATGGTAGCTAATACTTGCAAAAATATATTTTGAAGTAGCAATTCGAATGCCTAGAATCTGTGATCCAAGAGGGGGGGTAAGGCTCCTAAATAACATATTAGGGAAGTGAATCTCATTAAGAGCATCGTCCCAATTTCTATCTTCATCCATAATTTTTGTTTCGTCTCTGCACCCCACCCCTTCCCTAAGGACCCATTAAGCTTCAGTATGGCTAATGCACTAGATTCAGAGTTTACCTGGCATTTCTCTGAAAGGCTTGGTAAACACTTTCATCTATAATGGTGATGAAGGTCCTGCAAAAGAGACAAAGGGCCTCCTGTTAGATGCTGCTAAGTGCTTAGCATTATTATTAAGAGAGCCATGGTTCAGCTGTAAGAATCCTGTAAGGAAGAAGCCTAAGCATGAGGGGCAGCATTTCTAAAGCCTTTACACTGATGAGGCTGATTCTCAAGGGAACACTAGAGGAGGAACTTGAATTATCTTGTTTCTGAGAAGCTCTGTGGACTCAAGTCCTCAACTACTTTATTCTGACCTTCACAATATGCTTTTCTATTGCTATTATGAATCTCTGTGTGGTAAGCTCACTTGAAGTACAATAAAGTCTTGATCAACTAAATTAAAAATTGAGGTTGCTTTCCTCTCCTGCATTCTGCAAATTGCCTTTTGCCCATTAGCCAGTAATGGTTTCCCTTTCAATTTGCATGCCTTTGCAGTTTTCGGGCTCTCTCTGAGCCCTTTCTTTACTCTGCTTCTGTGTTCTTCTTCCGGACTGTCACCTTCCTGTTGGCCTTTGCTTATTTGTTTGGTAGAAAGAAAATTCTCCAATTGTCACAGCGGAGAAGGTATCCCATATCAGGCAGGTGTATGGATGCCATTTCTTTGTGTGTAAAAAACCCTCAGGTACCACTGTGCCACAACATCTTAGAACTATGACAATCATCTGAAATCATATAATCAATCATTTTTAATCCTTCTCTTGAGGAAGAACATGGTAGTAAGTTCCCTGGACTCCCATGTTGGTCTTAGGTGCTATAATTGAATCTTGAATTCTCACGTGCCAGCGATGTTTCCAGTTACTACAAGTAGGACAACTGTTAAGCCTCTTTTCTAAGCTAAATATAGTTTAAAGGTCACTAGCCTGAACTTTATCTCCAAGTGTCAAAGCCAGTTGCAGCCATTCCAGCCTGAAGGTTTCTCCTTCTTCCTTATGACCTCTAACAATGCATAGTCCAGGGCTAACTGACCCTAGAATTCAGAGAACCCCAAATATTACTGTCCTATTCCACCCAAACCTGAGTTTGAGACCGGAACCTGCACAATTCCTGCAGATTAACTAATGACCTTGTGCTGGATTCCAGGTTTCCTGACCGGGCCTGAACTGGGAGTGGTGCTGTTTTACCTATCAATTCCCCTAGACAGAAATTTTATTTCTACTGTGTATCAATTACTGTTGAGCAGTTTACAAAATAAACATGATACCTGGCCCCATGAGAGTTACGTTCTGGTGAAAGAAAAAGATGATAAAGAGAAAAATAATAAATTGATAATATTTACTACTGGATAGTGATATGTGCTAAAAGGAACATAGAAAGGATGACCTGATGGAAAGGCAATGGTAAGGCCCCTACTATAACTATAGTCAGAGAAGATCATGGGTTGTTTCAAGGAGCAAGTATAAGGGAACCGTATAGATAGGCGTTTCATTGTTATTTTATTGACATCATCTGATCTGGGGGCACATACCAAACACAGTTATTAGGAAACAGATGACACACTTAAGTGAGGGTACTGAAGAGAGTTTAATGAGGGATTACAAAATTGTGGGTAGAATTAAAGGAAATTGAAAAGGGCTAGTATGGTCCCTCTACCACATCTAGGCATGAAGACACAAGGAGAGGGAGGAGTTTTTGGAAGTTAGAATGGGTTGTTATAGTTGTAAGAGAGACGTTCAACAGAAGCTGTGGCTTTTTAAAAAAACAACAACAGCTGGATCATGTCTGGGCAGAAATAAAGACCCCCAAACCACTGTCTTCCTGTTTTTCAGCCTCTCCCATTGCCCCATAATTAGTGGAACCCAACTAGAAGCTGAAGGGCAGGGGATCCTGGGTGTTGCAGTGCACAGAGCCTAGCCTCCCAGGGCGCAAAGTCTAGTGGAGAAAGATGGAAATGAATATGAAAGGCCAAAGAAAAATAACCATCGTGAGATAGAATGAGCTGGGTTGATGTTGCTGATGATGATCTGCCATTGCTAAAACATCAATTAAGGGAAGTATTCACATAAAGGATGAAGGAAATCAATACACAACTAATGTCCCACCATAAACCTGTCCTGGGCAGGTGGGAGTTTCATGATGGAGGACCACCAAGACTGTCTGCCTTACAAGAAGATACAGTAGTCTTTATAACTCAGTAACTAGTCTTTACCGTGAAGTGTCATTCTATAGCAAATCCTGTTATAATCAAGGCATCTTGACAATTATAACAGCAAATATACTAAACAAGAGGGCACCAACTATTTCAATGACTGTTTGAGACTTTCAAGATGACAAGCTTTGATAGCTTAAGCTCTAGTTTATCCTGAATAAAATGAAAATTGCCTTCTGGCTGGTCTTGCATAAGTTTGGATTTCAGGTAATAAGTGACAAGATGAATTTTCCTTTCCAACCAAGTCACTTGTCACCCTTCAGTCCACCTTCAATTACTTGTGCTATCTTTAGCCTTCAAGATATATTTCTATTTATATACCAAATTATGGAAAACTGTATAAGGGATAGAAAGGAATTTTCTTTTCCTGGTGTTTTTGTATCCTCTCAATTTCAAAGTCATGCATTTATGATTTATTTCAATTCAAACCAACTCCACATATTAGCAAACGTTTATCGAATGCCTATTCCATTTAGACAAAAATTGCATATGCTAAAATTACCTATGAACTGCTCCTGACTCACCCAGTGTGTATCACACTGTATTATGACTTTTGAGTTTATAGCCCTGTATCAGTGAATATTCTTTTTATTCATTATTACTCTGTGATTAACAATTAGTACTTTTCTTTGAGGATATTAATATTACATCACCACCTATCTGCCTGGCCACTCCATCAATGTGTTTCTCCTCTTGGTGACCAGGTAGAGTATCTTAGAGTTATCTATACATTTTTCCCCATAGGTTTTGCCACTATCATTGACTGTAGCAGGCTTACTTACATCCACTGATTGTTTAAAATAACAAATGTGATGGTGGCATTGCACACTAGCCTGCAAGTTGGATTTGCCTGTGTTATCACTCCATCGTGCTATAGCAGGCACCACAGAGGTGCAAAGATGAGCCTTGTGCAGTTTCCAAATTCAAGGACATCCTTGAAAGTGGGAGGAAGCCTTATGTGGGAGGAAGATGGTGCAGAACAACTAGAGCGCAAGGAAACAAGTCAGTGAATGTCTTAAACAGAGCAGAGGACACCATTCAAAGGTTTGGGAGGAGGTGGCATTTGAGCAGGACCTGAAAAGATAGGATTTCAAGGGGACTAAGTGAAGGGAAAGGTGAGTTCAGACAGAGCAAACAAGTCAACTTTTGGGAAAAAGCAGAGGTATTCAGGGAATGTGAAGATACTGGAGGTTGCTACAGCAGGGGTAGAGAAACAGAGCATGTTGCAGTGGCAAGAGTAAGGCCAATAGGATACAGCAAATATGGATGTTAAGCATGCTCTGCTTCCTATGTGACCTTGGGCATTTTACTCAACGTGGCTGAGATTCCATGGCCTCATTTTTTGAACAGGGAAAATAACACTGTCTCATAGGACGGTTGTGAGGATTGAATGAGCTGATGTGTTCATTGAATACTAACACCCTTCCTCCATATTTCCTTTTTGTTCTGTAACCACCTCCAAAGAAAGCAAAAGAAGAATTTGAATACTGATTTTCAAAGTATCTAATAACATTTAATATTTATTGAGTGTTTAATATATGCCACATGCTGAGTTAAGCATCCTGTATGCATTCTCTCTATGAGTTGTATTCTATTAGCATGCCCATTTTGCAGATGGGGAAACAGAGGCTTAGAGAGGGGAGGTAAATGTCCCAAGACTAGTAAGTGGTAGAGCAGGAATTTTGACCCAGGTAGTCTGACTCCGTGGCCCATGTTCTTAAACACCACACTAAAGTATGCCCTGTTAAAGTTCACCCATTTATTCAACACAAACTCACTGAACATATAGTTTTGTCAGGCACTATCAGCAAACCAAAGACACAAAGATTTCTGGCTTCACGAGACTCTGGTCTATACAGGAAGAAGGCCAATAAACTAACAGGTAAGTTGTATAATATTTTGGGAGATGATGAGTGCCACAGAGCAAGAAAGAGCTTGAGCAATCATTAGGGAGTGCAGTGGGAGATGACAGTGTTTAAACATGGCAGTCTTAGCAATGGCGATAGAGTGGAGGTGACATTGAGCAAAGACTTGAAGGAAGTAAAGCAGGGCCCTTGAGGGTATCTGGGGGTTGACAAATGAAAGCACCCTGGGGTGGGAGGAGGCTAGGCATGTTACAAGGAGGTTGGTATGGCTGAGGTGGAGTGAGTGAGAAGGAGAGCAGCCGGCCACACCTTGTAAGGCCCTATGGGCCCTGTGAGGACTTTGGTTTTTCTAAGAATGAGTTGGGAGCCATGGGTACATTTTAGGCAGAGAAATGACTTGTTCTCTTATTATAACAGTGTCCATGTGCCCATGTTTTTGAGGCAGGGAGACCAGGGTGCAGGCTGCTGCAGACACCCAGGCAAAATGAAGATGGTGTCAATTTCAAAAGCAGGGGTGGAAGTGACAGGTGGTCACATTCTGAACATGAAGGTGGAGCCAGTAGGGTTTGCAGCGGGATTAAATGTGCAGTATGAGAGAAAAATGGAGGCTACAATGAAGCCAGGCCTTCGTTAACTTCCTCAACCAAATGTCTCTATGACACCCCTGATCATCACGTTTTCTCTCCCACAACCAGCTCCCTACAACAGGGAAAGGAGACTACTCTTCTAGGTCTCTCACATTAGGGGTAATAATCTGAAGACTGTGAAAATAAAGCTCAGAGGAACACAGGTGTGCCCGTGCAGAGTGCCCACAGTGCCCGTGACGTTGGTGATCTTCACTGTTAGTGGCCCAAATAGAACAATAGACTCCTTTCGAGGCTCCCTAGCACACACAAAGCTGTTCAGTCTGAGAGGGAAGTGGGAGTCCCTGGTAGAACATGGAATATCTATCCTGGGAGTTCTGCTACTTGTTTTGCTTTAATTACTGTACTTTTTTTTTTAACTGCAGGAAGTATAAAGGCTTACCAACTCAGCCCAAATGTCCCTCTGTGCCTGGGAAAAAAGCTATTTCCTTGCTCTTAATTTCTCCCTCTCCCTATCTGCCCAAATACATGTATTTTGTCCTAGTGGAGAATCCCAGGGTTTTGAATACATGAACAGGTGGCCACACAGCCAAGTGGATCCTTGGCACCCATCTCAAGTCAAATGAGTGATGCCACCTTTGGACCAATTCCTTTCATAGAGATCATCAAATGAGAGCAAATACATATAAATATCGATTGGCCCTCCCACTTACCTGCCATGTGACTTAGGCCAACTCAGAGAAGAGCTGGGAAGGCTCCTTTCCTTAACCATGTCATGGAAACATTGATAACACCAACCTCTTAGGGTTTTTCCAAAGAGTGAAATAAAACATCTAAGTCCCTAACTCAGGGCCTGCCGCATAGAAAGTCCTCAATAAATCTTGACTGCTATTTTATTATGAGTATGATTATGTTTGTAATTTACTTTATTAATAAGCTTAGTTAAGTGCCTAGAATAAAGTAGGTGCCCGATAAATGTTAATCCATGCCCCTTGTCTCTCAATAAAATTGGGTTCCAAATCTTCCAAAACTCAAGATTCTAATGATATATGGAGGAACATGCCCAGTGGTACCAGACAGCTCAAGAAGTTTCAGGCGTTGAAGATAACTGGGCTGAGTGAGTGGCAGTGAGGACAATGAGCTGCGGATGGATCAGTGAGAGCTCCAGGACATAAAATGAGCACCACCTGGTGATTGATCAGAAATGAAAAGTGAGTGCACACACCTTCTACTCTTTCTCCCGAAGATCAAAGCATTTCTGCACATTGCAGCAGCTATTGCCATAGTAATGCTACAGCTATAAAACTGCAATGGCATATAATAAAAATTAATTTTTGCTTGTGACTATACTCATCAATCAGGTAGCACTGCTGAACTGGGCCAGGCTGGGTGAACCTTGGCTAGGCTTACTCATGCATATCCAGGCAGGTCTTCTGGGACCTTGCCAGTCAATGATGGCTGGATGTTGACTGGAGCAATGGCATGCTAGGGTCCCTATCTCATCATCCTGTGGACTCGCTAGGCTTGTTCACACAGGTGCACCAGAGCTCCCAAGAGAGAAAGCAGAAGCACACAGGTCTCTTGAACCTAGACATGGAGCTGGCCCACTGTCTCTTCCACATTCTATTTGCTAAAGTTAATTATTGGCAAGTATTGGCCATGCAGTAGACATGGATACAGGGGAGAGGAGGTATGAAGAACTAAGGACATTTTGCCTTCAATTTGCCACATACATCAATTTATGTAAATCAATGCCTGCGTGGAGAGGAGAGGTTGTTAGAACCCCAATCCCCTTTTATGCCCAGCTGGGTCACCACCCCACTACAAATTTATGACAGATTGACTATAGATCCTAAGTTACTTCTAGTCTTTCTAATGATTGAAAAATTGAGTTTTCAGCTACTTGAATGCAGGGTACCTATCTAACCTCCACCATCATCTCAGAGAATTGAACTCAGCAAAGGTAAACTCAAAAAGTTGTATGTAGATCACATTGTTGTAAATTGATCCTATTTCCCTAGAGACCTGTTATTTTTGCTCTCATCGCTGCTGATTGATCTTGGCACGATCTGTGAATCTTGGCTACCTTGTAACTCTCAGCTCCCAGATTTCTCTGGTCCCAGTCTCCCTGACAAGCTGATTTACAATGATTTGCAAACAAACACTTCCATTTATTGGAGGTGTTTATTTGTAAAGTAACTCAGTGTCAAATCCTTCCTGAAGTCATTTGTCTGCCTTAGAAAGTAAGATTTAAAAAAAAAAAAAAGCATCCCTGGATATACTCATAGATAGATTCAGAATTCGGAGTGTGAGCAGTCCTTCCACTGAGATTTCACCTGGAATCACAAATGTCATTCTTAAACCTACAAACTACACTTGGTGATTAAGTGATTGAACAGTCCCTTAAGTGAGTGTGCAGGAAACACCCTCCAAGTAGACCAGCTAGCTTACTCCTTACAAGCTGTAATTTTAGGGCTGTGGAAAATCCATCCATCCATCCGTTCTGTGAGAGCACAAATTGACGGCACACAAAGCTGTGATTACATAAGGCTTAAGTTGCAAATATCTCCAGTGGTCTAACACAGGGACTTGCATTCATATTAATGCTACAATATGATTTGATAGGAAAATGATAGATACACTGATATTTATTTATCCATTCATCAACTATATTCTGAGCATATACTGTGTGATTAGTTCCCTTTCCCCTCTACATTTTTTTCTTTTTCAAGATTTTCCTTTCTTCCTTGTTGCCTTTCTTCTTCTTTCCTTTTCATTTTTTTCCCTTTTCAGTCCAAGGTGTCATTATGATGTTAGCTCCAGAGCTCAATGAAGAACTCTTATCAGAAAAGACCAAGCAAAGGTGTCATCTTGTGAGCTAGTCAGGTCTAATGTACTGAAGTGTTTTTATTCTGATGCTTTGACATCATGGGGCCTTGCTGACTTGGAAGAGACTGTCCTTCCCAGAGTTGGCTAATTCCTTCAGAAAGCAAACAATTCCCTCATGAGGGTACCTTCCATGTGCAAACCAATCGATCCAAAGCCCATATTCACCACTCATCCCCTCTTATCTAGTTTGTACTGTAGGCCAGTATCCACTAGCCTTATTCACCCCAGGGCCAGATCCCAGAGGACTAAATCAGATTCTGTGCTGCAGAGTCCACTGAGATTATTTCAACAAACCAATCCTAAAGCTGTTTACCTGCCTCAGAAGTTTCTTCCTGCAGAAACCACAATAAGAGCTCTTGCCATATTTCTCCCTTGCTCCCTCTACCTCCTGGCTGATGCTGGGACTTTCCCATGTAGCCCTTGATGGAGTGATGTGCTTCCTATTTCTAGGTATTTGTGAGCACCAGAAATTCTTCCTTCATGACCATCATTTCCTTGTTTGCATGTGTTACCGTATCTGATTTAAACAAATCCCATGGGGTGCCTGGTTGGCTCAGTAGGTTAAGCACTTACCTTCGGCTCAGGTCATGATCTCAGCATCCTGGGACAAGCCCCACTTCGGGCTCCTTGCTCATCAGGGACCTGCTTTTCCCTCTCCCTCTATCCCTCCCCTTGCTCATGCTCTCTCTCTCTCTCAAATAAATAAATATCTGTTTTTAAAAATCCCAGATGTATCTTAAAACACCTAAATACTTTAAATCAAATGGTTGGTGAGAAATGTTCATTTGTCCATTTCCCAGATCTCTTTCCCAGGCCCACATGTGAGTGAAATCTGACCACTACTATATGAAAAAAGTGAATCCAAAGGATACCTACCACTAACAAGAAAAGTAGCCAAACATTTTTTCCCAAAGAATACATGCAGATGACCAAGAGACATGTGGAAAGATGCTCAACATCACTCATCATCAGGGAAATGCAAATCAAAAGCACAATGAGAGATCACCTCACACTTGTCAGAATGGCTAAAATTAAAAAGACAGGAAACAACAAATGTTGGTGAGGATGTGAAGAAAAAGGAATCCTCATGCACTGTTGGTGGGAATGCAAACTGATGCAGCCACTGTGGAAAACAGTATGGAGGCTGCTCTAAAAATTTTAAATAGAACTCTCATATGATCCAAGAATTCCATGATTGGGTATTTACCCAGAGAAGAAGAAAACACTAACTCAAAGAGGTACATGCACCTCTATGTTTATTGCAGCATTGCTTACAGTAGCCAAGGCATGGAAACAGCCTATGTGTCTATCGATAGATAACTAGATAAGGAAGATTGGGGGGGGAATATGTAATGGAATATTACACAGCTATAAAAAGGGATGAGATTGTGCCATTTGAGACAATGTGGATGGACCTAGAGGGTATTATGCTAAGTGAAATAAGTCAGATTGAGAAAGACAAATACCATATGATTTCATTCATAAATAGAATCTAAAAAAAATTATAATGAGCAAACAAAAAGCAAAATTAGACCTGTAAATACAGAGAACAATCTGATAGTTGCCAGAAGGGAGGAGGATGGGAGGTTGGGGAAAATGGGTGAAAGGGAGAGGGAGATATAGGCCTCCAGTTATAGAAGGAGTAAGTCACAGAAATAAGAGGCACAACGTGAGGAATACAGTCAAGGATACTGGAATAGCGATGTAATGGGACAGATGGCAGCTACACTTGTGATGAGCACAGCATAATGTATAAACTTGTCAAACCACTCAGTTGTATACCTGGAGAGAGAGAGAGAGAGAGAGAGATCCTTAGTACCCAGCCCCTGAGCTGCCTAAGCTTCCCGACACATGAGAGGGAGAGCCTGCATCTCCATATCAGATGCAAAGTAGCCATGAGCTCAGTGTCACTTCACATCCTCTCTTCAGTGAAATGTTTGGAGATAGAAAGGTGAACAAGACATGCCCCTGTCCCGAACAGGATCACCTGCTGGTGAATGGAAGGCATAGTACACGGGATACCCACCGGAAACATAAAAGCTTCATGCAGCTGTCAGGGAAGCTTCGGGGACAGGTGGAATTTGCACTAGGTCTAGAAGGATGAGCAAGTCTACCTGAAGGAGGTCAGGCTGGGATCTTCAATAGAGGAACATTATTTCTTTGCAAAAATATGAAGTGTGAGAAAGGGTACACAGAGTTTGTTTGCAGTAACTTGATAGTATTTCTGTGGTTTTGCATTTTTCCTTAGTTTGTATTTTCTCCATGAGCCACTCTACCTAGTCAGCAAATCCCAGGAGTAGAGCAGAACCGCAGGGCTGCTGCCTGTCACTCTCGGGAGAGAAAGCACCCCTGGGGGTTGTGAGTTTGCAAGCACAGGGGCAGGTCCTCCCTCCTCTTCAGAGCTCAGCCCCCGTCTCCAGAGGCTGGGGGTAGGGGTAGGCTAGAGGGAGAAGGCAAGATCGTTTGCATGTATCTGGCCCTTTAGGAGCCACTTTATCAAGGAGAGAAAAATAAGCTGGTGAGTTGAATTTTTAGCAGCAGATTTATACTCTATCATTACTGCACTTTATTCCTCAGCAACCCAACTCAACCCAAAACATTGGGAAAAGAGGGTGGAAGTGAAGGGATAACATTCCCAGGGTGCCAGCTCTTAAGCACAGTGATCATATTTTTTGCAGGGGCCCAAGTCTTTGACATTCACTGTTGCCCACCAGTTCCTAAACTCCAAAGGTTTGCAAACGTAGCCCTCTAAAAAAAACTGAAGGCACTCCATTACTTTCAAATTGCTCTACTTTGTCCAGACCCAAACTGTATCCATTTCCAAAGGAAATGACTCTCGAGAATCCGAAGAGCCTCAATTACTCTAAATCACTTTGCAAGACAAGCACAAAATTAATCAGGGCTCCTGTGTTTGGCGTCAGTCAGGCATGCGGCAGAGAATGCCATAAATAAAAACACTAAGTTCAACTGTTGGCCAAAACCTCAGGGAAGTCTGTTTTCAATAGGGTAAAATAAACATTCTACCTTTCAACGTTCTACTGTGTGAGAGGAAAAACTGGAAAATATCTCAAATACATAAGTTTATACAGCCCAGATTAGCAAGAAGTCTCTCCTTCACTATTAAACCATTGGCAGAGATATTTGTTTATTTTCTTAAAATGCTTTAAAAAATTATCCTTATTTCCTGCTGTTGGGTCAGCAGTGTTTCCAGCTAGACAGTAGTCAAGGTTCAGGGCCTTTTCATACACATGACCACCATCGGGGTACTTCGATCCTTTCGCAGTTTGCTAGCCCTTGTTTCCGTGTTTGATGTTTGGGAATCTGAGGTTGTTTGACATGCGAGAAATCTCAGAGATCTCCTTTGTGGAGGAGAACACACACACACACACACACACACACACACACACACACACACACACACGCCAAAACGTTCTGAAGATAAATCATCATCCTGAGCCTTTACCAAGCACCTGTATGTGTGAGACGCTCAGATAAGAGCAGACATGGCAGCTCTTGAATTCTCACACCACCCCTGGGAGAGAAGGCTTTTGATCACTCCCATTTTATATATGAGAAACCTAGAGAGGCTAAGTAAGCTGTCTAGGATGACACCACTGAGAAGGGGAGGAGCAGGGACTCAGGTCAAGTTCCACTGGCCGGCAGACCTCTGCCCTACCTACGGCCACAGGGCTGGACCAAAGCAGGTGGAAGGACTGGGCTATGATGAGTGGTGAGGCCAGAGAAAGACCAAACTCCCTTTAGTTTCCCTTATTCATAAAGTTGTCTCATCAAGTCACAGGACAAGAACGTAAGTCCTTTACTTGGAGCTCCCCCAGATTATGCGCTTCTAGGGGAAGACACTATGTTCCTTCCAGTTCTATACGCAGTACCTACTACAGTTGGGCCTTAGGTTATTGAGCAATTAGTGTTTGTCGAATAAGGAAATGAATGAACTTAACCAAAAGTCACGTTCCCTGTGATAGTTTTCACATTTCGGGTAAACAGCACAATGCAACCAATTTCTAGAGAAAAAAGTTACAGATACAGTTTGGCTTCCGGAGACATCCACGCATTCCCTTAAAAAGAAGAGTCATTCCAAGCTATCAATGGTCCACCCACCCTAATGTGCATTAGACAGCAAGTGGACAAAGGAGCTCAGGGTAATTATGGGGCTGTCCTGGACAAGAGGCTTGAATGTAGATGAGATTCAACTCTATTAGTGACACATTCCTGGCCTTTGTCTCCTATGTAATTCAATTGAGGGATAGAGAGGAGAGCTGCAGCTGAAAATACTAAAACGACAAGAAAGTGTTTCTTATTTCCCAAGAAAAACTACGTGTGAGAAATACTTAGATGTAAAATCGTTTGTTCAATATATAGCTTTCAAAAATTGTTCCATGGCCTGTAGGGGTTCTCTGTAACTCATATACTGTCCATTTTGTTTCTGTTTGACATCCTTCACCCAGTCCTCAAACACAGCATTGTATCAGACTAGTGAGGTGTCATTTCCCTTACTCAGCTTTGTAGATATATTTATATAGGGCTATTTTCTAGGAGAAAGAGATTGGACCAGGGTAATTAAGAACAGGGCAACTGAAATCAGACTGCCTAGGTTCAAGTTTTTGCCCTGCCACCTGCCAACTGAGGGAAATGGGCAAATTATTTAATACCTTTGTCTCTCATTGTCCTTATTTGTAAATGGGGCAATGATAAGAGTGCCAAAGCCCCCATCCCATAGGGATGCTCTAAGAATTAAATGAAATGATACATGGAGAGCTTATAGAACAGTGCCTAGCTTATGGTAAATAAGTAAGAAAAGTTAAATATCATTATTGATTTTCTGTTATTATCAATTGACCTTATTTTGTTAGATCTTATTTGGAATAGTGTGAGTTGAGAGGGGTATGCCATTCAAAAGGTAGCTTTTTTAATAATAAAGCTGTCATCTTATTGGCCAATTTGATTTCTTAAAGATGCAGGTTCCATATCCACCACCCAGGTTAGGTGCTGTCCCCCTGTGCTCCACATAACAGGTACCTAAGATGTTTGGGATTAAACTGAAGACAGTAAACAAAAATCATCTTACCTACATATAGAAATAACAAAAGTGATCAATTATGATAACCTATTGGAATTTTATATACTTTCTAATCTCCACCACCTTAAAAGGCAGACATTATTATCCAATTTTATAAATGTAAACCCTGAGGCTGAGAGATGAAGTAATCTATATGGCTACAAAGTGACTGAGATGGGTTTTGAATTCTGTTTTCTGACCAAAGCCCACATTATATTGTGTACACATCCCTTCCTTAAACAGCAGTTTTTAGACCTGACAGTATATTAGCACCAAATGGGGAGCCTTTATTGTTTTTTAATATTTTATTTATTTATTTATTTATTTATTTATTTATTTGACAGAGAGTGAGAGCACAAGCCGGGAGACAGAGGGAGAGGGAGAACCAGGCTCCCTGCTAAGCAGGGAGCCTCATGTGGGGCTCGATCCTAGGACCCTGGGATCATGACCTGAGCTGAAGGCAGCCGCTTAACCTACTGAGCCACCCAGTCACCCCAAATGGGAGCCTTTCAGACTAACACCCAGGACCCATTCAGAGCAATTCAGTCATAGCCTCTGGGGCCGGGGAGAAAGCCCAGGGACCTGCAATTTGTAAAGCTTTTCAGGTGGTTCCACGTGCAGTCAGGACTGAGAACCATTGGTCCAAACTGCTATTTTCAGAAATGTATAAAGATTAACTTAAAGGAGCACCTTTGGAATTATTTATTTCATTAATTAGCTTAAATGAAGACTTATTTTGCATCATTTACTTGATGAATTGATTTCCCTTCTTAGAAAGTCACCCATCCAAATTTTCGTGCAGAATCCTACATCACTTTCTTTGTTAATCTCGATTATGAGCTACACATTTGTTTCTGGTGATTTTTTCATTCAAAAAGTATTTCTGAAAGCCCCCTTTGTGCCCTTATTATTAGTTATGAGAGACATAAAGAAAAATGAACCAGCATTCTTCTCAAGGAGCCTGTGATCATTACTGCCACAACTACCGATAGAACATTTTATTGATACTGAGCATTGCATAGGCCATTGGGTACATGGTAGCAAACAATGAACCTGTAATGCCTGTCCTCTTGGAACTTATAGTTTAAAACAGAGACAAGAGAGCAACATAAAAACCAGTAAATAAATACATAATTACAAATTATGGTTAATATCATGATGAAAATAAACAGAGGCTCATGAGGCTCTTTGATAGTCTGGTGTATTCATGACAGTTAATAAGTGCACCCAGTATACTTTTTATGTCTGACTCTTGCATAATGATGCTGCGATACGTCTATATCGCCGAGCATATTAATAGCTCATTTCTTAAGGTCACCTAGTAGAATTTGAGTAGTATGAATACACACTTGGTGTTTTTTATGCACACGAAATTTTAGGTATCACTGAATTAGAGCGTTAGTTCTTTAAGGGCAGGACAGTGACTAATACATTTATTGTACTTTCCAAAACTTGACTGATGATATTGGAGTTAGCAGGTATTCAATACACATTAGCTGATTGAATGAATTGTTGTGCTCACAGATAATACCCATTGTTCTCTTTCCAATGTCCCTACCCACAATGTACATATGACTTTTTTTTTTTCAATTTAAAGTAGATGTTAATTTCAGCTAATAAAAGGAGCAATTGAGTATTTCCAGATAAGGCAAATGATTCACTGGGGATGAAGGTAGGAATCCCATCAACAGCATTACATCTGTTAATTCTCAAGGTTCTCTAAAATCAGGTGTGTCTAGGGGCTCCTGGGTGGTGCAGTCGGTTAAGTGTCTGACTCTTGGTTTTGCCTCAGGTTGTAATCTCAGCGTCGTGAGATCAAGCCCTGCATTGAGCTCCACACTGAGTGCAGAGTCTGCTTAAGACTCTCTCTCCCTCTGCCCTTCGCCCCCACGGTTCCTCTCTCTTTAAATAAATAAATCTTTAAAATCAAATGTGTCTAATGCAGGAAGATATTGCCCCATTTGTGAACATGTCCATGGTTGGTTCTTACACTTGAACAGTAAGGTTAATTAACTACAGAAAATTCAGATGCATTGAGAGTTGAGAACACTATAAGATCCTAGGAAAACCTGGCTTACCATTATTTATGTTCGCCTCCACCAAAACCCAAGCCACAGCATCAAGAATCTAGTAGGTGCTCGATAAATGCTTCTGCAATTGAACTGAATGTAGACAAACTGCTTCAATACCTAATATGAATATTTACGATGTGATTATCCATAATGATTAGTTTGGGAAGTGTTAAAAAAAACAAAACAAAACAAAACCTTACCCAGCCTGCATGTTTTTTCCAGCCTGCATTTTAATGCAGGGCACATTTCTAAGCTGAGATTGATGTTCTCCTTAATGTCTCCCATGAAAGCAGACTAACATTTAAAACAGTTAGTATGCCAGAAGCGGTCTCGGAAATGTCAGTGTGGTCTGTGATTACGAACTGGTCTAAAGAAGAAAACAAGCTCCCCTTAATAAACTGAGCTTTACTCAGGCTGCAGAAACCTATTAAAATGAAGGGAAACTGATTTGACGAAACTAAAAGGCTCAGACATATTATTACCTATTAAAAATCATTCATTAAATACGGGATAAAGCCATCAAGAGGGACTCCAATTTGATAGGAGGCAGTTAAAAGATGTTGAGCGTTGAGGCTCTGGAGTCAGAATTATATCTGCCATGTCCTACCTGAGACCTAACCTCTCTGACATTTGGTTTCCCGAATTACAAAAAGACGCTGATACTAACAACCTCACTGGACTGTGCTCTGATTGGATTATGTAATGCATTGTATAATGCTTTGCTAGGCCACTTGTGGACGGAAGTCCAGCATACCAGCATCGTTGGAGAGCTTATTAGAAATGCAGAATCTTAAGCTCTCCCCAGACCTACAAAACCAGAAACTACATTTTAACAAGATCCCCAGGTGACTTGCACCACATTCGAGCTTAAAAAATGTGGATCTTAAGCATATGACACATGCCAGGCACACAGTAAATGCTCGGTAAATATCCACTACTATTATTCTGTGGAAAACTTTAGAAATATAAATTAAATAGAGTTCCATCCTCTCCCAAGCGATAAATGCATTTCTGTACTCTGCTGTGTACGTCTTCCATCTTCTTAGAATCCCTCCTATCATTGCAAAGACAGTTTTTTACTATATACCATTCAGTGTAAACACTGACTTTCTTAGTTTTGATGATCACCTGCAAAACCAAAATGGAATAGTAAACCTTTATCACCAGGCCAGATTTCTTGGTGGACTGCGACCTTACAGCTTTATCCAAGTTGGCAGGTGGACATTTAAATGAAATTATTAATTGGCTTTTTTTCTCCCCTCAGCCAAAAGCAGACACATTGGTTTTAAATGGATTCTTCACAGTCTGGCAGCTTGGTCACCACTTTCCATACCCATAATTGATAGAAAAAAATGAAACATAAGGAAATAAAGGGTAAAAATGTAAAAGGCGATCATTTCTAGTTTCCTGGAGCCTATTTTAACAAAGATTGGAGACAGAGCATATTGAGTGAGGGACAAAAACACTTTCTTTGAGGATTTTTTTCTGCTTTGCCTCAGTACCTGTGTGTGCTGTCTGAAAACCTCTAAGGGAAATAAGCAGTTCAGCATTTGGCTTTGAGAATTCTCTATCTCCCCTGAGTAGGAGCTGAGAGCATAGCAAAGGCAATATATTCCTTACGAGCTTCAAATGGAAAGTACCACCCATAGACATTTTTCAGAGCAGTGTGCTGGCCCCAAAGCAAATGGACTGAAGATGGTGTCAGGCTGTAAAAAGTTAATTTACTAGAGTGTCTTCTAAGAACAGTCAAGTCATTTCAGATTCTAATGCAACATAGCTGCCCCCCTTCCACAGCTGTAGCTGAGCTGAAACAGAAGAAATGGGAAGCAGTTCCAATGGGGGCCTTAAAAAAGGCAGAATCCGCGTGTCCTGTTTGCATGCAGATCTGAGTTGTTATTCCCTCTCTGCCTTCATTGAAAATGCCGTCTGGTCTCCTAAGAATTGTACCAGCCTGCTGCCTGGGGATCGGGACTCCCTGCACATCCCTGAACACTGTTTGCCTACTGTTATCTGATCATCATAGTGAGAAAGTGCAATTTGTCTTCTGCAACCACTCCCTACACACACACACACACACACACACACACACACACACACACACTCCCTTCTTGGGTCCTTTTGCCCCACATTTAACAAATTTACCCTCATGGGGTCCTCAGTTGTCCCAAGCCCCTCTTATCACATTGATGATGAATCTAATGTGATGCAATATCTGTGTCTGATAACATCTCTATTTTTAAAAACATATTAGAAAAGTTGAAAGCAGGGATGCTTGGGTGGCTCAGTCTTTAAGCATCTGCCTTCAGCTCAGGTCCTGATCCACGGGTCCTAGGATGGAGCCCTGCATCAGGCTCCTTGCTCAGCAGCCCTCTGCCTGCCACTCTGCCTGTTCGTGCTCGCTCTTGCTCTCTCTCTCTGGCAAATAAATAATAATAAAATCTTTAAAAGAAAAAGTTGAAGGCAGATACAAAAGGAACAAAGAATAGGGCTTTTCTAGGAAGCCTATCTCATAGAGAATAAAATGCATAATCCCCACACTGGCCTCCCAGCCTTTTGTGAGAGCCTTCCCCTGCCTGCCCAACCATTCTCCCCCTCTCCTTTTTTTTTTTTTTTTTTTTTTTACATTTTATTTATTTGACAGAGAGAGACACAGAGAGAGAGAGGGAACACCAGCAGGGGCAGTGGGAGAGGGAGAGGCAGGCTTCCCTCCGAGCAGGGAGCCCGATGCAGGGCTTGATTCCAGGACCCTGGGATCATGACCTGAGCCTAAGGCAGACGCTTAAGGACTGAGCCACCCAGGTGCCCCTCCCCCTTTCCTACTGTCCCCCACCACTCCTGTTTCAATATTGGCTCCTGGATCATTAGCACTCGGAGGTTTCTCTGCCTTCAATACTCTTCTCTTAAATATCTATTTGACTCTCTTCCCTGAGTTCTTCAGGCCTGTCCTTATCAGAGAGGGCTTTCCTCACAACCCTACATGAAAGAGCCATGTCTCCCTCCCCCAATCTCAGCATCTCATAGCTCATTATCCTGCTTTGTTTTTCTCCATAGCGCTGATCACATAAGGTATATATTTAGTTGTATATTAATTCATTACCTGGTTACCCTAACTAAAATATTAGCTCCGTGAAGTCAAAGTTTTTGTCTAGTTTTGGTTTGGTTTGGTTTTTTTGTTTTTCCCCTGCAGAACCTAGAAAAAAACCTGGGACAAGGGTGGAGCTCAACAAATAACTATAATGAATGCTTGATTTCAACTTCATCTGCGCCCACCGTCCAGCTTAAGAAAACTATAAATACATATAATATAAATAAAATTAATATTATATATATGTGTATGTGAAGATCACTCATGTATCCTTCCTAGTTTCAGCTCCCTTCTTCTCTTCTGGGAGGAAGCACTATCTTGAAGGTGGGGCTTAGCATTTTCATGCATTTCTTTATCTTACAAATATATGTATTTTTAGGCAATACATAACATTAGGGAGCTGTGTACTATACTGTAGCAAAGCACAACATAGCTCGGCATGGCATAGTGTAGTATTAGACTATGGTAAAGTATAACATAATCTAATACATTTGGTCCTTGAACAACATGGGTTTGAATTTCTTGAACTGGTTGGGTCCATTTATACTTAGATTTTTTTTTTCCTGCAAAAAGCTTTATTGTTCCCATTTGGTCCATAGCTAGAGAGAGGCCTCCAGGGTGGTTAAAAAGCTGCCTAGTGGCTATGGGGAGAGATTCAGACAGCAGCCCTGCCACCAGAGGAATGCCAGAGGGGCCCCTCCAGGGCTGCTGGGCTCCTGAAGCTCCTAATTATGCTTGAAGATAAGCCTTTCAAAAAGCTACTTGCTCAGTCCAGTCTGGAGCCCAGCCTGCAGAGGCGGGTCAGGTGGTCGCCATCTCCTTGATGAATTTCACCTCCTCATCCAGGAAGTGGCTCTCCAGGAAGTCACGGAGCTGGGGGTCCGCACCAGGAGAACCCAAGGCATGCAGATCCAAAAGGACCTGCTTTGGGTTCTTCTCCAGGATCATAGCAACTTTCATGACCTCGGGTTTTTACCCCACCCGTCCTGAGATGGCTTCTGCAGGTCCTGGAAGAGGGTGCTGGTTTGGTATCTTTAAGCTTCTCCTCAGCCAACTCCTGGAAGAAGTGGCCCAGGCCCTCCAGAGCCACATCCTCGAGGTCAAAATAGAAGCCCAGAGAGAGATAAGTGTAGGAGGACTGCAAATGCACTTTGACCAGGTAGCTGACAGCAGCTTCCAACTCAGTGAGATAATGCTGAGCAATGTGGGAGCTCTTGGTTGATCAGCAGTAAGGAGCTAAGCTCAAAAGATGGTGTGAGCTGATCCCAGAGGCAGGGGATGACTGAGAAGATGGTTCCAAAGGTTCCCACTGGAAGAGATTGGAGGGTGGGAGGAGACTAGAAGAAGGGGCATCCCTGGGTCTGTTCTATGCATACACTGTTGAAGCAAGAGAAGATCCAGGGACCACTGAGCACACTGCCTCTACATGGATTCTTTACGATGCAGTACTGTAAAGGTATTTTCTCTTCCTTATGATTTTAATACATTTTCTTTCCTCTAGTGTACTTTAAGAATACAGTATGTAACACATACAACGTACAAAAATATGTCTTAATTGACTCTTACCGGTGAGGCTTCTGGTCAACAGTTGTAGGCTATTAGTAGTTTGGGGACGTCAGAGTTACAAGTGGATTTTCACCTGGGTGGTAGTTGGGACCCCCAAACCCTATGTTGCTCAAGGGGCAACTGTATAATCATATAGAAAAGAACAGCAATTCTCAAACTTTGATTCATATCAGAATTACCACAGGAGATAAAAATATCCTAATGCCCAGCCTCCACATTAATTTCATCTGGAAATCCCTGCAGATGGGCCCCTGGCATTGTTTCTTTAAAGCTCCCAGGTATTTGCAATTGCAGCCAGGTTGGAAGACCAATGGCATCGCCCACAGTCGAGTGCAGGGGTCAGGAGTCAGGCTCAGGGGCCAGCCTGCCAGTGTTGGAACATTGCCTCCAAGTCTCTCCAGCGTTTCTCAACTTTCCTGGACACCACAGCAAGCCACTTGAGTGTGGAGGAGCACACAGCATCTCTTCTTAAATATATTGGCCAGAATCCAATGCTGTCCCTTCAACCAGCCTCTCTTGGGCCTTCCTCTGAAGTATTTAATTCTCTGTCCTTTTAATATGGCCTTCCATCTAAGTCATTGGAAATCTCCCAGAACATGGTGAATTCCTTGCTTCAAAACACTCATATGTGTCTGAATTTGTATAACTTTATTGAAGTACAACATCGATCAGGAAGGGTGCACACATCATAATTGTACAGATGGACGAGGTTTCACAAACTGAACACACCCACATGATGACCCCTTGACCAAGAAACCCCCCAAGCTCTGCTCTCTCAAAGATTACTACTACCTTTACATTTAATAGTGGATTAATTTTGCCTGTTCGGCCTTCACATGAAATTATAAAATATATACTCTTTCATCTGGTTCTTTCATTTTCCATATGACAAAACACATTACTTCTTAATCTCTTTGAGATTTAAAAAGGGAAAACTATGCAGGAAAAAAACCAAGAAACTAATTATAAATAATATATTTGATTCACTACCTAGAAAAATCAAAGAATCACTAGTAAGGGGTCTATAATTTATTTTTTAGAAGATAGTTACTCATTTTTCTTCAAAGAATAAAGAAACTTTTTGATTGACTATTTTACCAACTCATTCATAGGCCTGTCAGTGTGCTTTTGCATAATGTATATTACTTAGAAAACAACATGAATATAGATCATTTTTAAAGGCTTTGCTTGCTAGAAAGGCAGGCAAGGCCAACTCTGTGTGCCCTATTAGCAGATTGCAATGGTCCATAATCCAAAATTCATTTTTATTGCATGTGGCGCTGTATGCTTTAAGGGATAAATGTGAACGCATAGTGATAATTTTAAGCTAATAACAATATTTGTCTGAAAAGACCCCTTGAATCATTTATTTAACAAATTTTGAGTGCTAGAAATAAAATGTTGAGCAAAAGAAACTTGGTGCCTGCCCTGATGAATCTTATAATCTGGTGAGAGTCAGGTATTTATCCCAAAATCTTGCAAATAAACTGAAACTTAACGTTATCGGCTTGATTGGGAGAGTCAGTCAGATAGTTTCCTTGCAGATATGTTGGTGGAGCTGATGTTAAAAGCACAATACTAGGACTTAAAACAGCCTTGAAATTTTACAGACTGCATATACACACACTGAGTGCAACACATCAGGGGTGTTTGTCCAGAATACTCTCCATCATTCCTGCTAGTAGCCACCAACACACACACACACACACACACACACACACACACACACACACACACACTCTGCTGTTCAGCTCTTATGCAACCTCAGGTGTCAGCTGAAATTTCTCTTTCTTAAGGAGGAAGTCCCTGGATGTTCTTTATGCGCCTAAATAGGTCAAGGTCCCCAGTTTCGTACTGTTACATTACTCCTCCCATCTTTCTAGCATTTGTGGTAGATTTCCTCCTTTTTTGTAAAAAATAATATGAAATGATCTATAACACATGCTTCACATAATGCCTTGTACCTCATAAATATGCAAAAAAACAGTAGCTCTTTGTGCATTTAAAATGTATCATCTCTGCAAAAACACTCTAGCCTCTATGAGGGGAGGAACCATATGTCACATTTTCCCCAGTAACCCTAACACTGGACCTGGTGCTGGGCACCAGGGGGCCAGCACAACACAGCACCATGTGCAGCATGAAGCCATGGGAGTCAGACCACCTGGGTTTGAATTCAGTGCCTGCAGTGTGACCTTGGGCAGTTTTAGTTCTTTCTCTTGCATGTCTCATCAGGAGCTAGAACCTATCCTAAAACTTACCTCATAGGGTTGTGAGTGTTTGTAAATTGAAAGGAACAGTGCCTGGCTTATAGTAAGAAATTTATGCATTAACTAGTAAGTATTATTAAGTAAACTACTACCTTTTCACTCTGCCTCCTTTAATGCTACACTAATATAGTGTTAGCATCTAGGAAAATGAGAACTGAATCCTACAACACAGTTGATTCAGAGCCACTTTATGCATCTTGGGTCCTCCTTAGCTGAGTTAACTGAGCCTTGGAACTTATTTGGAAAAGACCTACACTGAGAACCCCACTGAAAGAACTTGTAGTTTTAAACACTTTGCTCTTCTTTCCCTCTTCCCACTTTACCAATTGGGTTTCTTTCCAACCTATATATGGCTTCATGGTCTTCAATTTCCAAGGAATTTCAGGATTTTTTATCTGAAAAGGAGCTGAGAGATCATCTACTCCAGCATCAGTGACTTCTATAAGAAGAAAATGAGACCAGACACAAAGAATGAGTGGAACAAGGTCACACAGTGAGACTACAGAAGATCAGGAATGAACAGGCACACACCTTGACCTTGACTCCAGAGACAGTGTTCTTTCTCGCATACCACCCAATTTCCTAATTGTTTTGGTTAATATTTTTAATATTTTTAGAACAGAGGAGTGTGGCCCCACGTAATGGAAAAATATGGTAATAGCATTTTGATCTTTTCTGAAATGAAAATTGTAGCACAGATAATAAATATGCAAAGCAATAATAATTTGTACACATTAAATACATTAAGGCTAATAGGTATTGCTTACTACCATTTGTCATTATGTGAAGCACAAAATATGTATTAAGTCATGATATTCTTAAAAAATAGGGAGCAAAAGATGAACATGACTCTTAAAATCTCACTTAGCCAAGAGGTTAAATTGACTTGCCCAAGGTCACACAGCTTGTAAGAACCAAGATTTCAACTAGATGAGTTTACTCTAGAGCAGTGCTGCCCTATAGAAACATAATGCAAGCCATACGATTTTTAATTTTCTGGTAACTATAATTAGAAAGTAAGGAAAAACAGATGAAATTAATTTTAACAGTATTTTCTACTTAATATACCCAAAATATTATCATTTCAATATATAATCAATGTAATGTTTCTTAATGAGATATTTAACATTCTTTTTAACCATATTAAGTTTTGAAATCTAGTGTGATTTTACACTTAGAGCACATCTCCATTTGAAGGTTAAATTTTCAGCAGAAATACTTAATCTGTATTTAGATTTCATAAAATTTACAGTTGAAAAAGAAGATTCACATAACCAAATTGTTCTAAGCATACTTAAAAGTTTCCCATAACGGAATGGGGTGTCCATATTTTAAGTTAAATTTAATATAAAATTAAATAAAATAAAAAAATGTAGTTCTGCAATCCTGGTAGCCACATTTCAAGTAGTCAGCGACTATGTATGACTTGCAGCAAGAGTACTGGTCAGCATAGCTCCTGAACCAAAGGCCTAACCACTCTGCCACTCCACATCCTTTATCGTGACACTAACGTCATCACAATGCTACAAGGACAGATCTCTAGAAGCTAAGAG
Source organism: Ursus arctos (assembly GCF_023065955.2). Taxonomy (NCBI): domain Eukaryota; kingdom Metazoa; phylum Chordata; class Mammalia; order Carnivora; family Ursidae; genus Ursus; species Ursus arctos. The sequence continues at coordinate 44,315,141 of NW_026622808.1, read as the reverse complement.
AATGAGAACTGAGCCATACGTTATGGTTCACCCAGGGCACTTCGTGTGTCTTGGACCCTCAGCTGACTTTACTGAGGCTGCGGTAGGCCCATAGACTTCAACAGGATTCATTGGAAAAGGGCCTAAATTAGGAATTCAGTGAATTCATTAAGAATGGAATTTCAGCAAATACTATATGATCTCACTTAAATGTGGAATTTAAGAAACAAAGAACCAAGTAAAAGGAAAAAAACAATCAGATTCTTAACTATAGAGAACAAACTAATGATTACCAGAGGGGAGCTGGGTGGGGGGATGGGTGAAATAGGTGAAGGGGATTAAAAGTAACTTGCTGACCACTGAGTAATGTATAGAAGTGTTGGATCACTGTATTGTACACCTGAAACTAATATAACACTGTATGTTAACTATACTGGTATTAAAAAAAAAAGAGCTTAGAAGCAAAGAATATGTTCTATTAGAATGAATAATTCTACAAAGACACTAATAATTGGGGGGCACCTGGGTGGCTCAGTCGTTAAGTGTCTGCCTTCAGCTCAGGGTGTGATCCCAGGGTCCTGGGATCGAGCCCCACATCAGGCTCCCTGCTCCACTGAGAACCTGCTTCTTCCTCTCCCACTCCCCCTGTTTGTGTCCCCACTCTCTCTGGCTGTCTCTCTCTCTGTCAAATAAATAAATAAAATCTTAAAAAAAAAAAAAAGACACTAATAACTGGGACTTCTGAGGCAAAGAGCAGAACTTATTAAATAAAAGACAAACAGTGATTCCCTCTAAGAATAAGGGAGCCAAAAGGTCTCCTCTCCCCCTTTCAATTTCAGAGCTTACTTAATTAGAAATTATTTTTCTATCATTTCGGTGTAAAAATTCCAACATGGTGGGGAGAAGGTCTGGAAGTGTACATATTCCTCAAAAGCACTTAATTTATCACACAGATCATCCAGGACTTCAGGCAATTCCTTCCTTAATTAATATTTTTCAGTTAGTTTTTGCATTTAATAAACATTTATTGAGAAGTTATCATGCATTAAATACTTTACACATACTATCACTCATGGGAACCATTACGACAACCGGTAGGGAACAGGCTGCTCTTATTCCCAATTTACAGATAATGGAACTGAAACTCTCTCTTTTGGAACTCTGCTATGCTGATATATGCAGAGCACGTAGGTTAAAAAACAACAACACACTGTGTTGGACGAATCCAAAGAAATTGGGTATTCCCAGACGGAAGATGTCAGTGTAAGAAGGGTCAGATCTTGTGCTAAGCTCACAAGTTTGAATTTATCTTGAAGAAAATAAACTACCGGAGGATTTTTAAACAGGAGACTGACATGACGTTATTGGTGTTTTATAGCATATCAGTTAGAATCTTTTTGTTGAAAGCAAAAGAAAACCCACTCCAAACTGGAAACACGAAGGAATGTTTATTGGCTCATGGCCTTGCAAAGCCCAGCAGGCTTCAGGTAAACTTTGATCCAGGTGCCTCAAATATGTTACCAGGACTTAGCTTCTTTTTCCATTTCTGAACTCCAGTTTCTACTTGCCAGAAATTGTTTTTGGCAGTCTCACTCCCTATGCTCCCAACATAAACATCAACACTTTTCAGAATATATAATCCCTCGTTTGTGTCCAGGGAGGGGACAGAGTGCCTGCTTTTCTTGGAGCTTACAAAAAATACCTCTAGTTGAATCTCTGATTGGCCTGATTTGGTGGTGTGCCCGTTTATGAGCTAAACATACAGGCAAGGGAGGAATTCTTCAGCGGGCATAGGCCTGGGTGGCAAGATCTACACCTGGACCTGGGGGTAGAGTCAACTTCATTCCAAAGCCCTTGGTTGAGATTGTAGAAGGAGTCCCAGCCTAATGAGCCATTTTTGCTCTCAGGGAAATCTAAAGAGGTTGGCCACCTTATGCTTCTTGACAACACCAGGCAAGCCTAATGCCATGGTCAAATTTTGATGTGACTTAAAATAATTTCTTTTGTGAGAACATTTACATTCTAAAATCAGATAAATATATGAAGTAATAAATGCTTTAATTAACTAGACAGGAAATCCTTTCTATATATATATATATATATATATATATATATATATATATATATATATATATATATATATATAAAACAAATCACCATGATGTATCTTAAAATTTTTTTATATCTTAGAATTTTACAGGTCAATTATACCTCAATAAAGTTTATTCTTTTTTTGAAAAAAAAAAAAGAATTTTCAGAAGTAGTAAGTGTCCTACATGATGCTGTGGTTGGTGAGTCAGTGGTCCAATAAAGGGCAGAAGGAGGGCACAAGTGGTACAAAGCAAAGGGAGAACAGGCTGGATGATTTGTCACTTACACTAGTCAGAAGAAGAAATTCATCAGTCTTCCCTCAAAATTATAGCCACGGCCAAATAAGACATTCTATCATTTTCCATCACCATAATTGGTTGGCCCTTTTCTATAGTGACAGTAATAATCTCTGTGGTGGGAACTCACAGCAAAATGTAACTACCATTCTCAGCTCTCATAAGGAGCAATAAATTTCAACAGAGAAAAAAAGATTATTTCTGTACAACAAAACCAGCAAAATTCTCCAACTAGGGAAGTTAGCTTTAAAAGAAAAACAGAAATTAAAGTTTGAGTTTCAGGTGGTGAATTATATGTTTTATTTTCTATGATTGATTTTTACTAGTTAATTAGAATGATGCCTTATTAAATCAAACACTTCCCCCAAGTGATGCTGTAAATATTTACCTTTTTATCTTTCTTGACAAATCATATTTTTGTAGCATCATGTCTACTTTTAAACTCTAATATTTTTATAACAAATGCTCTTAGAAACCACAATTAATAAAATGTTAATATGAAATCATGAAAGAATGGTTTCCAGTAGGTTCCAACTTCCCTTGGATTGAGACATTTTTTAAAAAATGAAGCTTAGATTGAACTTTTCCACAGTCCTGATATTATATTTTAGTTTCTGCCCTCATGGGACATAAAACGGAAGAATCAAGACACAAGGGCAAAAATAACAGATTGCACCAAATTTTATTGCATCTTGATGTTAAGACCATCTGCTTGATGAGTCTATAAAATTCATATTTAAATCCCACTATCCTAGAACATTAGCTTGATGAGGACAGGGATGGTTCTGCTTATTTTCACTGTATCAGTGTCTTGCCCATCATAGAAGTTTAAGAAATTTGTTGGGCAAATAAATTTAAGATGAGGAAACTGATGCTCTAATGGTCAATTGAGTATGTGAGTCTTAGAGCTACGTGAGGATCAAAATTACAAGGTAGTTCTCTTACCCTAAGCCACTGTTCTATTATCTATGTAGAATGATAGTAATAAAATACAGTATTCCTGAATATACTGCTGTATCCCCAGCGTCGTTTCCCCTTCTGCCTTCCCATCAGCTTCCAATTTTCATTTGTAATCCATAGGGTCTTTAAAAATCTGACTCCATTCCTAACTCCAGGAACACATGACCTAAATTAAGCCACCTTCTGGCTGCAGTGATTTGTTCAGGGTAGGATGTGACCCAAGTCAATCCAATCGGACCAACTTTCAGAGCTTCAATGTTCTTGCTTATATTTTCTTTCTCTAGATAGAATGGAATATCCATGTGAGACCTGAAACACCTGCAGGAGCATGCAGAATAAGCCCCATGGCAGATGCAGCCACCTTTGTTGTTATGTGGGAGGCCAGTCAGATGAAAATGCAGATTCACCAGGATATAACTTAGAGAATTAAGGGAATGAGACCCAGAGTCCATTATAAATCTCTAGATCAAACTACACCTGAAAGTTTGACTTAACATAGAATGTTCTGCTATGTGAAACACAGTTCACTTTGTTGTCTGAATTGAGTTTTTTAAGGGAAAAGGAGTATGACCAACCCAATGACATTTGTAGAGCTCCTACCATATACAGGTATGGTGATAACCACTTAACACACAATATTTTATCTAATATTTACAACATCTATATGGGGTAGTAACTACATGATCCCATTTTACAAATGACGAAGCTGAGGCTCCCAAAGGTTAAATGATGTGGCCGAGATCACAGAGCTATGAAGTGGTAGCATTGGCACCAGAACCTACCCAATTAATCACTGTACTGTTATGTCTAAAACCACATTGCCTCTTTTCAGACACTCACACAGCAGGCCCTTTCCCACTCAGAGCCTTTTAATTTGTATTTCCTTCTGCTTAAGAAGTTTGTTCTGTCGTTTATGTCTCAGGTCAACTAGCCCCTCTGAAGTGGCCTCCGCTGACCACTTTATCTGAAAAAGGACCCTCCTGGTGTCAACCAAGAATGAATTCACTGAAAATTTAAGCCAACAGGTATCTATTTGGGCAATTAGAATTTCAGCTTGGGAGACACAGACTTAAGTAGAAACCCAAATTGTGTTCCAAGGAAGACAAAGAGGAGGCAGGGTTACATAGGCAAACGGCTACGAATGTATTTCTTATTTGGGCCCTCTGTGCAAAACAGGGATTGAAACCAGGTTAACTGGGATTGGTTAAATTATTATGCAAATAAGGGCTTGAAGCTTGTTAAATCACATTGACTCCTTTTGACGTGATGAATACAAATGATTCAGATGTCATGGTGAGGAAGAAGTTAAGGACAGACTGAGGGCTTCCTTCTAGCTGAAAGGTTTTTAAGTTTGCGACTTCTGCAAAAATGCATCCTCTCATGTTGCCTCTCAACCCTATTTTAAAAAGAGACTCTTTTTAAAAAGAGACCCTATTTTTTTTTTTTAAGATTTTATTTATTTATTCGACAGAGATAGAGACAGCCAGCGAGAGAGGGAACACAAGCAGGGGGAGTGGGAGAGAAAGAAGCAGGCTCATAGCAGAAGAGCCTGATGTGGGGCTCGATCCCATAACGCCGGGATCACGCCCTGAGCCGAAGGCAGACGCTTTAACCGCTGTGCCACCCAGGCGCCCCCAAAAAGAGACCCTATTTTTTTAAAAGATTTTATTTATTTATTTGACAGAGATAGAGACAGCCAGCGAGAGAGGGAACACAAGCAGGTGGAGTGGGAGAGGAAGAAGCAGGCTCATATCAGGAGCCTGATGTGGGGCTCGATCTCATAATGCCAGGATCACGCCCTGAGCCAAAGGCAGACGCTTAACTGCTGTGCCACCCAGGCGCCCCAAGAGACCCTATTTTTAAAAGAGCTAGGTTTGCTTGCTCCATATTGAAATCTTCTTGTACATTTCCCCCTTTGGACTGAGATCTTTTTTGACAAGAAGCTTTAATGATCAATCCTTTCTGTTTGGTTCTATTGTGTTGCCAGAGTGGTTAGTACCTGCCCTGGGCCCACCACGTCCCTCAAAATGGGGAGTCTCATATTCTGATACGTCTTTAAGCCTGTAGTGTGAGAGTCCTAAGACCACATCTGAGTAACAGAGGCCTTTTAAGGAGAGGAACTTTAGGATACATCAAGTGAAGTTTCATTTCCTATTTTCAAAGGATAGGTCTAAAGAATATTTTCAAGTCTCTGAATAGCCATTATTTTGACATTTTGAGTAGCAGAACAACATCAGGAAATACACATTACAAACAGCTTAAACAAAACAATTAAGATACAGGTTAGCATAATGATTAATAGTATAACTTGCAAATCTGAATGCAAAAGAGCCCCAAATCCTGAAGGGAACCAACCAAAAACATCAAAAAATTTAAAGTTAAACCATCAAGGGGAAAAATTTGAAGGTCTCTTTAGGGACTTGGCCAATTTAAGTAGCTTAGTAGTTTCTAATTCTACCTGTTACGAAGTATTTATCCATATGCAGCAAGAGGTATTAGCTATTGTACAGACTTTTCCTTGCTTAGCTAAAAGATTATCAGGGGCTATCTTATTGCCAAGAATAACTTTGGCCAGAAAGTCTAAGGACCTTTGTTGGGCAGCTATTGCTTTAGCAGTGGATTCTGCAACAATTTCAAGAATGAAGTTGTTCTTGATCATAGCCTTATTTATTTATTTACTTATTTATTTATTTATTTTAAAGATTTTATTTATTTATTTGACAGAGAGAGAGACAGCCAGCGAGAGAGAGGCAACACAAGCAGGGGGAGTGGGAGAGGAAGAAGCAGGCTCCCAACAGAGCAGGGAGCCCAATGCAGGGCTCGATCCCAGAACCCTGGGATCAGGCCCTGAGCTGAAGGCAGACGCTTAATGACTGAGCCATCGAGAGGCCCCAGTAGCCTCATTTATTTTTATCCCCAATCAGGAAAGTAGGAACCTGCCAAAAGGAGTGGATCCTAAATCATGAAAGCCTCCTAGCAGATCCTTTCTAACTTGATGATGTAAATTCAGGGGAGTCAACCAATGAGATTCTTGCTTTGCTTATGAAAATGAGGGACACAGTTAGATTTTCTCCTAACCTGAAATAAAAGGCTGTTGAATAAAAATGGCAAGACTTAACATCCTAGTCTTGTTCCTGATCTTAGGGGAAAAGCTCTCAGTTTTTCACCATTGAATACAGCGTTGGCTGTGGGTTTTTCATATATGGCTTTTATTATGTTGATCTATGGTCCATCTAAACCTGCTTCATTGAGAGTTTTTATCATGAATGGATGTTGATTTTGTCAAATGCTTTATCTGCCTCTATTGAGATGATCATATGATTTTTATCCTTCATTTTATTGATGTGATATATCATGTTGATTGATTTGCAAATATTGAACCATCCTTCATTTCTGGAATAAATTCCAGTTGATTGTGGTGAATGATCTTTTTAATGTATTGTTGAATGGGGTTTGCTAATATTTTGTTGAGGATTTTTGCACCCATGTTTATCAGGGATATTGGTCTGTAGTTTTTTTGGGTTTTTTTTTGTTGTAGTTGTTGTTGTTGGGTTTTTTTGTTTTTGCATTGTTTGGTTTTGTTTTTTTGTGATGTCTTTGGTAGAATCAGGGTAGTGCTGGCCTCATAGAATGTATTGGAGGCTTTCCTTCCTTTTCTGTTTTTTGGAATAGTTTGAGAATAGGTATCAACTCTTCTTTAAATGTTTGGTAGAATTCATCTGTGAATCCACTGATCATGGGCTTTTATTTTTGGTAATTTTTTGATGCTGATTTCATTACTTGTAATTGTACTGGAAGTCCTAGTCACAGCAATCAGATAAGAAAAAGAAATGAGTGGCATCCATATTGGTAAAGAAGAAGTTAAACTGTTACTATTTGTAGATGATAAAATACTATATACATAGAAGATCCTAAAAACTCCACCAAAAAACTAGAAGTAATAAATGAATTCAGTAAAGTTTCAGGATACAAAATTAATACCCCGATATAGGTAGCATTTCTATACACTAATAATAAAGTAGCAGAAAGAGAAATTAAGAAAATAACACCATTTACAATTGCACCAAAAAAATAAAATACCTAGGAATAAACTTAACTAAAGAGGTGAAAGACCTGTACTCTGAGAGCTGTAAGATACTGATGAAAGAAATTGAAGGTGACACAAATGGAAAGATATCCCATGCTCATGGATTTGGAATAATTAATATTGTTAAAATGTCCATATTACCTAAAGCAATCTACAAATTCATTGCAATCCTATCAAAATACAACAACATTTTTGACAGAACAAGAACAAATAATTCTAAAATTTGTATGTAACCACAAAAGACCAGAATAGCCACAGCAATCGGGAGAAAGAAAAACAAAGCTGGAGGTATCTCAATTCCAGATATCAAGATATACTACAAAGCTATGGTACTGTCATGAAACAGTATGGTACTGGCACAAAAATAGACACATATAACAATAGAAAAGAATAGAAAGCCCAGAAATAAACCCATAATTAGATGGTCAATTAATCTATGACAAAGAAGGCAAGAATATATAACGGGGGAAAGATAGTCTTCAGTAAATGGTACTGGGAAAACTGGACAGCCACATGTAAGAGAATGGAACTGGACCACTTTTTAATACCATACACAAAACTAAATTTAAAATGTATTAAAGACCTAGATGTGAGACATGAAATCAGAAAAATTGTAGAAGAGAACACAAGCAATAATTTCTCTGATATTGGCTGTAACAACATTTTTCTAGATAGGTCTCCTAAGGCATGGGAACAAAAGCAAAAATAAACTCTCCAGTGTCTGTACAAGACTAAGTGTCTCTTAGAGACTTCTTTAGCCGTGTGATGTGTATCCAAGGTTACTTCCTTTTAGTTTTGCAGCACTGCCAGTTATCAGGAATACTTGGTAAAGGGGGCGCCTGGGTGGCACAGCGGTTAAGCGTCTGCCTTCGGCTCAGGGCGTGATCCCGGCGAGCCGGGATCGAGCCCCACATCAGGCTCTTCCGCTATGAGCCTGCTTCTTCCTCTCCCACTCCCCCTGCTTGTGTCCCCTCTCTCGCTGGCTGTCTCTATCTCTGTCGAATAAATAAATAAATAAATCTTTAAAAAAAATAAAAAATAAAAATAAAAATAAATCTGTGAGGTAGATATTGGTGTCTATGGTGGGTAAAGACATGTAAAAAACAAAAAAATGGTTTGCCAGGGAGTCAGGAAGAGCCAAGTGACTGTCTTGGTTTCCCATGGTTCCAACTATTGGTTTAATTTACAGCCATTGTATATCCACAATAATTTCTCTGATTTAGGAGCAGGCTGTTGACATGTTACAAGGACATCAGGATGGCAAAAGTTGGCAATGAGGTGCCATTTTTTGCAGAAGCAGAATGGACTTTATCCACAATCTTTATAGATTCTCTTGCCGCTGCCTTTGCATGAGAATCAGCTGGATCCCTTGTGAAAGTTTCTTTCCAAAGATTCCTTTTCCACAATCCTTCTACAACTTTCTTTTTTTCACTTTTTTCCTTGTTCTAAGTTTTCCCTCTTTAAATAACCAGCCTCACTTTAGACAAAATTACTTTCTTTTCCCTCAACAACAATGTATTTCCATTCCTCCTATTTTCTTACCAAGAAGATACATCCTACTTTCCTGGAATAAGAAGATATTTCCTTTATTATTTTGAGTCGCTTTAGCTACATACATTAATTGGAATTTTTAACTCTCAAAAATCTTAACTAAGTAAAACTAGATAGTAAGCAATTGTGAACTGTCTGTCATACCAGCATTCTTTAGATTGGCAAATTTATGAATACATTTCATAATTTCTAGAAACATATACTTCTTAAATAATATAATCTTTCAATATTGCACAAACATGTTTACTAACAAACCCAGTTCCTCTGTAATAAGGAAGCTAAAATTAGATAAGCCAATGTTCAGTAATTACTGCTTTATATTATTTGGAAATGACCTAGATATTTAATGAATTAACTTAACTCTACACTTAAACCAACTCAGCAAAACTTTATGGTTTTAGGTTACCAAAAAGATTTGGGGGACTATTTAAAAGTTTGCCTAAACGTTTTATTTTATTTACATCTGTTCAATTTAGTTGTTTTTAACAATTATGCTTAGATTACTCATAAATGCGTCATAAGATATCAAAGTCAGGTACTCTTCCAAGATATTTTTTAAAAACATTCTGTAACACATATCATTAACTTATTTGACTTTAAATAAACATAGGCAGAACACAAGTTTTAAGTTTAGTGCTGATAACTTTAAAGACGTACTTATTTCAATTAAACTAGCAACTGCATATCTTTCCAGATCACATGAACTTGAAACTTACCTGGGTTATATTTATATTTTTGACAATTTTTATGAATATCAAATCTATTTAAGTGCTTAATTTTTAGGCAATTAAACAGAGCTCTTTTACAAATTAATTTTGGCAATATCATGCAGACATAGAAAACACCACATACTTATATCATTTATGAACATACAGACAGGCACAAACAGGGATCTTACAGTTATTGTTATAAAATTTTTAGCCATGAGACAGGTATGATAATGTAGAATTGACTAGTTTATAAAGGACAGCTGGAGCCAAACTATTTATTTATTTATTTATTTATTTATTTATTTATTTATTTATTTATGGTGGGTGGAATAAGTTAAGTTTACCTGCTCAGATGGCTTAAGAATTTTCTACTGATATTTATGGAGAAGACACTTAAGATTAGCATTTGTCCTTGACAAGTAACCTTATAGAAACTGTAGACTAGATTTTGGGCAAGGGTACTTCTAAAGCCATTTATATTTTTAAAAGTCCTCTTTTTACTTTTTTTGGGGGGGGTAAGTCTGGGGGACTGGGGATGATCTAGATGAGTTCCCAGAGAGGTTGTAACCTTATAAGAGCTTATAAGCCTTCTGAGATAAAAGAGGGGAGGTTTGGGGATTGGTGAAAAGGATAGGCTGAAGGACTGAATTGTTTCTGGGGCCTTAATTCTACCTTTGCAAGGATTTATGAGATAAGGACAGACACTCCCAATTCCTCAAAGAATTGAGTTATAACTGAAATGATACCATGGGTTGATTCACCTATCCAACTACATTATCCTCAATTTGATTCTTTCACTCCAGGTACATAGTTCTAATTTTAATTGAGGGAAGAAGTCCTCAAAAAAGTTCCTTTCAGGCTCTGAATATCAGCTTCCACCTGACCAACTTTTGACTACAGAGCTACTTAAAAATTCTTGCCAGTTTTTAGCCAGGACAAACAGTAAATATTTCTGACAGTATTAAATACCCCCCCCCCACCTTGTGTGTAAGACAGGCCCCCAAAGAATATTACCTTCTTGGGGCACCTGGGTGGCGCAGTCATTAAGCGTCTGCCTTCGGCTCAGGGCGTGATCCCAGCATTATGGGATCGGGCCCCACATCAGGCTCCTCCACTATGAGCCTGCTTCTTCCTCTCCCACCCCCCCTGCTTGTGTTCCCTGTCTTGCTGGCTGTCTCTACCTCTGTCAAATAAATAAATAAAATGAAAAAAAAAAAAAAAAGAATATTACCTTCTTGCAATCCAGAGTCACTCCCAAAGATAGCCAAAAGAGAGAATTGACAATTGTCTGTCCCAAGCAAGCAGACAAAACCAGATGAGCAGGAAAGCAATACCTATTTCTTTTGAGCCCAACAGGGACTCGATTGCCTCAGCTCAAAATCGTTCACATGCCAAAGTGGCACATTTTGGGGGAACTTGCTCTGACCTCCTTCGGTACTGCCTTAGAAACTTTGAAGAAGTTGCACAATCCAGAAGCTAAGCTGATTTTGTGTGTGTGTGTGTGTGTGTGTGTGTGTGTGTGTGTTATTTCGCTATTTCCAAAAATAGATTCTCCTTTTGAGAGGAAGAAAGGGGGATAGAGAGGTTGGTGGGCTTAAAACTGACAGCATCGCTCCCCTGTGATTGATGAAACCCCAGAGCCTCCTTCATTAGGTTGAACTTCAAAAGGAGCCCGGATGGCTGGAGGATTTAGAGGAACCTCCAGACTGTCATTATAAAATGGAAGTTCAGCTAAACCAGGATATGTAAGTGGAGAACAGGAAAAAGAGGCTGATGGGAAAGGGGCAGAAACAGTAGGGTGGTGGCAAAGAAAGAAGAGGAAAAGGCTGGGAGACTTCCCCTGATTTTTTTTTTAACTTGAAAGTCTCTTGAAAAGGTCTTTAGCTTCTGAAAGTTTAGAGTTAACTGCCTGAAGGGAAGCGACCTTTATTGTTTTTCTTTTGAAGGTCTCCAAATGCCAGTTAAAATGAGTTTCCCGTCTTTTTTTTTTTTTTGGTTTTATAACCTTTTTCCAGTGGTACACACACATACACTAGTTTTGGGATATTGAAAGTGACCCATTTTGGTCAATGAAGTTTTGAATCAGCCCAGGTAAAGTGAGTCTAATAGGGCAAAAAAATTACAGAAGGAGGGCCATATTCTTTAAACAAAAATCCCGCTGGTTTTCCTGAAGGAGGTTGATCATTTATGGCCAATCTAGAAGTATTTCCCATGATTGTTCTCAAATGACTGAGGCAAGAGGATGAATGTTTGGGGTCATGTGCGTGCTGTTTGAAGACCACTTTCCAAAATGTTACCAATGGACCGTTGGTCTCTTGTTATGTGTCTGGGAGATTCCTGAACACTGAGTGGTATTAGAGTCGGAAGACCCTCATTTAAATAGCAAAAGAACTAAGGGTTTTGCATTGGTTAAAGAGAACAACCTAGTTCTAAATTGAAAGACCATGTAGCCACCTGGAAATAAGTTGAGGACTGTCCAGTAAATATCCTGAAACCCGACTCCTCTGATGGTTAAGGTCATCCACCCCTTCAAAGAAGTGAGGGCAGAAACTATTATTTTCCCCAAATAAAGCCTGATCAGAACCTCAGCTGAAAAAATAGGAGGTTTGGATCCAGAAGAACTCTCTGCCAGAACTATGAGGTCTGCCACTGGAAATACTAGAGAACAATGGTCTCTTGGAAGTATCTTTCATATGTTCACGGCAGTGCTGGGGGTTTGGAGTCAGTTGCTCTGAATACGTTAAACGATGTCAACCAAAACAGAATTTACTAAAAATTTAAGCAGACAGGAGTTTATTTGGGCAAATAGAATTGTAATTTGAAAGACATGGATTAAAGCAGAAACCTAAATTGTGTTCCACAGAAGACAAAGAGGGGGCAGAGTTATATGGCAATAGACTACCAGTGTAGTTCTCATTCAAGTCTTCTATGCAAAACAGGAATTGAAACTAGGTTAACTGGGATTGGTTGAGTTAATATGCAAATCAGGGATTGAAACTTGTTAAATTTCATTGGCTCCTTTGGAAGTGAAGAATGCAGATGATACAGGTGTCATGGTGAGGAGAAAGTTAAATGCAGGCTGAGGTTCTTGCAGCTGTTTAAAGGTTTTTTAAAAGTTGATGATTTCTCCAGTGAGGATGTATGTAAATTTCTCTTCCCATATGGCCTCCTCACCCTACTTTTAGGAAAGACTGTCTTAGCTAGGATTGCTTTCTCCATTTTGAAATCTCCTTTTTTACACCAGGAACTTTGTCTCCCATCACTCTATTTCTTTCATTATATTCTTCTCATTCTATATTTATTCTCCAGTAGAAAGTAAATTCTGTGAAGGCAGAAATCTTAAACTTCGCTCTCTCCTGTATTCTAGAGCTTGACATGAGGCAAGCCCTCAGTAAACATTTGATATTTTTTATATGAATAAATACCTCAATTAATTAGAAATTGTTGTAATTATTCAGATCATAATCTCAATCCTATTGTATGTTAATGAAATAAAAAGGGATGGAGGGAAATAGAGATACTTTAGATCCCTTGGAGACCATGCTCACTGATAGATTTGTTTGGCTGTGGCACTGAAGCAATTTGATGAGTCAGCAGGTCTGCATTCATCTATGAATAGCCCAGTTATCATTTTAAATGTCTTCTGTATCCAGTCATATGGATGGCTACCCAGATGGCTTTTTAAGGGAAGGGGGGAAGGAGTTGATTCCAAGTTCTGTATGATTCATGGGCACAAAGAGACCAAGTGGAAGGAAAATGGAATGAAAATGAGTGCTAAATGAGATCAGTTCTTGGCCGGGTCAGTGTAAATTCAGGACCTCCTTAACATGCCCTTTCCCTAAACCCACACTTGCTTGAGCACTCTTGGCAAAACTCTCAGCCTAGAGCTGTGTGCTGAAGCACATTCCTTGAGCCCACCCAACTTCAGAACCACTGTGATGGATAGTTGCCGGTGTCCCACTTTCAAGAGTGTTTAAGTGGGGAAGTCTATCAATTTTCTGCCTCAGAAAGTGAATAGGCTCTAAAATATGGGGTAATTACTGTCCTGGGGACAATCCTCAGCCAATGGAGGATAGAAGTCAGTGAATAAGTGCCCCAGTCTTTCATTCTTTGATTGACAATTTCTACAAATTTTCCCCAGAGGAACCACAGCGGATTTGAGCTCTAGTTGCCCACAGTGCAAACCAGTTTAATAATGCAACCTTTATTGACTTTTCCCTTTCCTGTCTCATTCTCTCTTCTTTTTCACTATGCCTACTGGTATTCCCTCCCAAATAAACTATCTGCACCTAAGTCCTTTTCTCAGAATTTGCTATAAAGGGAGACTTTGAGTAAATTATAGAAAGATTCTCCCAGTGTGAATGCAAATAGAAGCCCTCTCTGGTAGAAAATTTATAAAAAGGAGAAAGATGCTTCTTATAGATGCCCCTCAGCAAGCATGACTCATATTTTAGTCCACCTTCCCACCTTCCCAAGCCGGGTGATTTTGTATAGCCCTAAAGTACATATCTGTACATTGTCTTCCTACCCTCCTTCTACATTTCTTCATTTGTAGCAAAAACATTTCTAATGTTTACCAACCTCACAATCAAATACCAAAGTGACCTTGTTCCCAAAACTCCATTTTAACCCATGGTAGATCTATTATATATAAGTGCATGCGATTTACAACTCTTCTTATAGGTAATAACAATGATCATAGTAAAGATTACATGTGTTTAGGTTTTGTTGCCAAATTACAGTACCATATATTACCTCACAAGTTCCACACATGTGGATGCTATTTCCATTGTACAGATGAGAAAAATGAGACTCAGGAAAACTAACTTGCCCAAAGCAAAACTAGCTAGTTTTGATTATCGAGTTAGTTCCGATTTGACTAGCTATTATTAACCCAGTGTTTAAACCCAGGTCTGCTGATCCCAAGTCTTAAAACCTTTCCATCAGCCCAGGAAGCCTCAGTAAGAAGTCTATGAGACAACTAGATATTTTTGGAACACGAATATTTTTTGTCTTATTCTTTTCAGTTCTATAAATTTCTAACTGATTTGCACAGTAATTTAGAGGGACAAGTATCTGGGATGTATAACTCAATATATATACTCTCACTGAATAGATGAATGGTTAAAAGGATTAGTAAGGAGGAAATAGAATTGCTTCCTTATTGATACCCTAATATTATAAGTTAAAATCCAAATGATTAGCTTATAACAAGATCTACCTCTATCCCAAAGAGACTCAAAAATGTAAAGAAATGGTGAGTTTGAAGTCAGACCAGGGCTGGAACCTTGCCACTTACTAACTGTGAGACTTTGAGCAACTTACCTCACAGGATCATTTAGAGGATTGAACAAGATAATGCTGTCCACAGTGCCGTGAGCAATTTCAGGAACATAGTAGGCTTTCAATAATGAGATGTTTTAATTAATTTATATACATGTATATACATAAAAATAACATGCTTGCCCTATGCCAGCCACCATGCAAGCCATAGCAGGGAGCCAGTAAAAAACAATTCCTATCCTCAGTGAACCTACAGCCTGTGAGGAAATTGGGTTTATAAATTAGAAGGTAGATTTGAAGTGTTCTTGAGTTCTGAATGTCCCCTGGCCATCTATTATAGTAAATGGGCCCCTCATTGTCTCATCACTCTGTAAGGAGTTCCAGGAAAATCACTCAGCTACTGCTTTGTTTAGGGTTGTGTGTGAATCATGGTCTGTGCTGGGTTTCTGCATCCCTTTCTCATCTTGGATCAATCTGTACTTATCAAAGCCAACTGATGCTGGAAAGTACTGGAGCACAGAATCAAATGGCTAGAAAATTCCCCATACTTCTAAGCCATAGGCTCTCAGAAGAGAGGTATGTGATAAGTGGACAGAGGCAGAAGTCCTGAGTTTTAATTACTTCCTATCCCATGGCTACCTTAGACAGCCAGTATGACTCTCAGTTCACAAGCTTAGCTGTGCAAAACAAACAAACAAACAAACAAACCAACAAACAAAAAACAACACACAACCAAACCAAAATGTTAAATGCTTTCTTTTTCCTTATCTTCTTTAAAGCCCCTTGGTTCCAAATCAGAGTCCACATCCCCTGGCTGACTGGTGGGGGATGGGCTATTAGTCTCCTTCCTGAAGATGATGGATATCCTGAAGGCTAGGTAGCATCACATCCTCAGGGAAGCTTCTCTGGTCATCAACTTTAACCTGCTCTGGTTACCACTGGGAGTCCACAGTGCCTCCAGCCCGCACCATCCCTCAGTTCTTGTGGGATTATTGCCTCAGGGCCTTGCTGGGAGCCTGCGACCTTTGAGACGGCTGGAGCTTCTCATATCTCTAGGGATCTCAAGCACTTAGTCCCCTGGGAAGTCTGATCTCTCCCCAGGGTGCTTCCAGGGATAGCCACAATCTCCACTGCTTAGGGCACACACACACACACACACACACACACACACACCTCTGTCTCCCTAAATTTCTTTTCTTCCCTTTCCACTCTTGTTCCCCATAGAAGACCCCTTCTGTCTCTTAGTCCTGCCAGAAGGCTAGAATCATCTATTCAAGTGGACTCAAACTTTTGAGATCAAAAGCCCAAAAGGAGGGGCACCTGGGTGGCTCAGTCATAAGTGTCTGCCTTTGGCTCAGGTCATGATCCCAGGGTCCTGGGATCAAGCCCTGCATCCGGCTCCCTGCTCGGAGGGAAGCCTGCCTCTCCCTCTCCCACTGCCCCTGCTGGTGTTCCCTCTCTCGCTGTCTCTCTCTGTCAAATAAATAAATAAAATCTTTAAAAAATAAAAATTAAAAAAAATTTAAAAAGCCCCAAAGGAAACTATCCCCTCTTTCTTCTTTCCTGCTAACCTTCCTGGAGGCAAGAAAGCAAGCCTTACTATATGCTTGAGTGAGGGAAGGGAAAAGAAAAAAATACACGGGAAAAACATGCAAATTAACATGCATGTAAACGATTCTACCACAGGTCTGTGCTACTTGAGTTTTAATGCAGCAAGCAGGGTAGTCAGGTAGGGTTTTGACTAGCTAAACGTCTGCGATCATATATCAAAGGTGAGAGCCATCTCATAAAAGCATGTGTTTATAGATAATTAGAAGTTAGACATAAAAAGAAATTGCTGCTGTGATGTTTGTATTTGAGCAGAATTGATTATGATGAGGTATGAGAAAGACCTCAGATTGCCAGAAAGTATCACAAGCCATCCAATGCTTTCTCCTAGAGAATCTGAATTGGCACAGGAGAGGAAAAGATACAGTTGCAGTAGCCGTGGTTCACTGGGCATTTATCTATGCCAGTAACTCTATAATGTCATCATATTTAAACTTTACAGCAAGATGAAATGTGAGCTCCATGAGGGAAAGTTATTTTGTTTCTCCTGCCTCCCCATCCCCCCCCCCCTGCACACACACAAGTAGTGCCTGGCATACGATAGGTGTTCCACATATATTTATTGAAAGAATGAACAAATTAAATTATCTCTATCATGTAGATTTAAAAACCAAGGTTGAGAGAGGGGAATCACATGGTGAAAGAGATAGAATTTGGTCCTAGATGAGTTTAGTGCCAAATATCCCACTCTTTCTAATCTAAATCCTAGGAATTGATAAAATAAAAAGATTCAAATTATGAAAATCAGAAATGAAAGAGGGAACACTATTACTCATCTTACAGAAATAAAAAGGATCATAAAGGATAATTATTTTAAAAAAATAAACCTATCTGCCAACAAATCTGATAACTTAGGTGAAATAGGTAAATTCCTAGATAGACACAAACTGTTGAAACTGACTCTACAATAAATGGAAAATTTGAGTATACCTATAACAGGTAAAGAGATTGAGTTAGTAATTTTAAAACTTCTCTCAAAAAGAAGCCCATACCAAGATGACTTTACCGGTGAATTCTAAACATTTAGAGGAGAATTAGTAACCATTCTTCACAAACTCTACCAAAGATTAGAAGAAGAAGAAACACTTTCCAACTCATTCTATGAGACCAGTACAGCCCTGATGCTAAATCCAGACAAAGACATCTCAAAAAAAGAAAATTACAGACCAAAACTTCTTATAAATACAGACACAAAAATTGTCAACAAAATACTAGCAGACTGAATCCAGGAACATATAAAAAAAAAATGATGATTCACCATGATAAAGTGAGATTTATCTCAGAAATGTAAAGTTGTTTTAACATCCAAAAATCAAAAGAATAAAAAAACAGACATCATATGATAATCCCAGGAGATACAGAAGAAGCATTTTAGAAATCTTTCATAATACAAATGCACAACAAACTTGGAGGGGAAGGAAACTTCCTCAACCTGATAAAACCCACATTATACTTAATGGTGAAAGACTAAGTGCTTCCCTTTAAGATCAAGAATGACAAAAAAACATCCCTCCTCACCACTTCTACTCAACATTGTCCTAGAGATTCTAGCCAGGCCAGTTAGATAAGAAAGTGAAATAAAAGACATTTATATTGGAAAGGAATAAGTAAAACATGTTCTATGGGCCAATGGCATTATCTTGTTTAGAGATAATTCTAAGAAACCCACTAAAAAATGATTTAAAAAATAAGCTTATCAAGTTTGCCGTGTACAAGATTAATATGCAAAATTCGTTTGTATTTCTATGCACTTGCATTAGGAACTGAATGTGCTCCCCCAAAATTCATATGTTGAACCCCTAACCCTCAATGTGATTATATTTGGAGATGGGGCCTTTGGGAGGTATATAGGTTTAGATAAGGTCAAGAGGGTGAGGTCTTTTTGATGAGCTTAGTGCCCTTATAAGAAGAAATCAGAGAGTGCCCCTCTCTCTCTTTCTCTCTCTCTTCCTCCCCCCCAACCTCCCCACCACTCTCTGTCTCCCCCTCTCTCCCTCTATCTCCCCAGCCTTTGTCTCTCCCTCTCCCTCTTCTCCCATGTGAGGATATGGCAAGAAGACAGCCACCTGCAAGCCAGGAAGGATATTCATCAGAGCCTGACCATAATCATGCTAGCATCCTAATCTCCAACTTCCCAGCTTCCAGAACTCTGAGAAATAAATGCCTGTTATTTGAGTCACCCAGTCTGTGGTATTTCGTTACAGCAACCCAAGCTGAGGCAGCTAGCAATGAAAAATTAACAAAGGAAATTAAGAAAACAATTCTTATTAAAACAACAGCCAAATGGATAAAATACCTAACAATAATTTTAACAAAAGCAAGGCAAAATATAGTCTCTGAAAACTATGAACTATTGTTGAAAGAAATTAGAGGAGACCCAAATAAATGGAAAGACATCTCATGTTCATGAATCAGGAACAATATTTGTTAAAAGGATAGTACTCTCCAAATTGATCTACAAATTCCACACAATTCATATCAAAATCTCAGCTGTTTTCTTTGCATAAATTGACAAGTTGATACTCAAATTTATATGAAAATTTAAGGCACCCAGAATGGACAAAACAATCTTAAAAAAGAACAAAGTTGGAAGACTCACACTTCCCAATTTCAAAACTAAGTACAAAGCTATAGTAATAAGAGAGTGTGGCACTCGCATGGGATAGACATACAATGGAATAGAATTGAGAAACTGGAAATAAACTACATTTATAGTCAATTGGTTTTTGACAAGGATGCCGAGACAATTCAATGGCAGAAAAGAATTGTCTTTTCAAGAAATTATGCTGAGACAAGTGGATATCCACATGCAAAAGAATAAAGTTGTATCCCCTTCTCATGCCGTCCACAATACTTAACTCAAAGTGGGTCACAGACCAAAACGTATGAGATAAAACCACAGGACTCTTACAAGAAAATATAGGACTACATCTTTGTTACCTTGGTTTTGGCAAAGATTTCTTGGATGGAACAATAAATATGGAGGACTCTCCATGGCTATAAGTGGTGAAGCAGGACTGTGCAAATATTTCCTCCCTGCATGCACGGCTTATGTTGATGTTTCTCAGCCTCTGTTTTATATGGCGCTGCTCAAAGTTTAGCCCCAGCTTTTCTTGGGATTTTTGTCTTCCTTGTGCCGGGAGAGGAATCCTACCCCCAACACACACACACACACACACACACACACACACACACACACACACAGAGTCATTGTTGTATGCTGTATGACTAATTCCATAGAACCCAAAATAGTTATTAAGACAGCCTCCTACTTCAAGTTCCAGGAAAATGAAAACTGAGGTGAGATTTTATGCTCTGGGTTGCAGAGGATGTGGTATCTAAACACAGACCACCCATGCAGACACCTCCTGGCTGTCCAAAAGGATGTACCTAAGACTATAGAAATCAGAATATCAGGACTTGGATGGCAAGCAGACAGATTTTAGGTACCTATCTGCCCCACATCACAGGTGGTCTACTGTGATGTGTAGTAAATTGTGCTCCAGTAGATCAATAATATAGTCCCCTAGCACCAAATAATGATGAAGGCAAAGCAGGTTCCAGAAGAACTCAAGGGTTGTGAAATATGAGAATCACATCAAATTTAAATCGTATAACCCTGGTAATCCAAGATAGAGAATCTTCAAAGCCCATGCTGGGGGCAGAGTACTGAGGGAGAGGGGAGGCTGAGAATATTCGGTGTGGGGGGCACTGATGCACCACCAGCTGAAGGATTCATTCTCAGCTGCTAGGAGTGCTGGCAGCAGACCACCTTCAGCTGTCAGCTCCTTCCAGGGTGGCTCTGGCCAGTATGAAAGGGATGGCTATGAGTATAATGACCTGGCCGTCTCAGCCGTACTTGGGACACCTCAGTAGGACCTTTCCGGCCCCAGAGCTCCTTGGACAGTTGACAGAAGCCATGGCTGGGCCCGCATCACAGCTTGGTTTCTCTCTTTGCTCAGTCCCACTTCATCCCCCTCCCTTTCACAAGTGTTGGTCCCAACAATACTCCTTAGATAAAACCTCCCGCATGGTAACCTCTGTCTCATCAACTATGTCCTGAGAACCCAACGCTTGATGCTCAGACATTCAAAATTCTTGTCCCTGAAACATGAGCCCTGATTACTTTGGTATCATGTTTTATATTGTCTATTGATCATCGTCTCTAATGTCTATTACCCCAGTTATGGCATTTTACCTAGGAAAAGTATGTGCTTGACTTGGCAAAGTGTGAAGAATTAGAACTTCAGTTTATCTGTTTCATTAGCTTGTCAGCTTCTCTCTCTCATACCTAGAGCATTGTGAGGGAGGAAAAAGTTTTCCTTGACCCTCTGAGGGTCCCTGGTTAGGTCTGACAAAGAAATTGACAAGAGAATAGCATACACATTTATTTCATATAAGTTTTACAAGACACAGGAGCCTTCAAAAGGACATGAAGGTCTGACGAAACAATTAAACCCGAGTATTTTTATGCTACTTTTGATGAAGAGCAGGTGGTTGTGGAGAAATATGATAGGTCAGAGACTATAAAAGAAATGAAGTAAACTGAGGGAAACTTAGCAAGGCCTTTCAGTTCTGAATCTTCTTGACAACCTTCATCTTCAGACATAAAGATGCTCCTTTCCTCTGGGTACAGGGAGGGCACACCTCACACAAGTCTTTTATGACCTACTTCAGAAAGGAAGGGAAATGACCTTTCTGCTTCCATCATTTCCTTAAACTCCTTCAGTTTAAAATATTCAATACGCTAAGGTGCCATATTTGGGGGCAGTGTCTCCTGAACTCCAGTCAGCACCAAGGTAACTTTATTCTTTCTCTTCAAAATCACTATAGAAGGAAGCGTTCTCTGTTATTCACTTGCCCACAAATGCTCAGACTCACTTCAGCAGTCTCAATGCTTGGGTTGTATGCAGACTTCTGGACAGTTTGGTTTTTATGTCTTGATTCATCCAGAATATGACAATGCACACTTAGTAAGCACCTTGTTTGTGCAAACTTCAGGCATGGGAAGCAGAAATAGCCAAGCCATCCAGAGACTCTTAGTGCCCTGTGTGTACATCAAGCCTTGCCCTCGGTGCCCTCTGGCTGCTTCCAGTGGACAGTAGCTGCCTCCCTTTAGTCAGAAATGCTAGGAAATTAATACACACCCCTCCAGGTGTATTAACCCGCCCTTCACCAAGGACTGAGGGATGGGAACTGGTGTAGAAAATCTCTAGCACCCGCAGCTCTCTGTGGGATAGTTCTGAGGCATGATTTTCACTGTTTCCCAGAGTTCCACAGCGTGATGACCCTCTAGGAGCACCACAGGGGCAGCCAGATGCTACCCACCCCCGCCCCCCAGCAACAACACACCCAGAGTTCACTGCCTTCTCTTCGCCATCTTGTTTTTCCACTGCCCTACTGGTTTCCTTACCCCCGCCCCCTAAATAAACTACTTACCCTCAGATCTTTGCTTCAAGATCTGCTTCTTAGCAAACAAAATCAGGATTTACATCATTCCTGACCATGAAGAATTTATAATCTAGTAAAGATTCAATACAGACCCAAAATAACAAAAACATGCATGCAGGTTTCCAATGACCTAAAGAGAGTATTTTGGTTCTTCCCAGCCTTCCTTTGAAATGAAGAAATAACGAGTTAAAAATTCACCTCAGCTGTTTTTAGCATAATGGCTGTCTGTGGTAACAACCATCCGGAGTTGTTAGTTAATCCCATCAAAGGCTGTCCATCTTGCTGAGAGAGTAAGGCCCTCCTGGTTCTCTCCAACCTTCCCCACCAGGGGCCATGTCAACATTAGCACCTCACTGATGGCAGATTAAGCACCTGGAGAAACACAGAAAGATCCATTTTAGGAACCAAGAATACTGTTCCTGCTTTGGTCTTAGTATCAAAGAATGGTTTCAGTGATAGAAACTATGATTGAATTGTTAAATCTTTCTTTTAAAATTTAAGGAAAAGTCACTTTCAACTCCAGTTCTTTCTGAACAGCCAGGAAGGAAACACACACACACACACACACACACACACACAGCCAGCAGATATAAGAAATTTGTTTATGTCTGGAAATCTAGAGAGTAAGAATAATAGTAAAAATAATGTAATAACAACTAACCTTTTTTTTTTTTTTTGAGTATTTATCATATGCTTACCACTGTCTTCTCAACAACCTTAATTAAGCATTAGGTATTTTCGTCTCATTTTACAGGTGGGAAAACTGAGGCCAAGAGCATAGAGTAACTTGCTCAAATATTGAAGGAGAGAATAAATATAAGCTTCATGAGAATAGGGATTGTATCTTGTTCATAATTGTATCCTTTTAGCTCGATGTCTAGTGCATAATTAGTATTAGATAAAGATTTACTGAATATTGGATGAATGTTTAAAATCTGTCCTAAGGACCAAATATTTAACATCAAAAGAAACACCTAAGGCAAGGGAAGCAAACTCTCTCTGTAAAGGGCCAGATAGCAAATATTTTAGAGTTTGCAGTCTATAAAGTCTCTGTCATAACTACTTGGCTCTGCCGTTGCAGTGGGAAAACAGCCATAGACAATACATAAGCATATGGACAATGGGCTGTGTTTCAATAAAACTTTATTTGCAAAACTGGTAGAGGGCCAGATTTGGCCCATTGGCTATAGTTTGCTGACTTCTGATCTAAGGCCTTGCTATTCAAAGTGGGATCTGTGGACCAGCAGCATAGGCATCACCTGAGCCAGAAATGCAGAATCTGAGCCCCATCCCAGACCTACTAAATTAGAATCTAAATTATAAAATTAATAAGCGCCCCAGGGATTCATATGCATGGTAACATTTGCAAAGTACTGTGCTAGGAGATTTGGATAATGCTGACTGTCAACCAGCATAATTATATGGGTTTTTAAATAAATTTTTATTTCCATTTAACATTGCTTGAATGTGATGACAGCAGAAATTTGCTTTATTTTGTGTGACCAGGTCTACAGTGGTCACTCTTTCTTATTGGTGGAGGGAGGAATGTAAAAAGCTGAGAAGAGTCAGTTTAAAGGCTACAAAATTGGAATGGACCAACAAGTCTGGATAGTCTAACTTAGTACAACTCACAAGTAATCACAGCAGTCCGTAGAACCAAGAAGCCCCCCAGGCCTTCTTTTCCTTTTCTCCCACAAGGTGGAAACAGCTTCTACAGAGCTGGACCAGTCAGCTCTGAATCTGATTGCTTAGATGTGGGTACAAATAATTTAGGTGTCTTTGCAGTCAAGGTCACTAAATGCCCAGCAAATGCACAGCCATTCCCAGAAAGATCAGTCTCAGAGACTTGGGGGGAAAAAAGCCCCTCTCCAAGGGCTGAAATGTATGCTTGTTAAACTTATAACTTGTTATACGTTTTATCAAAGATGAATCCATAGTGGAAAGGACAGAGGAGGGAGAGCATGGGGTTCAGAACACTGCCGCAGTCAGAAAACAGTTGGCAACCCCTTCCCCTTACTAACTCTGTGAGCTGGAGCAAGGCACTTAAATCCTCAGAACCAGAGCATTCCTGTCCAGGAAAAAGAAGCTCCTCGTTTATCAGTCCCTATAAACATTTTAGTGGCTCATAACCTTTGACCCAGCAATTACACTTACAGGAATACACTCTATAAAACCTTCATGTAAGTATGCAAAGGTTTATGCTGAGATGTAGTCGTCCAGTGCTATTTTAATAGTAAATTTGGAAGCAACTTATATGTTCAACAGTATGAGAATGGCTAAATAAATTGTGGGACAGCTAACAACGTTATAATGAGCAGCAGTTTAAAAAAAAGAGGTGGATCCATTTGCACTGGAGCAAAAATATATCTTTATACTGCTAAATGAAAAAAAGAGGATGCAAAACAATGCCATATTTCACTGATTCCAAGAAGTGCATTTTTCACATTTTCACATTATTGTAAGAAGAGTCTTATCATTGACGGTGTCTTACAATTGCTATCGACCAAGGACCAGTCTTGATAGTATACATAAAATAATGACAGATTCTATACTCGGTGGCATGTCAGATTTAATGCAGTATGCACAAAGAATCACATGCATATGTGAATGGATGTGTTCATATGCTTCTTTTATACTGTGTAGATCTATACTTATAAACATATCTAGACATATATTTCAAAGCACTGAAAAAAGTCTAGAAGTATGCATACCAAATGCACAGTAATCAGTTTTAAGGAGAAGAATTAAGTGACTAGGGCAGGGGAGTGAGGTAGATGGGAGAGGCAGTTTTGCTTTCCAGGTTTTTATACTTTCTACACTTTTTGTATATTGACAACAAACATGATTTACTTCTTAAATCGAAAGATAGTCTGATAGTAATGTCTTTATTCTTGTCTCACAAGACTGGAGTGAAAGATGTTTCCCTACAAAAGTAATTGCTGTAGAGTGTATGGCGGTTCTACTCTCCTCTCTCAGCTACCGAGGCTAGGCGGAAGAGACAGAAATCGGAGACATTTAGGGCTGCCGTCTTTTTTATTTTGCCTCGAGTGCAACATTTACTCTGTGAGAAAATGAGATGGGATGGCCCATGGCAACAGGAGAAGCCAATCTTTGGCTCATTGGGATATCACTTCCAATCACAAATGTGTCATGCGGCGTTCACTCAAGAGGCAAATCAGCAAGGAAATGTCAAAACATCAGCAAATTGTGAGTAAATAGACTCAGACGCTTTGGTGCAAACTTGCTAAGAATAGAGGCTGTGGTTCCCATATGCCCCTAAAGACTCCACTGGTAGAAGCCCTCATGAATATTCACCACTTATCCATTTCAGGGTGAATGATGGCACAACGAAGCACACCAGCCCTGCTCTTGCCCTTGGGTGAGAAGGACTGAAGAGAGATCTGCCTGGTTTGGCCCTGCAAAGGCTTTCTCTGGGAGTCAGAGAAACAATACCTGGAGCAGAGCAGAGCAGTTTTCCTAAAAAGGAATGTTCCATCCCATATAATGAAACATATGAGGGTGCTTTACAAACTGTGTAGCATTCCGTTCCTTCTCATTTTATAGGTAGAGATGTACATTTCATGACAGTGTCTGTACGGGTGGCTCAGCTTCTGGAACTCCGTGCCTTCACCTCAGCTTGGGCTTCACTCTAACCAGGGCTTAGCCTGCTATAGTAGGCAGGAGGCACGTTTTCTTTCTTAGGCAAGACTGACACAGCAAACTTGCC
Source organism: Ursus arctos (assembly GCF_023065955.2). Classification (NCBI taxonomy): domain Eukaryota; kingdom Metazoa; phylum Chordata; class Mammalia; order Carnivora; family Ursidae; genus Ursus; species Ursus arctos. Next base: position 44,289,398 of record NW_026622808.1, on the reverse strand, counting down.
TCTTTGAAAGTACAGGGCTATTTCAGGTTTATCCTTGAAGATCTGCAGGGCAAGTTATCCTCAAGTGCTCTACACACAGGAAAGTTCACGTGGAAACCTGGAGTCAAAGGACGTGAGCAGAAGTGGGTGCAGTTGGTGAAACAAACCTGACCTGCGTCGGTAATTGTTGAAGTGGGTGATGGAGGCATACAGGCTAAGGATGCTCTTCCCTCTACTTTTGTCTAAGTTTGAAGTTTCCGTCAGGAGAGGTTAAGTAAAAGGAAAATTCTTTTTGCTAAAGAGGAGTGCTGAAATGCTGAATCATAGGGAGGGGCTAAAATGCCTGTAACCTTTCTGTTACTATGTTCTTAATTTCCTTGCCTAAACTGTGGAGATGATACACCTCCCCCAGTTGTGATAATTAAAGGAAGAGATGAATGTAAAATTCCCGGCGTGGTCCCTCAAAGTGTGCTACTATTGCTAAAATAAAAGATCAGAATACATTTAAAATACAAATATATTGACAATGATCATATCTTAATGGTGGAAATATTTTTGCTTGCTTTCTGTTCACTTTATTTTCCCCATTTGCTGTATTGAACAGACCTATCATTACAATTAGGAACAAATAGAATCTTTAATTAAATTAACCTTCACTTAATTCCCCTCTACCCATGTATGAAGGGGTTTGAAAAACTTGGACTACAAAACATTCAAAAACATTCTTAAGATTGTAACTTCAATTCCTCCCTGTCTGAAGTTGAACGGCTTTTTGACACAAGAACTTTGGTTTGAAGTTCCATAAAGAACAATAAAGAAAAAAGCTGAATTACATTATACCCATCTCTTCTACCTGCTGGTTCCAAAAAGTATTTAAATTAGCTGCTAGCTATTCCTGTGTAAAGTTAGTTTGTGATTTTATTTGACAAGTGATGGGTTACAGTCATTCAATTCACCCTGCACTTCTCCCAGGGATAAACACGAAATAGTCTACTGTCAAAGAAGCAAGATCCCTGTTGGATTTTTGCTTTTTGGTTTTGGATTTTGGGGGTTTTTTGGGTTTTGGTTTTTTGTTTTTTGCCTAAAAAGCGTGTATCATGTGCCTTTTGCTTCTGCTTTTATTTGGAGCATAAAATAAATAGAAGACACTGACTGCCAGGAGTTTTTGATGTTGATGGTATTATGAAACGATCTTATATACTGTATCAGGTATCCGTTGTCACAGTGAGGCCGCATAATAGGCAAAATTGACATAGCAGTATAACTTCCTTGGGAGTGGAGTATTTCAGGTCTTTCCCTGGGGTGATTGCAGGGTCGGTTACTGTAACCCTCAAGCTACCTCCAAGCGGAGGAAATTCGGATCGAAAACTCAGCAGCCTGTAATAATAAGCAGTGGTGGAGCTCGTGAGTCTGCAGGCTGCAGCTGATCAGGTTGGGCTGGGCTGATCAGAGCTGGACTGCCTTTGACTCCCAGGGCTTAGCTGACTCGGTCCTGCTGCAGGTAGGTAGCCCATGGGAAACAAAGCCACGGGGCTCTGCTCCACATGGTTTTCGTCCTGTAGCACATTCTCCTGGATGTATTCTCCTGGTGGGAGAGCAAGCACAAGCAAACATGCCCAAGTGCTTTACCGTTTCCTCCTGAAATTTTGGTCAAAATATGTCTTAAATTGGCTCCCTCTTTTTTCCCGTGTGTGTGTGTGTGCACGCGCGTGTGTTTAAGTCTCTGTTGTGTCATGTCTGCTAATACCCCAAGGACAGCCCAGATTAAAAAATGAGGAGGTAGACTCTACCTTTTTATTCAAAGGAATTGTGAAGTCACATGGCAAAAGTTGGGGCTATAGGAGAGGATAAAGAATAGAGGGCATCAGGGCAATCAAAGTGCCCTATAAAGTTAAAAGAAATAGCATTTCTCTGTGATATTGTATGTTTTGTGATGCATTATTATATGTCTTCATTTATTTTTTTTTATAATGATTTTTTATTATATTATGTTAGTCACCATACAGTACATCCCCGGTTTCCGATGTAAGGCTCGATGATTCATTAGTTGTGTATAACACCCAGTGCACCGTGCAATACGTGCCCTCCTTACTACCCATCACCGGCCTATCCCATTACCCCACCCGCCTCCCCTCTGAGGCCCTCAGTTTGTTTCTCATAGTCCATAGTCTCTCATGTTTCATTCCCCCTTCTGATTACCCCCCCTTTCTTTATCCCTTTCTTCCCCTACCGATCATCCTAGTTCTTATGTTCCATAGATGAGAGAAATCATATGATAGTTGTCTTTCTCTGCTTGACTTATTTCACTTAGCATTATCTCCTCCAGTGCCGTCCATGTTGTAGCAAATGTTGAGAACTCGTTCTTTCTGATAGCTGAGTAATATTCCATTGTATATATAGACCACAACTTCTTAATCCAGTCATCTGTTGAAGGGCATCTCAGCTCCTTCCACGATTTAGCTATTGTGGACATTGCTGCTATGAACATTGGGGTGCATATGGCCCTTCTCTTTACTACGTCTGTATCTTTGGGGTAAACACCCAGTAGTACAATGGCTGGATCATAGGGTAGCTCAATTTTTAACTTTTTAAGGGACCTCCACACTGTTTTCCAGAGTGGCTGTACCAACTTGCATTCCCACCAACAATGTAGGAGGGATCCCCTTTCTCCACATCCTCTCCAACAATTGTTGTTTCTTGCCTTGTCTATTTTTGCCATTCTAACTGGCGTAAGGTGGTATCTCAGTGTGGTTTTGATTTGAATTTCCTTGATGGCTAATGATTTTGAACATTTTTTCATGTGTCTGTTAGCCATTTGTATGTCTTCATTGGAAAAGTGTCTGTTCATATCTTCTGCCCATTTTTTGATTTGTTTATTTGTTTCTCGTGTATTGAGTTTGAGAAGTTCTTTGTAGATCTTGGATACCAGTCCTTTATCTGTAGTGTCATTTGCAAATATATTCTCCCATTCCGTGGGCTGCCTCTTAGTTTTTCTGACTGTTTCCTTGGCTGTGCAGAAACTTTTAATCTTGATGAAGTCCCATAAATTCATTTTATCTTTTGTTTCTCTTGCCTTTGGGGATGTCTCATGAAAAAGGTTGCTTTGGCCGATGTCGTAGAGGTTGCTGCCTATGTTCTCCTCTAGAATTTTGATGGATTCCTGTCTCACATCGAGGTCTTTCATCCATTTGGAGTTTATTTTTGTGTATGGTGTGAGATAGTGGTCAAGTTTCATTCTTTTGCATGTAGCTGTCCAATTTTCCCAGCACCATTTATTGAAGAGACTGTCTTTTTCCCACTGGATGTTTTTTCCTGCTTTATCAAATATTAGTTGCCCAAAGAGCCGAGGGTCCATTTCTGGGCTCTCTATTCTGTTCCATTGGTCTATGTGTCTGTTTTTGTGCCAGTTATATGTCTTCATTTATATAATTTTATCCCTAAGGTTGGAAGACGGCTGATTCCTTTAGTAAGGTAGCTATGAGTTGTTTCAATGCTGAAATTTATTTTTACTTCTAGCATCTTGTCCCCTAATTTGTACATATATGCTATGATAATTTGAAGTTAAATTTCAGACATCAGTGAATAAAATTACTCCTTTCCTTTTTGCACATGCAGTTTTTGGTTGCCTGACATACCCTTGTGGTTGCCAGATAAACACCCATTCATCTTTCAAAACCCACCTGTTCTATCACCTCCTCCAGGAAGCCTCTCGGGTTTCCCCAGATAAAATTAATCATGCTCTCCTCTGATCTATCTCTAGAGTTTGAGCCCATTGAGAGGAGTAAGAAGCATAGGTTCTGGGATCAGGCTACCAGAGTTCACATCCCAGGTCTACCACTTCCTACATGTGGGGTCTTGGACGAGTTGTTCAACTTGAGCTCTATGTGCCTGCTTCTTCTCATCTGTCGAGTGGGAGTGATAATTGCATTTGCTTAAGAGGGATATTAAGAGAATTAAGTGAGCATTAAACATCTGGTAAAAGACCTGACATAGAGTACTAAATAAAATTAGCAGTTAGTAATTACAATCTTATTATCCTCCATAACGCTGGTTAGATGACTTTATACCACCTTGGAGTCAATGTCTAACACTTGATCTAGACTATCAAAGTACCCCTAGATCCTTGAGTCCTGACAGGGTCCTTTCAATTCCATTGTTCAGATCAAAAGTATGAACGACATTGCAATCAGGATCTGAAGGAGAAGGAGGTAGAAAACTAATACCTGAGCGGTGAAACCAGCCTCCAAAGATCACCTCATTCTGACCTTGACATGTAATTCCATGAAGATAAGGAAAATACAAGAGGATCAAAATGTACCCAATTAATATTCGTCTTTACAGATCTCATTTCTAGGTATTGTCTTTCTGTTCCTCTGAACAGAAGGTTCACTTAAGTCATTTCAGTAAGCTCTGTTCTCCAAAATCCAAACAGTAAAATGATGTGGGGACAATGGGAACTAAAATGAAATGGTGCAACCCGTCCCCGAGGCTAGAAGAGACAATGAAACAGCATTACGTAAGCGGCCCCTAAGTCCTCAGTTTGAATGATGCATTTACTTTGAGACATCTCATCTTCAAAATAGGTGAGCTGAGGATTAGAGGAATCGAACAGATGGCATCTTGATAAATTAAATTAATACTCTGAAAATGAGGGAGGAGACACATTGTCTATAACATCCAGAAAGTATTTCTACTAGAATAAAGAATATGCTATGTTGTGATGTATCTGAAGATGAATTTAGATGTCTGTGTCATCCTCCTTATTTAGCACATTTGGGGAAAAAAGAATCTTAATAAATAAAAAGGTATAATTTAGCATTTATTCCCTGTTACAGTGCTACCATAGTAAAGTCAAAAGGCAAATTTGATCTCTAAATAGTAAACATGCTATTGCTTATGAGAGAAATTATCTTTTGCTAAGTGAAATATGTCAGACAGAAAAAGACAAATACCATACGATTTTACTTATATGTGGAATCTAAAAAACAAAGCAATAAATAAATAAATAAAGCAAATAAAACAAAAATAGACTTATAAATACAGAGAGCAAACTGGTGATTGCCAGAGGGGAGAGGTGGGGCGGGGGGAATGGGCAAAAGGATAAAGACATACAAATTTCAAGTTAGAAAATAGAAAGTTGTGGGGATGGAAAGTACAGCATAGGAAATATAGTCAATAATACTGTAATAACATTGTATGGTGACAGATGGTAGCTACACTTTTGTGAAGAGCATTTTGTAATGTACATAATTGTCAATTCACTATGTTGCACACCTGAAACTAATATAAAACCGTATGTCAACTATACTACAACCTAAAAAAAGAACCAAAGAAATTGTCTTTGTAGAATCATGTAATTGGGGTTTTAATAGGTAAAATGTATACATAATAAAAATAAAAGACAAATAGTACAAAAGGATATAGAGCGAACTATCTCTCTCCCACCTCTAATTCTCCATTCTTCAAAGGAAACACCATTATCAGTTTCTTATATATCCTTTCTTTTTTTTGTATATACATAACTATTCTGATAATTTTATTACAGCTTGAGAGAATTAAAGATCTTTGTTTTGGGGGCATCTGGGTGGCTCAGTCACTTGGGCATCTGACCCTTGATTTCAGCTCAGGTCATGATCTCAGGGTTGTGAGATGGAGCCCTGAGGGGGCTTTGCACTGGGGTGGAGCCTATTTCAGATTCTCTCCCTCTCCCTCTGCCCCTCCCCTGGTTTGTGCACTTTCTCTATCTCTCAAAAAAAAAAAAAAAAAAGAAAAGAAAGTTTCTAATTTATACCCTTATTTTGCATACATTTTTTAAAAAACCAAAATGAAAGCCTTGAGGTTTAGAGAATTTACATGATTTGGGTAAAGTTGTTCAGTGAATCCGTTAGGATTAGTTTGGTTTTAAATGATCAAAAGAAAGGTGGTTTAAGAAAAAAAATCACCTCATGAGAATATATCCAGGGGATCTGACAGCTTCAAACAAAGCTTGAGGTCTTGGCCATTCATATTCTCTTTCTCTCGTTCTCTCTTTCTCCCCTTCCCCCTCCCTCACCCTCTCCCCTTTCCTCCCACACTTGCTTTTCCACTAGTTTTTAAAGTTTCCCTCCATTTTTATTGTCCGGGGAGCAACAAAATAGTGGTCAGCAGCTCTAGCCCCACAGTCCACCTGGCTTAAAATCTAGCAAAATGAAAAAGAGCCCTTCTCTTCTCCAGCTATTCAACAAAGTCTGAAGTTTACTTCTTCCTAGTCCAAATTGTCTCCTACCCATCCCTGAAGCAATTACTGCATCCAGAGCAATGTCCTTTTGCCCCCAGAGCACAAGACTCCTCTCCCTCCCCCGCCCCCAAAGCACAGCATGGGATCTAAGAGTGAGGGAAGCTGTTTGGCTCAGAGGAAAATTAGGGTGCTATTACCAGAAGAAGAATGATTTAATGGCAGGCAGATGAAAATCACAGAAGTTCATAGCACTTATCCAATTAAGGGGAAGATGGGAATAGTTATCACCTGCTTTATAGTAGAAACTAGTCATATCAAAGGTTGGGAAACCATATTGTTTATTCTCAAATCATTTCTTATTACAGGATAAACCTTGATGTAGTTTTGGAATATAGGTGAGGTTCAGTGGGGTGAGGTCTGGAACTGATGACTAAGAAAGAATTCTCGAGACGTCTTTGGTGCAAAATGGTGGTTTATGAAAGCACGGGGACAGGACCCGTGAGCAGAAAGAGCTGCTCCGCCCCCCCCCTCCCCGTTTGTGAGGGGTGGCTGATTATATACTATGGGGTTGGGGGAGGTAAGGAAACAGGGAGGTTTCAAGAAAGAACTTTCATGTGTTAAAGAAGACTCACAGGATATCAGAGGCCATTGTTAAGGTTGTTTACCCCTCTAGTAAGGCATTAACAGTAAGATAATTGGGAGCTTCCTGGAGGAACATTATACTCTGCCTACTTCAAGTATCTGTCCATGGGCTGCAGGTTAGAAGGACATTTAATTGTATTTACATTCCCTTCTGGAAGCTAGACCATTGATAAAAATGCTTTGTTCTTGTAGATTGCTAAAATATTTGTAAACTGAGGGAGACTCAGGTCTTGCAGAACTGTGATCTCTATTAGTTAACTACTTGTTTTTCCTTTCCTTGGCTTTAGGGCAGCCAGGAGTGCCTAAGGAATATCACATATATCCCATGCGGGGGGGAGGGGGGGGCGCTGTGGGGTGTCAACTTCTGCTTTGTCCTCAGCTTGCCTTCTGTTCCCTCATCAAACCTCAGTTGAACAAGTTCAAGATATAAGTTACCTGGCTAAAAGCCAGTCCAATGTTCCTACTTCCTACACTACTAACTTGAATTCAGTAGTACAATAATTCAGGTTTTGTTCCCTTTCCCACTATTTTCAGAATCATTCCCAGCAAACACATGGTGATAGCTTTATATTTTTCTCTCTTACAGGAAATCCATTACTGAAATGCTTCTTAGCCATTAAAACCAGCAGTTGATTTTTTTGGTCACCCAAATAATATGAACAGACTATCTGAAATAAAAAAGGTAAAAGAGCATTGATGACCTCTATCAAATTAGGGAGAGAATAGGTGAGACTCAAATAGAAGTAAACCGATAGATAAACAAGGCAAAATATCTCTTTTTAAAATGCACAGTTCAAGTGATAAACAAACAACTATTCACTAACACTGAAAATATATTGCTTTTAGCCTCAAGACTACACTACAGGGGCACCTGGGTGGCTCAGCTGGTTAAGTGACTGACTCCTGGTTTCAGCTCAGGTCATGATCTCAGGGTCGTGACATTGAGCCCTGCATCAGGCTCTGCGCTCAGTGCAGAGTCCGCTTGAGATTCTCTTTCTCCCGCTCCTTGTGCCCCTTCCCCTCGCCCCTCTTTCGCGCAAGTAAATAAATAAATATTAAAAAAAAAAAAAAGACTACAGTACATTCGGGCAGGAATAGAAATCCTAGTCTAGTGATGCAGATATGTGGTAGGGCCACCAGTGGGAAGGCAATTAGCTCAGGTGCTGGCTTCAAATGCAAAGTGTTTGCATGGCCTAGATCTGTAAGTGGGATCTAAGAACTGTATATTAATTAGCTCAGTTGGCAATGCTTATGCAGCCTAAACTTGAAAAAAACTAACCTCCTCATTTTATAAACAGGGCTATTGAAGTGCAGAAAAGGAGATGATTTGCCAGTAAATGGCAGAGCTGGGGCGAAACCCCTGTGTCCTGAATGCCACTGTCTTACTTCTTCTCTTGCTTTCCACCTTTCTGTGCCTCTGTTTCCATAGGGTCACTGAGAATGAATCTGGCTGACCAGATTGTCCAAGCTGGTGTGAAATTCTATTAGGAAGCTATCTGGTAGGGGAAATTACCATATCAACGGGCTTTCACTGTTCCTTACAGGATTCATTTTCCTGACTGTACAAAGCATCAGTCTAGTTTAATGCTCAGTTTGTTCTTAAACAAAGTGTTCCAGATGAGGAGTGGTGTTTCCCTTGGTCAAAGAACCTTATATTCGGAAGATCCAAATCAACAGATAGGACTCGTTCAAGAGACCTGAAATCGTACCTGAAATGAGTCCATATCACAGTGCAAAGGATTCCTCCTGTGTTCACTACAATAAAAGGGAAGAGAGACTGACAAAATTATTCTGAAATCTTTTAGATTACCTTTTCCCTGGCTACCTTAGGTCTTACTGCATCATACATAAAATTATATCTGGATAATATATTTGAAGTGATATTTCAAGTTAGAATTAAGGCGTCTCCACAACCTTTCAGTTTCCTGTGGGTGAGATTTTTTTCTTCAATACTTTTACTGTAACTGATTCAAATTTGGATCTTCTGTATCCAGCACAGTGCCTAGTATATAATATTATGGCATTATGTAGAAGTTATAAGCCACAGTAGTTAAAAGAAAGGGCCACTAGTGTGCTGGTAAATGTTTAAGAATTGGCTCTCCAGGGGCACCCGGGTGGCTCAGTCGTTAAGGGTCTGCCTTCGTCAGCTCAGGCTGGGATTGAGACTGCATGGGGCTCCCTGCTCTCTGGGAAGCCTGCTTCTCCCTCTCACACTCCCCTTGCTTGTGTTCCCTCTCTTGCTGTCTCTGTCAAATAAATGAATAGAATCTTAAAAAAAAGAATTGGCTCTCCAGGAGAAAAAAGTCCCAAGTTGTAGTATTTGCTTATTTTCATGGTGAATTGTTCACCATGGCCAATTTCAAGCTACTAATATGATTGAATGCAGAGTTGCAAAAAGATATGCCACAGCACATTATTATATGATATTTCTAACATAGACTTTCAAAAGATAGAAATAACTTCAAGAGCAAGGGTAAAGTAGAATGTAGTAAAATAATTAGAAAGCCATAAGTTGAGTGTTTATTACCTTTGTTTTAATATAATTTATTAGATCAAAAGTTTATATAATGTAATCTTTAATAATGTCTGTATTTAACAACCTTTGCTCAAAAGTCCTAAATATGAAACAATTAGATCTTGTAAGCCAATATGATCTGACTTCAGTTGTCACTGGAAAGGGCTACTGGATCAAAAAGTCTGGGCTTAAGTCATAATTTCTCCACTGCTAGCTCTGAGACTTTGAGTAAATCTACTTGACCTTCTTGTGCCTCATTTTTCTTATCTTTATAATGGAATAATAGTGGCAAGTATCTCACAGGCTGTGCAAAGAATAAATGAGAAAGCACATGTGAAATTAGTGAAATGTTGTAAGAGCTCAACAAGTGTTGACTCTTATTGATAATAATGATAAGTACGGATGCAGTGACAGATGGTGGCTGGCTGGCTGGCTGGATGCATAGATGGAGAGATACTTTTTAAGTGAAAGGGGGAAAGTTTTTTAATGTAAAAAAATATAAAAATGAACTGTGTTCAACCATAAAAAGTCTCCTCAGAGACGTTGAAACGCCCCCACTTTGAAACGCCAGGTAATTTAATAACCCTTCTTTCTCTGGTGCCGCCTCGTACAGTAAGAAACACAACATGAATTGCTGTTAGTATCATCAGCAGCCACTGAACAAAGCAGGCAAAGAAGTTCCTTTTATTCACTCCTACCTTCCCCTGGGACCTCAAGTGTTAAATCCCCTTTTCACATCATTTCTATGTGTCCATGGCCTCTTCTCTTTGGAAAAGAGCTGAGTCTTTTTCAGAATCACACCTCTGCTAATATCAAGTGGCACTTCTTCCCCTCCAGCTACTGCCTCCTCTCCTGCAACCACCTAAGGAAGCCTCTCTTTCCTACTCACAATGGATTGATCCCAGCACACTTAACAGGGCCCTGTGGGACTCTTTCTCACCCAGATAGAGAGCCTGACATGTTGGGAACAGTGTTTCTTCTCAGAGAGTGGAGCCCTTCTCCTTCGAATTTGTTTCTTCCTCCTCGCTCCAGTGAGGGCATTGGTTCACCTCTACAGGCCAAGAGAGAGAAGAGTCTCCTGACAACTATGGATCCTGCATCTTCCATGCAATAATGTCTCAGAGAAAAACTAGAAGTGGAAGCCCAGTTACCATCAAACTTTGCTTTCCGAATCATTTAATCAAATCCCTAAGTGGTGGTGCACCAGTAATGAGGGTAGGTTTCCTGCAGACAGGCCTTTGAGAAAAGTCTGCATCTGTGGGTCAGGATAATCCCCTAACTTGAAGCCTAGAACCCTTTTTCATTGAATCGTGCTACCTTTTGGAAGGTCTGGCAGGGAGTTCTTGACATAGAAATAACGTCCTTATTTTTGCTTCTTTCAAAAGATAAACACTGAGTGTATGTGCTTGACTGAAGGCACAAATTTATGTAGTTCTGCTTTCCTAAATACTTTAAAATAAATAGGAGATACTTTTAAGTATCTATAATAGGACTGGTAAATAAAGGAAAAATTCCATCAAAGGGCAGTAACAGAAAACGGATGGAGACTTGGAATAAATGTCTTTAACCTGGTAGAGTTTACCTGCCAAAAGCCTAGAGCAAATGCCATCCTTCATGGTGATACATTCCTCTCAAAATCAAGAAAACCCCAGGATATTCACTTTAACTTCTATTGTCCTGGAGGTTTCAGTGATTATTGTAAGGCAAGAAAAAGAAATGAAACCTATAAGGATTAAAAAGGAAGAAATGAAACTGTAAGTTTCAAAAACTCAAAAAGCTCAAAAGAGTCTTCAAGTTATTGGAATTAATGACACAGCTTAAGAAAGGTGGTTTGATATAAAATCAATATGCAAAAATAAATCGATACATTAGCATCAGATTTTTAGAAAATTCATTTTAAGAGGTTCCACTTACAACATTTTTTATAATGCTAAGGAGTAAAGATAAAAGAATTGCTACCATATTAAAGGGAACGAAGAAGATTCTACATCATTAGGTGGTCAATTCTCTCTAAAATTATAAGTTAAGTACTATTCCAATCTAAATTCCTGTAGGTTTTTTTTTTAAGATTTTATTTATGTATTTGACAGAGAGATAGCGAGAAAGAGAACAAGCAGGGGGATTGGGAGAGAGAGAAGCAGACTTCCCGCCGAGCAGGGAACCCAATGCGGGGCTTGATCCCATGACCCTGGGATCATGACCTGAGCTGAAGGCAGACGCTTAACGACTGAACCACCCAGGTGCCCTATTTTTTTTTTTTTAAAGTAAAAACTAGGGGCACCCTGGTGGCTCAGTTGGTTAAGTGGCTGACTCTTGATTTCAGTTCAGGTCATGATCTCAGAGTTGGGCGATCAACCCCTGAGTTGGACTCCACGCTCAATGGGGAGTCTGCTTGAGATTCTCTCCCGCTCCCTCTCCTCCCTCTACTCACACCCTCTCTCCATAAAATAAATAAATAAATCCTTAGAAATTAACAGTCATCACAGTGACATGGGAAAAAACAAGGAGTAGTCCGCTATTTGATGACCTGCGTTTTCCACACCCCCAGGTGTCACTAGAGATGTTCTGAGGGTTTATGTTGTTGGAGATGTTAGGATATCTACATTCATTTTGATCTTTTAAAGACAATAAAATAAAATAATTGGGTAAAATTCTTTTCTGTTAAAATAGAATAATCCAAGGACTTGCAGTTCTTATCACGGGCACTTTTAAGGTATGTAATTACTTTCACTCAGCTAAATGCTATTGACCCAAACAGGGACTTTACAATTACACAGTTTGTTTGGTTTTGATTGTTATTGTTTTTTCACATATTGCTTAATTTATACTCTTATTAGACAGGATACAGATAGAAGTATGAGAAAAACAGTAAATTAATGATCGTGACAATGATCATCTGCAATTTCCCCTCAAGCTGATACCTTATGAATTCATACATTGGCTTCTCTGATCAGAACATGTAAACTGCACACATCAGGTTGTCTATACTGCCTCAACTTCCATTGCTCAATAGAAGAACTTCAGTAGTGATTATAGTTAATTTGGCTTTTGATTGTTAGAGATAATAATAACTATCCATATGATGGGTTATTTGCAGAGAAATGTTGCAAATAGAAGCCCTGAATTTTTTTTATTAACTTGTCATTTGGAAACAAAACAGAAAAACATTAAAAATAAACCCGTTTAAGTGAAAAATCTAAGCGTTCCTAACAATCGAGTCATGAAGCCATTTTTAAAAATCTATTTTTGATGCTGTAACACCTGTTAAATCCCAGTCTCTGGGTAAATAACCATTCAGTCTTAAAACCAAATTAGATATAATGTCCTTTAAACTGTATTTTTGTTCCAGAATTACTTCCAAGTAGATTAACTAGTGTCTACCCTTTTTTAAAGGAGAAAAATTGTCATTTCTTTTTACATATAAAGTGATAACAGTTGATCATTTTAAATTTTATCTTATTATACAATATAATCCTAAATATTTTTAAAAATCAAATCATATGATATGCCATGAAAGAAATAATGAAATTACATAATAAGCTAAGAAGGAGATTCACGAGGCATTGCTGTATGTAGTAGACATTTGCTTGCTTTTGTCCATTCAATAGGAAATCTCTTCTTTTGGCAACATTGCCCGGAGCCTCCTTTGGGAACTACCCCTTCCCAGCCACAGTCTCATATGGGTTAGGTGAAGGTGACTTGCCTTGTTGATGGGCACCTTGACTCAGATCAAGAAAATCAGAATGTGGAATGCCCTGGTCAGTGGTGAATTTGGAACTAGACTATTACCCAAACTGGACTAATAATTTTACTGGAACTAAAAAAGCTGTCTTTTGGATGGAGACATTGTGAGACAGAAGGACCAAAGACTGGAATATTCTAAGCACTGCACAAGAAAACCATATGTCTGAGTAGAAAACAGCACAGAGAAAACAGAGCCAAGTGACCCATCGAGACAGGTTCTCAATGACATGTTTGAGCTCCTGGGTCCTGCCTCTATAGAACTCAGCTGGGTTTCACTTTCAGACTTCTCAGTTACATTAAGCAATAACTTGATAGATGACCTTGAGTAAATCACTTTATTTCTCTGGACTTTAGTGTCCTCATCTATGAAATAAAGGCGTTAGACCAGAGGACAGCCTAAGATCTCTTTCATATTTTACAGATTTTGATATTCTGATTGACCATGCATTATGAGTCCATAGAACTCTTAAGTAGACCCAATTTTAATTGACAAAATAGATGGTTCTGGCCATCTGACCTCTTCATAGACCATACTTACAATCATAGAGGCCCTGAGAGGTCATCTAATCCTTCTGAGTCTCCCATCTATATTGAAAATATACAAAGATGGTTTTATACACGGTATCTTCATTTTGATGGAGCTCAAGGGCAAATGTCTGAGTTAACTTAATCAAAGATATCATTTACAGCTTATGTTATGATCCTAAGTATCCCTGCCACCATTTTGAGGAAGAACGCTGGAAGTTACCTGTTGTAGTTTCACGGGCATTTAATGAAATTCTTCTTGTACAATTTCACAAATGCAAAGAAAAACCCCTTTTATATAATTCCTTATAGTTTAATAATTCTTTGATAGACAGCATCCATATCCCCTGCTAATTATTTCCCGATAAGGCAGAGTATTATATTTCCCAGAAGATGTTTTACAGGTAGGAAAGCTTTTGAAAATATATAATATTTTGACCTTCGAGATAAGAGATTTGTTGTGAAACTAGTCCTTTTTATTACTAGGTGTCATTCAAAATAAAATAATACGTGTAGACATGTTGTAGCAATTTACTTGCTATTACTCAAATCTTACCCTCTAATTAGAAGGAGAAATATGAAGCCTCATCAGTGCGTAATTTAACAAGCTCGATGTCATGAAATTACCATATTTTATTCTTGCCTAGCACCAAAATTTGTGGGCATGGAGGAAAATGTTCGCTTCTAAAATACAAGATATGACTTACAACAAAAGAGTGCTTCAGAGCTGATACTACAGGTTCAGGCTAATCAAAGCCTTTGGACAAGTTCCAAAAGGCAGATTTAAAATATGAGTCAATCTCCAAATCCCATCTGCTTTGGGATGCAGTGGAAAAAGAAGTGGAAGTCATTTGGGGAGAGAGAAAACTATGAAAATCAGGACTTCTTAAGGCACTGATGGGAATGATAATGGAGCAGTGGGATAGTCAGGAAAAATTCTCAAGGGAATGAGAGTTTCACCTCCAGGTGGAGAAGCACACACCTATGAAAGTGGCAGAGGTCTCCCTACACTGGGATCCAGGTTCTTTTTGTTCCATCACCCCTCTATCTACCATATACTTTTATACTCATATTAGGGTAGGTTAGGGGCTTTACCCATTAACCTTAATATTAGAGTAGTGTAACAAAATCAAGATTATTTCTTATTCCTATCACAGCCCTGGCATGTTCTTGTTCAGGAAAACTTTTATGGGGTCATTTCATCTTATGGCTCTACCTTCCTCTAGGCCCTCGGGTCCTCTCCATTCAGCCAGCAGTTGGAAAGAGGACATAGGAAAAGCACATTCACATCTTAATTACTTTGGCTTAGAAATGGAAAAAAAAATCACTTCTCTTCACATCCCATTGGCCAGAACTCAATCACATATCTACATCCAGGTATAAAGGAGGCAGGGATACAGTCTAACCATGTGCCAGGAGGAAAAAGGAAAAGGTTTTAGTGAACATATAGTCTCTGCTACATTTTTTTCTCTCCTTCCCTCTCTCAGCTTTGCAAAAGCATATTTGCAGAATAGTTAAGAATGCAGAGTTAGGTATGCTTTAGAGTCAGCCTACCAGAATTCAAATGCAAGTTCTGAGTAGCAAGGTGATCTGGGAGAACTATATAAGTTTTCTGTGTTTACATTTCTGTAAAACAGGAATAATAGAAGCACTCATAGCATCACTGTGAATATCAAATAAATGAATGCCTGTAAAGAACTTAGAACATGCCTGTGACTCCGTTACTTCTCAGTATCAGTCAGACTTCTAGGTTGTAACTGAAATAATCTTGCTGACTTAAGTGAAAAGAAAATATATGAGGGGGCCAGGAAGGCTGCAAAAACAGGTTTAGAAAACAAGCCCCAGGGGCGCCTGGGTGGCTCAGTCGTTAAGCGTCTGCCTTCAGCTCAGAGCGTGATCCTGGAGTTCTGGGATCGAGCCCCACATCAGGCTCCTCTGCTGGAAGCCTGCTTCTCCCTCTCCCACTCCCCCTGCTTGTGTTCCCTCTCTCGTTGGCTGTCTCTCTCTCTGTCAGATAAATAAATGAAATCTTAAAAAAAAAAAAAAAAAAGAATAGAAAAAAAAAAAAAGTCCCAAACAAGCAACCTCTGGAGGGCCAGGCATCAGGAACCAGAACAGTTCTTCTTGTGGGAACAGGTCCATTCATGGATCCCCAGGCCACTTCTGCTGAGGTGATTTCCTCCAAATGCCACCACAGCCTGCAGCACTTACTCAAATTCCAAGTGCTACAGGAGACTGTCCAGTTGTCTACGAGGAGGTTAAATGCTTGCCCCTGAACTTAACAGAATGACAAGAAAGAGGGTTTGGACCCATTTGTTTTCTAGCTCTCAGGAGTGTACACAATGACACATTTCTAAAAGGGTAAAAAGTTTTAATAGTCATGGCAACTTGCCATGATTGAATAACATCCATTGTATGACCTATCTCCCCAACCTTCCACTCATCCATCTGTCCATCCATCCATCCATCCATCCATCCATCCATCCACACACCCAGCTATCCATCTACTCACCCATCCGGCTTCCATCCACCCAGCCACCCACACATCCATCTACCCATTCATCCATCCATCCACCAATCCATTCAGTCAGCCATCTATCTATGCACCCATGCAAAGATACATACATATTTGACAAACACACATCACCACATTTCAGTCACGTTTTTTATATCCAAATGCTCATAAACAATGAGTCTTTTGGAGGAAGCTTTTATGGATCTAATTCTCCCCAAGGCTTATGTCTCCCTGAGCAGTAGATGAAAAATATTGCAGCCTGAAAAGAATTGACTTGAAAGAATTAGGGCCCCTGCCTAAATGCCTAACATAGTGTAAAAGAGTGACTCCAGCCCCAGGGTGATTGGAATCTTATGTTTCATAAGACAAGATATTTATTACAATGACAGGACAAAATAGCCTTGGTCAAATCTTAAATCCAGGGTGCATCTAAAGCAAGAATGTCACTTTCAAATTGAAATCCAAAATATATATTATAAGCAAAGAGTATGTATGAATTCTGTTTAAAATCTCTTTACAGAACTGGATTAGGGTTGCCATTGATACCAAGCTTCTATTCTACCTGAGCTATATTCATGCTTTCAGCAGAGTTTAAGGCTTTCTTCTGGAGCTAATAACCTCATTTAATCTGTAATTCCTATGTTAGAACTGACGTACTCAAAATAAAAGAAAAATTTCATTATTTTCTTCAATGAAATTCTAAATTAGCCCTTGGGATTTCCAACTATGAAAGCCCCCACAAAAGATTCTGTATTTTAATAAAGTTAATAGTCTTGGCATTTTAATGCATGTTTTTGAGGAATTAAAATTCAGCCACCAAAATGTGCTGTAATGCAATTATAATAGACACCTTCTTGTGTCTGCCTCCCACTCCTTAATGGTTGGGTGCAAGGCACCATGCTAAGATATTTGCATAGATCAGCTCATTTAATCCTCCCAACAACCCATGATGTAGGCTTTAGTGTTTCCATTTTATATATGGGGAAATTGAGACTTGCAACATCAAAGAGCTTTCTCAACTTCACATACATAAAAATGATGAAACTAGAAATCATATTCAGGAGTCCGATTCTATAACCCATGTTTATTTATTTATTTTTTAATAATAATTTTTTATTATGTTATGTTAGTCACCATAGAGTACATCCTCAGTTTTTGATGTAGTGTTTCATGACTCTTTATTTGCGTATAACACCCAGTGCTCCATGCAATATGTGCCCTCCTTAATACCCATCGCCGGCCTATCCCAATCCCCCACCCTCTTCTCCTATAACCCATGTTTAACCACTATATAGCCTTGCAGATCCATTTACCTGTCTCTCTCATTCATGTTGGCTTATTGGCAGCCATGCTTGGTATATGTGACCCTGCCATTTTGATTACTATTATTAGGATTAAATACCTTACCCAAGAAGGACTAACTGAGGTAGTTCTGGAAATATGGAACTGAGATTTTAAAGACTGCTGTTTCATCTACGTTAACTTCAAAAACTGGATGAAATATAATCTGAGAAGTATTGGATGGACATATTTTCCACATGATGTGGGGCTGAGCAGCAGGAAAAATTGAATGGCAGAGGGCAGAAAAATTAAGAAGATATGCCAAGAGAAGTATTGCATATTTTTCAAACCATGTTTGAACTTGTTTAAACAGCATTTGGTGACACAGGGGCTTAATGACAACAGCAATAGTAACAGCAGTGTTGGAGACATACATCTCCTCCCACTTTTTTATAAATACAGTTATTTCAGTACTTAAGAAAACCTGTAGAATCTGATAAATAAGATAATACTACTGGAATATATACTCGTTATTTGCTTCACTATTATGCTGGTAATTGCCATTTTTTAGCACTTTACTTAACTCATGTTAGCAGTCCCAAGGGCATCTTATTTGTAGGTTATTTTTCTGAATAACCTCCTGGTACTTAACTCATTGTTTATTCTTAGGATTCCCTTTCCAAAAAATGCCTTTTTCTATTTTATAGAACTCTATAAATGTCCTCCTAATCTTTATAAATTAATTTAAGTATTATAAAGATACATATAGGAGCACCTGGGTGGCTCAGTCGGTTGGGCATCTTTCTTCAGCTGGGGTCATGATCCCAGGGTCATGAGATCAAGCCCTGCATCCAGCTCCCTGCTTAGTGGGGAGTCTGCTTCTCCTTCTCCCTCTACCCCTCCCTCCCCCCTCTTTGTGTTCTCTGGCTTGCTCTCTCTCTCTCAAATAAATTTTTTAAAAGATGCATATAAATACATATTATTATATTAATATATTATTAATTAGATATTTTTAATTAATTTATTATTATAAATATCATGTCAACCAAATGCTACCCATGCTTTCTTTGGCTTTCCAGTAGTTCAAATCCCTGATAAGCCCAGTGGCATTTCCTCCTTTGAGCTCAGAGATTTGCCTGTGTATCTACACTATGTATTTCCCAGTGTATTTAAG
The DNA here is from genome assembly GCF_023065955.2 of Ursus arctos. Classification (NCBI taxonomy): domain Eukaryota; kingdom Metazoa; phylum Chordata; class Mammalia; order Carnivora; family Ursidae; genus Ursus; species Ursus arctos. Next base: position 44,270,806 of record NW_026622808.1, on the reverse strand, counting down.
ATGGCTGAAATTGTTTTCTGTTGCTTGCACCCCAAAGTGTCCTAATCCTGTGAGAAATGAGGGAGGGACCCAGTATTTATGAAATGTCTACTGCGTGCTAGAACATTTACGTAAATTTATTTGGTTAATTCTCATGACGTCCCTGGGAGTATTAAGTCCAAAGTGTTTAAATGATTTGAAGTAGTTAAGATTTCATTTCCGGTTTCCTGCATTCCAGAGCCCAAGCTCTTTCTCCTATATCATGCTGTAACTTACCTCAGAATTAAGAGGAAAAGAAAGAGAAAAAATTCAGAGATATGTCTCAGAAGCTGAACTTTGACTTTTGTGAATTTAGAGGATCTGAACATAATGCAATGACAGTGGCTGGCTTCTAAAATATAGCACTGCTCCTCTGGAGCGTTGAATTACAGGCGCCGATTTCTTTCTGATCCTGTGTACCCAGGGATCATAAAAGCTGACATGGTTGCCGTCATCACCTGCACAAAGCAGAACAAAGAACAAGGCCCATCCTTTGAAAAATGTAGGCAATGAACAAAGAGTGGGGAAGAGAGGACGGCACATGTGGAACTCCTGTGTGGAGACAGTTGCATGGATATGCTGGTGTTTGCTTCACTTTAGCTCTTTGACCACAAGGAAAGGACTCAGACCACGTTAAGAAGGGAACATTTACGGTCAGGGAGACAGAGATCTCAAAATAGAAACCCAAGTGTGAATGAGCCTGAGAGAAGGAAGCAGGGGAAGCCAAAGCACCTCGAGGTCTCAGCCCCCGACTTGTGAGGATGGTTCCCACCTGTGTTCCCTCTAGAAGCAGACCTCACTGCCCTCTGTCCCATCCTTGTGTGTTTTGGCTTCTCCTCTTCACTGCCAAGCTTCCTTGCCCGCTGCTCCATGTTTCTCTTTACCTTCACCTTGTTTCTCATGACTTTTGCTTTCTTGTTCTCTCCACATACTTGCTCCCAGCTTCTCCTGCACACTTGAGTTCATCAGGACCCCGCCTTCTCTGCATAGGCTCCTTCAGCTAGACCTGAGGCCATTAGCAACCTGGGGGGCCCATGCTTCCCAATCCAAAGTTCTGGAGCTAGAATTTGTTGATGCCTGAGCTCATCTTTACTTGGACAGATGTTTATTTGTTTGCTTATGGGTTCTTCTGCTCATCCCTGTCACACAGAGCTTTCCAGAGGGGATTGACTGCTGTGTTCATTCCTAATCTGAACTAGATAGTGTTTGTGTGTGTGTGTGTGTGTGTGTGTGTGTGTGTGTGTGTGTGTAGTGGTAGAGGACACACAGTGTAGAAATCATCATGGCCTAAGGCCATGTCTCATCAGTGACAGTGGCAGGAAAAGTTGTGGCAGGCCCAGGATGGATGCACTTAGTCTGGGTTTGACCTGTGAAATCTCTGTGTATCAATAAAATAATAACTAATATGTGCCAGCCTCTTCTATTGGCGTGCACTATCCTAAATGATTTACATACACAATCTCACATACTGCTATTAATAACTTTATGAAATAGGCCCCCATTTTGGAGCTTTCTCCCCATTTTAGAGTTGAAGAAATTGAGGCACAGACAACTTAACACTCTTCACTCCTGCAGAGCTTAGGAGCTATTAGGCACCACTCACCAAGTGGAACAGGGCAAAGTTCCTGCCTATCTTTGGTACTTCTGATCCCCGATAAGAGGGGAATTTTTTTCAAGCCCCTAACCAGACAAAAAGCAAAGTATAGAGGATGTTCTACAGTAAAACTGACATGGCAGTGCCCTCAACACAACAGTCAAGATCGAAATAAAGTTCCTGACTCTAAGGATAGTCTGGAGAAGGGTCTGCTTTCTGAACGGAAGTTGGAAAAGTGGACTCAGCAAAGTAATGGAGGTGTAGACTGACAAGACACTAAGTTCTCTTTCTTCCAACCTGGATCCTTGATTGTAAAAGGGAACAAGAAAGGCCAACTCCAATCCCACCTGATCTAAAGACATGATAAATTCTCAGATTATTGATGTCCTGCCTCGGAACTCTCATTTTCCTTATTTTGCGGTTAGCCCCCGAATACTATCGGCAAAGTAGGAATGGAAGAAATCATGGCGGGTCCAACATCTAGGCCACCTTGTGCTGGCTTCAACTGTGGCTGCAGCCGGGACCACGGCGACTGCCTGACATGTTAGCGACAGCAAGGCAGGCACACAGCCGAGGCCAAAAGCTGACATGCTTCTAGGGCTTTGTTGGGTCCCTGAGGCTGTGGCTGCAGTGTTCTCTTCCTTCAGGATCTCCAGCCTCTCTTTTGTCTTTGGAGGGCTGCTCCTGCACTCCCAGGAGGCTACAGGTCTCTGTACCTGCTCAAAGAGCATGATGTCTAGGTGAGTCCGCTGAGCCATCCCAGCGAAGGGAGGACAAACGCAGTGGGGAAACAAGCTGCCAAATGAACAGAAATAAAACACTGTGGTGTAAGGAGACTGCTGCAGTCACTGTGCATCCAGCTAGCTCTTCCTGACACAAACTGAAGCATCAAGGAGATGGCTTCCCTCTCATGCCTCAGCAAATGCCTCCTGTGGCAAATGGTGCAGTCTCCCATCCTTTGATCACAATCTGCTGATGGCTTTCGGGCTGCACCAAGGCCACCTTGATAAGGAATATGCAATTAGTCTCCAAATCCATCCTGCACCCTCCTGTCTTAACCTGCCAGCAAAGAGTTACTACTCCGTTTCTATCAGCTGCAATTCTTCTATCAGAGAAATGCCCAAGAGGCTTTTTTTTCCCTTTCTCTCAAACTTCAGAGTATTTTTTAAATGTGTTTGTGTGCATATATTTTCAAGGAACAAATTCCATGCAAAAGCAGGGTCACACGCCTTATTATATCTACATTGAATACCTGGCTATCAGTTATAGAATCAGAACATATGAAGACCTTAATTTTGAGCCACTGAGCATGTGTGTGAGTGTGTGTGTGTGTGTTTTATTAAGACTAAATTCTCTTTCTGAGCCACAGTATGTCTGTCTTTTAGAAAGGAACCATTGCGATCCAGTAAATTTGTCTTTTAGTTTTTGTTTGTTTGGGTTATTTTTACAGAATTTATTTATTTATTTATTTATTTAGAGAGAAAGAGAGCACAACTGAGGGGAACACAGGGGAAGAGGGAGAGTGAGGAAGAGAATTCCAAGCAGACTCCATGCTCCACATGGAGCCCATCGTGGGGCTCAGTCCCACAACCCCAAGATCATGACCTGAGCAAAAATCAAGAGTTGGTTGCCCAACTGACTGAGCCACCCAGGTGCCCCATGTTTTTGTTTTGTTTTTAATAGCGCAGTGGAATTCTCTTTGGAGGAAAATTTTATTTACTTAAAAAAAGACACCTCCATATCTTTTCTTCACTTAGTTTGGGGGTTCTCAGTCTCAGCATGTTGATAACTTTTGGTTGTGAGGGACCGTCTTGTACGTTGTAGGATATTTAACAGCATCCGGACCCTATCCCCTAGATGTCAGTTTAGCTTCTCCCCTCCCTCCTGCCCCTGCAACCCTGTGACAATGAAAAAATATCTCCAGACATTGCCAAATACTCCCAAGGAGGCAAAAGCACCCCAGTTGAGGCCCACTGACCTAAAATAAAGGCACAGGGCATTTACGTAGTGGGCTCTCAGTGAGTGGATTTAATTGTGAACGAACAAAAAGAGTGTTTCCCACTGCTCTTGAGGAAAAGGCATTGTATCTAAACTTTGCCTTTTGATGACCATGGTCTGGCCGAGCTTACCTGTCAGTTCAGATCTTGAATCCTGCGTCTTCTGCTCTCCTTGCTGCAGCCACACTCCCTTCTGCCATGGATTTAACACAAACTGATGCCTCTGTGTGTAATGACCTTCCCTCACCTTCTGTGCACAATCAGTCCTGTTTATCCTTCAGAGCTCACTCAAGTGGCACTTCCACAGAGAAATGACGGTAAGATCCGACCTTAATGGATCTCACCCTTTATTACAGCCAGTCTCCCTCCTTCATGCCCCTCCTTAGCTCTTATCTTGGCTGGATGTTCTCGTTTGCCTGTGGATTTTTGATCGATGTCTCTGCCCCATGAAGCCAAAGCTCCACGAGGGCTGGAACCAGGACCAAGAGTGTTTTGCTCTTTGAGTCTGGTTTTTACCCCATTATTATGGGCATCTAGCACAGCTCCTGAATCACCTTGAGGTGTGAAGTGCAGACTGTTTCCTAAAAGACTGACTATATCAAATATCCTACTTCCTTGTTTCTGTTGGTTAAGATGTTGATATAAAAAAGATGTCATTTTATTTTAAAAGGTTAGTTTAAACCAACCTCGGCTTAGGTGAGTCCTTTCCATTGATCCCTCAAAGATGTAGAAAATAGTGAGAATTTGCACAATGATCATTGGATTGGAAGCAGCTAAATCAGAAGGCAGCAGTGCAGTGGCTTTCAAACTTCAGCATCAGCATCACCTGAGGGCTTGTGGAACGAGGTCAAGCTGCTCAGCCCCACCTCCAGAGTTTCTCTCTGCAGAGCTGGGGTGCTGCCTGAACATGGGCATTGCTAACAAGATCCCGGGTGATGATGATAATGCTGGGCGGAGGACCGCATCTTGAGAACCACTGTTCTAGAACAAGCAGAACCCCGGAAAGCCTATGGGAGTCCAGGCTTCATTAGTGGTGCTTTTCAAAATCAAACGAACACACACAAACAATCCAAAAAAAACCCCAAAAAACTTCTAATAATCATTTTACTGGACATTGAAATTCAGAATGGTTAGATGATTAGCCAGGACCACACAGTTAGCTAGTAAGCATTGGAGCCAAGACACAGATCCATTTCTGATTGCAAAGCCTGAGTTTTTTATTCTCCTGCCCATGTGTGTCTAAGTTGCCTACTGGTAAAAATTGCCCAAGGCAGTTCAGCAGGTGAGTCTCCTGATAAAGCAGGTTTGGGAAACACCGCACTGGCTTTATTTCCTGCCTCCCACTCAGAGATACAGTTCTGTGCCTGGGACTTCCCCAGCCCATCTCCTTCCGGAGCCACCCCCAGGCTGTTCCCTCTCCCAACTGTGTCACAATGCAACCAACTTGGTACTTCTTCAGCTGGGATCCCTCCAGAGATAAGCAGCAGTGTGCGGGAGTTATGCAAAGTTGCAAGGTAAAAAGAGCCTTTAAAAATTTTTTTAGCATCAATTTGTATTCCTTGGTGAGCAATTTAAGACATTAAAAACAGAGCTGTTATATACTTGTAACAGTGTGTGTATGTGTGTGTGTGTGTGTGTGTGTGTGCGCGCGTGTGTGTGTACACTTGAGGGGAGCTAATTATTCCCTATCATATAATCCTCCTTTTCTGCTGTTGGGGTAATTTGGTGACAAATTTGAAATGCTTCCTGGCTCAGTACATAAGAAGATTCTAAGAAGCATCCAGGGGAACAGTGAGGACACCCAAGGAGATCTCATTCTCTATCAGGGGCTTGAAGGCCACTTTCTTTCTGAAAGGCAGATGAAAAGGTAAGCCAGATATAGTACCTAATTTCAAAAACTTACAATCCAGTGGGGCTTGAGTTGCCAGATAAAGTACAAGACATCTAGTAAAGTTTGAATGTCAGAATGGTATATCCCATGTAAGACTTAGATACAGTGTTACTAAAAAGATTATTTATCGTTTATCTGAAATGCAAACTTAACTAGACGTCCTACTTCCCTCCAACCCCTAAATCTCACAATCCTAAGTAGGGTAATAAAGCAAGTACTCATGCGATTATAACACAATTCCAGTACTGTTTGGATGATGAGCATTACTTCAATGGAACTACAAAAGAAATAGTTTCAGAGGAAACAGAAGGCACATCTGGTTGAGAAACTAAGAGGAGATGATGTAGGAGGTGGGATTGGAGTTGAGCCTTGAAGGATAAGCAAGGTTTGGAAGAAGCCAGACATGGAAGGATGCTCCACGCAGGAGGAAGATGTGAGAAGACAGGAAAATATAGAGCACATTTAGTTCCCAGAGTATGGAGTTTGTTTCAAGGACATAAAGCTGCAAAGGGGGTGATGAAGCCAGAGTATGGAAACCACAATCAGCTAAGGCGTGCAAGATTAATCAGTTACATAGCTTCCAGAAAAACTCTGATGATCTCATAGGATCTGGGCTTCAAGGAAGGTTAATCTGACAGAAGTCTGGAGAATGGACTAGAAAGGGAAGATCAGAAGATTCTTCCCATGGTTCATGTCAGTTTTTTTTTTTTATTTCTGTGGGTCACAGCTTTTTAGTGGGTGGTAAAATCAATTTAAGTGGTCATGACCAGCACTGTTAGAGAATGAAGCAGAAAAAAAAACCATATTAAGAAATATCAGTGTAGGGGCGCCTGGGTGGCTCAATTGTTAAGTGTCTGCCTTTGGCTCAGGGCGTGATCCCGGCGTTCTGGATGGAGCCCCACATGAGGCTCCTCTGCTGGGAGCCTCCTTCTTCCTCTCCCACTCCCCCTGCTTGTGTTCCCTCTCTCGCTGGCTGTCTCTATCTCTGTCAAATAAATAAATCAATAAATCTTAAAAAAAAAAAAAAAGAAATATCAGTGTATATTAGCAATCATCACATTTAAGTGTTGCTTTAATAAGTACTTGTTTGGGGGGGGTGTGTCTTATGGGTCATGATGTAAAGTGTGCTTCTTACAGAGTCACAGTCGAAAATGATTAAAGGCCATTGTTCTATGCAGAGGATGGATCAGTTAATTTGTTTGTCTTAAGTAAAGATTCCTGTCGTCTCAGGAATCCCTTCTCTCCCAGTGACTTTGGCAGGGGCAGTTCAGTGTGCAGTATGATCCCTAGCTCAGACCAGTGTGAACATCTGACCCAAGAGGAACCCATGCAGACTTGAGCTGAGCCAATCATCCCAGCCTCAGGACAGGTTTTAAGAGACAAAGTCTGCATTTACTGGGAACCATGGGCTGCCGCCATAAGAGCATGTCATCTGGTAGTGCTGGCCACATTGGGCCACTGGTGAATTAATCAACAAGTCAAGAGGGAGAGATGTGAGTGTGAGAGGGACCACCTGTTACCTGAGAGAGAGAGATAGAACCCAATGAAGTCATTGATGGACAAAGCAAGTAATTTTGCATTCCAGATTTCCACTTCTAGTCCCTATGTGGCCAGACTGTTATTTCTGAACCTTGGAGGTCTGTGAGATTGCCTGTTGTATCTGTGTGTTTCTGTTTGCAGCAAATTTCCCTTTTTCTCAAGAAAGCTGGAGCAGGTCCAGTTCCTTGTTACTAACTGGTCTCTCACTCAAGCAAACTATTTGGACAGTGATGATGTTGATATGTAAATATTTATTGTGAAAGTACGGAAGGAGGTGTTCAAAATCACTAAGAGGACCTGACAGCTGAATAGTAGTAGTAATTATTAATTATTATCATGTAATTATTAATTAGTTAATAATTATAATATATAAAAACTAATGGTTACTCAATATAATTAATAACTTCCTCTTCTTCTTCCTCTTCTTCTTCTTCTTCTCCTCCTCCTCCTCCCCCTCCTCCTCCTCCTCCTCCTCCTCCTCCTCCTTCTTCTTCTTCTTCTTCTTCTTCTTCTTCTTCTTATATTATTTATTAGTGCCTCTGTGTGCCCAGAAATTGTAGGATCAATTATCCACTGGTTTTGGCCACCATGAATGTGAATCCTCACCAGCACTCTATAAGTTCTGTACTTTTTACAAATTAGAAGTTGAGTCTCCAAGAGATTGGGTCACCTTACTAGTAAGTGAAACCAGGGTTTCGCCCAGACTCATTATCCTCTATTCCTAGTGCTTTATATCTCTTGATAAGGCCAGCAGAGGACAAAGCTAAAATGATCAGATGCCCAGGCTCGGTGACTATGAAAGTAGTCCAAATTCTAGCTGTGTGGATTTTTCCTTTCTGCCTTGAACTTACATTCTGACAACAGTCAATCAATCTTGCAGTAAAAGACTGTATCCATACAAATCCCAATGAAATGGAAATGACTATTATCTCAGTAAGCGGATCAATAGTCAAACCACAAAATTCAGTTTTACAAATATATATATATATATATATATATATATATATATATATATATATATATATATGTCTTCTTTAGAAGTGATTTGTCTTCTCTGATTGCTGGTTTCAGTTCTACACTGACTCCATGTTGAAGATTAACAAGGTGGTGCATAATAGCTCCACCCTTCCTCCTTAAGTATTCCCTTGGTAGGGTTAGTACTGGGCCCATCCCCCGCCCCTTCCATTTTTGATGGCAAATAAGAGAGGACCCGCAGCTGCTGTGTACTATTTTCCTGCTCCAAACCTTTAACAGCTCTATTTCCTTCAAGATATAATCCATGTCCCTAGTAGGATAGTCAGGTCCCTCCAGAGCTGAAAACTGACCTAAAATGTAAGCCCTCCAAGCTTACATGGCACTGCTCATTCATACATTCAGGCATGTATGTTTATGTGTAAGTATTTGTTATGTTATATGTTACTGTGTTCCTACCATGCGGCATCCCTATTCTAACCATTAGGCTTTCAAAAACTAATCATAATAATGAAAATGACAACTAATATTTATTAACTGCCTAACACAGCCCAACACAGGCTAAGCAATTTACTTGCACTTATCAATTTTATGTTTATCGTAAGTAGAGGAGGTGCGTACTATTATCATCCATTTTACAATTGAGGAAACCAAAACTTAAAGGGGATGTTGATCTTCCTTGGGGCCCTACAGCTAATAAATGGTAGAGTCAAGATTCAAGCCCAGATCTTTCTAACTCCAGAATCTAAGTATTGAGCTATTGTTCCCACGGCATCTCCAGAATGAGATTTACACAGTTCCTGTCCACAAGCATCTCACTCTCCAGAAGGAGAAATAGATGGGCAATTATAATTAAATGCAAATGGAGAGTATCATGATGGAAGTACGGAAAGAATGGTGCCAATCTTGTCAAATTGGTTTAGTGGTTCCTCCCCAAGGACCAGCAGCAAATTCCTACCCTCTGCCTTTGCTCACTGAATTTCCCCTGCCTAGAATCCCCACCATCTTCTCTCAATTTGTCGAATCACACTGCTACTTTAAGGCATACATGCTTCTTTGAATCTTCTCTGACCCTTGACAGATGTGGCTTACCAAACATGAAGCTTGTTCCTGCCCAGCCTGGATTTACGTGAGAGTTCTTCTCAGCATACCCTTCAGAACATCTGTTATTAATTAATTAGAGATGGTATATAAGATAAATAGATTTTGTCTCTCAAAGCCAGTCTACCTCCATTCATTTTATGAATGAGGAAGTTGAAGCTGGAATAACTGGCCTGAGGTCATGTGGTGAGTCAGAGACAGATGTGGGTTTAAAAACCAGGTATCCTCCCTCCCAATCCTGGACTCTTCCTTCCTGCCCCACACCCTCCCCATTCTTGGCTGACCCATGTGGTCTCTTGCCAATCACAAGAAATGATGATAAATAAAGTTCAAGTATGTAGAGAGGAAGAAGGGAAGTAAAATGCCAATTACTCAGTCCCGACAGACTGGGTGCCTACTTGCAAGCTGCATCGGGCTACACCTACGGAAAGTGTCTTTAATTAGAGATGGATCCTGATGAAAGGTTGGCAGTGTCTCTGAAACTCTTGTTTGTGTTTAAGTGCACAGAACACTATGCATTTATATCATTTCCACACCGTATTTGAATTGAGGAATATTCAATATTTATTCTTTGTCAGTTACTGAATAACATGCTGCTCAAATTTTCTATTTACTAACACAACTCATTTGTTTAGTTCATGGCTGCATTTCCAGTTGGATGTTTGAAATATAGCTTACAGCACACTCTTAGGTATTTAATAAGAATTTAAACTTACAAACAGAGGCATAGGAATTCTATACCTATAAGATAAAGTACAGGCCTCCTCATGGGCATTTAATTCTAAGATGTAGCAAGAAGGACCTTTAGAACCAAGAAGATTGGAGTTTGCACCAAAATTCTGTTCTTGCTACTGGTGTGACCCTGGGGCAGGTTAATTAACCTCTCTGATCCTGGTTCCTCATCTCTCTTCAGAGATGCAAGATTGGTGAAAGTTGAGAAAGGCTATATCGTGTCTGACATTTCTATCTTCTTGCTAAAAGTAGTATCTTTTTGTCTTCTTATGTTAAGGTAATGATAGCCAATAGTTAGTAAGCATTTTCTACATTCCAGGCCATATGGGCTTCTTCATGTGGTCACTGTTCATGTGTTAATTTAGGTTTCCTCACTGTGCAAGTGCCTGTGTCCCAAAGGCAAGCATCCTGGGACCTGGCCTGGGCGTCACATAGTATCATTCTGCTACAGTCTGTTGGTTGGAGCCGTCACAAACCCATCCAGGTACAAAGGGAGAGAAATAGGCTTCATATTGGATAGACAGTGACAAAGTTCTGGAAAAACATGTGGGACTAGAAATATTGCTGGGACCGTTATGGAAAAATACAATCTCACAGAGTATATATGCCATGAGGACAAGAAATTATGCATGTTTTTTTCCCTATTTGGTTCCCTTGTCTCAGGGAAAACTGACTCACAGAAGTGCCCAGGGAATTTTTGTTGAATAAATGAACAAATGGCAGTTTGTAAGACCTGCGACTTGTCTAATGCCTTATTTTATGGAAGATGAAGCTGAGACCCACTGAAGAGAACGAATCTGCGCAAAGGCAAAGCTGGGACAGGACCCGAGATTTCTGCTTCCAGCCTCATGTTCTCTCCACACCCAAAAATCTGCCTTTCTTGGATGAAGTTTCTGGGAAAATCTGAGAGTAAAAACCACATCATGATTCAGTGTCTAGCGATAATGACCAATTTTGGAGCTCGTGGAGAGTTCCTGGAAGTAACAACCATTCTCCCAACAAAATATCAGTACTATAAATTGCTACTTGTTAAGAAACTTGTGGGAGTGCACCATATTCATAGAAATAGCTGGAAACTGAGAGAACGATTATCACAGAATTGATCGCCCATGGCTCAATCCAGTGAGATTCAGATTGTCCTATGTTGTGAGATGCCAGTGAACCAAATGCTGTGATATTTTGGAGGGACCACTGATTGCCTTCTGAATAAGATTTCAAGCAATTTGAGCCAAAGAGCAATCCTGCATGGGGCTCCTAATGGAATTTTATGCAGCTCGTGTGCAGTGTATGTTCAGAAAGTAACTGCTAGGCTGGTAGCAATGTTTTTGTGTTGTGGTTTAAGACTGCACAATACTTATGTCATGCAATTAAACCAGTTTATTAGCAGGTTAATATTAGGTGACACTGTTAAATATCATCTAGAGCTGAAAGAGAATAAATAAAAAATCAGACTAAAGCCTGCAACAGTTTCCACTTAGAATATTGATAAGATGAAAGGTAAACAAGACAAAATCTTGAACAGTGGGTAAACACATCAACTCTGCCACTGAGTTTCTGGACTCACATAGCCCCCTCCGTTATTAACTGTATGACCCTATGCTCTCTGTCCCACATTTACTGTAATGGAGATAACCGTAGCATAGATCCATGACATTATTTTAAGATCGTGAAAATTAACAAACACGAAACATTTAGGACAGTGCTTGGAACCTAAAAATTGCTATATTAAATGTTTGTTGGGATTATTATTATGCACGGGATTCATCCATCTAAACATTTGATCATCTCCCACCAAACAACTGATGGCATCACCAGCCACTGAGTAGCAGGTGGTAGAGCTGAGATACGAACTCCAAAGTCCTGCACCCAACCTCGATGCCCTGACATCCTCTACTAAGAAGATTCTTTTTCCTTCCTGGGAGCTGCATCTGCAGTTAACATTCATTAAAAAAACTACCTATAATCTGGTCTGATTGACCATTTTCCTATTGACACTGGAAACAAAGATGAACTTCCAAGACCCAGTGTCTGAGGTTCACTGAGCTTTTCCCTAAAATGAGGCTGTGGGGACCAGGACAAAAGGAAGCAGCCCAGTGGATGCCCAACACTGGAAGAATTAAAGCTTGGTGGGAAGTATGGACCATCTGCCTCTCCTTAAAAAAGGAGAAGTCTTATTACTTCTGCTTCCATGTCTTGGAGTTGGCTGGGTTAGTAATGATTTCTTCTCTGTTTGCCCCATTCTCTCCATCTAGATGGACAGACAGAGGGCACACTTGTCTTGACTACTTTGCTAAGTCCTTTTTCATACAGGGTAGCTGTTGAGAGTCTAAGTGTAACTTCTTGCCTCTTCCTACAGAATCACTTCCAGAGCAAGGAGAGAGGGACATCAAAACTTGATGCTGACTCAGCAGAAATCTGAGTTGGCAGATCCATATACCTTTATGCAAAATTTTATTCAGCTCTCTTACCTGCTAAGTATCCCATTGTATTCTCATAACAACCTTATGAAGTAGGTACTATTACTATACCCATTTCATAGATGAGGAAACAATGGCTTCAAGAAGTTAAGTAACTTGCCTAAAGTAGTATTGGAGGAACAAAACCGAGATTCAGACTGAGATCTGCGCATCTTTAAAGCTCGTGTTATGAAGATTTGGGTGAAACTGTGCCCATAATCCATAATTCTGATTGTGGCCTGCAGTATCCTGGATGCTCTGGCCCCCACTTGCCTCTGTGAACTCTTCTCTTTCCCTCATGCCATCCCAGGCACACCCTAGCTTCCTCATTATTACTTGAAGATACACCATTTCTTTAGCTGTTCTCCCCGTTTAGAACATTTGTCCCCCAAATGTTCAACATAAACCCTCAACTTAAGGTTTTATTCACATTTCATCTTTTCAGTGAGAGTCATTTTGACCTGTTCAAAACTACACACTGCCTCCCTGTCCTCCAACCACCCTGAGCTCCTTAGCTAGCGCAACTTTTTCCTCTTCTCCAAACACTTATAATTGTCTTACATACTATATTATTTACTTATTTTCAGGTTTAATATTTCCCTTTTTCTCTCACTAAAATGTAAGCCCCATGGAGTGTGGGGTCCTTATTTAGTTCACTGATGTATCGTAAGCGTCAATAACAGGCACATAGTAGGTGCCTAATAAATACTTGCCAAATGGGAATGAATAGCCCTTCCATACTTGCACATTTGCCTTTATTCACCCTTCCTCTCTTCTCCCTTCTTATCCTTAGAAGTTTTCACATGTCCCAATTATGTGCCACAAAAATCTTACTAATATCTCTGAGTATATATTTGGGACATTCTATTTACATTATATGTAGAATTTTCCTTCCCAATCTCTCAGGCTAACTTCTTTCCTTTCTTCTGTCTTTCTTTCCTTCCTTCATCCCTTTGTTCTAAGATTTCATGAGCTACCTGCCATATGCCTGGCACTGTCTCACTTCCTGGGGATGAGATGATGAATATTTTACAATCCTTGACCTCTAGGAGATTACTTACTGTCTTCGGTCAGACTCATCAGAAGGAGACCCCAAGACCGGGATTCATTTTTAGTAATTTATTTGGTGCTCTTGGAGAAATTAGTGAAGGATGGGGTAGAAGCCAATCAAAGGTGCCATTGCAGGCAGAATCTCAACCCCAGACTGGTCCTGTCAGTCTGAACTCTAAATTATTTTTCATCATTTGCCCTACTGGAGGCAGGAGAGCTAGGCTTTCATGCTCCGCATCAGGCAGTCCTGGGCAAAAGGGTGCCCTGGGGTTGACATAATCCCCCAAACACTTCTATCTCTCTACCTAAGGCAGATGTGCTGGTTCCAGGCCAAAGAGAGCTGCGGGTGCTGGTTCACACAGCAGACAGGGGAGGGGGTGCAGGCAAAGGGGATTCTAGGGGGATCTGCGGGAGTACAGACAGTGTCCATTCCACTTAGTTATCTTTAACATTCAGTTTGGACTTGATTGCTTTCCATTTGGTTCTTTATACTGTCTCCTCCAACCTACTCCACACCCACTCTTTTCTTCCAGATTTCTTCTTTCCTCCCTATAGATACATTTATTGAGTACCTATAATGCACTAAGCACTGTGCCAGGGGCTGAACATCAGCCCTGAACTCGTGGAGTCTATATCCTGCTGCTGTTTACCAAGCCGTGCCATGTATCTTTACCACATGAATATCTGTAGCCAAAACCACCTCCACTCAGCATTTATTCTGTTGGATACTTCAGCCAATTAAAGAATGTTCCACTATCTTGCCCTAAAATATATTTTATCTCATATTCTTAGGTTGTCAGCGTCTATTAGACTGCTTAGAACGCCCTCTAGTTTTGTGTCACCTATGGGTTCATACAGTAACAAGTCATTGACAAAATGTCAACAGAATCATCCTAAAGTCATGTATCTACACATGGACTTCTTGGCACAGATGCGATTAAACAGCACTCCTGGAACCATGTGCTTAACCGACTCCACTTCTCTGTATATTGCTCTGTCCATTGTTTCCTTTCCTTTTTTCTGAATTTCATGACAAGTTTTATCACATTCATTTGATACGTTCCCAACATGCTTTATCTATAATAGTCCCCTGACTCCAGGCTGGTGGTTTTCATAGAATTTCTTGGGATTTTCCCCTTTTTAATCTATACTGTAAATCATGTCCAAATTAATCTTCTTGGAATTTAATATTTTATTAATTTATTCCTAATGCCACCTATCATTTCTTTCTTTTTCCTATGTCTTCAATCCAATTAGACGATAATGACACTGTGCTTAAAAGTAATATTTCTATTTCAATGAAAGTAGGCAACTGCTATGATTTTTTTTTTTGCCCAAACATCTTGAAAATGTACTGTTTGACAAGAAAGACAAATATCTCTCACAAACTGTATACTTACCCTTTCATTGTCTTTTTATTATAAGCTATTTAAACAATTAGGAGGACAGTGGTGATCCCAGGAGCAAATAACATCATCTAGCAGGTTGAGATATTCTCTTATGGCACATGGTGGGAAAATAGGTAGATGCAGCTATTTTGAAAAGAGAACATTTAGAACATTTTGAAAAGATAAATGACTCTCAGGGAAAGCTAAACAACCCTCTTAGAGTGGTGTTAAGACCTTACAAAATAACCAATAACCATTTCCCAGAGCATAATGTTTATAATAACAGTACACCTACCATTAAGTGAATACTTATTTATAAGTCAGTCACTATGCTAAAGGTTCTACATCTATCCATTTACTTAGTCTTCACCTCTCTATGAAGTAGTTACTGTTGTAATCTCAATTTCAGAGATGAGAACTCTGAAGCTCAGAACTATTGAGAAATGTACAAGGTGACCCAATTAGCACGGGGCAGGATGAGATTCAAAATGAAGCTGTCTGATGCTACTGCCTGCTGTCTGAATGCTTGGCTATATTGACCCCATATATTTTTCCTAAATGGCAGAGGGTTGGAAAGATAAATTAATTATTAATTTCCTAGACTGCTCCCATTTTTAAAGAAAAAGGAAAAAAGATAAAATTTCGCATCTTTATCCTTAAAGAACTATATTATATCAGCTATTTATTGCCCCAATAATGCAGAGTCATACTCCAAAACTTCACTGCTATACAATAATTAACATTTGTTTGCACTCATAAGTCTATAGTTAGTGGATCTGCTGATCTGGGCTAAGCCCAGCTGATCTAAACTGGATTTACTCCTGTCTGTGGTCTGCTGGTGAGTTAGGTAGGGGCTGCCTGGTATGGAATGGCCTCTCCTCTATGTGATCTCTCCTCCTCTGGCCAGCTAGACTGAGCTCTTTCTCAAGGCAAGTTAAGAGTCTAAAGAGGCAGTGGAAACTGCCTCAAGCAGTTCTGATTGACAGCAAACTGTCTTAAAGAACCCAAACTCAGAAACTTAGTTTGCCATATACTATTGGCCAAAGCAAGCTACACGATAGCCCATATTCACTCACAATTCTGAGACAGTTGAAGGGTTTGAAAAGAATGCCATCTTCAAACTCTAGCACCCTCAGAATGACTATGAACAACAGAGAGACTATCAAATCCCAAACTATTTAAATAATACAAGATGTGAATAAGAGGCTGAAACCAAGACAGCCTTGAGATCAAGGTGAGGGAGCTAAACAGGACTCCCTCTCTTGGTGAGAGATGCTGCAAAGTCACATTGCAAAGGCAATAGGTTGAAGGAGGCTGTGAATGCAGGTCAAAAATACAATAAACCCCCCCATAAATTCTTTTTTTTTTTTTCATATATATCTTCTTCCTGGCATGCAAGGCCTTCAAGACTGTTTTCACCATGTTAATCTGATGTTATTTGCCTTTATGCTCTGACATGAGCCTTCTACCATGGCTAGCTCAGGCTCTGGCCTTTGCCTCTGTAATTTTGGATGTCAGCTCCTAGAAGCAGTGTTGTTCTCTTCCTTCTCACCTGTTCTAGCCCCACCCATCTTTCCAGTCTTGTCTCAAGTATTACCACTACCCTGTAGCTATCCCAGACTTCTTCTGAGCCCTCCCTGCCTTGAATACTTACTAACACTGTGTAATACTAAAACTCATTCAAGTCAAGTATGTTTCTGAATCTAAGAGTTAAATAAATGTTAGGTACAATCTGAAAAAAATTTTTAAGTGCACTGGCCACACCTAGAACATTGCAGAGAAGGAAGACCACAGAAGGAAGCAGTATATAATACTTTGGCAAAGTCTCACAGTCAGAACAACCTGGGTTGGAATCCCTGCTCACCTATTTACAGTCTGTGTGACTTTGGACAAGCTACTCAAACTCTCTGAACCTAAAATGTGTGATCTGTTAGATAAAATACTGTACCTTAGAGTTTTCTAGCACTCAGCAAAGTGCCCGGTATCTAGTGCTCAGTAAATGTTGGCTATAGCTATAACGATCACAACTAATCATATCCCCTTATATCAATACTTTATTCATTTTCTACCTTTCCTCCAAAAACCTTTGGCTGGAGGAGGTAAGTCAAATTCACCAAGCCGTTCATTAGCCTCTTTATTTTGACTCTCCTGGTGAGTTATACTAGAAAGACCCTCTGCTTCTATGATTAAAGTGTTATTCAAAAATGTCAAGATTTACTACTTGGAATTGGGGGAAATCAAATCAGTTTTTGTGGTATTATATTTAGTCATCTTGGCTTGTTTAATCACATTTAATTGGGCTCTAAATGACAGTTTAACCTTAGCTATTTGACAGTATTAATCATGGTGATTGATCATCTCCTGAGACTCAAGTCTTCCATGAGCTCCTAATATGAGCAGCTTCTTTCTGGGCTAATCTGTATCTCTCCAAAAGATTGCCACCTACAGATAATTAGAAGCACATCAGTGTTCTGAACCAAAAGAATTTATTAAAAACTTTACAATGTGCAATATGTTTAGCTTAAGCCCAGGAAAGAACAAAATTGTACGTAGAATTTCTCATCAGCTTGAACAGGATTGTATGCTCAGCAGGGCCAAGAGCCATGATATTATCAACAAATATATATGCTCAACAACAGCACAGTACCTGGCATGCAGTACACCATCAAGCAATAGGTGTGGAATGAGTAAATGAATGAATGAATTAGAGTATAATAAAACCCAAAGTTTCTAATGAGAACAATATTTCAGGTTTTAAGCCACTCTGAATCCATTAAGGATCAAGGCAGGATATTAATAAATTTACTAAAATCCCTAGTTTACCAGTCTAGTGGCTCACTTAAGAAAAGGAAATCAGATTAGATTACAAACAATTACCTTAACAATCTTCCCCTAGGGATTTCCCCTCTTTTAATCTATACTCCAGGTTGTCTCCAAATTAATCTTCCTGAAATTTAATCTTTTATTCATTTATTTCTAATACCACCAATCATTTCTTTCTCTTTCCTACTTCTCCAACTCATTCATCAAATATTTCAATTAGACAATAATACCTTCTATGTAAGGATAATATTTCCATTTTAGTGGGAGTAGATAACCGTTGTGATTTCCATACCCACTGCAGGAATGTCTTAAATATAGTGTTTGACAAGAAAGACCAATGTTCCTCACAAACTCTATATTTACCCTTTCATTCTCTTTTTATTACAAGCTATTCAAACACTGAGGAGAATGGTGATCCCAGGAGTAAATAGCATCATCCAGCAGGTTGAGATTCTCCTGTGGGATGTGGCAAGAAACAGGTAGGTGCAGCTGTTTTGAAAATAAAACATTCAGACTAAGATAACGGACTCTCATGGAAACCTAAACTTTTATACACCCCTTTTAGAGTAGCTTATTCTATTAAGACCTTATGAAGGAGTGCCTGAGTGGTTCATTTGGTTAAGTGGCCAACTCTTGATTTTGGCTCAGGTCATGATCTCATGATCTTGTGGAGCTCCATCTCAGGCTCCACGTTCAGCGGGGAGTCTGCTTGAGGATTCTTGCCCTCTGCTCCTCCCCCTGCTCTCTCTCTCTCTCAAAGAAATAAATAAATCTTTAAAAAATAAAAGACCTTATGAAATAACTAGTAATCATTTCCCAGAGCATAATGTTTATAATAATGGTAATAATAACACCTGCCTTTTAGTGAATACTTATTTGTATGTCAGTCACTGTGTGAAACGTTCTACACCTAACTTTTTTTTTTTTAAAGATTTTATTTATCTATTTGACAGAGATAGAAACAGCCAGCGAGAGAGGGAACACAAGCAGGGGGAGTGGGAGAGGAAGAAGCAGGCTCATAGCAGAGGAGCCTGATGTGGGGCTCGATCCCATAACGCCAGGATCACGCCCTGAGCCGAAGGCAGACGCTTAACTGCTGTGCCACCCAGGCGCCCCATACACCTAACCTTTTTTAAGTCTTCACCTCTATGAAGTAGTTACCATTGTAATCTCTGTTTCAAAGATGAGGAACCTGAAGCTCAGAAATGTTGAGTAATTTGCCCAAGCTGACCCACATAGTAAGCATCAGAGTGGGATTCAAAAAGTAGCTGTGTGACACTATTTTCTGCATTCTTAATCCCTGGCTTTATTGACCTCATACATTTTCTCTAAATAGAAGAGGGCCAGAAAAAAGAAATAGCATGAATATTTCAATATTTCTTCTTCAATTTATTCTGTAAGTATGGAAAACCATGGCACTAGACACTGTTGATCACTCTAATCACTAGATTGATGAGTGTTGACAGAGAAGAAAAGGAGTAAATGCAAAAATTTTTAGCACTGAAGTTGTATCATGTACTGTGCTAAGTGCTTTCCATAGTTATTTCTTTAATTAACACACCAGCACTGCCCCAATACAGTGCCTGCCACAGAATAATTACCACTAAGTATATGTTGAATCAAATAGCCAAACTAATACCTTAAAACAGGAAGCATCAAGTGACAGATCTGAAGTGGGGGAGGGGGTGACAAAAGAGTCCTCTCTGTTACTTTCCACAAAATTTTTAGTGAATTGGCCTCCTGATCTGCAAAGCTGTGAAAATATTCTTCATAAACATGGATCGTTAGAGGGAAAAACAATAATGTGAAAATGTGAATGTATTTTTTAGACTATAAATATAGCTTATGTTTATGTCTATAAATCACCATAAATAATGTCCAAAATTTCATTAGTTAAAATATGAGGTATAGTGGAATCTGTGGCAAGGTCCAGAGAAAAGTGTTAGAGCTTATGTGTCAAGCCAGAGAAGATGGTGGGAGTGGTCCCATGGACACAAAGTGATGAAGGGAGCCCTACTCAAGGGAGAGAATTCACGCACAGGGACCACATCTAACACAAAGGCAATGGATACGAACTTGAAGCAAGCTTCTACAGAATAGAGCAGATCTGGGGACTGTTCCTCCCAAAATTAACTGCAAAATGCTACTCTTATCTGCCTCTCAGTGCAGCAGCCCCAACCCCTTTCCAGATGTCCATATGAAACCATCCAGTGCAAACACTTGGCCCACAGTCATGCATCCCTCTTACCACTGCTGCTTTCTTTTTGTTCTCTGGGAATTTGAGGGTAATGAAGGAGAAAGGGAAGGAGAAACAACTGTCTCTAGTTTTAGATTCTTTCATTCCTGGCTAAAGTTGGGGTGATAGCAAATAGCTACAAAAGGAGCAACTCAGAAAATAGGAAGGGCTTTGAAAATCAAATCCTGGAAAAAAAGCTGTCTTCCCATTTTACAGATGAAGAAATGGAGGATCAGAGAGGGCAAGTACTTTGCTTGAGGTCACATAGTGGGTGGCAGACCTGGAGTTTGAGTTCAGATCTCTTTGCTTCCAAACTACTTGCTCTTATTTAATGTAAAGAGAATATAACAGAAAGCTTCCCCCCAGAAATGTTCAATTTAGAATTCAAAGCAGGTCTTATGGAAAGGTGGTGACAAAAGTCAAACTGCAGGGGGATTATGGACATTCTACTTTGGCAAGGACTTTAGCACTTAAATAGTGGGAGCTAATGCAACAGATTGGAGTGTGGAGCTTGGTTGGTTTAAAGAACGTTGTTAAAGGAAACTACTATCTATTTGTAGATCACTGAAGGCAGTGTGGGAAACCTGTTTCATATAATATGCCATGGTGGAGTAAAACTATTTGAATATTTTTAAATTGGAGGCTTAAATTATTTGTAAAACTAATTACAACAGAATTAAGATGATATGCCTAGCAGAAGGATACTATAACCAGCCAAAAGCATCCCCTTCTTGCTGATCATGCCCTCCTCCAGTCAAACGATTACTACAAAGAGGACAAAAACAGAAACATTATTTGCCAGGTCATAAGAGTCCTAAGAAATATTTTGTCCTCATAAGAACCACAAAAATGCAAAAACACAAAAGAAGATAACAACCTGATAACTCAAGTCCACTTCAAAGAAATAAACTTTGATAAAATTCCGGGTAGATTAAAATCTTTTTTTAAAATAAAGGGAGACTGGGTAGTTATCACAGGTGCAGGAAATTTGGGACCATACCTAGAGATGTGAGAGGCATAATGACTAAATGCAATGTAGATCCCTAAACTGGATCCTGGAACATTAAAAAGAGACATTAGTGGAAAAACGGGTGAAATCCAAATGAAATCTGGAGTTTAGTTAACAGTAATGTGCCAACATTGGTTTCTCAGTTTGGACAAATGTACTGTGTAATATCCGGGGGAAAACTGGGTGAGGGGTGTACAGGAACTCCCTGTCACTACCTTTGCAACTTTTCTGTAAATCTAAAATTATTGCAAAAATAAAAAGTTAGTTTCAAATACCTTTGATAGCCCACTGCAATATTTTTATAATGATCTTCCAATTCAGTGTTCTCTTCCCCTGCAACCTGCATCCTATGGCAAATGTTAGGGTTACAAGAGAAGAGGAAGAACAAGCAGGCAAATGTGACCTTAGTTCTCAATCAGGGGACATCGCCCATAGAGGGTACTTCTGCCCATTTGTCTGTCATTGTCAGCACTTGGTGTCTTGGGATTTATAACACGTAATCATGAACTTGGGAACTCTTCCAGTTTGTACTCCTGATTGCCTTGACATTTAAGAGTATTGATCAGCCCGTAAGTGTTGTGCCTGGTTTCAAGAATCAATGATCATAAAAACGTTTATATTACATAAATGTATACATCCCATAGAGAAAGGTTGAGCTTTCTAAGAAAAAGGCAATGTGGGAAAGGCCCTAACCAGAGATATGGAGATCCCTAAAGTTAGAAGAATTGCTATGGTGTCTAATTAGAGGTCCAAATGGGAAAAAATATATATATATTGGTCAAGTTCAAACTCTCTTTAAAAGAGAGGAGGAAGGACACAAAAAGTTTTCACATCTGGGAAAAATTTTAAATGCATTTAGGATATTGGATGCTGTTTTCTGAAAATTCTATCATTTAATATCAACTAGTTACTAGAGCCCCACTATGTGCTAATTGCACATATATATGTATATGTATAAATATGATTCCTTTTCCCTAAAGAGTAATTAACACTTTTTAGAAAAAAGGGACAGCTTATTTGCTGAAATGTATGTAATGCCCCAAAATGTGAGATAAAAAACTATAATGCAAGCAGAATTCAGCATAAGCTGAGGGAAGTGTGTAAGTTCTAACATGTGATAGACATCCAAATGGACTTCTGATTTTAAATGTAATGTGATAGAGAATATTCCATGTTTTCTATTGTAATATATGTGGGATAAAAAGGGTACATACTCTTCATCGTTATGTATATATGTCTATAACTCTCACTACAAATCAATGAAAAATATAATTTAAACACTAAATTGCCCAAACCAAAAAATTGAGTCAATATAATATTACCTGCAAGCCAAAGAATTGAGTTAATATAATATTATCTCAGTTTGAAATACTAAACAAATGAAGTTTGTTTTTTTTTTAAAGTAAGTCAAGCAAAGAAAGAGAATTATTATATGGTTTCTCTCATCTATGGAACATAAGAACTAGGAAGACTGGTCGGAGAAGAAAGGGATAAAGAAAGGTGGGGGGTAATCAGAAGGGGGAATGAAGCATGAGAGACTATGGACTCTGAGAAACAGAGTTTCAGGCTCCCTGCTTAATGGGGAGTCAGCTTCTCCCTCCGCCCTGCCCCCCCCCCCAGCTTGTGCTCCCTCCCTCTCTCTCAAATAAATAAATAAAACCTTTTAAAAAAATAAACATTTAAAAAACTACCCATTTATTTTAGAGAGAGGACACGTATGTGTGCAAGCGGGGAGAGGGGCAGAGGGAAAACAGCAGACTCCCCACGGAGTGCTGAGCCTCATGGGGGCTCGATGTCACAACCCTGAGATCATGACTTGAGTCTAAATCAAGAGTCAGACGCTTAACCAACTGAGCCACACAGGCACCTCTCTCACTCTCTAAAACAGAAACAAAAACAAAAAGAAGTTGAGAACATGGAGTTTGGAGTCAACCAACCTCTGACTATGGCTTTCCTGATTACTTTTGGGTCATCTTGATCCTATTACTTGCCTTCTGAACTTCAGCTTCCAAAAAGGAGATACTATACCTACTTTCATGACCGATTTGAGAATGAGATGGGATCCTGCCTTCCAAAGTGTAAGCACAATGCCTGGTGCATAGTGAGCTCTCAATAAATGAAAGCTGTTACTTGGAAAGTGCCACTCAAATGTGGTAATTCCTTAAGGAAGCTGTAGCTCTTCTCTGGGATCATTTAAGCATTTTCTACCATTTAGTAGCTGCTTTCCTTCTTCTCCTGAGCCCTCTGTTCTTGTTATGGCCCATGTGCCCTGACCCTGAGAGATAAATAGGGGCCTTGGTACTGGAATCAAGGCTACAGAAAGGTTGAAAACATGAGATCCAATCTGTGGTTTAATTGGAAGCCAATGCTCAGGAGCCCTAGGCACCTCTACAGGCCACCGCACAAACACCACATGAACTCCTGATTCTTCTCCAGCTCAGAACAAACCAAGAAATCAGAGAGCAGCAAATAGGACTGGATGGAAGTAGAGAAATTTCCTTCAACCTATTTTGAGATGAAGTATGTGGGTTTGGGGGAGTTAAGGAATCAGCAGATTTCCCTTGTCTTGGCCTTTCACTAGCTGCCATATCATCTTGCTTTCTACCTATTATCCTCAAGATTAGGAAGTAGAAATTATTTGTCTGAATCAGTCTTCCCAGGAGGAGGCCAATTGGTATTGGGGTGAGCTGGAACAGGATCATTCTATCTAGCTCTGGGGTAAGGGACAGCTCTGGCTTTAAGCCATGGGTAACAAGGTCATAGTCAAAATAATTCTCCTGTGAAGGAGGTTGGACGGCCCTTGTAACATAATAGATCAGAGGGCTGGGATACCCCTCTGGAGGCCTGTAATCTACAGACACTAAAAACAGTAATTATCCAATAGTAAATTTTCATTTTCTGCTTTGTAATTCCCCTCCTTAATCTGTTAAGTACGGCAACCTAGTTGTCATTTTGTTTTGAAGGGCTATAAGAAAGGCCTGTGGTAATGCTTGGAATGAATGAAACAAAGAGAGAAACACATTACCAGATCACCCAATTGACCCATGTTGCTCTGAAGATGTCATCCAGGGCAAAGAGGGATTTGAAGGGTACCATAAAGTGTCCGGAACTGATTTCAGCATGTCCCAGATATTACCTAGGAAGAAGATCATGGTCCTTTGAGAATTGACTCAGGATATTGTCTTGTTGCTTTTAAACAGAAGGGTGAGAGAAGAATGGAGAACTATGGGTCACCTGAGTTATGTCCTCATCATAATAGTGACCTCAGTAGCTGCCAATTCTTGGCTATTAGATGCTATGTCAAAGACATCAATGTTAATATGGTATGAACTCATTTTTATAGGTGAGGATCAGATTGCCACACCACTTATCTGAGGTCCTGTCACAGTTATGTGGTGATCTGGGATTCAGACCCAGGTCCGTATGTCTCCAAAGACTGAGCTTTCCACCACAGAAGCAGTATCTTTTAGGATATCAAACCCAGAGTTTTATGTCCAGCTCCACCTTTGCCAGGGTTTCCTGCCAACAGTGCAGCCAGATTCCCTGCTTTAAGTAGAACTTGAAGAAGGGGTGGCAGTTATGAGCTAGAGATTCCTGCCTTGTGTGACTGTAGAGAGGCCCAGAGCAGACAATGTATAAAGGGAGTGGGATGGAAAAGCATGGTTGCTCACTGTGAGGAGGGAATGGACTGCAAATGGGGAACAGAAACCAGCATGGTTGGTAGGGATATTCTACCAAAACCAGTCAGTTTCCTATTCCTATCAAGATTGGAAATGGCACTTAGAATTCATCTACTACTGTCACCTGATAGAATTTTCTCTTAAGAACGGAATTGTTTTCTATCTGCACTAGTCTAGCCACATGTGGCTACTGAGCACCTAGAATGTGACTAGGGAACTGAGGAACTAAACTTTAATTTAATTTCAATTCGTTTTAATTTAAATAGCCACATGTGGCCAATAACATATTAGACAGTACAGGTATAGAGCATCTATCTTTCTGCTGTATGGTTTTGTCAGAATTGTGAGTCAAGGAGCTAGATCCCTATTTCCATGTTTAGATTAACAAGAATTAGTACACTTTTGGGGCACCTGGGTGGCACAGTCAGTTAAGCGTCTGACTCTTGGTTTCGGTGCAGGGCTTGATCTAATGACCCTAAGGGTCATTAGATCAAGCCCTGCGCCGAGGCCCAAGTCAGGGTCTGCATTCAGTGGAGAGTCTGCTAAAGTTTCTCTCTCTCTCCCTCTGACGCACCTTCGGATCTTGCCCCCGAAACAAATAAATAAATCTGTACCCCCCCAAAAAAATTAGTACACTTTTTAGGAGAAGCTGTGAAGTCAGACTGCCTGGGCTTGAATCTCATTTAAAGCTTCCATTTACTGTCTGGGTAACCACTCTGTGCCTCAGTTTCATTATCTGTAAAACAGAGATTAAAAACAGTAACCACTTCATAGGATTGTTGTAAGGATTAAATGAATGAGGATTTTAAAAGTACTTTACATAGGACCCAGAATATAGTAAAATAATAAGGATATGGAAATGAACAAGATATATTTCTGACCCTCAAGACCTTTTTTTTTTCATCACTGCTGTGCCTTCAGACCCCCTATCCAATGAGTCTAAATAATACACACAGACGAGCAGTATGAATCTAAATAGCATGTATAGATCAGATATTTGCGCTCTGTGTGTGTGTGTGTGTGTGTGTGTGTGTGTGTGTAACACCCAGCACAGCACTTGGCATATGGTAGACACTCACTAAATAATAGCAATTTTTCTCTTGTTGAATAACATCATTTGATACAAGAGCTGGAATGGCCCAAACTTTTGCAGCTATCTTGGCCTTATGCACTGGACTCTCTGGCAGGACAGGCAAGTGGCTCCATGATAGGGTTTGCTTTTTCTTTTCTTATTTTGGCCATGTTTCAAGGGCTACATGAGATTTGGGAATGTGAGTGCTCTGGGGTTAGTGGGTGTTTCCCCAAATCTGGAAGTCCATCAAGGAACTCATATCATCATTTGTTTTGTCTAATCAAATTGCATGTCGTAGGGTTGTTTTTTCTTTCTCCCCAACCTCCACTGATTTTCTTCTGAGACCAAACATTTGTTTCCCTTGGAGAACCACATCTTTCCAACACAATTCATGTCCTTCAGTGGGTGATTCTGACTCTAAGAGCGGGCATGTGATTTTGGATCACCTAATCAGAGCACTGCATGCCCTTGGTCATGGCAATGGAGCATTCATGACATTTGGTCCCAATCAATGTAATGAAGTTCCAGTCAAAACTTTTGGGAAACTCTTGGGAAAAAAAGAATGTACTTCTTTCCAAAGGACTTATACAGTAAGGACATTGTCTGGAATTGCCAGGGGACATTACATGGAGAAGGCCTGACCCAGAGTAAAGTCAACACAAAGCAAAGCAGAACTGAAAGAAAAAGGGACTGAATCTTGATGTCTTACTTCTCCTAAGCTCCGGACCAACTGTGCCTAAATCTCTATTGCTGGATTAAGTTGGTGAGCCCACACATTCCTTTCCTTCCTTAAACTGGTTTGAGTTGAGTTTCTGTTTCTATAGCCAGTGTTCCCTCTGCCATTTCTACAGTGCTAAGAGTGTTGTTCCCAGCAACTCTGTAGGAGTAGAGACCAGATGATCTGCACCCCCCTTCTCATGGTAACAGCCTCTGCAGCCCTAGTCATAAAAGACCAAATGGCAAAAGTCACTCACATGCTCATGGCAGCAATTTTAATGATGTCTTGTGTGGGGCTGACCCTAAGAAGGGATTCTAAAAAGGGCCTTGCTTATGTAATTTAAATTCTTAAAATAACTGCAGATTGAGTCTGAGAATCCCACTGGGGCTCCTGACTGCCTAACCTGGGATGGAGAGGTCAGGGATTCTCAGTGAATGAAAAATAGGCTGACAGCAAAATAGGCTAAGAACAAAATCATCTCTTATCCTTGGCAGAGCATAAGAGTGGGTCAGGACTCCAAGTGGCAAATTAGTGACTTTGCATTTATTTAACGACTTCTCAAAAATACCGTTAACAGCACAGGAGGAGAGCTGACCCATTTCTGAGTCTGGAATCAATAGACTAATAAAAGTAATCCTTAAAAATAGCTTTCCCTTCTT
The DNA here is from genome assembly GCF_023065955.2 of Ursus arctos. Taxonomy (NCBI): domain Eukaryota; kingdom Metazoa; phylum Chordata; class Mammalia; order Carnivora; family Ursidae; genus Ursus; species Ursus arctos. Next base: position 44,243,871 of record NW_026622808.1, on the reverse strand, counting down.
AAAATACACTTCCCATTGAGCAGCACCCAAAAGAAAATTTTTATCTGGGCCCTGACTCATTTTTCCATGGTTGAAACAGAGTAAGACAGAAGCCTTAGTGTACTGGGAGGCCATTTGCCTGAATACTGTGCCCAGAGGTTTCCGTTCTTGAGTGGAGACTCTAGCCCCGATTTCCTAGTTCTCTTTGGTGAGGCAGCTCCTCCTCCTCCCTCAGGATGGGAATGGGGCAAGGCCATAGAGGTTCCTACTCATTTTGCCAAGAGGGATGCATCTGGTGTTCACATCCTGTTTCCATCAAACTGAAACCTGGAACCCAGAGAGTAGAAGTAAGGTCTGGAGTGCCAAGAATGACTTGGAACAGAGCAGGGAAGTCCTCTGGGAGTGGCTGCTTAGATTATCCTAGGGCTCAGTGGAGAGGAGAGAGAGAGGAAACCAGTCTTCAGAAGAAGGCAAAGCCTTCAGGACTGGTTGTGATTTGCAGACAATGTAATTTTCTTGGGCTTGGGTATTTCCTCATTCTAACTCCCCCAGAATGACACTGTCATTAAGACCCCATTCTGGTTGTTTTTCTCCTGAGGATTCTCTTTCCTACATATGTAGAAGAAAATATCTCTCTTTCATGTTCTATTGAGCATTTCCTGTACAAGTAATAATTTGAGATCTATATCCTATCTCCTCTATCCATATGTCATAAGAATGAAAGTTCACTAAGGGGTGTTTCTCAAAGGGAAGACATAGACTATTTGCACCAATTCATCATAGGACAACTGACAAAAATGCATATTCCAGAAACCTACCATAGACCTAATACATCAAAAACTAGGGGGATGGGGCCCAGAAATTTCCATCTTTAAGATTGTTTCCAGGCATCCTTTATACACACTAAAATTTGAAAACCACGGCTCAAAGCAGATGTTTTGAGTTGCCATGAGCAGAGACAAAGTAGGGCCTTTTTTAAAAAAAAGATTTATTTATTTATTAGAGAGAATGAGAGAGAGAGAGCATGAGCAGGGGGAGGGGCAGCGGGAGAGGGAGAGAGAGAAACTCAAGCAGACTCCCTGCCAAGCACGGAGCCCGTCCGCAGGGCTCCATCTCAGGACCCTGAGATCATGGCCTGAGCTGAAATCAAGAGTCAGATGCTTAACCAACCAAGCCAACCAGGCGTCCCCAACATAGGTCATTCTAATGCCCTCTGATGTCCAAGGGAAGCCCCACATGAAGGTGCGCTATTCAAATTGGGGGTAGGGGGAAGTAAGAAAGGACAGAAATCATGTAATTCTGCATTTTTATTCTCACCTCATTGTCAGAGTAATAGGTCCTGTTCTTCCCTAGTTCATAGGGAGAGAGTTCACCTAAGCAATTCTAGAAGCTCCAACTTTCTTTCCAAATTCAACTCAAAGTCACTTTCATGAAAGTTGTGGTTAATACTGTTTGTGGACTTTAAAGGTTTGGCTGTCCCTCATGCCACCCGTGATAGCAGTGTGCTGTGGGAAATATTTTTTACAGACTATAACCTGCATTTTTGGTAATGGGGATGGTGGTTATTTTATAGCCATGTCTTTTGAGCTCTGAGGCTAATTAATGCCCATGGGAGGGACAAAGGAAAAATGAAAAACTGTTTCAAGATTTCTTAACTAGAATTTAGGAAGGATGGGGAATAGATACTAGAAATTATTAATGGGATACAGAGTACAAAATTATTAACAGATGGGAATTGAACCAAAGGGTCTTTCTAAGGAGCAGGCAGGGTAAAGGAAGAGCTGTCCATAATGGTATTTGAATCGTGTCTCTTGGAAGCAGTAGAAAAGTGTCAAAATGATTGACCCACGAGATCGAATATCTTTATTCAGGAGCCTTCCCTTCAAGTGAGGAGATTGGGGAAAAAAATCAAAAGGGGAGTCCTGACCTATGCTCTTGTTGATATTGCTGTATTTGTCAGGAGTGTGGAGGAAAAAAGCTACATGATGATTATGATGAGATCTAATAGATACATTTCTTGACCCTTACTTCTTAATCCTTAGAATGATCCTATAAAGAAAATACCATAACAAAGGAAATTTGTGACCTGAAGCATTAAGTGACTTGCCCAAGACACATGGCTATACCAGCTGTTGTGGCCGGGATCTGAGTCCAGGTTACTATGCTCGTGATAGCCTTTATAATGACTAGAATCCAAACTATAACCAAGAAGCAATCCTAGAAGCTCATCTACCCTATACTGTACTGAGGTGTCTCATAGCACTAATTCAAATCAAGACCATGAGGCACTTGTTAGCAAAAAAATGAGAGGAAACACATAAAACACACATATTAAGAAAGCACCCCATGAGTGAACATTGTGTTGATTATCATTATTATCATCAACAACATTTATCATTGTGATCACTACTATTATTCCCCAAATAGGGCAAATTTTAAGGTAACTTAATCTTAGAATTCTCTAAAGCTAACAATGAATGTCTGAATTAAAAATAGAATAACTAGGCAGGTTGTGATTAGCAAAAGAAAAGAAGGTCAGGTGGCAAAAAATTACTTTGGGAAATTTAAGTCTACAAAATCATGGTAAAAGGAAATTTATTTTCCCTTATTCGGTGAAGCTTCAACTGCTCTAAGAAATTTCTGCATGGATTATCTCAGTATTAGCTAGAGAGTGACAGAGTAGGGATTTGAACACAGGCCTGATTCCAGTCTCTGAGCAGACCTTTCCATATACAGTTCTGCTCTTTGCCCTTGAGCCTCTCCTCACATAGTTCTCCTTGCCCAGAAATCCCCCTGTGTTCCCCTTCTCCTTTTAGAAAGGTATCACCTTAAAACCTTTCTGGCACTATCATAAAGACATATTTCAAAATAGAGATTCTCCCCAGATCACCCTCTTTGGTATATTTTCCATCTTTCCGACATATTAGACTATAGCCTATTGTCAATTCTACTTTTCTATTTCCTCATCCAGTTTTTACAGCCCAACCCTAAGTGGTCCTCCTAGCTGATCCCATAACACTCAAGGCAGATAGATCTATCCTTGAACTTTCCAGAGGACATTATCATTTTTCTTCTATTGCCTATATTCCCAGATAGACTGTGAGTCCCTTGGAAGCAAAACACTTGGCTCAAGATCTAACACAGAAGTTGGTACATAATAGGGCCTCAGTGTGTTTTTAATGAATCAATGAAAAAAATAACTGAACTCTAAAGTCAAGAGTTACTTAATAAGTGTTATTAGAAGTCCCTATATACCTACATAAATGATAAGGATTACCAGAGCCTCGGCTCACAACATCTGACTTAAATGACAAGTGATGCTGGTCCCAGTGGTTAGAAACACATCCACATTTTAATGAACAGAATTAAAATGCCTTTGAGGTTCTGGAACACACTTTTAGGGTGCATCCACCAGAACTCTTGGCTTATTGTAAGGTTTCACATGTAATTCTTGTCACTTAGCATCCCCAGTCTTGAAAATTGGCTCATGCTGAAAGGAATCTCTGGGGTAAGGGAAAATCCTGATTCCCTGATATGTTCCGACAGGGACAGAAGGATTGCAGTCTCATTTCCTGCCAACTTTTAAATTATGAATATTTTGGTATGATATGTAAGTGAGCAAACCTACCAGGGAATCAAATAATCTAGGAAAATGAAAACATAGATTATTGTTTTCCTTCCCTTTTTCTCTCAAGTTGATTTGTTTGGCCTTTGCAAAGGAAAATAAGGTGAGGTGACAAACAAATTACTTTGGGATATTTAAGTCTACAAAATCACAGTAAAAGGAAATTTATTCTCCCTTACTTGGTGACACTATCCAAATGCATAACCCTGCTGTAGTTTCCATGGAATTATGGACAAATTAGTTGATTAGTTTAAGACATCTTTTATGCTAAAAAAAAAAAAATCACCCTGCTTGGCCCCCCTCCCCCAAATACCTTTCCAGATTAGGTAAACTCTTAGGAACTACTTCTCTGAAATATTCATAGTAAAATATAGACCATTTTTAAAAAATCCTAATTCAGAACAATAATGAAGGTGAGAACAGACTTCCTTTTAAGTTTCTGGAGTGAAATAAAAAAGCTGAGATTTTATGGCATCTTTTAGTAGTAATCTAAAACATGGTTTTTGTTATGTTAATGAAACACACATTACTATTTGAGGACTCACTATATTTTCCTTTCATACAAAAGCACTTTCAGAATCCAGACAGATTAGGTTAGGGCAAAGACTACCTTTCCCATCACCACTTTATAAGCAAATCTTCCAACATCTAGCATATGTTAGTTGAATTAATGAGAGCAATAAACAAAGAAACCAAGATTAGCAGTGAATGCACTCAATGGAAAACTTCATCTTACTCTGAAATCTTCTCTCTTTTTTTGTCATTTGAATGTTATTGCTAAATATAAGATAAGAATGCTTTCTTGTATACTTCCCTTTATGTTCCACAGACTTTATGTTCACAGACTTTCTGACTCACCCCTATTCATGATCAAACACAAATTTCACAAAAGACTTAATTGCATCTAGACTTTAATAAATATTCTATTTGGGATCTGCAAATAAGACTATAGGAAGGTGGGGGAATCTTTTTGTTATGCAAATACAAGCTAGTAGAAGCTCTTTCTGAAAGCTATTTAGCTGAGCCCTCAAAAAGCAATGTTTGAATGGCCTTTTCTTTCTTTTTTCTTCCAGGAATGTCAACCTCATTACAAGTCTGGTTATAACATCCTTATTTTGTGGCCACTTGGCAAATAAGTTCTTCTTGAGATGAATTTTGACGAAATATATAATGATAACTTCATGTATTTGTCTAAGCTATCTCAAGTGAAGTACTTTATTCCGGATGGCAGGTAAAGTTCTTGATAACAAAGTGGAATTTTTGTAGAAATTTCTCCAATAGCACCTATCCTCCCTGCAGAAGGCAAATGCCAGACATATTCTTCTTTTGGTCTGCCCATTCAGTGGGATGAAAATTCATGTATAATGTTGATCATTGTTTTCATTTCATGAATATGTGCCAGATACTGTGTTAAGCATTTTAGATGCATGAACTTGATTCACCCTCATAAAAATACTCTGCATTTTTGGTACTTTCATTGCCAATTTAAAGGTTGAAGAACTGAGGATCAAAGAAGCCACTCTTTTTTCCAGGCCACATAGCTGGTAGAATCAGAATTTGAATCCAAGTTTAAATGCAAAATTTGGTGTTTTAGATTCTTGGTTTGAGTATCTTCTTTCTTTCTAGAAACAACTCAGTTAATAAAATAGGAGGTGCTTGGACATGTTTTACCCAGTGAGTAATGTCTATAAGAACTAAAAAAACAATAACAATAAAAAAACCATGACAATAACAAAGGCAATTATAAGGCAAAAAACAAAAACAAAAACAAATATTTGACCCTGAGACTGTATCAATAACTATGGAATATAAATTTGATATGGAGATATTAGAAGTTTGCCTTTATCACCTGGGCAAACTTAGGTAAAAAAATCAAACCTTTACCAGTGATGAGGTTGTGGAATATAGGTGAGGTTCAGTGGGGTGGAGTCAGAGCCGCCGACCAAGAAAGAATTCTTGAGGCATCTTTGGTGCAAAATGGTGGTTTATTAAAGCACAGGGACAAGACCTGTGGGCAAAAAGAGCTGCTACACTGGGGTTGTGAGGAATGGCCCATTATATACCCTCAAGTTGGGAGGGGGTTAGGGATAGCTTAAGTCTGTAAGGAATTTTGGAAGCAAGATTTCCAGGACCTTGAGGGGGCTAGCTGTTGTTGGGAAAAGGTCATTTATTACTGTCTAATAAAACCTGAGTCATGAGACCCTTCAGATGTATATCGGTGGGCCATATGCTTGGGGGACGATTGACAACACGTATCTTGAGGGGGAGGGTAGAGATAAAGGAAGTTTCCAAAGGAATTTTTATACGTTAAAGTAGACCTACAGGATCTTGGTGGAGGGGAGGGGGTCAGACTAGGACTGCCTTTGGCCCTTAGCAAAGAATTAACATCAAGGCAGTTGAGTTCCTAGAGGAATGTCACTGTGCCTGTTTCAAGGACTTGTCAATGGACTGTAGGTAGTAAGGAAGTTTAATTGTGTCTACATACATTTCCTTCTGGAAGCTAGGTTACTGATAGCTTTGTTCTTGTAGACTGCTAAGACATCTGTAAACTGAGGGAGACTCCGGTCTTGCAAAATAGCAGTATCTATAGGTTAACTGTTTCTTTGTCCTGTAGGGCAGCCAGGAGTGCCTGAGGAATGTTGTATACATCCCAGGGGGAGGGGTTGCAGGGTGTCAGCTTCTGCTTTGTCCTCAGCTTGGCTTCCATTCCCTCATCACCAGGCTATGGTTTTTCCTATTTTTTTAAACTAGTAGCTCCTTTGAGAGATCAATTTTAACGTCATATATTTTATGTCATGAATATGGATATAATTTGAACATTCATCAGTTTTCATCCCCCTACTAGTAAGATGTCAACAAGGAACTGAAGTCTCAGTTGCCCTCAATAGCCCTGAATACGTGATTGAGTCCCATGATGAAGTTACTCCATAAAATCATTCCCACTGTCTGTCAAGTCACTAGAGGTTATGCACATGTATGGGTGGGAAAACAAATGATTACTCAGTTTTATGTGATTACTCAACCTATTGCCTGAAGGCATCATCACACATGTGTTGTTTTCCTTTCCCACACATTTTCTGAAGTAATCAAATCGGTTATGGCCACTGCAGGGTAAATGTGCTGTTTTAATGTTTTAATGGCTGACAGTACAAAAAAGTACTGGTGACTCATAGGAGTCTCATTTTGTTGTGCGGTATAAATAATAATGCAAAGAAAGATAAGGCTTTATGATTTAGGTCTAACTTTTTGCAGTTTCTCCACAGCAAGTTGACTTTGAGTGTAGAATATTCTTTCTTTTTTTTTTTTTTAAGATGTTATTTATTTATTTGACAGAAAGAGAGACTGCCAGCAAGAGAGGGAACACAAGCAGGGGGAGTGGGAGGGGAAGAAGCCGGCTCCCAGCAGAGCAGGGATTCCGATGCGGGGCTCAATTCCAGGACCCTGGGATCACCCCCTGAGCCGAAGGCAGACGCTTAATGACTGAGCCACCCAGGCGCCCCTGAGTGCAGAATATTCTTTAAACTTTTATTGCATTTCTTATGATGATTTGATTGAAATGCAGATTGATTTTCACTAATTTGGGGAAGTTTGTATATGGTCCTTTTATATGGCATTACATAATAATGCCCTTCAAGGAAATGATGAAGAAGAGTATATCTATGGCAGTTGATATGCCTGTTCAAATACACTCCAAGGGCTCTCTTTAAAGTCCCAGCCAACTAACTCTTCAAGCTTTGCTACTTGGCCTCATCTTTTACTTAACTTTCCTTTTTATGCTGGTATACCTTCTAAAAATGTAAAAGTAGACTAAAATATCAGAATGGGTAGAGCAGGGGTGGGGGTGGGGTATTAAATCTACACTGGAAGAACACAACACCCACTCCCTGCAAGAACTGTTTTATTGTCCCCCTGGTGTTGACTCTCATAGACTACCACAGCTTTCCAGTGCTAAGTTGCCTTTCTCTTGAGGGTCAAGAAGTTTTTCACTGGCCTTAGTACACCATACCCCCTTACCTTCTTCCAAACCCCAAAAAAACAAAAATGGGGCCTAGCTTTGTTATTTTGAATAAAATTTTGTAACAGCATCACCATCTCCACTGGCATTTATCAGAAGCTTACTATGGGCTAGACTTTGTTCTAAGTACACACATGCATTATCTCCTTATCTCTTTCAAAGACATTGCCAAGAAGAGTGCCAGAATTCCAAATAAATATACCTAATAGAGACTCAATCTTAAAAAACAAGTGCAGAGGTTCATCTAGATTCTTGGTTGCAGAATAATCCGGGAGAGTGAGAGCCTGAGCCACTTGGTGAAAGGTTGGTAGCTTGGGTTATGATCCTGCAGGGAGAAAGACAAGCTTCTGGCTCTCTGCCAGTGTGTTTTCCTACTTCCTATCTCCTCTTCAAGAAGAGAGCATATTAATCAGATTTATTAGATGATATATGCCAGTTGAGGCATGTTTATGAGTGGGCAGGTCACTGTGCATTGAAGAGCTACGGCACCCATGTATATCTCTTCTATTTTTTTTTTCCATGTGACTGGGGTGAGTGGATTCAAGGCCAGCAATCTTGGGGCATATCTCTTGTTTTAGACATGCCTAATGGTACCAATTGTTATTTCATCTTCCTGTATCTTGAAACTTTCCAGAAAGTGATAAAACATCAAAATATGAATTCTGGATTATGAAGGTGGAGATTCTGCTTAGATAGAAAGCCAAAATATATGTTTTACTTGAACATTTTCAGAGTTCTGTGCAGGGGAAGTATTAAGCCCTGGCCTAGTAATCATCACAGTGACATTGTGATGTTCATCTGTATTTGTTATTTGCATATGTCTCCCAAGAGCCACACAGGATGAAGGACAATGAAAGAAAAGGATTTGTACACTCATAAGTACGCAGTTGGAGTATACCAAATCCTGTCACAAAGGAATGTTAGGTTCTTAAAAGAGTTCATTCCTCCTCATGGTAAATCATTAGGTACAACTTGTAAGTGAAAAATAACAACATGTCAGCATCTCCCTAAATATTCTTTTAGAAACACACCAGGCAGGAAATCCCTATTGATGAAAGAAACAAGAGAAGAGTATGGTGTTCTTACAGACAATGGGCTGGAATAGTGGACTCTCCTATGGAAGCAGAGTCAGTGTCACCCTAAGAAGAAGGGGAAGAAGAAGAAGGGCACTCTTGTGAGAAAAGAGCAGGCCTTAATATATGAACTTCTCTTTGCTAGTTTGGTTTGGCATGTAGGTGACTAGATCTAATTTAGAGCATTTCCCGCAATATGTTTATCTTTATAGAACCCTGACCTAGGTGATAGTATCAGGACCCCCTTGATCAGGACCCATGCTTACATTTTCACTTATTTTCCCTTCATTCCTCAAACCTCTCTTAACCTTTTTTTCCTACTCACTTTCCTCCTCCAAAAGATAAGGTATCCAAAGACTCATGTTTTAAGCTAGCCGCAATTGAAGGAACTTGCTATTTTCAATTATTTAAAACGGAAAACAAATTTATTAATAAAAAAACACCCTGATTTCAGTCATTCCTACTTTCAATCCTCAGAAAACTTCCCAATCTAAAGCCAATGTAGTTTGTGAAAACAATTAAATATAACCCAGATAATCAACCCAGAAAAATCTTTTCAAGAAGATGAAGGTATAATGATAGCAGCATTTACCAAGGTAAGCCAAATTGGAGAATTTTGCAAATCAGGCAAACTATCTATGTAATATCTTACATAGCAATATATATGTGGGTCCTTCTTTCTCTTTTATTTGCTGGCATGTTGCCATATCCATGTCAATGCAAAGGACTCAATTATCCACTTAGTTCGCAAACACCAGCATAAACTGCATTTCAATCTACACAACATCTAGCTCTCACTTCTATTAAAAGAAACTGTATATGTGAGGAATTCACCCTTGTGAATAGTTGGTTTTCAGAATTCAAGTCAAATATTTATTGTAAAATATGTTGTTCTGTTTTTCTTTTTTATCTTAACTAATAAGGTGGTTTTCCAAAACCAATTCCTGTAAGTAGTATTATTTATCATTCTAAAACATGTTTTATTGCCTGGAGTGAAAGAAGATGTTTTTGTGTGGCTGGATTTTATTATTTTTAGTCTTATGATTGTCCTTTAATTCCATCCTAACCTACTTCATTTCACTTCAGTAAGAATTATCATATGATAAAGAGTAATGATGAAGAGTAATTTTCTCAAAGAAAATAAACCATTTTCTAAGTCCCTGAAAATACTATCCAAAATAAGACAAAGATCAATGAAATAAATAGGCAAATATTCTATTATTTAAGGACCTATTCCTGGATTATTTGGTGTCTTTAATGTTGTTTTTCCTTTTAATTATTTGTGCCCAAGTTCTGGTCATCTCATTTATTATAAGCCCTTCTACCATTGAAAAAAAAAAAGTTTAAACCTAAAATCTATTGAAAAATACTTAAAAATTTGTTTAACTCCAGTGTAGTTTCAGGTGTACAATATAGTGATTTAACAATTCTATACATTACTTAGTGCTCATAATGATAAGTGTACTCTTAATCCCCTTCACCTATTTCACCAATCCCCCCACCAGCCTCCCCTCTGGTAGCCATTAGTTTGTTCTCTATAGTTAAGAGTCTGTTTTTTGTTTCTTTGGTTTGTCTCTTTGCTTGCTTTTTTGTTTTGTTTCTTAAATTCCACATATGAGTAAAATCAAATAATATTTGTCTTTCTCTGACCGGCTTATTTCACTTAGCATTATACTTTCTGGCTCCATCCATGTCATTGCAAATTGCAAGATCACATTCTTTCTTATGGCTAAATAATATTCCATTGTGTATATATATACCACATCTTTTTTATTCATTCATCTATTGATGGACACTTGAGCTGCTTCCATAATTTGGCTATTGTAAATAATACTGCAGTGAACATAGGGGTGTATATATCTTTCCCAATTAATGTTTTCATATTCTTTGGGTAAAATACTTAGTAGTGGAATTACTGGATCATATGGTAATTCTACTTTTAATTTGTTGAAAAATCCTTTTAATATAATATCTAATTTAATTTTCCTGACATTCCAAGGAAGTGAGTACAATCATCCCTCATTTTACAGATGAGGAAACTGAGTCTGAGTCATTAGTAAGTTTCTCAGAATAACTCTGCTGTTAAGTAGCAGAAGCAGAACTGCCTAGATTGAGAGCCCAAGCATTTAACTTGACATAGGTATTTCATAAGGTTCATATTTCCCCTTTTAGTGCTTGTGAGCTATTCCTAAAATTTTAAAAATAAAAGAAATATTGATTGGAGATGATTATGATTACATCTTTATAATATGAGACTTGTTATGAGATTTTAAAAAAATAAGTCAACCAAACTATCTTCTAGTAAAAAACACATAAAAACATTAAAATTGCCATTAAACTCAGTGTTACTTGATTGTTATATGAGTGACATAAAAAAGTGATTATTTTTCACCAAAGTGTCTATCAATTGCCAATGACTCTCATAACTCCTCATACTTGTGGCCTTTTACAGGATCACAGCAAACACTTCAGAGGAGGGTGGTCTAGATGAGAAAACCCTGGGTTAATGTTTGAGTTGTTTCCATCTCCTCTAGACTTTGCTTTTAGTGGGTGGGATTTTTAAAAAAATCAATGTTATAACTAATGCTTTCATGATATGGTCTCCAGATGGCTCACTAAAATTTATTCCATCACCTTGAGGTTATTCAGGTTTCTTACAAAGCAGAACTGGAGGTAGGGGCAAACATGCAAGTATCTAAAATAACTTATTCGAGAATATAGTGATTGTATTAGAATTGATGGTATAATGATATTTTAAAAATAAGAACATGCATGTTAACAAAAGGCAAACAAATATTAAGAGCCTTTGGATATGTTCTGGGGTTATTTTCATTCTTGTTCATCAAAATTTGTATCTAGAAAGCCGACTCTTGGTTTAAATGTCTAAGGAGTTCTGGTTGGCATAGCTTATCTTTAGCAGTAGCAAAGAGCTGTAATAGCCCCCAAGGACTTTGAATTAACTTTTAGCTAAGGTAAAAGATATTCTTAAAAGGATGTATACTTTAAAAGACAAGAACGCACACCATTTGAAAAGAAACGTGTAAAAGTTTTCTCATAAAATCTGTTTAAGTCTCTCTGAAAACTCATGGGGGGATTGAGAAGATTCTTAGGTTTAGCTATGCAATGTTACATTTAATACCCAAGTCATATGTTTATATGATTAACAAAACATAGGCACTGAGTTTTTGTTTTAATGAGTATAATTGGGGAAAATACCCCAAAGAATGCCAAAGGAATTTGTAAAAATACAACAGTAAACAAAACCTTTTTATAGCAATTGAGAAGTTCCAAACGGTTCTGAAGACAGAATTCATGGTCACTCTTCTCCCAGTGTCTAATGCAATAATACTTAAATGCTTAAGCTTGCTTAAAGAAGAAATATTTAACTGGTAAATGGCCTTTGTTTGGCCTTCAGGATCACTCCCTCCTCAAATCACCATATTCTCCCTTGGTAACTTAATTCATTTTTGTGCCCTAAACATGATCCCTCTACTTGGCCAAATGCATTATTATTTCAGCTTCTTTTATTCTCCCCACTTTTCCCTTACCTACCCGTACCCCATCTCCATAACACTTTGTACCTTACTTGGTCCCTTGTCTTATCATTATGGCCTTGTCAAGTACGTTTTCACTTGTAATATCTTCTCTTTTCACCATTCATTCATATGGTTCCTTCCTTTAAAATTTAACTCTCTTCTTTGAGAAACACAGAATTCTTTTCCATTCCCAGTTGTTTCATTCATGCAAGATTTTAGCAGTTTACTAACTTGGATTTGTTGATATGTTGCCTTGAAATAAGTGCTATTAATCTTTTTCACATGTTTATATTGTATCTCCCAAAGGAGATTATAGACTCTTTAAGAGAATGTCTTTTAAAAATTCCATCTACCCCAAGCGACTAGAAAAATAATCACTCCACAAAAAGGTGCTGAATAAAGGTTATCAATTGATTGGCCTACTATGTTTTCTGTTCCAGGGAAACCAATACCACATGATTTGAACATTCTTTACTTCTTCAAAATAATTAAAAAGTGAGGACTGCAAAACTGTAATAATTTCCACATTGCTGGATTATTTGTTTTAAATTGATACAGAATGTGTGATGGCCACATAGTCATGTCCTTGAGGTGAGTATGGTGGTGGAGTCAAACATAAGCTATACATATATTACTAATTCAAAGCCTCAAACAGGATTGTTGGAGTTAATGTGAAGCCAAATGTTGTTTTTAGTTCCTTTTTAGTTCTCAAATTAGTAAGAAAGCTTCACTTGAATATCGAAGCCTGCAGTAAAACTCATGGTAAATTTGAAAATACATAAAGACAGATGTGATGTAAACTTTAAATTCACGCTACACTTTTACAATAACTCCTACGAGTATCTAGGAATAATTCGAACATTAGAAAATGCATAAATATAGGAGATGGGGGTGGGCGGAGGTGGAGAAAGGTCTCTAGATAGCCTAAGATCCAAGGGTAGAGGGTGTTGGTTTGTTTTCAATCCATCTGCGGGTCGCTGATTAGATTCAGCACGCTGGCCAGCTCCCTTGTCCGCCGCGTTTATTGGCCTAAGTGAAAGGAGCAGGGGAAGGAAGACACCATCTGCTGCTTTGAATTAATAGATAACCGAGAAGCAGGGATGAAGACAGTAAGACAGAGTTAACATATCGGATGTTGATGCCGCTGAGTTCTTGGGGTGCCTTTGTCTGATCTCAGGGTCCCCACTCCTCCACCCAGATCCTCCAGCAGCCAGAAAAGAGAAAGGGCTGAGCAACCAGAAACCTTTCTATTTCTCTGGTATGCTTACCTCAGCAGAAAGTGTTCTCAGTTCTTGGAATTGAAGAATATTCATTATAGCTTTTGCGGGGTAGGCAAGGGCGGGGCTTCTACTTAAATAATTGAGCTACATGGTCCATACACCAATCAATTCAAAATTTGATTCACTTTTAATGAGTGGGTGTTTGTAAATTGCTGGAATCAATGTTTACACAGGTGGGACAAACAAGCTGCCAAGCCCCACTGCCCACAAGCCCCGGGTGTGAAGAGGTGTGCGGAAAGGAGATAAACTCTTTCTTTCTTGTACGGGATCTCACCGACTTCCTCTCCGCAAGACCTCTGGATTCAGCGTCTCCAAATAGACCGCCCACTCTTCGCTAACAAGAAGTCAATACTGGTTTCTCTATTTCTTCCTCCCCCAACAACTTTTTGTCCGAGGGAGAGTGAGAGAGGTCGAGGCAATGAGAACTGGGGATCAAGAACTGGGGATCAAATTATCCACAAAGGAGAGGGGGTGAGGAGTGTGGGGAAGTGTTACGGTCGGTACTGAAGCTCTGACTTTGGAGCCGCTCCACGCTCTCCCAGCTCCAGCCTTCTGCAGCCACCCTTTACGCAGCGGACACGGGAGAGTTAAGCCAATAAACACGTAAGCGCCGCTCCCTCCCCAATCGGCAAGATGCCTCTTAGGCTCTTGGCTGCATCGACAGCTTGCAACACTCGGCATCTTTTCTGGAGGCGCCTCCTTCAGCGGCTGCAGATGGTATCCGGCTGCGAGCTCGGGGCTCGCAATTGATTCTCCCCCTTGCCCACCTCCGGTCCACGGACGCACCTCTCCTTTCCCCTCCTCCCCTCGCGCTCCTGGGTCTGAGCCCAGCTCCCGATCGCCGGGCAGAGGAAGCAGTCGCGGCGGCGGAGGCTGAGCAGCAGCGCCCGCTCCCTGATTTGGGGAGAAGCGCCCATCCCGGGGAGCCGACCCCCAGCTGCCTCCAGCGCCCCCCATCTTTTGCACCCCTAGCCCAGGGCTCCAAGGACCACCCCCCTCCCCAGGCGCCACCATGCTGGACCCTTCGTCCAGCGAAGAGGAATCGGATGAGATCGTGGAGGAGGAAAGCGGCAAGGAGGTTCTCGTCTCGGCCGCGTCCGGCGCGCGCCTGTCTCCCAGCCGCACTAGCGAGGGCTCGGGCGGCGTTAGCGGCGCCGGGCTTGGGGGTGGCGGCGGTGCCGGCGCCGGAGCCGGGGTAGGCGCCGGCGGCGGTGGGGGCAGCGGCGCGAGCAGCGGCGGCGGGGCCGGGGGGCTGCAGCCCAGCAGTCGCGCCGGTGGCGGCCGGCCCTCCAGCCCCAGCCCGTCGGTGGTGAGCGAGAAGGAGAAGGAGGAGTTGGAGCGGCTGCAGAAGGAGGAGGAGGAGAGGAAGAAGAGGCTGCAGCTCTATGTGTTCGTGATGCGCTGCATCGCCTATCCCTTCAACGCCAAGCAGCCCACCGACATGGCTCGCCGGCAGCAGAAGGTAGGTGCGCCTGGGAGGCCCGGGGAGCGGCGCCGGGACGTCGCCAGGCGGGCGGGGCGAACAATGGGAGCTGGCGGCGCAGCTGGCGAGGAGGAGCAGGAGGAAGAGGAGGAGACCGCGCCCTGGGGAAGGGGCTACGAGGCCCCCTCACCGCTACCGGGCCCGGCCCCTGCTCCAAGCGCTCCTGGAGCTGCCGGGGACCTGCGAGGGGCCTGGACCTCAGGGCCGTGTGCCCCACCCGGGAGCGCTGGGGAGCTAGGCGGAGGTCCTGCTCTTTGGCCCGGAAGGCTCCGGGAGTGACTTGCAGCCCGCGGCGCCCAGAGAGGCCTTGCTCGTTTTGCCGGGCTCCCGGCACTCTCCAGCGGCGGGCGGCTGCGCTCAGCTCTGGGCCCGCCTTCCTGGGCGTGCGCTCGGCGGGCGGGGGCGCCCGGCAGGTGGGGGCACCGGTGTAGAGCTAGAGAGCGCCTCGGAGCAGCGCGAGGCTCGCCCAGCCGTGAGAGCCGCAGGGGCAGGCGGGAGAAAGCAAGCCCGGGAGGTGAAGCTTCCAGTCACACTGTGGGTCAGCTGATTCCGACTAGGGTCGTCTAAGGGTCCTCGGGCACCGCTTCCCCCTGTGGCTGATGTTACCCCTAATCCCCCTGCCTCAGTGACCCCAGAGCCGGGGCACGCCCTCTGGTCCTTCCGCCGGGGTCAGCTTGTCTACCTTCCTCCCTTTGACCCTCTTCTCTTCCCAAGGTGACTTCGCCGCCACCTTCTGGCTCTCCGAGGCCCTCCAAGCCCAGCCGCTTTTGGCTTGATAAAGTGCAGCTGCAAAGAGCTTCGCAATTACAAGCATCAAAAGCTTTTTGTGTCTGAGGCTGGGGCAGGGCTGAGGCGGCTCGGGACTGCTTTTGATGTGAAAAAAGTGCCTATTTCTATCAGCTGTTCTCAAGCCAGAGGAAGAAGGGGGAAGGTAACTGCAGGATAAGGGACAGTGATGGGACCAGAAGAGAAGAGGTCAGGTCCCCATTTGGAGTGAGTTAGTGAAGAAAGTAAGCATTCCGTTGTTTCTTTTAAGTGAATTTGTCAATTCCATTTTGAAAGAGTGTCCGGTGAAGCCCCCAGAGGGACGGTTTCTTAAAGTAGTGAATTTCTTGGTTGCTGTCACTTAAGACTGAATTCCGTGTTGCTGTAGTAGAGTGTTAGGTTTCCTGTACTTATCCACCGTTATCTTAAGTTAGCACAGATTTCTCTGTTTGTTTTGCTTGTATATGTACACACACCACCCAGCGCTGATGATTTATTTCAGCTATCACAAGGTTGGTTATCAGTTTTATTAAAAATACAACTCATTTCCTGGTTGGGGAATAGCAGGTGGGCTACACACTCCACTCTCTATCCCTCATCAGTGGCCCCTTGCTTTTTCAGCCTCAATATTGTGAACTACAGTAGACAAAAGTATCCTCAGAACAATAAAAGTTTTTGGATTTTTCTATTAAGGTTGGGTGTTGGGTTCAGGTACAGGGCCTGGTATTTCAAGTTTCAGCTTGGAATTATTATGCTAATTGTGTCTTTATAGCAGGGGAAATGTCATCTTCAAAATCTATCCCATTAATAACAGCACCACCCAAAGATGCCCTATTCCTTTGGCAATGAAAACTGTTGTGATTTAAAGAAAAAATATAAAACTGATAAAGCAAAGTTTTGTTTTATATTTTTTCATCAGTCAAAAGCCTTTAGAGCTCTGTCCTTTAAATAGAGGCTAACATTCAGCACTAGAATGGGGAGAGAAATATGTTCTCGCAGTGGCCCATTCCTTCTCTAAACAGAAACTTCAGCTACCTGAAGAGATCATCATGAGGCTAAGTTTTTCTGGTCTGGTTGCATGTTTTACCTGAATCAGTTCAAAGCTGTGGTTTTGAGGGGAAAGTGGGTTCTGTTTTTACACATGACCTTAACATCAAAGAGACTACAGGACAGATTGATAACACTGGCATTTGGTCAAACTATTTTTAGTTATTGCAGCAAACTAGTGCTAAATGCATCTTCCAGCAAAGCTGCCTCAGGGCTGTTGGCTATACTGGGAAGCTGAATATCTATCCCCTTATTACAAAAGAAAACAAGCTTTTCCGTTTCTGTATCTTTAAGTGTTTAGTATCTTTCTGGAAAAGAATGTTTTACTATTTTTCTCCCAAGTAGAAAGCTTGGATCTTTGATGTGGTTTTTTTTAAATGAGTAGTCACCGAAAGTAATGGAAATGTTTGCATAAGCATTGTGGTAAAATTTAAGGCCAATAAATGAGATTGATAAACCAAAATTAGTCTTGGAGAAACAATAACTGGTTGTAAACTATACACAGATTTATAGTACAATAGAAATGGATGAATTAGAAACAGCTAGAGGGAAAATGATGTAGAAGGGAATAGAGTGATATGGAGGGAGCCAGAGAAGACTGCTTATGAAAAAGTTGAATTGGGGAAGAGAAGAGATCATATTGTCAAATCATCATGCTGTTCACCTCAAACTGACACAATCTTATATGTCTGTTATACCCCAACAGAGCCGGAGAAGAAAAGATCATATTGTACAGAGTATAAGATGCTTTATGAAACCGAATAGTCTATATCACAACACTGGTTTCAATTTTTTCAAGAACCTGCCATGTGCAAGGCTCTTCATTTAGATCATTTTTTAAAAAATAGTCTTTATTTTTTTTAGAAGAGTTTTAGATTTACTGAAAAATTGAGAAAATAATACAGAGAGTTCCCATATACTCCAGCCGCAGCTTCCCCCTATTAGTATCTTACAGTAGTATGGCACATCTGTTACAGTTAAAGAACCAATATTGATACATGAGTCACAAAAATAGGTAGTTTAGAAATTTCCTTAGTTTTTACTTATATTTGTTTTCTCGTTCTTTGATCACTTTAAATTCTCCTAACTCTAACAATGTAGGAATTACCATCTTAATTTTTAGAAGAGAAAATGGAGACTCAGAGTTTTTATAATTTGCCTAAAGTACTATGTAGATAGGAGAACAAGTGGAAACTGAGGCATGGGTTATTCTGATTTCAAATCCTGTCTTTTTAATATGCAACCTGGCCAGAAATATTCCAGAGTGAAAAATAGAATCTTAGCATCCTGACAACATGTCAGGTGTACTTTTTTTTTTTTTTTTTTTTTTTTTAACCCAGGGTTTCTTCTATTTGAGTTGAGAGAGATCTGTTCCTCTCCTTTGGGCAACTATCAAATCAACACGGGCAAAATGGACATTTAGATATTAACCTCATAAAAAGTATGAAGGAAAGAGATGGGCAATTGGCTGGTAAATCAGAACACCAGACTTGTCAGTCAGGCTCTCTGTGCAGTTTTAGCCAAGAAGAACAATTGGAAAGGAGCAGGGAGGGAGAAGTTACCATTCCTGGATCATTTTGTTAGTTAATTATTTTGGTTTCACTGTTCTGGGGAAAAGAGTGCCTGGTCATTCCAGTAATCTCCCCAGTTAAAAGAAGAGACTTTGAATAGACTATGTGAAAACATATCTTTTATCATTTAAAGTATACTTTTCTTATACTACAGTGAATCTAAATATGACATGCTAGTAATGATAATTAATGACCAAAGCAAAAATCTAGCCTTCTGACTATCACAGTGTATGTTTCAGCTGCTTATAAATGACAATTTGAAAAACGGTTCTGTGCTTTTTATTTGTCCTCTTTTGTTATACTGGTAAAGTGAATACCTAGAAGTTGGCATGGCAAAGCTGTGCCATATGTTTCTAAATAATGTAGTAACGGTGATGAATGACTACCTCAAGTAAACTAGTTACTTATAGATGTTACTGAGGGAATGTAAAAGCAGTAAACAATTCTGTGTAATATGTAGATTGGCATGACCAATTTTTTAATTGGTTAGGAAGTATAATGTCTGGATTATGAATGAATGTGGGTGCATATATACGTTTGTGTACCTGTATATTGGTGTGTGTATGTATGTAATGAGGGAAAGGGGCAATCCTAAAATCATGTTTATTTTATATGAACTCCTGTTTCATTCAAGAGGACTTTATGAGTAGACCAAATGTGTTGTAAGTTCAAGCTACTCATTTCTACGTGATTCACCTCATATCTTGCCATGAAATTATGGCTAATGTTGAGTCACTGTTAGCCACAGAAATTCTCTTACTTGACTTTGTGAGTTGGTCATGGCTCAAAAGCGCCTGGCTTTCCTAAAATTTAAGACCTAGTCCTAGTTAACTATATATGTGCATGAGTGTATGTATATATTTTAAATCCATAACAGCGGTTCATCCATTCAGATATGTTTTAAGGCATTTGGGTTAGCTCTACTATTCAAAATTCTAAAGAGTAGCCTTGTCAATGCAACATATGATTTGGATTTTAAAAAATAAATGCTCTAACCTTTCGAGAGCATGAAATGGCTATTAAACCAGGATTCCTTCAAAAAGAATTGTTCTTCTCTTCATCAGAAAAAGAATTGAAATCTTTATATATGCTTTTTGGCATTTTCCTTCCAATCTGCTTGGTGCAATGGGCAGGAACTGTTTTGCACTAGTACCAGCAGAGAAATTCTGAAGATGCAGAATACCGAAAAAAGTAAGAGAGGGCTCTTGCCTCATTACATTCTTGGAATAGCCTCATGCTTCCTTAAAACTGGACTGAAGAACAAAGGAAATTAAATCCTTCATTCCTGAAGAATTGTACTGTGTATAGTGGTAAAAGTCGAATGATTCATAGATCTTTCCCCTACAAAAGCAAATTTCATATACAGTCATTTGTTATTGCATTAAAATATAATCAGTGTATGTGATTTGGGGCCAGGTGTCTATACAACTTAAGCTGGAATGATTAAGAGAGTTCTCCTAACTTAGAACTAAGTGGTTTTTTTTTTTTTTAATTTTTTATTATGTTATGTTAGTTTTAAATAGATGACTAGTTACTCCTTGCACCAAGCACTGTCTCTCCCAGGCTTGGTTGAAGAACCAGAAGATACCTGTGAGATATGTTCCTGATTTGGGGAGCTTATGTTCTAGTCTGGAAGCCAACATATACACATGTCAAATAAGTTAAGTTGTAAGATGCTGATTACAAATACTAAAGTGTAGGGAAAGAGAGAATGAGTGTGTGCCTGCGTACATACGGAATTGGATATAATAGTAGGGAAAATCTCCATGGAGGAAGTAGCTAGGATTAGGTCTTAAAGAACTTGTATGATTTGTATCAGCCTACAGGAAGACAGGTATCCCAGTCTGGAGAAGAGCCTGAGGTAGCAGTAATGTGGAAAGGAGCCATTGTTTGTGGGACACTGTTAGTCCAATTCTTTTAGTTCCAAGTTACAAAAACCCAACTCAAGTGGTTAAATCAAAAGGAAAACAAAGGGGAAAGGAAAGATTTATTGGTGTCTGTAATAGAAAAACATTCAATGCTGGGTGGCTATAGGCATGGCTGGATCTAGGGATTCAGATGACTTTCTTGAGAGAATGAAGAAAACTAGATGGTGAAGAGAAAGGATATATATATATCTCAAAACAAACTATGTTTGAGCTCAGATGCTACCACTAGTAAACCATGGCTAATAGGCAAGTCAGCTTCTATCTCTGGGTAATTTCTTCATCTTTCATATGAAAAGAGGGATGGGGAAGCCTTAGATAATCTCTAATGTGCCCTCTCACTGTAGCAGTTGATAGTTCTTGCTGGGCAATGCAGTTCCTCCTTATCAAGACTTAACATTTCCTTCAGTCTTCAATTTGTGATATTTTTACATTACAACATAAGGCAGTGTCTTCAAAGAATCTGAGACAAATCAAGTTAGAGTTCACTTTAAGTAAATTTTTGGATGAGGAGGTGAGATCTTAAAAGTTTCTAAGACTACAAACTACACGGGAGCTTGTAAATTGTGACCTGTGGGCTAAAAGTGACCCACAAGTATATTTTGTTTTGTCTACAGTACATTTTCCAGTTTTTTGGGTTAGTTATCAACATTTAAAACGAACTTCACCAAAAAATTTGTATTTCTGGCTTCTCTTATAACTGGAAGATATGTTAGTGGAAGATGAAGCTGAGCCTGAGTTGTTGTTGTTGTTGTTGTTGTTGTTGTTTGAGTTTGCAAAAAGCAATAAAAAGACTACCAAGCCATCAGTTAAATAATGAAATGTTGATCACATTTAACTGAAATTATTTTTGTTCTAAGATGGATACCATATACATCTGGATGGTAGGACACTAGCTATCTGATTCTTGCCAACACCCATCTATTCTTGCCATTGTTGCACAGATATTGATGGTCTGACCCTGGTCCCTGTAACCCATCCAAGAAAAGAATCTGGAAATTTGGAACTCCATGTTCCCTGTCTCTGGGAACAGTTTCCTTGTTAGGATCAGATTTATAGTTTCTGCAGAATTGGAGAGTTGATGATCAGAATTACCTTGCTATTTTTTCGTTTATCAGTCCAAGCATGTGATAGAATTCTCTGATATTAGCAGGTAAGAGAGGGAGGTTGAAGTCTGCAAATGGTTCAAAGTCTGGTCATTGGACTTGACATATGACAGACAGTGAACAGGAGTTAAGAACATAGACTCAGAAACTTGAATGCCTGGGTTTGTTCCCTTGCTGTACCCCAAACTGCCTCTGTGATTTTGGGCAACTTATTTAACCTCTGCGTGACTCAGTTTACTCATCAATAAAATGGGGATAGTAGTGGTATCTTTGTCATTGGGTTCTTATGAAAATTAAGTGAGATAATACACTAAAGCTTTTAGAACAATGCCTGGCATGTGGTAAGTGCTGTTTAAGTGTTCTTGTTATTGTTGATATGTGCAATGTTGTGTTATTTTTGTCTGTAAAGGGACTGAGAAAGTTAATATATGCAAAGTACTGACCATAGCAAGCCTTATATTTATTATTTCTGTCATTATTGTGATTGTTATCATTATTGACATGATAAGCAGACCTGGAGGGCAGTGGTTACCATCGTAGCATCATCTACAGAATAGATGGGGTTGAGGGTACAAAGCATCACTATTTCTCTTTTTTGAAACATTTCACTAACACTGCTGGTCACCAGTCTCTGATTCAAGTCCCTGGTCAGTTTTGTGACCTGGTGACTACGTGACCTTGGGCACATTATCCAGTCTCTTTAAGTCTGTAAAGTGGGGGGAAATAATATTGAAGATCACAAGAAAAAAAAAGCATGTTAACTGCTTAACAAGTCCTTCATATGGAGTAAATGTTGAGCCAATGTTGTCAGTAACGGTAATTCCTGCGTTTTTGTCCACCAGATGCCCCCGTACTATTTCATACTACAGTGCTTTTGCTCGTGCTGTTCCTTATTTTAGAGCATCTTTAGAACATCTCACCTTTCTTCAACTGATTTGCTCTTGTTCATCCTTTAATTAACTCAGGTGTTATCTCTTACCAGAAACCTTACCCAAATCTAAATGCTTTCTCAACTCCCTAGTCTATTTCTACTTTACTCTTTGTATATTATATTTAAATTACCTTATATACATATGCCTCTCTCCCATTAGATTGTAAGAATCCCAAAGACAGGGACCACATTTACTGCTCTTTGATTCCCATTTTCTGAAAACAGTGCTTGGCACAAAGTAGGTGCTTGTAAACATTTAGACTTGAAATTCCACGCTGATGTTTTCTTTCCTAGGGGGCTTCTAAAGAGAGGAAGTGAAAAAGTCTTAAATATAGTCTGCCTCTATTTTAGGTACACAACTTGTTTACTTTTTCAAAGCTTCTCAGTGGAAAACATGAAGAACATACCAATTACTAAATGGTTTCAAAATAATTTATGTAGCAGAAATATACCATTGATTACTTCCCAGCTTAGCTTGTTTATACCAACAATAGACACATGTTGAGATATTATAGAGAAGTATCTTTTTTTAAAGACAATAAGCAATTATGAATTTCTTGAAATGGCTGAATCCCAGTTGAACTTCAGTCACTGTAGGACATGTTTAAGTGGCCAACCATTAAGTCAGAAAGAGCCAAAATGAAAACTGAATCTCCATATTGGGTATATGTTTTTTAGTAAGTTTTATTTGATTTAGCCCTTTCTGCAGAAAACATAAAAGAATGGGCAGTCAACAGCATGTTAGTAAAAGTTAGGCTTTTTAAGATATTATCAGTCTTAATGTTAACCAAAGTTATATAATAGAATCTATAGGTTGTACATGTTTAGACATAAATATGCTTTTCTCTACTTTTATTCTATTATGGGATTTGGGGGCTATTTTTCTCTCACTGTAAGCTATCTGAAGTCTTTTCTGAGTGTAGTTAGAATATAAATAAATAATAACCATAGCACTGTTGTATACTGAATGCAGTAATAAGAATAGGATGGGTATAAAGTATCTTTAAAAAGGTGAAAATGCTTAGGTATGGATTTTTCTGATGCCTTTCCCTAGTCAAGGGGAAAATTATCTTCGCTAAGCCATTCTTTTCATTTTAACAAGCAGGAGAGTTTTGAAAAATAAATTGAATTATCAAGCCCCCAAGTGTTCCAAGCTTCTGACCACTCTTCTAAAATTGAGAGAAGTGGAATAATCTGATAAAGTATTGACATCCTCTCAGCAGCCCTATAGGAGGAAAATATCAACCTGTCATGTGTGTCTCCCCATCACTTCCATGCAGTAGGAAAGTTACGAGATACTTTGGGGTTAACTTTTTTTTTTTTTTTTTTTTTTTAACATCCCTCAATGTTCCGGGAGCACAGGCTAAGCTACAGACCCTCCAGGGGCTGTAGTGCTTTGAAAAGACAATGGGATTTTGGCAAACATGCACAATGGTGCAGGGAATCTACTGTGCCACTTCAGAAAGCAAAGGAAAAACATTGAAAATTCTTGCAAATAATTGTGCCTTCTGTTGCCCATGCAGAAAAACAGCCTTTTGGTGTGGATGGTAGGCATAGAGTTGTTTAAGCAAATGAGTTAAAATATATCTTGAACATCGACTTTGGTGATTTTTCTGACAAGTACAGCAACTGTTGTCTATAAGGCAGCGTGTCATAACATACTGTGTTCAAAACATTTCTTGAGGGCTCTTCCATATTCAATTTTTGTTTGTTATACATCATCAAACAACATTGTTTTGAGCCACTTCTACATACAAGAAACTCACTAAATCGTGGAGGCAAAATATGCAAAGACATTTTAGGCAGCCTTTCTGATCTCTAAGAACCTACCAATCTGGTTAAGAAGTTGAGAATACAGAGCGTCACTTAGAGTGTAAGGCAGGATGTAGTGAGTGTCTCAATCTTAAATATTGGTAATGTTTTAGGTCTCTATCCTTGGCCTTTGTTATGGGTTGATGATGTCCCCCCCACCCTGCCAAAATTCATGGCAAAGTCCTAATCCTCAGTACCTCAGAATGTGACCTTATTTGGAAATAAGGTCTTTGAGGATGTTATTAGTTAAGATGAGGTCCTTCAAGGTCCTAATCCATTACGACTGATGGCCTTACTGAAAGGGGGAATTTCAACATAGGGACACACAGACAAAGGGAAAACACTATGTGAAGAGAAAGGCAGAGATTAAAGTAATGCTTCTACAAGTAAGGAACAGCAAAGATTGCCAGAAAATCACCAGAAGCTAAGGGAGAGGCATGGAATATATTCTTCCTTATAGCCTCAGAAGGAGCCATCCCTGTAGACACTTTGATCTTGAATTTCTAGCCTCCAGAGCTGTGAGACAATAAATTTCTGTTTAAGCCACCTAGTTTGAGATACTTTTAATGGCAGCCTTACCAAACTTTTTTCTATGTCTTCTCTCTGGGCCACTTCACCATTAATGATGGCTTTGGCTACTAACATCCCTATACTTCCTATTCTTAGATCGTTGGCTCTAGCATGGTTCTCTCACCAGCCTTCCAAACGTATATATCAGTGCTGCTGAAGGTGTGGTCTCAGACTGGCACACGTCATTCAACGCTTCATCAAGGGTCTGCAATGAAAGAAGGAACTTGTACTAGAATGTAAGTTAACTCCCTGCTTTCTTCAAGAAAATCTTGCTACACACACACACACACACACACAAAATTGTCAGCTGAATTGAACAGCTTAGTAATGAAGTTGATGTAATTTATGGTACTAATATTTTATCTTGATTAAGGACCAATAACCAGCAGTTCACAGATGACACAGGTCTACAAACTATACTTGGAAGAACATGGAGTTTCATGATATCTCCCATGGGATGTCTTCAGACCACCCAACAATAGAATTTTCACCTAGGCTCTTTCCCTTTTATTTTCTAATTTAGTGAATATCCTAGTAGTGCTGATATATAACTAAGCTGTTCAAGACAATAGTGCACAACTCAACTTCAGATCTTCACTCTTTCTCATCCTCGCCACCAAAGACCGCACACATCCTGTTGATATTCCTTTTTAGCAAGTTTTCACCTCTTTCTCCTTTTCATCTTCATTACTGATGCCCTGCTTTGGGTCCTCATTGCTTGTATGGACTTTTGCAATAACCTTCTTTTTTTTTTTTTTTTTTAATTTAAGATTTTTTATTTATTCATTCGACAGAGAGAGAGATAGCCAGCGAGAGAGGGAACACAAGCAGGGGGAGTGGGAGAGGAAGAAGCAGGCTCATAGCGGAGGAGCCTGATGTGGGGCTCGATCCCACAACGCCGGGATCACGCCCTGAGCTGAAGGCAGACGCTTAACCGCTGTGCCACCCAGGCGCCCCTGCAATAACCTTCTAACTGTTCTCTCTGCCTGCTTTCTTGCCCACAGTCCATTCAGATACCAGGGTGATCATTCTGTAACATAGACTCAATCAAGACCTTTCTCTGCCCAGAATTCTTCAGCAGCTTTCTGTGTCTTGCACTGGATACACTCTAAACTCATTTGCATGGACTAGATTGATTCTCTCTTCTTAGCCAGGCTCTACTCCTACAATTCTGCACCCACCCTTGGCTTTAGCCTATTAAACCACTCAGCATCCCTGCACTGTTGCATGCTGTCTTGTGCCTCAGTGTCTTTACACATGCTCTTCCTCCTGCTTGAAAAATCCTTCCCCCACTTGCCTGCTATCACTCTCCTAGGTGGATGATGGCAACCAGTCATGAAAAAGAACAGGAATAAATAATGACTATTTATGGGATGTTTATTGTCTGTTGTCACTGCTGTATCAATTTATAAGCCTTATCTCCTTTAATCTTTACAGTAACTCCGTAAGGTAAGTATTAATCATCTTGATCCTACAGATAAGAAAACCAAGAGGCAAAGCAGTTAAGATGCTTGTCTTAGGTCATACATTTAGGAAGTAGTAGAGAGGGGTTGGGGCCCAAGTACTCTGACTCTAGCCTGCCCTCTTAGCCATATGCTGTGCTAACTAAATTGGAGCATTGAGCACACTTTACTTCTATGTGTATCTGTTGTTTTCTCCTGATACTACAGAGATGATTTCATTTAGTATCCTCTGCTGCCTGGTAGATAGTGTATATACCTGTAGGTACTCAATAGATTGTGGATGCAGAACTCATGATTATTGAATTCATGATTATTTAGAGAACAGTAATAATTACTCCTTACCATTTATAGCATGTTCACTGAGATGATCTCATTTCTTCTTTAAAACTTTTTTGAGCAGTGGGGCATGTATTCTAAGTTTCTGTTTTGTGGCAGGCAAAGTGAGGTATGGGGAGTTCCCATTGCCTGGACAGAAGTATGATACCACCCTTGGGTTCCTGAATGTACCTAGGGCTCTCACCACTGTGCTGTCAGTCTTGGGTTCTTGCTCAGTATGGCTGAGGCCCCTGCAGACTTTGGAAGGCCCACCCCACCTCATAGCAAACTTATTAAAATGTACCTCACATCCACTTATTTTTGTATTGTTAAAAAGCAAAGGATTTTTTTCAATCTTGCTTTTAAAACTATTTATCTATATAACTTGGTTAACAAATGACTGTGATTTCTTAGGAATCATGGTGCATTTCCAGGAATCCTTGCAAACTGAAAAACCAACGGCACCAATTGTTTTCAAACATAGTGATAGGCGTACTATATTTAACAGTTGATGAAGTTGGCATGCGTTTGGAAGTCATTTACCTGAACATTTTTTCATTTTGATTTTTCATTTTTAGTTTTACATATTGGAGACAGTACATTTTATTTAAGGTCTCAGACATTTCTTTAGGTCCCTGGGAAGTTTCAAGACTGGTTGCTTCACAGATAAAATAGCCTTTGTCCAGGCTTAATGGTGGAAGTGGCATTTGAATTAAGCCTCCAGCTGACTGAGAAGATCAAAGGATAGTGATGTGATATATTTTGGAGGGAAGGAAAACTACTTCCAAGTACTCAGAGATGAGATAATGCAAGCAAGTTTGAGGACCTCTGACAAAATATGATTGAGTACGTTTCCAATATTGGAGATAAAAGAAATAAGAATAAAGGTTTGGTCATGATTGTGGATGTCCTTCAACACCAGAGTACAGCCATTGGGAGAGTGGGGGGCTTTATTATTCATTCATTCATTCATTCATTCATTCATTCTCCTATGCTGTACTTTTCATCTTCTTGACTTATTTTATAACTGAAAATTTGTACCTTTTAATCCCCTTCACCTACTTTGCCCATCCCTAACCCCTTCCCTTCTAGCAACCACCAGTTTATTCTCTTTATTTATGAGTATGTTTCTGTTTGTTTGATTTTTTAGGTTCTACATTTAAGTGAAATCATATGGTAGCGGTCCTTCACTGCCCATAAAATCGCCCCTATGCATGGTAAAGGAAGCCATCAACAAATAAAAAGACAACCTACTGAATGGGAGAAGATATTTACAAATGATGTATCTGATAGAAGGTTAATATTTATAATATATAAAGAACTTAAGCAACTCAAAACCAAAAAAACAAATAATCCAATTTAAAAATGGGCAGGGGATCCGAATAGACGTTTTTCCAAAGAAGACACATAGATGGCCAGCAGACACACAGAAAGGTGCTCAGCATCGCTCAGCATCAGGGAAATGCAAATCAAACCCACAGATGAGGTATCACCTCATACCAGTCAGAATGCCTAGTATCAAAAAGACAAGCAAGAACAAGTGTTGGCAAAGACGTAGAGGAGAGGGAACCCTTGTGCACTGTGGGCAGGAATGTAAATAGATGCAGTCATGTGGAAAACAGAATGGAGGTTCCTCAAAAAACTAAAATAGAAGTACCATATAATCTAGTAATTCCACTCCTGAGTGTTTATCCTAAGAATCTGAAAACACTAATTTGAAAAGATATATGCACCCCATGTTCATTGTAGCATTATTTACAATAGTCAAGATGTGAAAGCAACCTGAGTGTCCACCATAAATGAATGGATAAAAACAAAGTGGAATACACACACACACACACACACACACACACACACACACACACAATGGGATATTACTCAGCCATAAAAAAGAATGAGATTTTGCCCTTTGTAAGGCTATGGATAGACCTACAAGGTATTATGTTAAGTGAAATCGGTCAAGGCAGAGGAAGACAAATACCATATGATTTCACTTAAATCATTTACGTTTGCATAGGCAACTGGGATAAGGAGCATTCATACTCTCCATCCTTCCTCACTCCTCAAGTGGGAAGAGTCTGATCTTAGTGGTAATGTTTGAGAAAAGTTATTGGACTACATTTATTAGTGGTCAGAGTCTCTCCCATTGAAAGGGAAGCATACAGTTTCTGATAGTCTCTCTTCTTGCATGTTCTTGGGTGTCATCATCTTTTATCTGTTCATAGGGATCATACTATTTGCATATGGACATAGGAAGTAGAGAAAGGTTATATGCTGCAGCCTCATCTTCCAAAGTTGTAATAATAAAGAGGGAATTTGTTTTTTATTTGACATTGTTATCTGTGTGAATAGTTCTCCTGAGAAGATAGGTGACTTTGGTCTAAGATAAGATTCAGGTGTTCCTGGGTCCCCAGGTCATGACACCATCTCAAAGGCCTCAAAACATCACATCATTTACGAGAGCGTCACGACCGCTGTCCTGGAGGAGTGCTGCATTGTAACTGAGGAACAGGTAGAATCTGAATGTGGAGAGGCAGGAGAATAGATACTCTATGGACAGCATGAGCAAAGTCACAGAAGCCACACAAAGCCAGAACAAAGGACGCTCACAAGGCGGAAGATCAGAAAGGTAGCTTGGGACCAGGTAGTGTAAATACTGAATGCTATTGGACTTTGTCCATTGTGCTTTACTTTGTAGGCAGTCAGGAGCCTCTGAAAATGATTTGTACTCCCAGTAGTTCCAGTGGAAACAGCACTGAATTGAGGCATAGGACCTATCAAAGATAATGCAGACATCTGGCTGATTGCCAGATGGGGAGTGATTGGCCTTGACCTTGTCTTGCAGTGATGTGTTTTCCTTTAAGGCATTTTGAGGCTTCAAAATTTCCAAAGAATATTGTCAACACAAGAGGAATGTCTTATTTGCAAAGGACATGATTTGCTCTAGCATTTTTCCATGACCAAGTTAGAAACAACTTCCTATGAGCTTTGACAACGGCTCCACATCATTTGCTACCCTCCCTGTTTGCCCAGCGAGGGTGAAAAGAAAAGGATTTCTTTCTACTATCTACTTTTCACAGGCAGCCTGTATACTGCTGTGTATTGTGATTCAGCATTATAGGCCTTCAACGTGAACACACATAGGGTAAGATTTGTAGTTGTTTTAATTAATCAGAAGTACATTCCCCACCCACCCTATCTCCCCAAAGCAGCAGTTCTAAACAATTGTGGATCCGCTGTTTAGTCCAATGAACTTTTCATATTTTTCCTTTAATTTCTGTGTGCTGAGAGCTCAAAGCTATCTTTTAGTCAATATTCAATTAGGATTTGAGTCAGAAGGCTGTGTTGAGCTCTTACAGAGGAGTATAAGTTAGTCATTTGCTCTCACCACTTTTCACTAAAGAAATAGAGGTTTGCTGCAGCATGAATTAAATATTATGCCAAATTAAGTGTATGTTGACTTCCTTATGAGCTAGCAATAAATGACATTGTTGGAAATTCAACATTATACATATCGTATGCACCAAAATTTAGGGAGATTTATGATCTACAACATTTCCTTCTCCACTCATAGTTAGAACTCTGCATTTCTGTTGGGTACTTATCCAAATGCTTTCATATTAGGCTTTCTCTAATCACTATCCTTTGGTGTATTCTTTTGTTTTCAGTACAATCTATTACTCAATATTATTTTTCTCATTGAGCTACATTTTCAGAACAAAAATAATTCACTCCTAGGATTAAAAAAAATCCTAAGATTTTCTACAGATAAAATAGCAACAAAGATATTTAGAGAATGCAGTGTTTTGTTTTTTTTTTTTAATTTTATTTACACCAAATTTATCTGCCTGCTTGAAATGCCTTTGGGATCTTTGGGGACAACAGCAATATGAGATGTTCATGCTAAGTTGGATGAAAATTTTCACTTGTTCCATGACCCCCAAATCATATAAGCAACACATATTACTAAAGTAGTGTGGATAATCTGCTGAATCACCCATTGCATTTAATCAATATAACCAGCCAATTGAGATGATTCAAATGAAATCTTCAGTTGTACCTTATAAATATTAAAAAATCTACATATCCTGTGTTGTGGACACTTGTTTATATACCTATTATTCATTCCCCATTTCCAAACAGAATTAGTGTTTTTTTTTTTTTCCAGATCATTTTTCCCCTCATCCCCAGCTTCAGAAGTAGATGCAGATTAGGGGCGCCTGGGTAGTGCAGTCGTTAAGCGCCTGCCTTCGGCTCAGGGCGTGATCCTGTCGTTCTGGGATCGAGTCCCACATCGGGCTCCTCCGCTGGGAGCCTGCTTCTTCCTCTCCCACTCCCCCTGCTGTGTTCCCTCTCTCGCTGGCTGTCTCTCTGTCACATAAATAAATAAAATCTTTTAAAAAAAAAAAAAGAAGTAGATGCAGATTAGTGTAAGCCCATCAGAAATGACATTGTGTTGGAAAGACCACTGGTTCATGCGTGACCATGTGACCTAAACTGACCCAATCAGACTGAAGGAAAGGACTTATATTTTATGTTTGGGAGAATAATTTTACTCCTCCTCTCCTGATGGACACACCAAGAAAGCATGTGCTGTCATGACTACTGACAGCCATCTTAGAACCATGAGGAGACCCAATTTTGAAGCCAAGGCTGAAGATAATGAAATAGTTGAGATATGGAAATGACATGAGTTTGTGATGACAGTATTGGGCCACAATAATCAGCTAGTCCTGGAGTCTACCTTTCATACTGATTTCTAGGAATGTAGTAAAATCCTTCCTTGTGTAAGACATTTTGAATTGGAATTTTCCTTACATTTAGCCCAAACTCCTTTATGTTGTATTTCTCTTCAAAACAGGAATTCTGGGACTTAAAATATTGAGCCTTAAAATATTGAGCCTTTTTAATTTATTTGGCATATTTAGATTCAGACATAGGTAGAAATGTAATTCTATTTACCATATAAGAAGCAAAATAAGAATTCTTTCCTTCTAAGTCTGTATAATTTGGCTAAAAAACGTTTGTTGATTAGTATAAATCATATCTTAGTGTACAAGGTTAGCTTTTATTATAATCAAAAGAATAAAGTGAATTCAATGAAATAATTCTTCCTCGTTCTGACTTAAATTGAATATTTTCCATATTTTTCTGTAAATCAAACACTAAGAAAGATCAAATAGTATGGAAATATATAAAGTAAAATTTAAAGTAATCCACTAATCCTGCCACACAAAGACATTCAGTTTACACATAAAATATATTTATATTATCTATCTAGATATACACTTCTGCAAAAAAATAATAATTCTGTATATATTGTTTTGCAACCTGCTTTTTTGCACAGTAGTATATAAAGGAAATCTTTTCATGTCAGTAAATATAAAAATGTCTCTTTCTAAATAGGTTGTAGCAATCTAATATATGGATGCACCATAATTTATTCAACCAGTTGTATATTGATTTGTTTCTTACTACTATTTGCATTCTACAGTGAGCATCTTTGTGCACATGTATTTCTACAATTTTTCCAAATTTCCACATTCTTCAAGTGTGTATGTCCTTAATATAGAAACTATATTCATTTAAAATTTTGTTACCAGTTGCCAAAGTATCTGTAAATATTTATATTCCCACTAGTGGGGAATGAGCATGTCTGGTTCCTCATGTTAAAACTGGACATATTTGGGGTGCCTGGATGGCTCAGTTAGTTAAGTTTTGGACTCTTGGTTTAGGTTCAGGTCATGGTCTCAGGGTCATGAGATTGAGCCCTATGTCAGGCTTTGCACTCAGCTGGGAGTCTGGGAGTCTCACTGAGATAATCTCTGCTTCTCCCACTCCCTCCCCGCCCCTGCCGTGTGTGTGTGTGTGTGTGTGTGTGTGTGTGTGTGTGTGTGTGTGTGTGTGCGCGCGCGCGCACGCAAATAAATCTTTTTAAAAAGAACTGGACATCTTTTTTTTTTCCCCCAGCTTTGGCAACCTGATGGGTATTTTTTAAAATTCTATATTTGTATTTCCTTTTGACATGTTTATTGCCTCTTTATATTTCTTCTTTACGAACACCCATTTTTCTGGGGTTTTTTGTTTGTTTAAGAGTTCATTCTATTTTAGTGGTATTAACACTTTGTCATATGTGTGAAATTTACCTTTTGTCCTTTGTTGTTGGATCTTTTTTATGTTTGTTACTTTGTTGGCCTATTTCTGTTTAGCTGAACAGAACTTCTTAATGTAGTGAAATCAAACCACTTTCTTTATGGTTTCTGAGTTTCATGTAATGAAATAGCTTTTTCACACAAAGATTATGAAACTGTTCATACATACTTTCTTCTGCCACTTTGTCTTCATTTTTCGTTTTTACATTTTTGACTCATGTGAAATTTTCTATGGTGTAATGAATGAAGTATTTGAAACTAGCTTACTTTTCTTTTCAAGCAACTGGCCAGTTGTGTCAACATCATGGATTAAATAATCTATTTGCTCTGCAGTTGAGTGCCTCCTTATCAAATACAGTAAATTCTTATTAATATATGGGGTTTTTTTTGAGTTATGGGTAGAAAGCCATTAATGTAACTTTTCCTTTCTGCACCATAACCACTATGATTTCATTACTGTAGCTTTACGATAGGTTTTAGGATATATTAATAAAAAAGCTCTTTTTATTACACTCCTTCAGAATATCCCTGACTCTTCTTGAATTTTTTATTCTTTGGGAAAATATTTTTTAATGATTCTGTCAGTTTGAAAATAAAAAATCATTTGGATTTTGATTGAAATTCCATTACATCTATAGATTAATGTAGGGAGAGCTGACATCTTTATGATACTGAGTAATTCTAAGAACTAAGAATATTTTTGCATTAGTTCAAATATTTTTGATGTGTCTCAATTTGTTTTTACAGTTTTAAGCATATATGCCCCAAATATTTATTGTTAAATTTTATTCCTAAATAAACTATAACATTTATTAGGTGAGTACCCTTATCTGACTCCCTGCATTAACCAAAACTCTCCATTCCCTCTGCCAAGCGTCAGTGCTCAGGACCAATGGATTACTCTCTAATATACCTGGATATTTCATTGCCCCCATCAGCTGAGATGTATGCTCATCTAAAGTAATTATGTTTCCCAAATCTGTTTAAACTAGTTTCTGTAGTTATGTAATTTTAGAGTTCAATTCAATATTATATAACAATGGATAGGATTGTGAAAACAAGGCATAGTCTTTATTTATATTAACCAAGTTGATTGCCTTGGCACAATTCAATGACATTTTAAAAATGTTATTAAATTGTAGCTGGGCAAAGTTACAGTAACATTTTGGTTACTGGAAAAGTCATAAAAAATCTAAAAGTTTTTTGGTCAGATTGCTTCATAAGTTCTGTAAGCTTTTTACTCCTTTTGAAAGAGATAAAAACTGGCAATCATAGACCGCATATAATGGGTGTTAATGAGGATGTGGAACTTCAATCCGTGAACCTATGCCTAAAAGGCAAGGTTGTAACCCTACACCAAAAAATCAGCAAACAAATAATTATACATGTTAAATAAAGTTAGATGTTTGTTACTTTATGTATTATGACTCTATTTCAACTACTTTTTAAGAATTAGTTCAACAAACCCGATCCTGATTGCATTGGATAAGAATTCTGCAGTATTTTATCTTTTTGTTGGCATGTACAAAAAAATAAAATTTTTATATATATTTATTACATGTTATTCTAAATAGTTTTAAGCTATTTTTGTTGTTTTGAGAATGAATTCTCTCAAATTAAAATAATAATTTTGCTTTTTTCCCCATATGATTATCTTTTCTCTTAATTTCATTGATTAACATTGATTTCTCTATTACTCTACATGGCAAGATAACATGGTGCTTACACTTTCAGGTACATAAACTTTGAAAACTTTTAAATCGGGACAATTAATTTTATCATAGTTTTCTTTAAAAATAATTGAAATTTATATCTAGTGCTATTAAGTATGCCCCAAGAGAGGGGAGTCCAATCTCCATGCTGAGATATATGTTTATTTTAAAGAGGGCTCATTCTAAATAGCTTAGCCTGGACTAAAAGTTTTAAAATGTATTGGATAAATACTTACAGTTTTTTTTTTTTTAAGATTTTATTTATTTATTTGACAGAGAGAGACAGCCAGCGAGAGAGGGAACACAAGCAGGGGGAGTGGGAGAGGAAGAAGCAGGCTCACAGCGGAGGAGCCTGATGTGGGACTGGATCCCAGAACGCTGGGATCACGCCCTGAGCCAAAGGCAGACGCTTAACGACTGTGCCACCCAGGCCCCCTAAATACTTACAGTTTTGACTCTTTGAAAAACAATTATAAAATATAAGAAGAGGTCAACTTTTTAAAAATCAAGAAATTAGCGCCCCATCTCCATTTTAATTTTACTATTATTAGACTTTTTAATGAAGAATTTGTCATGCACAAAGGGGAAATGATTTCAGGCTCAGGGTAGGAGCTTTTATAGGGAAGAAGATAAGGAAAACAGAACACCATTTGAATAATGACTACACAATCCCAGACAACCAAAAGATACATGCAATCTTTTGCAAGCTAATCTTTTCCTAACTTGGTGATATTTCTTACCCACATTCATGTAGGAGAGCAACATATAAAACCCTGAAGATAGTCAATAAACTCTTCTTATTCTTCATATTCCTTGGCAGTAGAAAACACCCAATCCTGTAGGCATTTCCCAGAATCCCCTTTGTCACTAATGTGTGTCCTCCCTCAGAAATGTGTAATTTGAAGCTTAAAATTATACTCTTTATATTAGACATTCTAGAATAAAATTCACTGCACCAAAAAAGATGAATGTTCCTGCCACTCGATATACTGATTACTTGCTGTGACCTTCACAGGGCAAAACTGTGAAAGGAATGTACAGAGAGAAACTTATTGTTTTAACAGGAGTATTAGTGATTTTATTCTATCCATTCCAACCACAAAGATTCTGTTTTTCAATTTGCATAACTTCAGAAGTGTGGAATTATAGATTGGAGTTGTTGAAAAGCAAGTCCCTTTAAAAAATTTATGAGCTGATATTTCTGCATTTTAATTCATTAAAAAAACCTTTTAAAAAAAATGGCCTTGAAAATGCTGAGATGCATGCCAATGGAGCATCTGCAGGTTGAGTATAAAATGACATCAAGAAGAAAGAATTCAATCTTTTTACTTACTTTATCCTATATATTTTAGATGATCTCTTACAACATATCACTCTATTCTTGACTATAGACCATAAATACTGAAAACAGAGTGATTGAGTATGATGGAATCCATTTTGACTTGACCTGGTAGAATTATATTTTATTTTCTGAAGGTTTCTTTTTTTTTTTTTTCTTATTCTGCCTACAGAAAGAGGTGATAAAAAGTGGCAGTAATCAGAGTGATGTTTCCCCGTTTGTTCTGCTGTTCATTTAGGAATTCAGTTCATTCCCTTTGTGTAAAATTAATACATCAAGTGCAAGATAAAGTGTTTGAACCACTGCTTAGGTAGGCTTCCGAGGGCTTGCAGTACATTTAGGTATCACTGGAAAATTGGGAAAAAGATGCCAGGAGATATTATCGGTCCAGTATTTTTTAAACATTATTTAAAATAAAAGGATAACTGAATATTGAAAAAGTCAGTAATACGGCTCTGACCTGAGTTATTTTAAGTTTGTAGTTATTTACTCATTTACTCAATGCTATGTAGACATATGGATAAGTAACCAAGATATGAAATGCTGGGTGGAAAAATGCCAGAAGGAAGAGACAAAGAAAGATGGTTCATGGCTTATGAAAGCTTCCAGAAGGAGGTGATTTCTAACCTGAGTCCTAAAATATTACTGATATTTCAAAAAGTGGAAAATCATAAATCAACTTAAGTGAAGTTATGAAGGTATGGAAGAAGTGCGGGCATTTTTAAAGAACTGGGGTGATGTAGTTTGGCTGGACCTTAGGATATGCTTCAGGAAATTCAAAGTTAAAGGAAGCTAGCTAGGGCCAGATCATGACAAACTTCAAAAATCCGGTCAGTGAATTTGAGATTATCTTATATATAAGAAGGGACAAATTAATGAAGATTTTTAAATAAGGTGAAACTATGCCTATAAGAGGTGTTTTGTTCTTTTTTTTGATAAGTCACTGAGGTGTGGTTGAAGAAAGATTAGAGAGAGGGTATAAATTAAAAAGAAAATGTTAACAGTCTCATGATGGAGCCAATGCACCCATTATGAATTGAACTTGATTCCTGGCAGAGGAAAAAGAAAGGGATGGATGTAAAAGTCATCTCAAAGGCAATGTTGATGGTGTTTCGTAACTTGAAGTGGTGGGGCAGGAACATTTTTGTAATATCAAAAAAGGAGCTATCAATAAAGTTATTAAAGACTACTAGGTCATGCCAAAGGGACCCAGGAACCTACTAGAAGAGGTTCCGACTGGCCGAAGAGGGGCCAATTGAGCATTTATAAGGATAACAACTGATATGGTTTGAAACTCATCAAATTAATTCAAATGCATAAGTTTATAATAATACTAAGAAAAAATATTCATTGGTAACTCTTGGAGGATGCTAGAAAACCAATATATTTTGAAAACTGTTAAATAAAGGGAAAGACATAAGCATTTTTCCTGTTTTACTTATAACTGTACTTTAGGTCAACCAGAAGGGGAAGTTTCTCCTTGCAGAGCATTTCAAATAACTTATGAGGAAGGAATGATAGAATTGCAACCCCTAATGAATTAATGTGTCTAGTCAGTGATCATAAGTACTGACAAAATAGAGAAAGAACTAGACTTATGTATCTCCTGATAGAAGCACACACTCTGCCTACCGAGTATTCTTGCAAGAAAATTGAACTGGAATCGGATCAGTCATCTAGATCTCACTACAGAATTATAGGAAATACAAGTGAGAGAGGAACATGCCCCATGCCCAATGGGGATGAATTCAGAAGAATTCAGGCTGTCAGAAACTCTTCAGAATAAAAACACCAGTTCTCTTCAACAACAACAACAAAATCACGGAGAGAGAAAGATGAGAGAAAGAGAAAGGCGAGGAAGTAGGGAAAGAAGAGAAAAAGTTGGCAGATTAAAAGAAATTTAAGAGACCTATTGACCAATTACGTCAAATACTTCAGGGCATCAGGGATTAAATGGAATTTGGAATTTAAATTCTCAAAACCCACTCCTGGTAATTATGATGATAAGAGTAACAGCCATGAAAATCACTCTCATGTTAACGTCAACGGGATCAGGCATTTTTCCTGTCTTTCCTCACAACTGCACGTTAGGCCAGTATATTGAAGGCTTACTGTGAGCCTTATCATTTATAATCTCATTTGATCTTCATAATGGCCCTATAAGATATTCATTAACTGTCTTTTTTTCAGAGGTAATGGAACTGAAACTCAGAGTTAAAGAATCTTGGTGAGGATCATGCATCTGGTAAATTGCAGATTCTATGTAATGGGCTACATTTTTGACTTCCCATCATCTGGACACTTCTATTAAGGGAAAATTGTAGAGATGTGAGTCTTGGGATATGGGGCTCAGTCTTCTATGACGGAAGCTCAAGATATTATCCAACAGGGCCTGAAAATCTGACCTAAGATTGGCTTATCAGATGGGCATTTCCTTCTGAAAGGAAAAATGTAAAACAGTGGAAGCAAAGGGATAGGAACCACTTAGAATTTATTCCATGAGGAATGATAGCATCCTGTGTCCAGTGGGAATAGAGGAAAAGAAAGTTAAAAGCCTTACCCTGTGATGGTGAATGTCTATGACTATTTCCAAGAAGGAGCTGGCATACAGTTTCCCAGCAGCCTAGCTTTGGTTCTTGCTTATTTTCCAAGCCCATTCTACCTTCCTGAAGACACTGGGGCCTACCCAATATTTTTTCAATACATTATATTTTCTTGTAAAACATAATAAATTGTAAAATACAATAAAATTGTAAGTTAACCAGAATTAGTTTCTCTTGTTTGCAGTCAAAAACCTTGATTGGCCTAACCAGAATTGGACCACAAGTTTGTCTGAAACTGTGCCTGTCACTGCCACATAATTAAATAAGACCAACAGTCAAAGAGTAGTTACCTTTTTCTCTAGTTCACATATTATTTTTAAGAATCTGTTTTCTCATTTGCATTATTAGCATGTGGAATATACCACATATTTAATATCTGTGCATCTATTGATGGGTATTTAGGTTGCCTCCATATCTTGGCTATCATAAATAATGTCCATATGGGGTGCATATATCTTTTCTAATTAGCGTTTTTGTTTTCTTTGGACAAATACCCAGAGGTAGAGTGCTGGATCATATGATAGTTCTGTTTCTTAATACTTTGAGGAAACTTCATGTTTTCCACAGTGGCTGTACTTATTTACCTTCCCACCCACAGTGTATTTTCTCCACATCCTCACCAACACTTGTTATTTCTTTTTTTTTTTTTTTAAATAATCATTCTGACAGGTGTAACATAATATCTCATTGTGGTTTTGATTTCCATTTCCCTGGTGATTAGTGATGTTGAGCATCTTATCATGTGTCTATTTGCCATCTGTATGTCTTCTTTAGAAAGATGTCTATTTAGGTCCTCTTCCCAATTTTAAATCAGATTTTTTTTGACACTGAGTTTTATGAACTCTTTATATATTATAGACGTTAACTGCTTGTCAGATATATCATTTGCAAGAATCTTCTCCCGTTCAGTAGGCTGCTTTTTCATTTTTTAAAAACATTTTATTTATTTATTTGAGAGAGAGAGATATCACAAGCAGGGGGCAGGGTAGAGGGAGAAGCAGACTCCCCACTGAGCAGGGAGCCTGATGTGGGACTTGATCCCAGGACTCTGGGATCATGACCTAAGCTGAAGGCCGACAGACACTTAACTGACTGAGCCACCCAGGTGCCCTCCTTTTTCATTTTGTTGATAGTTTCCTTCACCATTTAAAAGCTTTTTAGTCTGATACGGTCCCATTTTTTAAATTTTTGCTTTTGTTGTCCTTGCCTGAGGAAACAGGTCCAAAAAAAAATTGCTAAGACTGATGTCAAAGAGCTGACTGCCAATGTTTTTTTCTAGGAG
Organism: Ursus arctos; assembly: GCF_023065955.2. NCBI lineage: Eukaryota > Metazoa > Chordata > Mammalia > Carnivora > Ursidae > Ursus > Ursus arctos. Next base: position 44,204,287 of record NW_026622808.1, on the reverse strand, counting down.
CTTTATGACTTCAGGCTTTATAGTTATATAAATTCATTTTGAGATTATTTTTGTATATGGTAAAAGAAAGTGGTCTAGTTTTATTCTATTGCATGTAGCTGTCCAGTTTTTCCAACACCATTTATTGAAGAAACTGTTTTTTCCCCATTGTATATTCTTGCCTCCTTTGTTGTAGATTAATTGACCATATAAGCCTGGGTAATTTCTGGGTGGTCTGTTCTGTTCCATTGATCTGTGTGTCTGTTTTTGTGCCAGAACCATACTATTTGGATTTTTATAGATTTGTAGTATAATTTGAAATTCTAGAGGGTGATACTAGCATCTTTGTTTTTTCTCAAGATTGCTTTGGCTCTTCATGGTCTTTTATGGTTCCATACAAATTTTAGGATTGTTTGTTTTAGTTCTGTGAAAACTGCCATTGGTATTTTGATAGAGATTACATTGAATCTATATATTGATTTGGATAGTATGGACATTTTAACAGTATTAATTATTCCAATCTGTAAGCATCATATATCTTTCCATTTATTTGTGTTATCTTCATATTCTTTCATCAATGTCTTGTAGATTCCAGAGTACAGGTCTTTCACCTCCATGGTTAAATATATGTCTAGGTATTTCCTCCTTTTTGATGCAATTATAAATGGGATTTTTTTCTTTATTTCTCTTTCTGATAGTTTATTATTAGTGTATAGAAATGAAAACAATTTCTGCATTTTGATTTTATATTTTGCAACCTTACTGAATTCAGTCATTAGTTCTAATAGTTTTTGGGTGGAGGCTTTAGGGCTTTCTATATATAGTATTATGTCATCTAGGAATAGTGACTGTTTTACTTCTTTTCCAATCTGGATGTCTTTTATTTCTTTTTTTGTCTGATTGCCGTGGCTAGAACTTCCAATGGTATGTTGAATAAAAGTGGTGAGAGTGGGCATCTTTTTCTTGTTCCTGATCTTAGGAAAAAAACTTTCAACTTTTCCCCATTGAGTATGACATTAGCTGCAGTTTGTCATATATGGCCTTTATTATTTTGAGGTACATTCCCTCTATACAGGCATTTTTTTTAAAAGATTTTATTTATTTATTTGACAGAGAGAGAGGCAATGAGAAAGGGAACACAAGCAGGGAGAGTGGGAGAGGGAGAAGCAGGCTTCCCGCTGAGCAGGGAGCCCGATGCAGGGCTCGATCCCAGAACGCTGGGATCATGACCTGAGCTGAAGCAGGCGACTGAGCCACCCAGGCGCCCCTATACAGCATGTTTTATTGCATTTTATTTTATTGTACTTCATAGATACTGTGTTTTTTGTTTTTGTTTTGTTTTACAAATTGAAGATTTGTGGAAATAGCAAGAGAATTAGAAGTGGAGCCTGAAGATGTGACTGAATTGCTACAATCTCGTGATAAAACTTTAACAGATTAAGAGTCCCTTATTATGGGTGAGCAAAGAAAAGTGTTTTCCCGAAATGGAAACTACTTCTGGTGAAGATGCAGTGAGGATTGTTGAAATGACAACAAAGGATTTAGAATATTACATAAAGTTAGTGATAAAGTGAGAGCAGGGATTGAGAAGATTGACTCCAGTTTTGAGAGAAGTTCTGTTGTGGGGGAAGTGATATCAAACAATATCATATGACACAGAGAAATTGTTTCTGAAAGGAAGAGTCAATTGATGGAGCAAGCTTTATTTTATTATTTTAAGAAATTGCCACAGCCACCACAGCTTTCAGCAACTACCGTCCTGATCAGTCAGCAGCCATCAGCATCATGGCAAGATCCTCCACCAGCAAAATGATTGCAACTTGCTGAAAGCTCAGATGATGGTTAGCATTTTCAAGCAATATTTTCAAATTAAGGCATGCAAGTTGTTTGTTTGTTGTTTGTTTTGGGCATAAGGCCTTTGCACACTTAATAGACTACAGCATAGTGTAAACATAACTTTAAATGCTTGGGAAAACTTAAAGATTAGTCTGGCTTACCTTATTGTGGTACTCACTTTATTGTGGTAGTTGGAACAGAACCTGAAATATCTCCAAGGTGTGCCTGTGGATTGGTCTTGATGTTTGTTTCTTTGATATATTCAGCCATCCTGTGTCCTTTAATTGGAGCATTTACTCCATTTACATTTAAAGTAATTATTGACAGGTATGTATTTATTGCCCTTGTGTTGTTTTCTAGTTATTTTTATAGTTCTTCTCGGTTCCTTTTTTCTCTTTCTCTCATGATTTGATGACTTTCTTTTATCTTAAGTTTGGATTCCTTTCTCTTTCTTTTTACTTTATGTGTTAAAGGTTTTTGGTTTGTGGTCACCATGAGGTTCATATACAGCAAACTACACATGTAGCAGTCTCTTTTAAGTTGGTTATTAAGTTCAAATGCGTTCTAAAAGCACCACATTTTATTCTGCTCCTCCTCATGCTTTATGTTTTTGATGTCCTGTTTTACATCTTTTTTATTTTGTGCATCCCTTAACTAATTATTGTAGAGTTAGCTGGTCTTACTATTTTCTTTTAACCTTTATACTAGCTCTGTAAGTGGTTGATGCACTCTCTTTTCTATATTTTTGCCTTTACCAGTGAAAAATTTTTTTCATATATTTTCTTATTTCTAGTTATGGCCTTTTTTTTCTGTCTAAACAAGTCCCTTTAATAATTTTTGTAAAGTCCGTTTAGTGGTGATGAACTCCTTTAGCTTTTGCTTGTCTGGGAAATGCTTTTTTTCCCCATCGGTTTTGAATGAAAACCTTGCAAAATAGAGTATTCTTTGTTGTAAGTTTTTCTCTTTCAGCACTTTGAATATATCACACCACTCTCTTCTGGCCTGCCAAATTTCTGCCATAAAATCAGCTGATAGCCTTATGGAGGTTCCTTTATACAAACGTTTTTTCTCTTTTAGAGTTTTAGATTCTGCTTTTAAGATTCTCTATCTTTAATTTTTGACATTTTAATCATAATGTATCTTGGTGTATATCTCTTTGGGTTTATCTTGTGTGGAACTGTCTTTGATTCCCGAACCTAAGGTCTCTTTCTTTCCCCAGGTTAGGAAAGTTTTCAGCTATTATTTCTTCAGATAATGTTTTTGCCTGTTTATCTCTCACCTCTCCTTCTGGGACCCCTGTAATGTGGATGTTAATATGTTTGATGTTGTCACACAGATCCCTTAAACCATCCTCACTTTTTAAAAATTCTTTTTTCTTTTGGTGTTCAGTTTGGGTGATTTCCACTGCCCTGTGTTCTGGATCACTGTTCTGGCCTTCTGTAATATTGAATCTGCTGTTTATTCATTCCTTCTAGTGTATTTTTCATTTATCTTATTGTATTCTTCTGATTGGTACTTTCTTATATTTTCTATGTTGAAATTCTCACTGTGTTCATCTATTCCTCTTGTAAATTTGATAAGCATTTTTATGACCATTTGTTTGAACTCTTTATCGGGTAAATTGCCTATCTGTATTCATTTAATTCTTCTCCTGTGTTTTTTTCTTGTCCTTTGTTTGGAACATATTTCTTTGTCACCTTATTTTTCCCAACTCTGTATGTTTATGTGTATTAGTAGTTCAAATACTTCTCCTGGTCTTGAAAGAGTGGCCTTACGTAGGAGATAGTCTGTGGGGCCCAGAAGCACAGTCCCCCCTCCGCACCCTCCGAACACAAGAGCTAACTGCTCCAGAGGTGTTTATGTGGGCTGCATGCACCCTCTTGTGTTGGGGCCCTAACTGCTCCCGGTGGGTGGGGCTGGAACCATGGCCTAGCTGGCTGTTAGGCCAGGCCATGACTGCTGTGATCATGTTGGTGTTAGCTCAGTGTTTAAACCTGATGAACCGAAGTTTATGCTAATGGATGACATTTATGCTTGTTAACTTTATCAGAAGAGATCTAATCTTTTTTTTTTCTTTTAAAGATTTTATTTATTTATTTGACAGAGAGAGAGACAGCCAGCGAGAGAGGGAACACAGGCAGGGGGAGTGGGAGAGGAAGAAACAGGCTCCCAGCAGAGGAGCCTGATGTGGGGCTCAATCCCAGGAACCTAGGATCACGCCCTGAGCCGAAGGCAGATGCTTAATGACTGAGCCACCCAGGCGCCCCAGAAGAGGTCTAATCTTAACATTGTTGTTTGGCTCTGTGCTTTTCCCCCTCCTTTCCCAGACAATAGGGGTAAGGACAGAATGAAAGACATTTTGAAAGAGCATGACACTGACATTCACTCGTATGTATAAAATGTCTCCATTTAGCTCTGGATTATGCAATGTGAATTAAGCTTTTAGATTCATATAGTTCCCTAGGACTTACATTTTGGGGGGTGGAATACCAATAAAGCCCAACGGTAATGTCTTATTTCAAAGAAAAGAGTATTGATCTTTTTTTTTTTTTTTTTTTTTTAAGAGTATTGATCTTTTTACCTTCTTGAGCTCTGGTAAAGACTTTTAATTGTCTTCTAATATTCATTCTCTTCTTCCTAATAATAGGGACTTATTTTTCACCTGGAGATAAAATAAAGACAATTCCCAACTCCCCTCTTGTAATTAGATATTGCATTGGGACTAAATTGTGGTCAGTGAAATGTAAGCACAGGTGTATAAGTGATTTTCAGGAAGTGTCATTTAGTGGCCTCTCTTTCTTCCTTCTTGCTGGCTAGAAAGCAGACCCGATGGCTGGAGCTTGAGCAGCCATCTTGGACAATAAGGCAGAAGTTTTGTTTTAAAAATGGTGGAGCAACAAAATAGAAGTAACTTGGTTTCTTCCCAACCCAGATGAGGTTGAGTCTACCTCTGCACTGTTTTCCTTCAGCATTAGTTTGCATGTGCATGTATGTCATTACATACACACACACACACACACACACACACACACACACACATACCCCAACGGCTATCTTATTTACATCACTATTATTTGGGCATATTTTATAATTCAGTTGTATCTCTGTTTCAAATTCAAAGATGGGATGCTGTCTGTCTTTAGCATAAATATCTCACATATTTCTGTTGCTTGGCCATGCATCTTCATAATATATTAGCTTCACTAATAATGGAAAATACATGTGGTTTTAGTCATAAACAGAGTAAGGAAATAATGTGGAATTGTTTTCTGTTTAATAGTGATTATTAACAATCACTGAAATGATTAAGTATTTCCCTACGATACTCAGAAGATTAATTTGCTTTAACTTTAAGCTGCATCATTTGTTTCATGGGAAAGATCATTCTTGATAGAATTACCTGTTAATGATGTTTTTGTAGTTCAGGGGGAAAAAAAAGGAAATTAATTATCTACTAAAGCGCAGATGAAAAAACATTTCATTATACCAGAGCCTGAAAGTGACACTAAACTTGATGATTAATTGTCATTTTTCTTTTAAGCATATTTGTCACGTGCTTTATAAAATAGCATGCCTTCCAGTGGCTAGAAAAAACCTAAACTGTCTTTTGGGCTCGTTTGGTGTAGGTCCAAGAACCTTCAAAGTGAGCAGTGGCTAAGCAGTACCAATATGTGTGCACTGTACAAATATGTATGGCTAATTCTGAACATCATGAAAATGGGTGTAAAACTTTTAAATTATCATAATTCCGAGCAAGAGAGTGAGATAGAGGCAAAGTATCATTATTGAAGTCCATGGGACATGAAGTCTAGATTTCTGGCTCTCCACCTCCTTGTTTTTGACCTTGGGAAAGGTATTTAACTTCTTGAAGCATCAATTTCCTTACATGTAAAATGAGGCTAGAATCTTTATAAGAAATCAATTAAATGAGATGTTCTAGGCAATGCACCTATTATTGTACCAAGCACATCTTTGACCTGCAATAAAAAGCAGTTAGAATTATCGTTATTGTTAATATGAGGATGATGATGATGATGATAATCACATGGATAATTGAGATGATCCTGCAGAAAATCAAACACACAGTCTTGCTATGGAACTAAAAACAGGATGATCTTGACTGACTACTGGAGAAAATCCCCACTCCATAGTGGTTAAGAGTACAAAGTTAGGAACCAGACTACCTGGGTTCTAATCCTATCCCTATCACTTGCCATCTTGTGTGAATTTGGGCAAGTAACTTGACTTCACTACACCTTGGTTTCTTCACCTGAAAAATAGAGATGATAGTGTTTACCTCATTGAGTTCTTGTGAAAATTAGATAATATATATAAAACTCTCAGAACAATGTCTAGGCATTGGTAAGGGCTATATTAATGTCAGCTCTTATTGGTTCCTGTGAAAATTAGATGAGATAATATATATAAAACTTTCAGAACAATGCCTAGGCACTGGTAAGGGCTATATTACTGTCAGCTCTTATTGCCAAATAGAAGTGTGAATGCTCTGCCCTCTTGACCAATGATGAACGAGGTCTATGTAGATTGTCTCTTCTATATAAACCATCCCAGATGTCTTGGTTTATTTCAAATAGAAATATCTGCTTTGTGGATGTAGTTTAAATAATTTTTTCATGTTTGGTTTTAACATGAGGATACCGGTTGTTTAAATCTACACTCATTGCTGAAGTCCACAAATAGGAGAACTGTTACAGAAACATCTGTAGTAAGTGAACAATGGCCTTCACTTAGAGGAAATAAATCATTTTGCTCAATCTTCACTTGTAGGAGAAAAGAACTGCAAGGCAGGGGGACATAATACATTGATATTTGGGAAAGAACATTATAGATGGCAGACATAATTCCAAAGTGTCTTCTTAGGGAAGTTCCAATATTACAAGGGGATGTCAGGTGGCCAGAGGATTTTCCATCTTACTCCCTTTTGATATGAATTATTTTATGAATTAGGTCTTGTAGATCCAAGTGCCAATATGAGTACTTAGGAAATAAGGATTTCTCCCTCTCGGAGAAGATAGCTATGAAACAAGCTCACACAGTGTGCCACATGTCCTCTGGGCTAGTGGCCTTCCTTTTGTTTGTTTTGGACTGAAAGGTTTTCCTTCTCTTACTCATACTAGTCAATATGTTTTCCTCTCAACATTTCACATGCTGTTTGGTATCTAACAATGGATTTAGATGAGACTCAGAGGAGATATTTGCCAACAATATGGGCCGTTAAAGAACAGAAAGTGTTACAAGGAGAAATTTAGGAATCTCATTTACTGCCTGGCAATGGGAAAGGGAGTAAATGAGGTCCCTTTTGCTCAAAAGTGAATGGACTTTTAGATGAATGAATATAAAGACTGTCTGATTCTTGGAGATACCAAGATTATTATTACTACAAAACAGAATTTTGACTAACTGATTCTATTGTGGTTTCCTGCCTTGGTCAGTGTATTGCAAAGGATTGGTAGTAATCCAGAAAATCAGATATGCAAACAAGAATATACAGCATTTGGGACCCACATTTCTCCAAATACCTTGAATAATTGCTGGTCCTTAATTTTTACTTCTGATTATTCCTTATGAGCCAGTTCTGCTGATCAGGATATCAAAGGTTTATATTAAAGTGTGAAAACTTTGTATAAAAAGAATTTCTTCCTCATTTTGATTTACCAACCAACTCCAGGGATCCAGGCTGTTAATTATATTGTTTATTTTCAGTCGGTAAATGTGAGAGGCAACACACTTCCAGGCACACTCAAATGCATACTCCCCCACACAAAACATACAAGTACAAAAACATACACAATATTTTGTTTTCTGGGAAAGAATCCTCTAAAATAGATATATGACTGTTAAGAAAACTAAATTTTCACTTATGTAATTCAAAATATCATGGCAATGTAGCTGTTGTGTTAAACCATGCATCTCAGAGCTTTAATTGCTTTCTCACTGAGTAAACATCATGGAAATCATTGTTGTATCCTGCCTCATCTTTTTTAATTTAATGCCATTTAATATTATGTTGAATTTATATGTCTTTCCCACAAAGAACTCAATGTCTCCTAGATAATTTTATTTTATACCCAAATATCTTATAAGTTGGAGATGATGGGCAGTTATTACCCCCATTGAAGTGGATGGAAGATTTAAGAATGAGAGTGGTTAAATAAGAACTCGCGAGGCTTGTCCTGTAAGCTAATGGCAATAATAATGAGGATAATTAGGTTTTTGTAGTTCACAAAGCAATCCATGTGCATTATCTAATTTAATCTTTATTAGAGACCTCATCTGGATTCACTCAATATGTCCTACTCAATTTGTTCCAACACAGTATGTCCCAGACGGAGCTCATTACCCCCTGCACATCTCCCTAAACATATGCTTTAGCTCCTCCTCACTCTCCTAATCTCAGATGTTGGAATCACCATTCACCTCTCACCCAAGCTAGAAATCTCAGTGGTTAGAGTTGAATGTGTCTACCTTGCATCCCATGTGTAATCAATAAGTCATCCATGTTTATCTCCTAAATGTTTTGTGTACCTCTGTTCCTCGTAGTAGCCACAAACCCAGTAATTGGTTTGGCCTTAGTTCTTGCTATCCTTATTTCTCTCTTTGTGAATTTAAAACCTCTTGTAATTGGTTTCCTTCCCTTTGGTCCTGGTTCTCTAACCCATTCTTCATACTTACTGCCAGATTCATCCCTCTATGTAAACCCCATAATGTTCCCTACCAGGATGAGTCTTAGCTCCTTACCAAGGCATCTAGGTCCTTCATGGTCTAGCACCACCCTGCTACTCCCTTCCCACCACTTCTTATCCCATATTTTGGACTCCAGTACCATGATTTCACCATGGCCCTTCATAAGTACAGTGGTGATTCTCATCTCTTGGCCTTTACTAATGCTCTCTACTTAAAAGACCCACCTCTTTGAGCAAAGCTTTCCTGGATGGGTGTTGAAGGTCATCTGTCCACACAACTGAATTATCATTTCTCATCTGTGTCCCATAAACCTCTGATTACATCCCTTGTTATTTAACTTGCCAGTTAATTATAATTACAGTTGCCCCCTAAACAACACAGGTTTGAACAACATGGGTCCACTTATATGCAGATTTTTTTCAATAAATGCAGTACAGAGAGAGAGCCAGGGGAGGGGCAGAGGGAGAAGGAAAGAGAGAATCTCAAGTGGACTCTGCACTCAGCACAGAGCCCAATGTGGGACTCAATTTCAACGATCCTAGATCATGACCTGAGCTAAAATCAAGTGTCACACAGGTGCCCCTCTGTTATGATTTTCTTAATAACATTTTCTTTGCTTTAGCTTGCTTTATTATAAGAATACAGCATATAATACATATAACAGAAAATGTTTGCTAATCAATTTTATATTATTGGTAAGCCTTCTGGCCAACAGTAGGCTATTAGGAGTCAAGTGGGTTTTTTTGGTTTTTGTTTGGTTCTTTATTTTGCTTCCTTTTTAAATTTAACTTGGTGATAGTTCATTTGTTCTTTACTCGCTTGTACTACTTTCACCTGATGACATCAAATGCTTCCTGTTTTTCTCTGACTTCACAGGAGTTACACAGACTTTCTCTAGTTCATAGATGGGGGAATCTCAGCAAGGAGATGTTGGTACACATTTCCCTTCTGTTTTTGGGTTTTATAGCCATTTATCATGTGATTGAATTCTTCATCAATCATGTTATTAAAAGCACTCAGTCCCATTGTGAAAGTGTATTTCCCTTGGCTATATTTCCAGCTGTGCTATTCAATCATTTTCAGGTTATTCTCTCACTGCTCTCCTCTGTCCTTCATCCATTCCATGTAGTTTCCCATGTGCCCCCTTCCACTGGGTTCATTGTGCATCTAAACTTGGATCAAATTTTGGAGCAGCTGAGACGACTCCCCAAACAAAGGTCATTGACAGAGAGTGAAGGATTCCTGTTGCAAAACCTGTGGCAGTGGCAGCTGAGTATGCACAGTCACAGTCACAGGCTGGTCCTGAGGTCTTTGGGGGCTCTGGGAGTTAAATTTTGGGGGAGCCAAAAGTTATACATAGATTTTTGTGGGGAGGGTTGGTACCCCTAACTCCCACGTTGTTCAAGGGTTAGCTGTATCTGTGTTTATTTTATACTTACCTGCCCATCCCACACCATGAGTTCCTCCAGGAAAGGGGTATCATCTTACCCTTATATTTAAAGGGCCTACCCAGTGCCTGGAGCAAAGCATCCCATAGATTAGAGCTTGGAGGCATCCCATATGATATATTAGACACCTGATGCCCAGATTTCTCAAGTGACTTATTCATTAATTTTAGGGCAAGACTTATCCAAGACCCAGAATCCTAGGATTTAAGCAGTTCCTTCTACATCCAAGATGAGTATTATTATTATTAATGAACACTGACTATGTCCTAGGTATTTTCTAGGTGTGTTATTAATATTAGCTCATTCAATTATCACAGTGACAGTATGGGATATGTTTTATTATCATTCCCGGAAAGCTTAAGCAATTTTCATAACAATCACATAGCTAGAAATGAGCAGAGTCAGGATTTAAACATAGAATCTACGTAGAACGTAGAATCAGAATTGAACGTGCCCTCAGCCCTTTGCCCCCAAAACACATGTGCTGTTCTGCACATGATTTTAGGAGTTTCATAGATTCCCTAAGGACTGTAGAAGAATCCCCTGTTTGAGAACCACAGCTAAACAACCCTAATGTTGGGTTTTCCTGCCTCTGTAGCTGGTTTAGACTATTTGATCTTTCAAGTATTGCATGGTTTATAACTCATTCCTTCCTGCCTCCTGACCTTGAGTTTTTAATTTGCCTTCTACAAACCAAGTGTTTTCTTTCCCTAACACTTTAAATTGCATTGCCCGCTTTTGTCAGACCAGAAGACCTACACATTTGGGAGGCATCTCCAATCCTTATGCTTTCACTGCCCATTTGTTGGTGAGGATACTAATACCTACAGGAAGTGAAAGCAGCCCCCTGGCTAGTCTCTGAGTGCCTCATGGGTAGCCATGTCTTTTCAAGTCTGCACACATACTGCGTGTTCAGCACTCACTGCTCAGTGACACACTTAAGGAGCACGTGGATTTCTCACCCATACCAGAAAGTGACATTCATTTTCCAAAGAGCTAGTCCATGCGTGTAAAGTTAATCCTCTCTGTCAGCTTTACCATGGCCATTTCGGAGGCTGTCTCACTAATGCTTAATTAATCCATCATTACTCACATCTGCAGGAGGAAACTCTACTTTTGTTGAGGGCTCACTCTGTGGCCAGACTTCGACCATCTTGCATTATGTCTAGTGGTCACAATTCCTGTGCATTTGGCAGATGAAGAAACTGAGATAGAAGATAAGTCTTTTGCCCTAAGTCATCTTGGAGCTAAAGTGGTGAAGCAGAGATTTAAATCTGCCTCTGACAAAGTCCATATTGTTTGCTCTATGATAGCTTGCTTTGTAGTCTTCCTACGTCAATAAATACCTATTAGTTAGCTATATCCTCTTATCCGGGCACTGAGTCACTGGATAATTCATTGTAAAACATGATGTAGGGCAGCTCCCAAGATCGAAAAGAAACAAATGTATAAAGAGGTTGGAACATTGAGTAACCCAAGCTATGAATCAGGGGCTGTGCCCCATTACTTCTGGAAGATCTATCCAGCACATTAAGCTACTCTGAAAATAAGCTCTGATTGGTCCACGTGCCTGGACTCCAGTGAATATTCACGATGCTCTGTTGGTGTAACCAGAAGGAACTGGTTGTGTTTTCTGCATCTTTCTTTTTGAACTGAAATTCATAGGGCTGCTGGAGGTGCCCTGGCAGATAGTTCATGCTGTAGTTCTCTCAACTTACCCTCTGCTGTGAGGCCAGGAGGAGCAGAAGGTGTTCTCTGTGTGGGTTGGGGGAACTAAATGTTTAAGACAAACTCTGCCGCCAGATGTGCGTTTGTAGCCCAGCTAAGTCACCTACAAGCTGTGTGATCTCGGGCAGGTTACTTAACTTCACTGAGCTTCAGTTTCATCATGTGCAAAATGAGATTCATAATATCACTTAACAGATGTTATTATAAGGACGAAATGTATATAAGGTCCCCGGCACATAGAATATGATAGAAGTTATCGATATTAATATTACTATTGTTGATGTACTACCTGGAAAAGGAGCTTCAGGGTCTTTCAGATACCAAGACATGGTGTCAGGTTTCCTTCTTCATCATAAATAGTCATCTACAAAAATATTTAATAAATTTAGTCTGAGCAGCAAGGTGTCCACATTGGCATAAAGATGTGCAGAGTAATTATTTACTGTAAATATCCTAGGATGAACAAATTTGTTCCTGATTCCTTCTTTTAGCAAATGAAGTTTCCAGGATTTATCTTAAAACCTAGTCCTTACTGGTTTTAAGTTCTTCAGAAACGTCTCCATAGCCTTCAGGATGAAGCTCCAACTTCTGCACATGGCAAATGATGCTTCTTTGTAATCTGAATCTTGCTTCTCCAGTCTTGCTTGTAATCTCTACTTTAGCCCCATTGATAAACTTCATGGCTCCAAAGATATCCGGTGCTTTCTCATCTTTATGCCTTTGCACCTGTAGTTCTGTCTGACTGGACTGCCCTTGCTTTTATATATTCACACATACGTACACACACACACACACACGCACACACACACACACACACACATGCACACACACATGCACACACACACACATTGTATCTATATGTGGGCTAATTCCAGCACACAAATGTCTGGTTACATTTTACTGCCTTAAAAAAGATTTTTCTGTAAACTTACATCCTGACTGGCCAAAGGACTTTCTTTTGGGGGTTCCTTTGTCTCCAGTGCTTGCCTTTCTCATCTTATTGTATTGTCTGTGCCTCCCACCAGACCATACACTCTTGTGGGACAGGACGCTGATTCTGTTGCCTTGGTTTCTGCCACATACTGGATTCTCAATACGTATTTGAATAAAAGGAAGGAAGAAGGAAAAAAGGAAAAAGTGGTTTGAGGAATATTTTAGCTCAGTTTTTTGTTCGTTTATTTGGGTCTGAATTTGCCTGATGATCAGTAAGTTCATAGGGAGGAGGGGAAATGCCTGACTTGTCTATAAATCCCATGTGTTTAGACTAGTTATTCTCAACCTTGGGTGCACACTGTGTTCACTCAGGAGCTCTGAAAGATCCAGAAGCCCAGCCATCAGTACTTTTTTACAATCTCCCAGGTGATTCACTGGGCATCCAGAAGTTAAGGAACACTGAATTAGCCAAAAGGTGCTCAACAAATGTGTAGTGATTGAATCATTCAATCAATAAGTCTCTTCTAGGCAGGGTGTCTAAATAGACGCAGTTGTTGGTAAAGGAGAGCAGGAGAGTGAAGAGGAAGAGAAAAGAGAAGGACACCGTTAGCTTTTGATTGAGTCATTCTAAGGAGTTCGATGCCCCCAGGGATTCAAAATGTTTTTCAAAAATAATTTAATGTATACAGTTTCAACTTCTTTCTCTTTCATTTGTAATCCCATTGGGCATTGCCAAGTTTAGGTCAAGGATAGGAAAGCTGAGTTTCCCTGAAATGTAAATATATGTTGGTAAACATCCAGTAAACAGGAGAATGTCTGACAGTATCTCTTGTCAAGATTACGAGGCTCAGTTTTGCCCCTTCTCTGACTTCCCGTGTTTGCTTTGAGAGGTCCATGCAGCTGCACTTTCTCATAATAAGAGAGTCAATACTGGCCTGCATAATTCATGATTACAAGGTATGTATAAGCGTGATGGTGAAGGAAACTGATGTTTAATTTACATGGCCCCCTATTTCCTCATAAAAAGCCAAGTATGAACACATCATAGACTCAGAAATGAAAAGTAACAGGGATGATGTGTTTGGGTGTCATTGGACAGACATGACACAAGGAAATTGAATTTGGAGATTGAACACCTGGATCAAAATAAGCTTTTTGAAAATTCAACAGAAGTATGACATTTTACATGGAATTTTCTGAATTTGACACACCAATGTCCTTACCATTTCCTGATTATTTTACTTTGCTGCAAGATAGCCTGTAAAATCGGTTCTTTCTGGTTTTATTTTACGTACTTAATGGAAGAAAGAGAACCCTACTATTTTCTCTATCTTCATTTATTCCCATAAAACTAAAAAAATGTGCTCTAACTTCCTTCTTTCAAGTCAAAAGTTAACGCTGTGGCATTGTTTCTTCTAAAATGGATTTATATTTTGCAGAGATTTAGAAACTTTCAAATTAAATTATATGAAGATCTCTGCTTCATCATACTTTATATTCCAGTGAAACTTGTTCTTCTAAATATTATCCTCTCTTTTAAGCAAATGAAAAATGGATGTTTAAAATTCCCTGTTTGAATTCTGACGACAGCCCGGATTATGAGACTACTCCCTATTACCTATATTTGTGTAAGAGAGTTATAATTGGGAGAATACCACCGTCTCTTGCGTTAGTTTTCCCAAATACCAAGGAAGTTACTTACTATACAATAAGCTCATCCCCTATAATGTGGCTGGACTTACAGTCAAATACAAGCAGATAGACAGGACAGTGAGCAAAGGAAATATGGTAATAATACTAAACATACTATTAAATATTTGGGGAGCCCAGACTAGATCTGACCCTGTGTTAGATGACATGCATGAGGTTATTGAATCTAAGCCTTGCTGGAACCCTGTAAAGTAATGTAGCCCTGATGTTTCAGATAAAGAAACTACTGGGTAACTAGCCTATGGTTTCGGCTGGTTAGGGTTGGTGCCGAGGTCCTGACAGATGCCTGACGCCAAAGTTAGAGCTCTGAACTACTGTGCTTTTGCGTCAGTTTGTCATTGAACAAGCACAAACCACACCCAGTTAATTCAGAAGAACTCAGAAGAACTAGGATCTAGTCCTGTGTTGTGCATTTCAGCAATCACTTGTCCTCTGGTCTTTCTCATCTATAAAATTAGGGCATCTGTCCAAGTGTGTTAGGCTGTTCTTTTAGTGTGAATTGCCTGCTACTGGATGTCCCATCTCCATCCAGTTGGAAATGGTAATTATCCTAGGGGTGGTGGGCAGGGCCAATAGAGAGCTGACAACTTGCCCCATTCTGGATGTGTAAGGTGTAGGGGGACCCCAAAGCAAATACTTGCACACCAGCAGCTGGGCTCTATCCTCAACTGACAAGCCTAGAAGAGCACCTCTTCACAGTTGTACCGAACTTCACACTGCCAACGAGTCCTTAGAGGTCTAAATTCATTGAAAACATGACTTTCTCTTCTACCTACATTCATGATTATTTTTCCTTCTTACAAAGAGCCATGATAGAGAACCTAGAAAATGCAAATAAGTAAAAGAGTGAAAATATGACTCATTACTGATCACACCCATAAGAGATGACAATTCGTTGAACATATTTCTTGTACCTTTTTTCTATGCATTCTAAATTTTGTACATTTTTTGAAAAATGAGATTATACTACACATGTGGTCAATGATCTGATTTTTCTTCTCCATTTTTTTTTTTTAGTAACTGAAATAGTTTTCCCAAAAACAATTTTATGCAGAACCCCAATAGATAAACAGATAAAAATGGAGATGCTCTCCTTTGGGGGAAGGGGTGCAGAGGGAGAGGAGTGAGCCTGCACTGTGGCTTCTCTCTGTCTCCCCTACACCCCTAGGATCCTGAAGCACTATGTGCTCTGCAGAGCCCACTTTGAAAACCTTTGTTCTTTTGATATTAATTAAGATCACATTTTATATTCTACCAGTGCAAGGCCCAGAACTTAATGAACATCTCCTCCAGGATAAAAATAGTATTAAAAGGTATTGCAGCCATAATTGTTGAAACTATCATTTGTTAAAAATCTAAGAATAATAGAAAAGTCTGCTATCTTTTCCCAGTGTAGAAAAGTAGTCTAGACTCTTCCTAAGATCAGACCATTGAAGGAAAACTGAGGACAAAAAGAAGGTACTCTGTGGCTTTCCTTCTCTTTCCTGATTTTAAGCATACATCCATATTTAAAACACTCCCTACCTAGAAGGAGCAATTCCTCCAAAAATGAACAAGAACTTGTTGGTTGTTGTTGTTGTTGTTTTAAAGAAGTGGAGGGGCTCTTTATTCCATCCAAGCAGAAATGAATCTGTAGCCAGCAAGAAGCAGATGGCCCTTCTTCTCTGCCCTTTAGTTTTCTGACTGTGAGTCTGGGAGATTTTTCAGCAGTTGCAATAGTTGGCTTCATCTCTCATGCCAGGCAATGCCTCCGCCACAGCAGCTTGTCTTTCTACATTCAGGTTCCATAGATACGGACTAAGCAAAGCCTCGTGTTTTCACATCAGAGGCTGATGATGAGCGATGTGAGGAGAGACAGAGTTAAACAGATTCTTCCCCATTCTCCATTTCTTAGCCCGACTGGTAACAAGTGTGCTTCATGCTAGAATTTATGATGCTAGGTGAACACTCTGCTCCCAAGGTGGAATTTATCCTCTACAACGTCCTCTGGTGGAATGAAATCACCTTCCCAGTTACATTTTAGGTTGCCTAACAGCGAAGCATCTTCATCTCAAAATGTTCTCGAAGATCCTGGTACAGGGTTTCTGGATTCTGCTTTAACGTAGACATTATATAATGTGGCCTTGGGCAGTCATTTAAGCTCCCTGTGCCTCTAAAATTATAATGACTCTTCACTTAGCCCTACATTTACCATAAAGCACTTCTTTAAGGGATTTGCATGGACTGGTGCCTCTCAACCTAGTTGTTCATTAGGATCACCTGTGGTATTTTTAAAATTTAAACTACCGATACCAAGCTCCAATGATTCTAAAGTAGAGCCAGGGTTGGATTTAGAAACGCTAACCCTGACCATCCCATTCAGAATGATTCTCACCCTGCTATGTTTGTTTTGCTTTTTATAACTTTTAACCCAGCAGATCTCAATTTTTTCTTTCTGCACGTGGCTTACCTCCGACAAGGAGATATAAACTCCTTAAAGAAAGAAACAGATGCGTAATTCATCTTTGCTTTCCCACCCTATCTTGACCAGAGGTAACCTGGGTTTAAAACTTACCTCTAACACTTATTAACCGTGCAGTCTTGGGCAAAACGCTTAGCTCTTCTACATCTGTTTCCTTACTTGCTCCTTAGGATAGGAATGTAAATGCCTACACTGTAGGGTGGTCTTGAGACTTAATGAAATTTATATGTGAGCATCTAGTAGGTAGTCCACTCAGATCAGCTACACCATAAATGTTTGCTATATTTGATACCTGTTGTGTAGTGATTTTTCCCTTGTCGCATCATTCATTTATCAACAAAAAAGTCTTAGCACTTCTTACTATGGTTCTAGGTGTGTGGGAGAATATGTTCATGAAGTTTACATTTTAGAAGATCCTATCTATCACCTTCTCTAATTTTTACAAAAACCTGTGTTTTCTGATGCCTGATTCAAATATAATCTTGAAGGTTAAGAGAAATTAAGTGATTTCTCTAAGGCTTCACAGTAATTCGGTGATGAAGCCATGCTTGCAATCCAGGTTTAAGACTTGTACCCAATGCTCATTCCAGAGGACAAAGTCACCATCTTGATTCTCTAACCAGTGACTGCTACAATGGGACTACTGTCACAGAAGCAGCCTCCTACAGGGGATAAGATTGTGAACTGCCCAGGTGTAGCGAGTGAATGTCACTTATTAGGTTTGTGACTTTGGAGAAGTTATTTACCTCTCTGTGTCTCAGTTTCCTCAACTGAAAAATGAAGATAATCATATTTCATTCTAAGAGTTTTTGTGAGAGTTAAGTATATGAAAAGTTCTGCCCAGTACCCGCCATGTAGCACACAATAGATGTTAGTTTTTCTGATGCTTGTTATTGTATGTATGGTTAAAAGTGAATAGTCTCTATGTAAAAGTGGCCCGGGACTCTAGGAAGGCTCTGTGCCCTGCTGCCCTGAAAATGGTGGGGGTTTGTTATCATGCAAATATCCTGGTTATACTCTGTAAAATGTACAAACTCGTCCGCAATTGTATGTCTAGGAAACACAACGGTTCTGACATTTGTGCATATGAAGGAATAAATCCTCCCCTGGCAAATTGGAATTGATCCATGGCTAACAGTTGGTAAAGTGCACAATTTGCATGAGGATATGTGAGGATGTTATACATCTATTTATAAAAAGACCGACTGGATACTAGGAATATCCTATTGGCATGTATAGCCTGAGCTTGGACAAGATGATCTCTTGTGTGTGTTTGTTTTTTTCCTAATGTTAAGAATAATTTAATTGACTTTCCACAGAACATGTAGAGTCTTATCTTAGAAGAGAAATGTCTAGGTCCAGCACACCCCATCACTCAGTGTAATAGCTTTAACATTATTGAAAAGGCCATGTATTGAAAGATTTCTTAAATCATGTGTGTGTAGCTATAGAATGAATTTTCTGTAGGGAGACTTTGTTTATGACTGAGTAATGTGGTGGAGTTTCTAATTAGCTCCTTGTTTTTCCTGTATTTACTCTTCTAGGAAAAAATGAGGAAGGGGCTCCAAAGACAACAGCACAAGCCTTTTCAGCATTTCCCTTACTTAGTGTACATATTTGGCTGATAAGCACGTGGGAGGGTGGAAAAAAGATGACTATCAAGTGATTGGGATTCAAGTGGACTAGGAGAAAGCTTTGAACTCAGATAGAAGTAAATGCTGTCTTCTATGTTGAAGACGATCCTGATTGGTAAAAATGTCAGAATGAAGGGATGTAACTTTGGTGACTTGCTGTGGGCTAGAGGAGAGAGAGAATGGTTTTCAAAGATGAGCACTGAGTTGGATCTTTCAGTAGGTCTCAGAGGTGAGGACCCACTAGGTGCCAGACCTCCACCCAAGACAGGATTGTGTGAAGATGCTTATGGTCTTCTGTAATGGAATGATTTAATGTGATGGGTGCCTTCATAGAGCAAAGCACAGGATGTTTTAGGAGCAAAGAGAGGAGAAAACCACCCACTCGGTGGCGGAAGACAGGGTGGAGGGACAAACTTTGAGTTGGGGAGATGCCCCTGTTTATTGAAAGCAGGTGGACTCTTCGGCAGGGATAATTCCTGAATGTTGCAATCAAGTGGGTAGCTGAAATAGCATCTCCTCCAATTTCTTTTTCCATCTTGCATTTTTCTCAATATGAACCAATTTTTTGGTTCTCTTTCAGAGATGGCTGTCAAAAATGGGTGGAGTACTCATTAACATTGACTATAAAGCCTAAAGAGTTTTAGGCTCCATGAAGCCTTGACTTGTTCATTATTCTTGGATCAGAACTCAAGAACCAAGAGTGTTTGGTAAATGTAGGCTCTTGATAAATAAGTGTTGCACTTTAAGCTTTATCAAAATGTTTTCCCATGTAGCCATTCATTCACTCTTTACAATTATATATGACATGGTTGAACTTATAATACTAGTCTTATTTTTTTTATGCTGAGAAACCAAGTTTTCAGAAGGTGAAAAGTCTACATACTTTAAAACCATGAGCATCAAGCCCCTAAGATCTTGATATGCCATCATTTTTGCTAATCCTTAACTTTTCTTCTTGCACAGTCAGCCCTAGACTGTGCACTTGTATGTGGCCATCAAATTCAGTTGCTTATGGGGACCCTACATATAAGAAAAAAATTAAGTGGAACACAGCCGGGAGTGGTGGAGACTGTGATGAAATGGAACATGCGTAGATCAATTAAAGGGAATGAAAACCAAATTATTTTTTTTAAAGGTTTTATTTATTTGACAGAGAGACACAGCGAGAGAGGGAACACAAGCAGGGGGAGTGGGAAAGGGAGAAGCAGGCTTCCCACTGAGCAGAGAGCCTGATGAGGGGCTCGATCCCAGGACCCTGGGATCATGACCTGAGGCAAAGGCAGATGCTTAATGACTGAGCCACCCAGGCACCCCTGAAAATCAAATTCTTAATAAAAAACACAAGTAGACCAAAGCAGACATTCCCATTTAATGGTAGGATTGGGTTCATAAGCAGCCTCTTTGTATCCTCTACAGAGGAATTGAAATATAAAGTATGTTCTAAGCAGAGTACTAAGTAAAAAAGCTAATTTATAAAGATCTGTTGGTATATATTTATGTGTTATTAAAAGCATACTTAAATAAAGATCCAATTTGGCTTTCCAACTGTAAACATATCATTAAATTAAATGGAATATTAAAAGATTACTGATTTGCAAGATAAACTAGACCTGCCCCTTGTGTAAGGCTCTTCTGTATCCTTTGGTGCAGATTCCAGGAACTTATGTTAAAAAAGGGGGGGGGGGGTTGCCTGGGTGGCTCAGTCGGTTAAGCATCCAACTCTTGATTTTAGCTCAGGTCATGATCTTGGGATCATGGGATCAAGCCCCCTGTCTGGCTGTAGGCTCAGCGTGGAGTCTGCTTGAGATTCTCTCTCCCTCAGCCCCTCCCCACCCTCTCTCTCTCTCAAATAAGTAAATTAAAAAAAAAAAAACTGTCATCAAAGATAGGATTATCTCAGTGACCTACTGGTTATTTGCTCAGTTCCTTGGTGATAATCCTCTCTTTTTACCAAGGTACTTTCCAATACTCTTCCTGATGACTCACACAACAGGAACTATTTTATGGAGACCACCCAACCCTGGTTAGGCTACTACCCATTTTATGGCTTAAAATAGCCTTGTGGTAGAAAGAGTGCTGGAATTGCTATTTGGAAACCAGATTTGAGCCCTCACTCCATGACTTACAAAAGTGTGACCCCACCCTGACCCCAGCCATATATCAGTGGCTCTCCATAAGGTGTGGGGGTGGTCAACCCTCCTGGAGTACATTTGAAAATATGGTTGGATGGTGGGTTGGTTGTGACAATGCCTAGTGAGATCTCTTGGCGTTTAATAGGTGGGAGCCTAGGATTACTACACATTCGGCAGTGCACACAGGACAGCCCCATATAATGAAGTATTTTCCTGGGCAAAACTCAAAAGTCCCCACTTAGATGGGGCGCCTGGGTGGTGCAGTCGTTAAGCGTCTGCCTTCGGCTCAGGGCGTGATCCCAATGTTCTGGGATCAAGCCCCATATCAGGCTCCTCCACTAGGAGCCTGCTTCTTCCTCTCCCACTCCCCCTGCTTGTGTTCCCTCTCTCGCTGGCTGTCTCTGTCAAATAAATAAATAAAATCTTAAAAAAAAAAAAAAAGAAGTCCCCACTTTGAGAAACAGTGCTGTAGGCAATGTATTTACCCTGTGTACACCTCATTTTCCTCATTTATGAAATGTCCTACTGAGCTTACAGGGTTATTATGAAGATCAAATCAGGTAATATATGTGAAAGTGCTTTGTAAGCCCTAAAACATCATATGCATGGAAGGTATTATAACCATTATGCTAAGTGACAAAGAAAGGCAAAGCTTTTTACAACAAATTGTGAGCTGTACAGATCTATAATCTCTCCCTCTTGGTGTGTGTGTGTGTGTGTGCGCGTGCATGGTTTTGTTTGTTTTTTAACACGACTTAATCTGGATCATCTGGACTGAGAGGGTTATTTTGATCCATTAATGTCTTTTGGTTCTTTCTACTCTTAGGAAAATCCCAAGATGTACTTATTTTTGAAAGTGTCAACTACAGTGGTCATTTGCCAGTATCTAATTTAATATCAAAGCTACTCAGAAGAATACTTTCCTGACTATTCATAGACTCTTAGGAAAATCTAGGATCAGAAAAGTCTATGTGGCATACACAGTGTGACTGCTAGGAGTATGAATTTAGAGTCCAAAGGCATCCAGTTTGAGGCCTGACCTTACCCATCCACATTGGCTGTGGGACCTTGGGTAAATTAATTCACTTTTCTACTCGGTTATCTATAAAATGATTAAAATACTTACCTCATCAATGTTGTGAGGGTTAAATGATATATCATTGACATAACAAGTATTTCCAGTAGAAATATACCTTCATCTTATCCAAGCCCTCAACATTGGCTTAAATAGAAGCCAATCTACTTTGATTTCACACCTCACTACCGATGGAAACATCCATCCCATTTGCAGACTTCCTAGAAAGATGTGATTAGGGACTGTATTAGGAAGTAGAGAGATTCCTTCATAGGACTGGGGTTAAAATTAAGAAATAGCCTCCACCTTGACCTGCAGTCTATTATCTGATACTGTCTACAATCAAATTATCTCCTGAAATGCCAGGATGTCATATCAAGCCTCCCATCAAAACTATTAACAGGCAGTCAGTTGATGTGACATTCTTGGCTCCCAACAACAGCTTAGGTGTATTTTTAAATATTCCGTCTGGCAGCTCAAGGGGAAAAAAAAAAAAAAAAAAAGAACTGAATAGGCAGCAACCAACGTTTTCTTTCCAACAAAGATCTTTCCCCACAACCTGTCCACCCCTTCCAAGGTTGAGATATGCTGTACCAAAATAGCAGAGTGGCCATGTTACCTAGCAACCACTCCTAAGGATGGGTGCTAGACATGCCCCCTAATTACCAGATCAAGGAGACGCTCCCTGAGTGTGGCTTCAAGAGTGAGCAAAAGCATCTGGGTTTCCGTGATTCCCGTGAACGGGTGAGATGATGTGAGAGCCTCCCTTTCAGCTGCTCGGGAGCTACAGGGACTCGAAGGCCCAGGAAGCCATGACATTTAAGGATCTGAAATCTTGTGGCCCCAGGTTACTTTTCCTAGACCACTTCTTGCCACTACATCAATTTTTTTCCAGCTTTATTGAGGTATGATTGACACAGAAAAATTGTATATATTTAACTTGGATGCATGATTTTTAAAGGTGTTTTGATGTGGTGATATATATATCATATATATGTATATAATATATATACACATTGCGAAATGATCACCAAAATCAAGTTAATTAACACACCCACTGTCTCACATAGTTACCTTTTGTGTGTGTGTGGTGAAAACACTTAAGATCTACTCCTTAGCAAGTTTCAAGTATACAATACAGTATTATTAACTAGAGTCACCAAGTTGTATATTATATCTCCCAAACGTATTCGTAATTAAAAGTTTATACTCTGTGGCCAACATCTCCCCATTCACCCCATCCAGCCATGACTCCAATTTTTTTTAACTTTTTGTTTTGTGATAGTTGTAAATTCACATGCAGTTGTAAGAAATAATCCAGAGAGGTTCCCTTTGGAGCAGGTGGATATATCTTCACCCAGTTGTTTTCAATGGTAGCCTCTTACACATCTATAATGCAATATTACAACCAGGAAATTAATATGGTCCATTAACCTTATTCAAATCTCACCAGTTATACATGCACTGTGACAGCAATGTTAAGGAAAGTATAAACCTGTGGCAACAAGCCCTCCTTTTGAAAAATCTTTCTTGATAACTCTGATCAGTTGAAAACATAGCCAAACAAAATGGTCTTGGGAATGTCAATAGTCGGCGAGAGTCTTTCTGACTTTCACTTCTATCCATACTGTCTCTTCTCTCACCTGACTCAGAATTTGGGGGATGGAGTAAAGAACTATGCCTCAGGGTCACATTAGGATGTAAGATCAAGCAGAGCAGCCCTGTTTTAGTTACTTATAAGTCCATGGCCTGTGTGTAGTTAGGAGGCTAATGTCTGAAATCTTTGCCGTCAAGAAATTTGAAGAGTTGGTCGTCACCCTGAGCTGTTCTCCTGTCGCTTTAACTGCTGCTGAAACTCCCAGCTCAAGTGTGCAGTTCCGTGTCTGTCAGATTGAAGGGTGAGGATAAAAGAAGAATTTGACTGCAGGTGTACCCCCAGGAAGGACCATTGCATCTCTGTGCCTGGAAGCTGATTCATCCCTGGGCAAGGCCAGGCAGAGCTGTTTTCAAAGTTTGAGGCTATTTTCTACAGCCGACAGTGAGTATATTGAACACATAAGTGGAAATGGTTTAAGGTTAGAAGCCTGAACTACTGGAATTTAAATCCCAGCCCCATTATCGACCAGCTCTGCAACAAATGACCTCACCTCCCCATCTATAAGGAATTGGAGATGTGGGTGATAACTCATACCTCATAAGGCAGTTATAAGCTTTCAGTGACATAAGGAACTGCTTCCTAAACTTGAACATGAATTGGAATCACCTGGTGGCCTTATCCCAGCAGATTGCCTGACCCCACCCCCAGAGTTTCAGATTCCGAGGCCATGCGTGAGGCCTGATAATGTGCATTTCTAATAGGTTCCCTGGTGCTGATGCTGCTGCCTGTTTGGGGATCACACTTTGGGAACCCCTGTGGTCCCTTCATGATCACACTTTGGGAACCCCTAATATAAGGGGCATGAAGTGCCTTGTCACATATCTGACTATCGATGTCCATCCAGAGGAAGGTAGTTCCCCTCCAAAGGAATAAGGAATGAGGTACCCACTTCCCAAAAAACCTGAGTTCTCAGACTCTCCAGAAACCGACCCCCTGATTAACTTCTAAACAATCTATTTAGAACAAAAAGCTGTGATGTCATCAAGCATATTTGACAATGGTTCACAGCCAAGTTTGATATTTCCCAATTTAAAAGTGATTTTTACCCCTAGAAACAAATTTAGAGTGAGGGGTGTCATGCTGGACGTATGTGCAAATGTATGTGCTTGCACACACGTTAGTACACACGCTTCTTGGCTTTTTATCTGCCAGCTTCACCCCCAACACATCATATTTTCCCCAGGCGGGTGTACCTAATGTGCTATTTTTTGGCATGTATATGTGGGAGAAAATGTAGAAAAAGGAAGGTTAGGAAAACAAGTGTTCTTAGAAGAACTTCAGAGAACCTCTCATTAGAGAGGCAAATTAAAATATTTCAGTCCCTGGCCTATTCTTTTTAAATACACCAAATTACATCAGCGTTTGATAGAATAAACTTCAGCCTATACAATTACCTTTAAAAAAATAGCACTGATATGTTTTGCTTGTGCTGTAAGTGATATAAAGAAAATCACTTTAAATGTTATTTTCTTGGCCCCCATGAATGGTTTTTGTAAGACACAAGACCCCAGGTGTGAACCTGAGGGATTATTTTAATAATCTTCAGTGCCCTGGATTTCCTGACATTGCATGCAACCCTTGATTTCTTATTAGCTCACTTTCCAGAGTCTTTACATGCTCTGGCTTCCACCATTCGAGAGAACACTCTCAGAGCCTTGGATAAAGCCCCCATTTACTGCCCTAGCCTCATATTTGACCTCCAGATTCCAAGTGTTCTTGAACCCATTGATGTAACTAACTGTATATTTGACACCATTTTAAACAGACAATAACTGTTGAGTATCCATGCATTATACAAACATCAGTAGCTTTAGCTTTCTGTCAAAAAGCTGGCTGGGCTTCGAACCGTATCTTTGAAGATACTTTTTTTTTTTTTTTTTTTTTTTAGGCAACAGGTTTCAAAACACAGGCCAAAAAGTATTTCAGAGTCAGGAGACTTGACGGGCAACGGCGTCAGCCTTGGATGTCAGTTTGGATTTGGTTCTTTGTCCGAGTCCTCCTAAACTGAGATTATTTCAGGCCATTTCCCCCTTGTGCATTATGTAATGTCTGCAAAGAGAAGTCAGATGGAGAGTAACAGCAGGAGCCGTGGCAGAGAAACATGGGCAGTGTTACCTTAGGCTGTCATGCAACTTGTAAAGGTACAGCCCCCTAGGGTCCAGCAAAGATGGAACTGACAGGACTCCCGAACCCCCATCACTTCCATTCCTAGGAAAGGCAACCAGCAGGAATTGAAATAGTAATTGCTTTCCTTTATTCAAAGAAATCACGGATGAAACGATTAAACAGATTAAGGCTTACCTCCTTCAGTGCCCCAGAATAAATTCAGTCTGGCTTTCTGATA
The DNA here is from genome assembly GCF_023065955.2 of Ursus arctos. Classification (NCBI taxonomy): domain Eukaryota; kingdom Metazoa; phylum Chordata; class Mammalia; order Carnivora; family Ursidae; genus Ursus; species Ursus arctos. The sequence goes on along the minus strand of NW_026622808.1, from coordinate 44,178,645 downwards.
GAACTGTAACTGTCAGTCAAGGGATTAGGCCTTTAGGGGGTGGAGGGAGGAGGTGGCCTTAAAATGTATTCAAATTTGCAAACTCCAGCTGTGTATTTTAATCCTGGAGTTACACATTGATCTTGCCCCCTCTTTGAAGTCTGCTGTTCTATTAGCTACAGGCTGTCTGCCCTCAACCACTTTTCTTACATATTTTTAAAAAAGATATTTTAAAAACTCAATTAAAAATAGTACGGCGTTGAATCACCCAAGGGGGAAATATAATTAAAGGTAACCGTCTGTTTTACCTTCGGTGAGGACAGACTTTGGACATGGGATTAACTTTGAAATACATGAGTCTGATTATTTCTTCAGACATGCAGCATTGTATATCTAAAAGGATTTCTTCTCTAGTTCATTCTGGATTTTGTACTTACAGGGAGACTACCCATTTAGCGATTCAGTTGAGGGCTGAGTGTAGGTTTTCAGTCTTAGCAACACAGTATGCCTGTTGGTTTAAGTTGTATCATTTAAGTTAGTACAGCTGCAAAATGCACATTGTTTTCTCATTAGCTGTCATACAATTGTCTGCACCTATTAATTTTTTGAAAAGATAATAGATATTCCTGGAGAAACCAAGAGAAAGTGGCAGAATAAATGGCAGGCCATTTCTCATGTGGTGACAGAACTTAAGCATTTGTAAGTTTCTGACTGTCATTAGTCAAGGTTCTGGGTTCATTATCTCAGCCTTGACTTCTGGGTTCTTAATCTGCAAATCCAATTTCTTTCCACCATTTTCCTGCCTGAAAACAAAAGTCCCATCAGCTCAGACTGTGTTTCCTAATGTTTCTGTCTCCAATAAACAAGCTAGTGGGTCAGCTACTATGTTGAACTAGAAGAAATTCATCCATCTTACCGTCTGCCTATCCATCCATCCATCCATCCATCCATCCATCCATCCTTCCATCCATTTGTTCATTCACTCATTCAACAAGGACCTTCTCAGTTTCCTACTTGGGTGCTCAAGACATCAGCTGTGAATAACAAACATTTATCCCCTACTCCCTTGTAGCTTACAATCTAACATGGAAGGCAAATTTTGAATAAGTAATTAGACATTTGAGGAAAGCTGCCAAAGAGACTGGCAAGGACGATGTGGTAGGCAGAATTACAATAGTGACCCTCAGTAACCCTCATCTTTATAATTCTCTCTGCTTTGTGTGTGTGTGTGGAACCTGTGAATATAATAAGGTATCAGTCTTTTGATTATGTTAAGTTAAATGACAAAAGGGAAACTATGCCAATGGGCCTGATCTAATGATATGAGCCCTTTAAAAGCAGGACTTTTTTTCTCCAGCTGGTGTGCAGAAGGGGAAGTCAGATTCCAAGCCTAAGAAGGGTTAAATGCACTATTACTGGCTTGAAGATGGAGGTGGCCATGTGCTACAAAATTTGGGTGGCCTCTAGAAGCTGAGAGCTGAACCCTGGCTGGCAGCCAACGAGGAGATAGAAACCTCAGTCCTACATCTGCAAGGACCTGAATTCTGCAACAACCTGAGTTAACTTGAAAGTGAATTCTTCCCCACAGCTTCCAGAGAAGTGTCCAGCCCTGCTGACACCTTGAGTTCAGCCTCGTGAGCCTGCTACGGGTTGAACTTTGTCCACCATAAAAAGATATATTGACCTCCTAACCCCTGGTACCTGTGAATGGGACTTTATTTGGAGAAAGGGTCTTTACAGATTCACTCAAGTTAAGGCAAGGTCATGAGGGTGGGCCTTCATCTAGCATGACTGGTGTCCTTAAGGGATATTTGGACACAGAGCCACCTGAAGAATGCCAGGGGAAGACACAGACACGGGAATGGCCATGTGAAGATGAAAGTAGTCATTGGAATAATGCTGCCACAAGCCAAGGAATGCCTGGGGCTACCATAGGTTGGAGGAAACAAGGAAGGCTCTCCAGTAGAGTCGTCGGAGGGAACATGGCCACGACACTTTGAGTTTCCACATTTAGCATCCAGAACCATAAGAGAAGAAATTTCTGGGTTTTTTTAGTCACCCAGTTTTTGGTCCTTAGTTACTGAAGCCTTAGGAAACGAATACAGCAAGTCTAAAGCAGAGAGCCCAGGTGGGCCTGCCCAGACCTTTGATTCACAGAACCGTAAGACATAAATGGGTGTTGTTTGAAGCTCCTACGTCTGAGGTAATTATGTAGCAATAGACAGTGAGTACAGAAGAGTATGGAACGAGTACCTCATCTACATAATCTGAGGGCGGCTGTCTGAGGAGGATGTGTAAGATGAGGAAAAAGAATAAGAAAGAATTATCGAGCAGAAAGGAGAAATGGAAGATTGTTCTAAACAGAAAGAATAGCACACGCAAAGGCCTTGAGACAGACAAGAGCCAGCTGTACTTCAGGCATGAATCTATTTAGGCTTTCTCCCTTCAGACAGTGTTGCTGTCAATGCTAGGCCTAACCCAGGTGCTGGAGATAAAACAAGGACCTCCAGATGTCATCCTTGTTTTTACAGAGCTCAGATTTTTAGTAAGGGAGATTAAAAACGTATAAGCAGACTACAAAATAATAATTATAGTTTATAAGGTGGACTTTGAAGGAAAAAAAAACATGGGACTTTCAGAGTATTGGGTGGAATGTTGACAAGGGAAGGAGAATGATGTCCTGAGTCTGGCGAGGTAGGCAAGGCCAGGTTGAGGAGGGGGCTAGTGCTGTCTGCTTCTCTCCCTGCAGAACATTCCAGAAAACCACTGTCTCCCTTATTACAGTGCTCAGTAGCATACTGTTGTAATAATCTTAGCCAGCTGCACCTTCTCAGATGTAGACCAGCAGAGATAAGTCTAGACCATTCCTCTAATTGAACACAGGATTATATCTCTGGGGTAGTAAGGTCTAGCCTGTCCTGGAGCATTGCGCTTTTATTTAAGCAAATATATAACCAAAATATAAGTGACCAAAACCCTCTGCTCCCATTGGCACTGCTGACTTGTATTATTATTTCTTGAATTTCAAGGTACTGGTATCACGCGTGTATGTGCATGTCCGTGTCTGTGTGCCTGTGTCTCTGTCTCTGGGCTTCCCCAAGATGACCCTCAGTTTCATTATTCACTGAAAGAACTCACAGAAATCAGAAAAGCTATTGCATTCATGCTTACCGTTATTACAGCAGAAGGATACAGAAATAAAATCACCAAAGAAAAAAGATGCACAGAGCAGAATCCGAGAGAGACTGGGCGCCAGCTTCCCGTTGTGCTCTCCTAGAGGAGTCGTACAACAGTGTGTGCCAACAGCCAGGGCATCTCACTTGAGCTTTGACATCCGGGGTTTTCTTGGAGGTTGATCACATAGGCTGGGGTTATCCACGGGGCTGATGTTACTCAGCGCCGCCCCCCCCCCCCCCCCCCCCCCCCCCCCGCCTCCAGAGGTCAAACTGGTAACCACAGCCCAAGGCCCCAGCATTAATCACATTGTTAGTATAAACTACCTGGCCTGGTTCAAGGCCCCAGATAAATGAGAACACTCTTACCAGGCAGGATATTTCAATGGTTTAGAGATTATCTCGCAAGATAATCTGGGGGTCATATCTTTCTTTGGAATGTGTGGGGTTTGAATATCCCAGATCTGCAGAATCAACGCTTTACTATAACACATGCTCCCTCTCCCTCTCTCTCTCCCTCTCTCTGTCACCCTACAGACTTCCCTGATGCCCCTTCACAGTCCCTACCCCCACTCCCATCCCCTAGCGCCAGTTACTGTTCTTATCTCTCACCAAAAATTAGTTTTGTCTGTTTTAAAACTTCATATAAAAGGACACACACAATGTATGGTCTTTTGCATCTGTCTTTTTCTCCCCACTCAGAATAATGCTCTCCAGGTTCAGTTATGTTAGGGTGTATTAGTAATTTATTCCTGTTAACTGCTGAGTTGTTTTCCATTGTATGGCTATAACACAATTTCTATATCCATTCTCCTTTTATGGACATTTGGATTCTCTCCAGTTTTTATCTATGATGAATACAGTTGCTGTGTACTTCCACACAAGTTTTTCTGTGGATATAAGTTCTCCTTTCTTTTGGGTAAATAGCTAGGAGTGGGGTTGCTGGCTTGTAAGGTAGGTATGTGTTTATTTTACCCCTCAAATGATTCTGTAGAGTGGTTGTATGATTTTACACACCTACTGGCAATGTATGAGAGCTATGGGTACTTCACCTCCCCTCCAACATTAGATGGCTTTCTTTTTAACTTTAGCTCTTCAGACAGGTGTGTAGTGTCTCATGTAGTTTTATTTGCATTTTCCTGAAGATTAATGATGTTGAGCACTTCTTCATGTGCTTATTAGCTACTCGTATATCTTCATCTGTGAAATGTCTGTTCAAGTCTTTGCTTATTTTTTTAAAGATTTTGTGTATTTATCTGAGAGAGAGAGAGAACATGAGTGGGGGGAGGGGCGGGAGAGGGGCAGAGGGAGAAGCAGACTCCCTGCTGATGGGGATGCTGGGCTCCATCCCAGAACCCTAAGATCACAACCCAAGCTGAAGTCAGACGCCCAACCGACTGAGCTGCCCAGGCGCCCCTCTTTTGCTTATCTTTAAAACTGGGTTGTTGGACATTTTATTATTGGGTCGTAGGAGTATTGTTCCTGGCTTAGCCTTTCTTGAGATTTTGATACAGTAGGTCTGGTGTGGGTCCCTATGTGATTCTGAAGTGCAGACAAGTTTGAGGACCGTGTGTTAATGGGTAAGACGTGAGTTTGCTAAGACTTCACCTGTTCTGGGTAGGCATAACTTGACATTTTCCCATCTAAAGCCTGATCTGGTGATTATTTTAGATTCTTAAAGAAAACATTTGAAATACGACTCCCAGTGTGGTGTTGTCTTCTCACTCTGGACAGGACACTGAATTTTAACATGAAACTTGAGCTGAAAAATTCCCAGGCTGGATGCAGTCACTTAAACCACATGTGGTTGTGTAAGAAGGGTTCACTATAGCTATTAAAGGGTGTTTGAGTCCATTGCAAGAGCATCTTAACCACATTTTGTTGTTTTTCGTCACTCAAAAGGAAATGTGGCCATGTGGACATTCGAACTTGAAAGGCTATATGAAATTTACATTTTTTTAAAAAGTAAAACCGTTTTTGGAAACAACTTGAACCTTGTGTTAATGTTCCTATCATACCAATTTGTCTAGCAAACAACTTTCCTGACCCAAAATATTAGGCTTCTACTCAATAACTCCTTGAAACTTCATACTGATTCACAGAAAATTCTGAACCAACTATTTGTTAAGGACTGCTTCTTACCTTCCAAAGAAAAGATTAAACAAATAATTCCACCCAATTGTTTGATAAACTCTAAACATTTTCTCTTTAAAGGAACGTCCAGATTTGGAAGTTATTTTGACTCTAAGTGCAGAGAGTTGAAGGGCTAATGAATTATTCAAGGAATCAAAGTTTCTACAAACTTAGGCATCTGAAAATGGGCCAGTAGATTATTTCTCAAGGAGCCCTATTGCCTTAATAAGCTAATACAAAGATGGCAGGTAGAATGCAATGCATTAAAAATCCTGATTGATGTGGATTCCTGGAGGATCATGCAGAGGCCCTTCCTGCCCTGTTTCTTGGGAGGGTAGGATGCGCTTGATTTGTGAGGCCCACCATTACTGAGCAAGAAAGTACCTTTTTCAATACTGTGTACTTGACCTTTCAAGATATGAGGTTCTAAAGTTAGCCAGAGAGCAAAAGCAAACAAATTATGCAGTGTCTATCAAATATTCTGTTATCCCAATGTTTAGAAAGGCTCATCAGTCAACTTTTCACTCTCCGTGTAAGTGAGAGGAGATACTTTAAATCCTAGGGAAGGAAGATGTTCAAATTCTGAGTCTCCGAGTGATCTTTGCTCCAGGGACCTCGTCTGCCTTTGTTTTTATTTCCTGCTATTTCCCACTAGGTCAAGCTTGAGAAAGGCCAAGAAAAGTTCAGCCCAGATCCTTCACTTCATTTAAAACTCGCTGAAACATTTGATAAGGAGAGGGTGGAGGCGAATCTGGGCTCAGCTTCCTGGCCTCTAGTAGATTACCATTATCCTAGTCACTGCACACTGTGGAGATTTGAGAGCTGGGGGGTTGGGGTGGGGTTCGCACAGGATGCTGAAACGTGAAAGGAGTGATGACTATGTGTCAGCCCTGTTTGATTTACTCCAGGGGAAAGTGCATGTTTAAAACTTTCCTGTGAAAACCGTGAGGCTTTCTGAATGCACAGCCCCATGCTAGTCTGCACTACGGCAGCTTTCTGCGGACGGCAGGGCTCCCTTACCCAGCACTGCCAGCAAGGTTTCAGCTAACTATGCCTGATTTTTGTTGTTGTTGTTGTTTTTAATGTGCCATCAAGGAGAAATTTCTTCCTTTTTCTTGCCCTGGAGTAATGCTCTAAATGGCTGTCCTAAACTGCAAACAGATATTTTTCAAAACTTCTGTGCTGTAGTTTCCATATCATGGTTTGAAATAGGTTATTTTAATACAAGTTACTTCAGTGGGAGGCACAGATGAATACCCATCTTTGCAAACAAATTTATTCGAGGATATGTGGGAGTGGGGAATGGGGGACATCCTCTAAGCCCAGAATGCAGTCACTTCCTTGGGGACTACATCCAAAGCCTGCAGCTAGATTACCCTTTTCCTAAAGAGACAGGGGTCCAAGAACCATTGAAATGGGAAAGGAGTGTTTTCCTACTATATATAGATATATAGATACATATAGGTTTTGGTGTATGTAACACACGTTTTCATCCTTTTGGCTAAGCATTCATAACAAGACAGGGTCAGAGTATCTATCATGCAGGCGTTAATTTATAGCTTTATAAAAATATATCCATCTTCCATGGTCACTCTCCGTGGGAGCCAGATGGGTGGAGAAAAATTGATCTCTCTTCTAGCTCAAGTTGGAAAATGAAATGAAAAACTGACGATAAAGATTTTAACTATTCAAGTCCCAGACATCACCATAAAAAGATTAACGTGAAGTTTTCAGAGACAGCCCCGGTTCTAATCCAATCAAAAAAGTTGAGTTACTACCAATGTCTCCATTTTCCGTGAATTTGCTGAGCTCAAGAAGGGTCGAATCAAGAGAGAAGGAGAAAGAGACAGACACAGACAGAGAGGAAACAAAAGACACATATGCACACCGGGGGGGGGGGGGGATGCCTTTTTTAAATTGTTGCCTTTGTTTAGTTGTTGTATCTCAGCTAACTTAGAAATTCAAGAAGGCAGTGGCACCAAGCAACGTAAGGTGACCAGTCTTTAAAATAGAAACACAGGAGGCATGAGTGTCTCACACCAAGCTTCTAACTGTCTTATGCGTCCGGTTATTTTTATGTAAATGATATTGAAGTATAATGAACATACAGAAAATTGCACAGACCTCACATGTGCACACTCTTGTAATCTGCACCCAGATTCAGAAACAGGAAGTTTCTGGCACCCCCACAGCCCCTCAAAATCAGAAGGGGCCACTGCTCCCAGCAACAGTCACCACTCTTCTGACTTCTAACGCCACGGATTTGCTTGGCCTGTATTTGCTCTTTGTAAAAATGGAATCATACAATGAGTGCAATGTCCCTGGTCCTCCCCCCCCCCCTTTCTCTTCCTAACACGTTTGTGAGGTTCATTGTGTTGTGGCTTGTAGTGGTAACTGGTTTATTTTCATTCCATGGATATTCAGTTGGTTATATTCACCCATTCTAATGGTGATGGATAGTTGAGGGTTTTTTTGTTTTTGTTTTTGTTTTTTGTTTTTGTTTTTTTGCAATGTGAGACTATTACATATTGCCAGGATCAGCCTCGTACATATCTTTTGGTGAATGTATACATACCTATTTTGTCTCCACGTTATCTGAAGAACTATAGCCTCACAGAAATCTAAGAAACAGAAATTTAAGTTTTGTTCGAGGACAGAACAATTTCAAAAGGGTTGACTAGCTCTGCGAAGGGAAAGACCAAAAAAGAAGACAGAAGTAACGCAAAATCTGTTTCCTGAAGTTTGTGTCTCTGCTGGGTACTCAGAATTGAGTTTGCTTTTAAAATGTTAAAATTTGTTTAGTGATTCAAATCTTCCGACTAATTGCTTTGATCTTTAAAGTAATGAAAACAGTTGAAAGAGGAAGAGAGTGGGTACTCCCTGTGCTCGACAATTAAGTTTCGTGGAGATAATCCCTAATGACTGCAGAGCACAGCAGAGCACCCTCCAGCCTCACTGGAGACGTGTTCCTGCAACAATACACTCACGTTGGCATTTTCACAATATGGCTTGCCAGTTTCAGAGGAATCATAAATTTGACGATAAGGGTAGCTTAGGTTCTCTGGTACTCTAACTTCTCTCTGGGATTTGATTAGACCTTGACAAGCTGTAAACCTGTGCTATACTTGTAAAATACACACAGATTTAGAAGAATCATGAAAAAGAGTATCACAGGAATAACTCTTGATACCGATTACATTTTACATGATAATGCTGTACATACATTGGGTTCCATACATTATTAAAATTAACGTCATCTATTTCTTTTTACTTTATTAAGGGGGTTACTAGAAAATTTAAAATTACATAGGTGGCTCACATTAAATTTCTGTTGTGCTTTTAGACCTTGACATCACCTTCCCAAGACTGGTGGTTCAGCCCAGAAAACAATGAGTCTGACAGGATTGGAAAAATAAGGTTTTTTTTCAGATGTGCTTATTTTCTGACTACTGATTTTCCACATCTTCCCACAGATTTCATGGCATATGTGGGCTTAATTTGGTTGCAACTATCTTTTACTTTGTTACTTCATCATTTTTATTATAACATTAATAAACATTTAGTCAGCACCAAGTGTGGGCACAGGTAACAAAAACATGTTACATAGCCATGCCTCTGGGTGAAGGTGAAAGCCCCACATATTTCATTCATTCATTCATTCATTCATTCATTCATTCAGTAAACATTTACCGTGCTTCTGTGTGGTGGCAATTAGGCAAAGCACGGGGGATTTATTGATAAATAAAAGAGCTTAGGGTCAAGTGGAAGAGAGAAACGAGAACAGAGTGAGTGTATGGAAAGTAGACTCTGGGGAGAGAAGGGAGACATTGTGGAACATGACCTACTGTAGATACTTCTGACCAGTACCTTTTACTCCCATGGTTTTGTCCTCAGAACCAAGCCTATTTAACTTCTACCCGGAAGTCAGAGGATCAGGAGGGTCCCCAACCAAGAGTGTTCTGGGAAGATCTGACATATACATGCAGAAATCACTTGCCTGCAGAACCATGCCTTTGGGCTGATGCTTTGGGATGCTGTCTCAAATGGAGTGATGGAGAATCCCCTCAATCTTTTCAAATTCAGAAAGGGGTCCAACATAGGTTTCCTAAAAGAGCGTGGATGTGTTCTTTCAGATTACAGAGAGGGTACATTTTTTTTTTAAAGATTTTATTTATTTATTTGACAGAGACAGCCAGCGAGAGAGGGAACACAAGCAGGGGGAGTGGGAGAGGAAGAAGCAGGCTCCCAGCGGAGGAGTCTGATGTGGGGATCGATCCCAGGATGCCAGGATCACGCCCTGAGCCTAAGGCAGACGCTTAACAACTGAGCCACCCAGGCACCTGAGAGGGTACATTTTGAACCAGTTAATTCTCCTGTGAGTGAGTTGCATAATGCCTATGGAACCCTTCCGACAGCATGTGTGGCCTGAGATGGCATGTGCCACTTGTTTTTTCTGCTCCCTTTAAGATGCAATTGCATGAATATCTGAAGCTGGAAGATTTGTATGATTTCATGTTTACACAGATTCAGAATAAAAGATGGCTTTTTGTTAACTCCTTTTCCAGCAAGAAGGAATCGCTTCTGAAGAGTGACAGCTTCTGAGTTCATGCTTCCGCTCGGATACTCACTAGCTGATCAGCCTTGGGCATATCAGCTAGATTGTCTGGGCATCATCACCCTCAGGTGAAGGTCAACTTATGTATGAAGGCGAAAGGGCTTTTAAAAAGTGACATTTATCAGATTAGAACAGAAAAATGCTTATTGTTTAAAATGTACTCATGCAGAAAAGTATATAAAAATAAATTTAAAATCACCTGTATTCCCACCACCAGAGAAAAATACTTTCACAGTTTGGTACATTTCCATCCAATTGTTTTTGGATATTATTTTTTCATAGCTGAGGTTATACGACATTTATATAATTGTATATCCAGTCTTTTTCAGTTGACATTATTGTGTAAATATTTTGCAGAATAGAATTATTGATTAAGTATTTTGTATAAATGTTTGCAGAAAGAAAAAAACTAATGACATAATTTCCATTTCATACATAATTTGTCATAAGATGAACACAGTATTATTTAATCTTTTGGAGGGCATTTGGGTAGATAAGAGACATTTAATCCATTGGAGGACAGTTGGGTAAAGAAAAGGCAATTTAAAATTTTAAAGCAGAATAAATATAATATTTTTAAAGTTTAATTCAAACTTAAACATAATGTGCCTTTTGATTTCTTAAGGTTAAAAAACAAAATGCAACTAAATAAATTTAACAATCTTATTGGCCTTATTCAATGATTCATGAATCAGGCAGCATCCCATCTAGCACGTAGAAGGGCATTCTCAGGGGCTATAACAAAATGGAAAACTTTTATTGGCAGAGGGAAGCCGGGCAAGGAAGTTTTTCTAGCAAAGAGTGGGTTGTTTCAGGCAAAGCCATCTTCCTTTGGGGGAAGGCAGGAGTTTATCAGGCAGATTACCTCACTAGAGCTGACCAGGTAATTCTAGATTGGTTAAAAGTTACATTCCTTCAGAGAGGCTGAACGTGCAAATAGGCTAGGTATTAAGTTTTGGTTTGCTGACGTGGCGCTTAGCACAAGTGAGTTCATTTTGAGTCTGTTTTCTCTTTTTTAACATCTTATAAGTTAATTTGCTTAAACTGCAACACTCAGAGATAATGGATGTCCTCGTTGTGGAGAGAAAGATTTTGTAACAAAAATCGACTGATGAGCATGTCATAAACACCAGTCCTTGTCCTGTATGAAATAACTGTGAATTGCCAATTACAATCTGACACAATTGTTCATTTGCTTGGGCAAAATTATAGGTGGCATACCTGTGAGAGAAGGAAGACAGGTGGTCATGAGAAGGTTTCAGGAAAAGTTTGATGGGCCTTCAAAGCTGGGCTTTGAAGGACGGGACAGGATTGAAATAAGTCTCTGTAATGTAGGGCTTTTGGCAATCACTGGCGTATCCCTTCATCTATGAATATTGGTTTTTGTGATTATTTTAATACAACAGATATAAATCCATACTGCCAAATGCATGCGTTTTCTGGAAGCTTGCAATGGACACTGTGTACTTCTGAAAAAGAAAAATGCTAAGCAGCGAGAACAAGTGGTGATTATGCAATGCACAGCACTGAAGGAATGCAGGAAAGGGTTACTGTACAGATTTTTCATAAGATTGGCTGGTAGGAGGAGTGGGTGGAAAGAGGAGAGAGCAATTAGGTAAAAATGTTAGGCCACTCTTTTTGTTACATACTAGCAATGTTAGAGCGTTTCTCTTGACTCATTCAAGCGTACTTTACATCCAATTCTTTATGGCAATTTACATCTCTGACTCTTAGCTTTTGTTGGGTCATCAGCCTCCTTGATAGTTTGGTGAAAGCTAAGGCTCTGCTCCCCACCCTAACCCCCTGAAAAAGAAAAAACAAGTTGTATGCAATTATATCTCAACATCCACCTTTTTAACTTACTATGTCATGGGTTCCGGGTACAGAAGGGCTGATTTATAAACAGTGTATGGTTACATAAGTACTTCCCCAATTATTAGTTTGGTTTCCCCCTTCTAATTCCTTTGGTTTCGGAATCTCGATCATTGATCATTAGAAGTGGAAGGAAAGAAGGGAGCTTGGTTTGACTGTGGGCCCCACCCAGCACTAGGCTTGGTATCTCCTGGAGCCCTGAGTCCTTATGATAGCCCTGAGTGAGTTGAGGACTAGGAGTGGAGTGGAGAATACTTTTATTTAATTTAGAAATATTCAGATGGAATAAAGCTGAGGATATCTAAAGCTGCAAGTGATAAAATTTGTTATTGCCTTTGAAATGACGGGAAATAGCCTCTGTTTGACAAAATTTAGATTTTGTAATAGTTGACCCAGGAAAATGAGCTTTGATGGGAATAATAGCCATGGCGAAGATTCACTGTGGCAAAAAATCTTTGAAGTTATTGTAGATAAAGTCTTATAGAAGAAGTACATGTTTATTAAGTTTTTTGAAAAGAAATTAATTCACTCCAATGAAAATCATTTGATAACATAAAAATGAAAATGGAAAAATTACAGATGATTGACTTATATTGGATAGAAACTTGATTAAAGAATTAAATTGGCCTAATGGCATTTACCTGAGAAACAACTGCTTTGATGAAGATTCTCCAGTGCTGATTTAAATCTGATTAATGTTTGCATGTTTATAATCAAAACATATGTGGCACTGAAATGGCAGGGTCAAACTCTGGGGTCAAAGTGTCATGTTCCCTTATAGGCCCATTTTATGCAAAAATACATCATGAACACACTGTCTCCAAAATGCAAGAGTTAACTGCTGTTCCAGAAGTTAAAGCCCCATTTAAGTAATTCTGAACTTGAAAGCCCTTGATTTGAAAAAGTGATCACTTTTGAACTGCAGCTTTTGCTGTCTCGATTAAACTATGCATGTTAGAGAAGAAATAATTATTCCAGCTTCTCATTCAGGAAGAGTTGCAGATTCCTTGCCTGAGTAAGAACAATTTCTGAATTAGTGTCATCTGAATTAGTGTGTTTCAACTGGAAACGATTCTCTCTAAAATACTTGTTTGTTCTTAGGCTTGCTTTAAAAAAAATGTATTTGGTTGCAAATGAGGTTAATGGTAGTCAAATTGGACTCTCTTTCCATCCCTAAATTCGGTAACAGGCTCTGCCAGTTACTGGCTGTATGGCCTTAAACAAATTACTTAATCTTTCTAATCTTGTTTCCTCAGCCATAAATGGGAGCAGTAACACTCAGACCACAAGATTATTGCAAGGATTAAGTGAGAGGAAGACTTTAAACACCCAGGCTTAAAGTAGATGTTCAATAAATTGTAGTCTTACCAAGGCCACTATTATTAATATATTGCAAATGTTCTATGCTTACAATGTAATTACTCTAGCTGTTTAGTTTGAATGATTTGTCCCCCAGTTAGGATGCAGATTTTCCAAGACAAGAGTTAGGCCCTGTGCCTTTCTTTATTATGTCCTTTCATCCCTCTGTATCAGTCATGAGCCCTATTGGAAAACAGCGGGCTCACCCAGACTGCGTAACTGAGGTGTGCTGATTGAGGGGATTATTTGCAGAAAATTGGGCAGAGTAAGGGAGACCCAGAAGGGATGAAGAAGCGCCCTTGGGGCTAGCAACAGCAGGGAGCCTTTAGCATCCAGAGCTTAAGAGGCAGGGGAGGAGGGCCAGCCAACAAGAGCCATGGCTTTAGACAGAGAAGTACCAAACTACCAGGGACAGGAAGGGAGTCAGTAAAATAAATACTCCAACCTCTTTCGTATCCCACCCTCTGATCTCCTGCTGGTACCTCTCATTGAATGAGCCTAAGAGAAAGCCAGATGACCAGCAAGCCAAGACAGTCTATAGAAATCAACATCCCTAAACGTGAAGCAGGGAGGAGAAAGGGAGAGAGTGGCTCTGAAGAGTAACCTGGGAGTGAAGAGCAGAGCCTCCCCTGGCCTAGTTGATTAGTATAGCCGCTTTACGTATAACAGGTGCTGATAAATGTTGTGGAAGGAAAGGAATCAAAACTGATTAAAGAGTTCGTAACATGTTGACAATTCATCCTTAAATGTAGACTGAGAAAGATTCTTCATAATGGCATAGTAGTTTGGAGGTAAGTTTTGGGATTGGACCTATCCCAGTTTGAATCATGCCTTTACCCCTTCCTAACTCTATGATCAAGGGCAGTTACTAAATGACCTGGCCTCAGTTTCTTCTTAGAGAATGGGACATGAGGTTAATAGCTATGTTAAGGCTGCTTTTGAGTGAATGAGATGATGTGTATAGTAGGCTTGGCACAGAAAGAAATACTGAAGAAATGTTATCAAGTGAATTCTCAGTATCAGTAGTTCTCAACTGGGGGCAGTTTTACCCCTCAGGAACACTCTGCAACATCAAGAGACATTTTTGGTTATAACAAATGAAGAGGTGCTATTGGCATCTAGTGGATAGAAGCCAGGGATCCGACTCAACAATCGTCTATGCCCAGGACAGCCCTCCACAACACAGAACTATCTGGTCCAAGATGTCAGTGGTGCCAAGGTTGAGAAACCCTGGCCTAGAGTGTTTACATCTCTGTATCTCCATCCTTAGGCCTGCGTATTATTTGATACTGGTTCTTAAGATCCCTGATTATCATTCCCTTCTTCACTCAGTAAGTTTGAGATTTCTGTCTCCCCTCTTCCATAAAAAGATGAGGCGATATCATGTATATAGCACTTAACATCCTGTGACTTTGTCCTTCCACTATGTTACCTAAATAAATAACAAAAAAATAGAAAATCACTGCAATAGGTTGTAACCCGAACTACAACTACCCAATATTAAAGCACTTATGTCAAATACATGTTGTAGATTTGTAAAGCAACAACAGCACAGAGCTATTTCTAGGGGCATTTCAAATCACCAGGGAGCAATGTGTGGAATACACTATTTCTGCAGCTGTAATCTCTGGTGAGGCTCTTTCCTATAGGAAACAAAAGCCACAAACTCATAAAACTAATGAATCTGAAATAGGTCAGTGGAATTAAACATTAATTAAAGAGTGCCCTTAAATACAGTTTACGATTTTCCTTTCTTTATCACTTTTCCCCGCCCTTCAACTCAGTTGCATTCTACCCAGAGTTGTTGCCCTTGGCAACAGTCGACTTTCATCTTGAGAAAGTTAAGGTTATGAAAGCAGAGTACCCTTCCACCTCAAGACGGCTCTGGGTCTTCACTATTTGCTTCATTTCCTCCAACCTCAAAGGAAGGGCGATCTTTCCAGGTCTCCAATTCATTCATTCATTATTGCATTTCTACTCCAGTCCTTGGCTAAGGTAGAACAAGCAGAATGTCCCATTTCTCATACAGCATACAGTCTATGGGGGGACGGGGACGTTAATCAAGTAAGCAAACAAATTAATAAGTACTATGACCAGAGATGTTCTTTAAAAAAAAAAAAAGATTTTTAAAATTTATTTGAGAGAGAGAGAATGAGTGGGAGGGAAGAACAGACGGAGAAGGAGAAGCAGACTCCCTGCTGAGCAGGGAGCCCCACGCAGGGCTTGATCCCAGGACCCTGAGATCATGACCTGAGCCGAAGACCGACACTCAAACAACTGAGCTACTCAGGCACCCCAAGAGATTGAAATTATTCTGAAAGCAGTGGGGAAAATGCATGTATTTTAAGCTGGGCAGCAATTTATTTATTTATTTATTTATTTATTTATTTATTTTAAAGATTTTATTTATTTATTCGACAGAGATAGAGACAGCCAGAGAGAGAGGGAACACAAGCAGGGGGAGTGGGAGAGGAAGAAGCAGGCTCATAGCAGAGGAGCCTGATGTGGGGCTCGATCCCGTAACACCGGGATCACGCCCTGAGCCGAAGGCAGACGCTTAACCGCTGTGCCACCCAGGCGCCCCTGGGCAGCAATTTAATGTTTCTTAACATTTAATGTGCATTGTCTGTGAGCTGAGAGCACCTTATAGATGGTAACTTATTTAATACTCACACCCACCTTGTGAAATAAGAGCTATAATTATACCCACTTTTACAGATGAGCAAACAGAGGCACAAGGAGCTTAAGAAACCCAAGGTCACACAGCTATATCAGGGTTTCTCAACGTCATTGCAATTGACCTGGGGCAGGGCTGGGGAGAGAAGGGCTACAGGGTTGACTGTAGGATGTTTGGCAGCTACACTACCCTCTACCCACCAGATGCCCGTAGCAGCCTCCTCTCTCCCACCATTTGTGACAACCAAAAACATGTCCAGACTTAGTCAGATGTCCCTTGGGAGGAAGGGAGCAAAATCATCCCTGGTTGAGAACCCCTGCTTTATAGAAAAATGAAAAAATTAAAATACCTCAAATCCCATCACCCAGTATGACTGTGCTGATAACTTCCAGACTCCTTTCTAAGCTCTCTCTGCATTTGCTTCAAAACATGGTTCTTGGAAAGATCAACCACCTCAGAGCAATGGTTCCCTTCTTTCCCAGCTAGTGGGTACGTGAACTCCATGGATCTACCCACTCATCAATCACTCAGCAAGAGCAGTGATGGGGAGTTGTGTGGCTCAGCTTTCCTGAGCATTAAAACAGTTCTTGCAGAACTGTGGAAGAGTGGAAATGTGGGAGTCAAAGCAGGTCATGGAGGAACCCAGTGCTCTTTGCTTCCTAGCCCTCTCCATCCGTGAGGGTTCTTCTTGCTCATCTTAGAAGCCCGCTCAGCACTACCCAGTACCCTAACTCACAACTAGTGCCTCTTAGCAGTGCAGAACTGTGGATGGTGATGACCAAGTTTGGGGACACAGAAGAAGTGCATCCTTTCTTTGGGCAGCACTCTGGACCAGAGGATGGTGGGAAAGGGAAGGATGGCTATACCTTACTTTTGGAACTAATGATATACCATAGTGAGCTAGCTTCATATTCTTGATTTGAAAATTGTGAGGGTGCCTAACATGAATGTCACTTAATAAGTGGCCAAAAATATTGATTCATTTTATTTGATTCATTCAGCATCTGAGATGTCAAGGGGGGTGTTTTGAGTCCTTTCCATTTTACCCAAGGTCTCTAACTGTACCACCATCAAAAGAATAGCAGCCAAAGATTTAATGATTCATTCAGTGAAAATGCATTGGGTATTTGTCATGGTCTAGCCTCTGCATTCTCTGTCCTCATGGAATTTAAGGTGTTGGGAGGAGAGAGAAGCCAATCAAGGAATCACACGAATAAATGTCAAGTGACAATTCCGACCATGACTTTGAAGGGGAAGGTGCTCTTAGGGGGATTGGGGAGGTTTGACCTAGTCTTGGAGTGAGGGGAGTAGGAAACTGCTCAGTGGATATGAAGCTGTTCAGGGATATGAAGAATGAATAGACATGAATTAGGTGAAGAAGGTCAAGACAAGTAAAGCCCTCCAGGCAGAGAACATATGCAAAGCCAGGCAGGCTGACTGACTTTATCTCAAGACGCCCAGGGTTGTGTGTTTTACAGGTGTCTAGGTTTGGTTGTGTGCACGTGTGTGCACGTGTGCCTTAATTTGGCATCACTGGCCACGGCCCACACTGCGTAATAGTAGGTTATATTCAGAATGCATGTGTCCTGTAGTTGAATCATGTTTAATTTCCACTGATACATATTATTTGTTTACACAGGCTAGACTTCTGTTGTTTAGCTCCACTTCGGAGGGTAAATTTGCCAATTTGTATCTTTATCTTCATGAAAGCCTCACTGGATGGAAAATCCTGTGTTAACACAAGCAAAGTGTGATGCGAGAGTGATGGCTACAAGATTGTGCCCAACAAAACAAATAATGATAAAGAGGAAACAATCAGGATCCAGGACACTCTAGACAGGCTAGATGATCAAAATTGGAAGGAGTATGACATTGTGGAAAGAACATAAATTTTGAGGTCAAAACCACCCAAATGCAAATCTTTGCTTCACTTCCCTTGTAACCCTGAACAAATTTCATTTGACTGAGCCTGCTTTCTTATCTGTAAAATGGGGTAATGACACCTACTTTATAGGATCAATGTGAAAGTAAAGATGATTTATGAAAAACTCCTTGCACATTATTGGCACTAAGTAAATGGTAGCTAGCAGTATCGTGATTAATATGATGAAGTTGGAACTCCCGGATTTTAATCATTCAGAACTTCATTTAGGTGTCCATAGCAACACAGGAAAGTTACATGACTTGATTGTGTGAATGTAGTAAAAGCATAGAAATTCCTTGGGCAAGACAAGATTATCTGGGAAGTTAGGCATAAAAGAAAATGTTTTACTCATGTCTTCATTGAGACCTCACCGGACAATATAGAAGACAATATCTTTAACCTCATCCCCATGGCAAATAAATATAAATTCTATGCATTTAATTCTTCTTTAATCTTTCAGAGTAAGCAAAAGTCATAAAGCCAAAAAGCAGCTGTTGGCAGGGATTATTTTTAATTCATCCGAACATCTGCCAAAAAATTCTTACATCAGTGGTATGTATTAAGTAGATCATTTATTCTTTCTTTTTTTCAATTTTTTATTTAAGAGGCACACACTTAAGTAGTGTTCATGTTCTCAGTTAAACATCTAAGAAAGTCGTTGAGGTATGTCTTATAATGCCTCTTTTATGGATGACGTCCTCAAGGTTCACAGTCCAGGATTAGTAACAGATGGATTGAGGATGTGAACCAAGGTCCATTTAACTCATTTGATGCCAGCCTCATCCTCTACCCCAGCCTACCACCTTAACAAATATAGCTAGACTATGTGTTCCCCTGATGGGAAAAACAAGGGCCTTACATACAAATAGAAAGAAGGGAAATTAAATTGGGGGCTCTAGGTCTAACATTGTTTTATTGCTGAGACATCAAGGAAGAATGTTTTGTAAATGAGTTTTCTGGGATTGATGTTTTAATCTTTTTGTTGTTGTTCTGGTTTATTCCAAATCATTTAACTAAAATGACATAGATAAAAAGGATATTAAGAAACACATTCAACAAGATCATGGCAGTGCAATATATATACGAAATTGCACGGATGGCTTCATGTTGAACTCTGTGCCTTCAAAACAAGCAGAAATAAATGGACCTGTTTATATTAATGAGGAAAGCACAAATCTGCAATTTGTAACTTAACTGTAAGTCTACATAATCAATCAGGTTAACTAATGTCCAGTAAACACACTCAAAGTTAACTGGCATTTAAAATCTCTTCCCAATAAGGGGTGCTTGGGTGGCTCAGTTGTTTAAGCCACTGACCCTTGATTTCAGCTCAGGTCATGATCTCAGGCTCTGTGTTGGGTGTAGAGCTGCTTAAGATTCTCTCTCTCTCCCTCTCCCTTGCCTGCCCCTGATCCCCCTACCCCCTGTGTGCTCACTCTAAATAAATAAATAAATAAATAAACAAATAAATAAATAAATAAATAATAAATAAATAGAATATCTTCCCAGTTCATTTAATTTTCATTTTTTACATGATTCTTAGTATTATAAATTAGTCCATATACTAAAGTGATTAGTGCCTTCAAAGGGGGTGGTACCCCTGAATCATACAAGGAGCTTCACTTAGGATAAAGTCCTTAATATTTGCTTTCAACATTTTTTTCACTCAAAAGACTGATGATGGTGATGATGATGATGATGCTGCTGATGATGATGATTGTCAAGAACTGTGAAGGGCCTGAGATTTGACTCTATTTGAAAGCTAACAAGTTAACTTGCCAGAGATTTACAGATGCTGGCAGATGACACAAAATTCCTGTGTTAATGGCTAAAGACTTTCCTACTCACGGCACAGCAGGGGACATATGCTTCCTATTTATACTAGTTCCCCATGTTTTCTGAGTCTACTGAGGGTGACATGGAGGAGCCCAGGTCAATACTTCATTGGGTCTATGTGACAGCTGAGGAGCCCCAAGCTTGGAAACCCCAACCTTGTAAGGTGTTGCTAGCAAACCTCCCCAAACTCTGACCTGGAGGGAGCTGGTATCTTCATTAGTCTGTTCAGGAAACAAATCTTCCCTACACCCTGCCGTGAAACACTATCTCTTTCTTCCAAAATATAGACACCCTCAAAAGGGGAATCAAGAACAAAAGTGGTCACAAGAATCACAGAAACACCTTGGAGAGTCACTTCCCAACAATGGTGATGATGGCGGTGGCACTGGTGGTGGCTAACATTTATTGAGCTCCCATTTCCCATTGGGCCGAGCCCTTTATATACATAATCTCATTCTACCCTCATGACAACCCTAGAAATACATAGCATTATTCGTGTTTATACATAAATATAGTAGAGACTCAAACAGGTTTAGCAACGTTCCCAAGGTCACATGTGCTGAAAATGGCAGAGCCAATACTTGAATATAGGTCTCTTTGACTCCAGAATCTGTATCCTCACCCCTAACATGATCTTGCTGCTTTACAAAATACACTTACACCTGAGTATTTCCCATGGAAGAAACAAGTTGCTATATAAAAATAGAAAGAATTTAGATTGGGTCTGTAAAGGTATAATCTTTTTTCTTACCAAGATGTCAAGGAAGAGTGTTTCACAAGTGAACTTACTGGGAGAGCAGGTGACAGAGTGCAGATCTGAAGCTAGGAAGTCTGTCTCCGGAGTTGGAGCACTTCACCACCAGGCTATATAACGACCACTGGACAGATGAATCCTTAGTTACAAAAGCCAGAGTCCTGAATTAACTCTCAGCAACTACCCCCCTTATTTGGCACTTCAACCTTTTATTTAAGAAATGCATGGTCCCTCAAAGCATGAGGGTAAAGTGTTGTCAGCAATGGTGTGAAGTGCTGCTGCTCTTTTCACAGAGAACATGGGCAGTTTAGAAATACATGACCCATATGGGCTGTCCAGACATGGACCATTGTAGCAGGATGCTGGGAAATGACAAGCAGCCAACTTGGGTGAGCAAGTCTATAGGGTGACACCAGCAGTGGCTTGTGAGTTAATGCTAAAATATCTTCTGATATCTAGAAAGACTCATAGCACTGGATTCTCTGTCAGCAGCTGGGAGACTGTGATACTTTAAAAGCCAGGGCAGGTATTCATTCAGCAAATTCTTATGGAATATCTACTATGTGTGAGATTTTTGTTCCTATTCTGGTGTAAGTTCTGACAAGCCAGCCTATTGTTAGAATACAAAGTGATTAAAATACAATGGAAAAATGTAGGGAAAAGCTGAGTGGAAGTTTTAATGGAAGAATATAGGGAAATGTAACTAACATATCCCAGGGACATAGTGGGGAGCTTCACATGGGTAACGCTTGGACTGAACTTTAAAAAGTGAGTGGAAATTTGATATCCCTGTTTATGTCATTCGTTTCACTTACCAAGTTAGGAATGTTTAATGTATTTAACACTTACTTGTATATTGTCTACCTCCCATGTAGTCACAGTTCCGAGAATAGCCCCAGACACACAGTAGATGCTCAGGATTTGTAGAATGAATGAATGTTAAATATGAAGTTTTGCTTATATTCTTTGTGATGGCGTTTTAAAAAATACATACGTGCATTTTGCAGTCCCCAAAGAGTCTTGTTATAAGTAACTTGCAGGAAACCTTTTAAATTTGCCTTCATGGCAATATCTTTCTTATATACAAGACAGGAGAAAAGTGAAATGAGAATTGATAGGCTGATTCATTCATTATTCAATGTTTTTTGAGCATCTCCTACATGCAAAATGCTGGATGTTGAGGGTCATGTAGAAGCCAACAACTTGACTGCTATCCGTGAGAAAATCAAGCATAGCCATGGGACACAGTTTGCAGGCACACCATATAAGAAAGAACAAACTGAAAAATAAAACTGAAAAAAAAAATGTATGGAGTTAAAAGGCTATTTTTTTGGACATCCCCTGCAGAAAAACCACTACCTCAAATTTTGGTTTTCTGGGAGGAAAATTTTTGGTTTGGATAATACAGATTCGCTCTGTACATAATTGATTTCCCCAGACTGTTTCCCACCCTCATCTTTACTTCTATTTTTCTCTTAGAATAAAGGAAAAATTATGCCATTGGTGAAATTGTTAATATAAGCAGGCTTACAGTTTCAAGAAAAATGATGAGTTCAACTTAGAATTATGCCAGGGTTTATTTAATTGGTAGGTGATCCCTAACTACTAAATGAATGGGAACGAGTGTTGCCGCAGCAATGGTTTGTTTTATTCAAAGAATTTCCGTCACACATCTTTTTGATTCCAATGTTCTCTTCATTTATTCAAATCTTATTTTTTTTCCTCTGCAGCACTGAAGCATACAAGTTTATTAAGTAGTCTAGCTTATTCTCAAAATATGCTGATCCTGAGTGGTTATAAAATATTTATGCAGGTCATTTAAGTTGAATCAGAAATGGTTTCCAATCAGAGTGAAATCATCTTTTAGTTTAAGCAAATGATGCCAGTGTAAAAAAAGAGTTGCAATTATGTTCATGCCTAGACTCTGTCTGCTATACGCCTGCTGCAGAACAAATTTTAATGTCTTTTTAACACAGCATTTGTCTTCTTATGTAACTCCTTCTTGGACTTCATTGCTCCTTCTTTCGACTTGACCAAGTGTGAATTGCTGCTCTTTGGGAGCTCAAGGAAAGGAAGATTTAAGGTTGCTTCTTAAAAACCCAAAGAACTGAATACCTTCCCTGGAGATTTACTCTCCTGAATAAAACCTTCAGTAGTTCCCCATTGCTTAAAGGATCAAGTTCAAGCTTTGTAGTACATGATTTATGACTGCCCATGGTCAGGCCCATGCCATCCCTTTGTAGGCTTGACCATCTAATACTGAGCCACTTAGTTTTTCTACCATCATGATCTCTGTGCCCTTGTTCATGCTGTTCCTTCTACCTGGAATAGCTGTCCCAAATTTCTTTAATTGACTCCCACTTGTCTTGCAAAAATTGGCTTCTCTTTCATGTCCTGCAAGAAGTATACCCTGTACCCCCACCCACTGCACAGGTTTGGCTAAGAGTCCCCTGTACTCTTTTATACCAATGGTAGACAGAACCTTCTGTTGAAATCATCTACCTCGCCCAGTAGACTAAAACTTCCACAAGGGCCACAACGTATTTTATTCATCTTTGTGCCCCAGTGTCTGGCAATTTGTGGGCATTCAATAAACATTTGTTGAATGAATAAATCAATGCATGAGGGGCCATGAGGAAGAGGATGAAATGGGAAGTTAATGAAGTAGAAAAGGCCATAAAATATAATTTTAGGGAGGCAAGAAGACAGATCTGAGGGATACAGCTAATGCAGAGAGGCACATTTATGTACTTTTGTTTTGTTTTTTTTTTTTTTAAAGATTTTATTTATTTATTCGACAGAGATAGAGACAGCCAGCGAGAGAGGGAACACAAGCAGGGGGAGTGGGAGAGGAAGAAGCAGGCTCATAGCGGAAGAGCCTGATGTGGGGCTCGATCCCATAACACCGGGATCACGCCCTGAGCCGACGGCAGACACTTAACCGCTGTGCCACCCAGGCGCCCCACATTTATGTACTTTTGAAACAATGTTTATTGAACATCCATGTGCTAATATAGGAAGTGCAGTGATGAACAAGAAAAAAAAAGACCCTAATTCATGGACATATAGGACATATACCTAGATTATTAAAAATAAATAAATAATAAATGCTATGAAGAAATAAAGTGAGGGTAATAAAAGGGTGGTGGGGGAGAGGTTGAGATTGGATGGGCAGAGCAGGAAGAAGATTTTGAAGATGATGCCTGAAGGGTAAAAAGAGAAGCTCACTTTGCCAAGAGTTGATGAGAGGGGGTTCTAGCATGTGCAAAGGCCCTGAGGTGGGACAAAGTTCAAGATTTTGAGTAAAAGATGTTCTATCATTTTATGTAAGTCAGGTTGGGGAAGTGAAGGGCCTGAGTTCAGAAGGAAGATGGTCCATAAAAATAAGGGTGGCTTGTCAGTAACTCTAAGACAGAGGACTCAGAAACCCCCAGAGAAAGGATCCCTTCCAGCCTATGAGGCTCTGGCAGGGAGATAAGCATTTGAAGGAGAGCCCTCCCCCCCTCCCGGCTAATTACCGGCATCCACATTTCATAAACTGATGTGCAAAAGAGGAAGGGAGAAATTAGATTTTGAAAAATTCTTCACCTAAACTTCAGAGACCAGAACATTCATTAGGAAGGGCTCTTGAATTCTTTACCACTTTCCCCAGCCTTGTAAACACAAACCACAGACTTTCTAGGCCACAAAATATCAGCAGGGACCTCCGTTCCCTAGAAAGCGACAGGTAATGGCATCAGAGACGTTAGCAATGGTTTCTTCTCAATTTTTCATTACTGTTCAGCATAACTGTAATAACAATAAAAACTAATAGCATCGATTACTTATGCCACTGACGACGCCAAGCAACTCAGCACAATGGTTAACACATGGCCTCTGGAGTTAGACTCCCTGAGTTCAAATACTACCTCCTGCACTTACAGTTCTGTGGCTTTTGGCAGGTTACCAAGTACATGTGACTTCATCTCCTCATCTCTAACATGGGGGAGAAGGGAATATTAGTGCGGTCCAGTGGCCCATTGTGAGGAGTAATTAGGCCATATATGAAAAGTGCTTCCAACAGCTGTTCCACACATGCTGATGTAAATACAAGCTTCTATCACGAACTTACTTATCACAACCACCCATCAGGTGAGTAAGATCGTTATCCCCATTCTGTATACGAGCAAACTTCAGAGGCTTTATGTGACCTGCTAGTTGGTGGGAGAGCTGGCATTTGAACCAGACTGACTTCAGAGCACAAGCTCTTAATCCTTGCTCTATCATATTTTTTATTTACATTAGAGTTAACATTTGGGTTGCCAACTAGCCCATTTATTCATACGTTCATTTTGGCAGATTTTACTTTTAAGTTTTGTTTGTTTGTGGGGCATAAAGAAAAAGGGGGCATACGTGTGCCGGAATCTTTGGTAGCCCACTTCCAAGGGTCTTGGGTTGCACTCAGGCTTCTGGTCTCTGGGGCAGCCCAGAATGCTCCACAGCCCCATTCAATAAATTAGGTGTTAACTGGAGCCCCTGCTTTTCCAAGACTTTTGCACAGTATTAGCTGCACTTTATAATAGTGATTCTGAGAAGCAAAATTCTCAAACACGCATGCACACACACACACACCTGAGTACTCAGGATGGTTTCCGTTTTTTCTTTCATTTCCTCTGAAAATGGTAAATCCATAAACATATCTGTTGAAATTCTTCAAAAACTAGATTAACCACCCTCAGAAAATAATGCAACACCTGATCAATAGGAGATAACCACATTTTCTGTAGCCAAGGTCAGGATGCGTCAAGGGAAGGGTCCCCTGTTGTTCGGCACAGTCATTCTCTGGCAGTGGTGTGTGTCAAAAGGTCTGTGTTCTGGGTTCACAGTAATGCTGGCAAGTGAAAAAAGGATGGTTAATGGGATGGTCTGCTGCATATAGTAGCTCAAATGAGGAATTTTGTTCTCCAGTCTCTTCCATAATTTTTAATTCAGCTCATGGATAAGTTTGGTCAGCAGCACCAGAGAAACTGATTCTGGGGGGCACGTGGCTGACTCAGTTGGAAGAGCATGGGACTCTTGATCTTGGTGTCTCTACACCATGTTGGGTGTAGAGATTACTAAAATAAGTAAACAGAAATAAACTAAAAAAAAAAAAAAAAAACAAACCCTGATTCTGTATAATTCAGGTCTGTGTTGGATGTTTTCCAAGAAGATTCAGTTACAGAGAATCCAGAAGGAGCCTGCTTTATAAGGAGAACGATTTCACCCTAAACAGCAGCATTGATCCCCAAAGAAACCATAGAGGAAAACTACCAATTAATGTACTTGTTCTAAGAAATCAATTAATCAGTGATGCCATATTCTGCACCATATTCAATTTTGTGTGTTATGTTTCACTAGCATTGTAAATGCTTGTTGTCGTGAGCATTCACAAGCTCTTGCAACATTTGGTTTAAAGACTGAGCAAAGTAGGGGCAGAACTAATTTGTGAAGAAAAAGACATTTAAACACTTCCTTGACAGATAAGCTTTAGGCAGGTTTTTTTGTTGTTGTTTTTTAAGTCACTTGGCTACTGAGTTGTTTTTTAAGGTAGATGTATGTTTTGTTTTATTCATCTCTAGTGTCTTTCTAGCTTATGTTTACTGAGCTGCCACATACGTGACACTCTACTGAGTACCGTAAACGCGTCAATTCATTTTTTACCCAGCGCTGTGAGGTTGTTGTTGCTATTATTCCCATTTTACAGATAAAGAAAAGAAGGCGGAGGAAAGATTTGCGAATAGGTGGTAGAGCTGGGTGTCCAATCCAGGGAGTTGGGCTGCAGAATCCATGTTCTAAATCTCTAGACATGTTGCCTCCCAAAGTTCTCGGTAAATATTTGTTAAATAAATCACCATGTGAGCTTTAATTGGTCCTGTGGCACAGGACGTGGACTTTTAAAAATGAATAATACAGTTATTATTCACATGAATGGATTACCTGATGATATTTCACTTTGTGAAAAACTTATCCATGAACAGAGGGTCTATTTCTTTGTAATGCTGGATTTGGTAGGAGTGAGATTCCCTGAGAATGAAGGCGCAGAAGAAACCACAGTGTCTTTTTAGTATGGCCTATAGTTAATACTGTCATCTACCAAAGGATTTCATCGAAATAACTGGTTGAAGAATGTGACTCTCCTGTAGCTGCGTCTTAAGGGCCTTGATAATTAAAATAAGAACAAAAAAGACAGTTTATTGGGCACTTGCTATGTGGCAGATACATGCTAATAAGCACTTAATGTGCATTATACAATCTTTACAAACTATTTCTGTTAGAGGATGGAGAAATGTCTCAGAAAAGTGAATTGAATTGCTCATTTAGTATTGCTAGAACAGTCTGATCCCAAGCTCATGCTCTTAACTGTCCTGCTCTACCATCTAATGTCCATTCCGTTCCCTTCTCTAGTTTCCCAGCTGGGCCTAGTCCAGTGCCTGGGGCCATGGACAGATACCGGTACCTGCTGACTGATTGAAAGATCAGTGAGTTCTTGATTGACAGCTGGAATGAAATGGAAATCTGAACAGTTGTCTCTAGAGTAATGCTTCTTGTAAGTCAATTTGTGTATGAATCACCTGGGGGATCTTATAAAAATGCAGATTCTGGTCCAGTAGGTTTCAGGTAGGGAATGAGGTTCTCCCTTTCTTTCTTTCTTTCTTTCTTTCTTTCTTTCTTTCTTTCTTTCTTTCTTTCTTTCTTTTTAAGATCTTATTTATTTACTTATTTGAGAGGGAGAGAGCACGCAAGTGAGCACAAGGGGTGGAGGGAGCAGAGGGAGAAGCAGACTCCCCGCTGAGCAGGGAGCCCAATGAGGCTCGGTCCCAGGACCCCGGGATCATGACCTGAGCCAAAGGCAGAGGCTTAACCAACTGAGCCACCCAGGTGCCCTGAGGTCCTCCATTTCTAATCAGCTCCCAGGAAACGTTGATGCTGCTGGCCTGTGCACCACACTGTGCACTGCAACACTCCAACCACAGCTATCTAGTGTGGTAGCCACAAGCCCCGTGTAGCTATTCGTTACAACTATTAAATTTAAAATCCAGGTTCTCAGTCACACTAGTGACATTTTCAAGTGTTAAAAAGCCACTTGTGGCTATTGTCTACCATGTTACTTCCATCATCACAAAAAAGTCCTATTGGACCGCATTGCTATAGGATATTCAGTTAATATAGAAAAATAACCCATTTTAAGAGTCCCAAATACATTCATATGTCATATCATTGGCCTAAAAAAATGTTTCTTTTCTCATCATTTTATAGGCTATCCTCTCCATACATTAGATACCCAAATCTTTGATGAGAAATGGCAGTGTTGCACGAATAATATTGATAAATACATTTACTTTTTTTTTTTTTTTTTTTTTTTTTTTTTTTTTTACTTAGGATCCAAAACCTGTGCTTGAGAAAAAACACACTTTTTGGTTTTGGTTTTAAGAAAACAAGCCAGAGGACTGTCACAACTCCAAAAGCACCAGAACTTTATTAAAATTGTTCTAATGACACTCAGGAGACATATGAGAGTATATCTGCAAACCCAGCACTCTCTGGTTTAATTAACCTATAAACTTCTAAGGCCTATTATGTGTTAGGTACTATTCTAGGCTCTGCAGATAGAACCTTGAATAAAGAAGCCACAGTCCACGTAAAAAAAAAAAAAAAAAAAAAAAAAAAAAAAAGAAGCCACAGTCCATAACCTCAGGGAGGTTATCCTAATGTTTTCTTTTACATGCATGAGTGTAAGCCTTCTGGAGGGGACTTTGAAAATTTGCATCAGAATGCTTAAAATCTTTTAAAACGTTTGACTAAGCAGTTCCACTCTTAGGAATTTATCCTAAAGAAAGTTACGTTAATTTTTCCTACATTGAAGTTTATTACAGGGTTGTTTATAATAAATAAGAAAGCAAAACATAAATGTTGATCAATTTTGATTCACATGAATAAATTTTGATATTACCACACAATGGCAATATTACTTAAGCCACTAGAAATGATTTAGAACCTTATATAATGATTTGGGAAAATGTGCATGATATTGCAAAGGAGTATGTGATGTGTGTGTGTGTGTGTGTGTGTGTGTGTGTGTGTGTGATGTATATTTTTATACATCATACACAGAAAAATAAGGCTACATAATCATCAAATTTATAGTAGTGTCTCTGAGTAAATGCACTGATCTAAATAAATTTCATTCTTTTTTCTTATTTGTATTTTCTAAATTTCTATAATGAATAGGTACCATTGATACAAAAAAGATATAACTTTATAAATCCTGTAGCCCTATTTGTTTCCATTCCAGGCAATTTGTTTCTGATGTCTAATGTCTCCATGTAAATCTTTGACAGGATGCAAAGAAATGTAAGTAAAAAGTGTTATATTTTAGTGATCACTATGTCATTTAGTCATAGATAATCCAGTGGGGAAAAAGAAAACTAGATTCACAGCAGTTCAGCAAATATCACTGTATATTTAACACCAGCTCTAACTAGCATCTACTGCAAATTACATCTCTTCTTTGAGCCTTTATTTACCCATCTGCAAAATGGGAGGATTGGACAAAATGATTTTTACGCTCAAAGAATGAAACCCACTGGGGCAAATAAGTCTGCGCAAAATACTACTGAATTTAGGAAAAACAATGAAAACATTAACAGGTGTGCCATCTCCGGTATAAGTGCTTTTTAGTGTCTGCTGACTGGGCTTACACACTCCACCTCTTTTTAGAGAAGTGTAATGGGGTTATTAAAAAGATAGGCTTTGGGTTGGAACTTGGCATCTGTTATCCTGGCTCTGTGACTTTGGGCATATTTCTCAGTCTCCCCAGGTCTTGTTTTCCTCATTGATTAATAGCAGTGCCCACTTCTCAGGTTTGGCAAGAAAAGCCCCTGAGACAGTGCACTTAAGCTCTGAGCACCAAATCTAGCTTCAGAATGAACACTTGGTAAGTAAGTGGTGGCCATTGTCACCAGAACTTCGTGAACACCAGTGATTGAGAACTGAATGTGTACAGTTTTATGTTCCCATGGTTCTATTTTATGGACTTGACATTTTTTTCCAAATTCTAAGAGATTAGTGTATTAGATTTTGCTGAGCTTACCACTTGGGGAAAGCTTTCAGCAGATTTTATTGAGCCATTTTCCACTTGGAGAAAATAAAACCCAAAGTTGCATAGCAAATGCTTCTGGCATGCCAGAGATCCAGAAAAATGTTGGAACTAGAACGATAACCAAAGACCTCTGTGCTCACTGCAAAGCATCAGACTACTTCATGATAATCAGATAAATAGTGCTGGCAATAATAATGATCATCACAGTACTCATAAATGCTTGCATAAAATGAGTGTTTATTTTTGGTCAGGAAGTCTGCATTTATATGTATTATCTTATTTAATCCTCACAATAACCATAAGGGTAAGTGATATTAATCCATAGATGCTGAGAGTTTATTAATTTGCCCAGGATAACATAGTGGAAACCATAGAGTTGTTCTATCTGGAGCCCAGACCTGTGCTTCAAACCACCACAATCTGCCCTGCGAAACTAACTATTCAGAAGTGAGTCCCGTTCTCAGCAGAAGTCAGTGAGAACATATTTTCTGATCATTGGAATGACTGCCAAATCACCAGGATTGAATATGTAGCCAGATCAATATTACAACCTAAATTTGTTTCCTATTTGTAGTGCTCCTGAAGATCAGTAAAAAATACCCGAAGCCACAAGTCTTTCAAATTTGAAGTTCAGTGGAATTTATTTTTAAAGTCCTCTTTTTAAAGTCATCTGAATGAAATCCTGCTTTCCTTTGTAAGAGGAGATTTATTTTGCCTGTATTCATTAGCTCTCTGGTTGAGTACACAGAGAGGAACAAAACAGCAGATTATTCAAATAAATAAGTCATCTGATTGAAAGCACACTAATAACCTTGTTATTTAAGAGAGGCCCTGCCTGCAGGAAAGTCTCTTTAGCAACAAGTCATGTCATTGAATCAGGAGCTAGAACAGGGACTAAAGTACACATGCAATGGC
Source organism: Ursus arctos (assembly GCF_023065955.2). NCBI lineage: Eukaryota > Metazoa > Chordata > Mammalia > Carnivora > Ursidae > Ursus > Ursus arctos. The sequence goes on along the minus strand of NW_026622808.1, from coordinate 44,148,287 downwards.
TTGGCAGAACTTTAAAATGCAGTTCTGTGGGTCTTCCAGGTCATTCTGATAGGTCTTTAAAATACATGGATTGAGGGCATGAATCTTATTCAAGTGGACATTGAGAAATAAGTCATTTTCCATGAGTCACCATCTTCCGACATATCTCCACCATAAAGTGCGTACTTGCCTCAACTTCTTCTTCATTCAGTTGGTTCTAATTGAAGGAAATCTGGGGAGACAGAAACCATGTGAAGCAGCTGCATAAGCAGAACCTGAGCGGAAGCCGGGGAAAGAATATGTATGGTAACAAATGCAGGGCCCTGTCTGATTTCTTCCAAGGGCCTCTTATTTATCACTCATACACCTTGTAAACAAATTAAGGGAGCTAACTAGTGAGGAAAGGTTTTGCAACCTCTGCCCTGCCATTATCTTGGAGCTGACTCCGTGTGGTGTGCCCCATGTCATTCAAGTGAGCCTTGAGGGACACCTGACCTAGTTGAGCAGCCATGCCTTTAATAAAACTGCCAAAATAAGTTATGGAATTTCTTATACAACTGTGAGATTCCCTCAAAGACACACTGAAGGTTACTGGAGTTTTATTATTTAGAGCATACCTTGGGTGGTAGTGACCAGACAGCTGGGTGACTTTGTGGTGATGACCATGATGACCATTGATGATGAGAGCACCTGACACTTGGGTATACCTACTATGTGCCAAGAAGAGAACTACAATTGTGTACATTTTCTCATTTAGTATTTACAATAATCCTGATAGAGATACTATTAATGTACCTATTTTATAGACAAAGTGAAGCTTAGAGAAGCCAGGTTTTTGTCCAAAGGCCATGTATCTAGTGAGCAATGGATCCAGAATTCCAACTCAAACTGTCTGATTCCAAAATGAGGACCCTTAATCACTATATCCATGGTCTTCAGACATTTTATGACACATGCCCATCAGTAAAACATTTTGAGGACACTCCCTCTGTTTTTATTTCTTAATAATTAATTCTATACTAGTATACTGTATACATAATAATATATATAAGGAATAAATTAAGGATGAAACAAAGATGAAATAATGCTTGATGTTGTTATATTTATTAATGGAACAAAGTATTTCTGATCCCATGAAAAGATAATTATAATTAATGTTTTGGTGAAAGTAATATGCTTAAATATGCTTCAGTATTTTTAAAAATTTTTGTTCAGTGTGTTTGGATTGGTAACTCAAAGGCCCAGTTCTGAGTTTTTTCCATTACTTGGTCGTACCTAGCAAAGATTCGTTAAAAAGATGCTTAGATCCACATGGGGCATCACTGGCTGCACATTTGAAATCAAGATATCCATGTTTCAGTTATATATACCAATTACGCAAGGATTTTTGTTGAAATCCAGTTAGTAAATTGCTCTTTCCCAATGCCAGTCTTTTGTTCTTCAACAAATGTTATTATATCTTCATATTTCTAAAAAATTTGTTTAAAACTTACAAAAACTGTTATTTCAAAACCTCTGAAAACAGATTAATCAGGTTTATAAAATTGTTTCCAATATTTTAAAGAGATTTTCATAGGTCCATCAAGTATATGGATACATCCTGACATCACACAATAAAAGAATCATTTCTCAAACCATTTCTGCTTTCAAATTGCTTTCTTCAGAACATCAGTTTTTAAGGGTTTGTCTTTATGTTCTAGATGCTTGGTTTTTATACGTCTTGCTAATTGTGATGGCTTCATATCATTAGCTAATGTCTCATGACTGTATGCATAGAGCATGGTTCAGTGTTGATGATTATCCATATATCAAATATTTTTCCTCATAATTTTAAAATGGGGAGAGCTGATAGTTTGATAAATTTGAGAAGCTGATCTTTGTTTTTACCTTGTAATATGGCTGATGAGGAGTAAGAGTGGCAGTGTTGATTCTGCCATTTTTCTACTCACTATGCCCATCCCGTTATCATCAGCTTAACCACCCCAGACAGGGATGGGTGGTGGGAAGTTAATGGGTCTTTAATGGCATCACATTGCATTCTTTGTATGGGTTCTGTCGGTTTGGGGAGTGGCTGGAGATCTTACTATTAAGAACTGGGTGGACTGAATTATGAACTGTAGTTCTATAGGAAGGCTACTTTGGTATCAACCAAAGAAATTGCTGGATGGCAAAAGCCAGGCTTGAGGTGTGTGACATTCAAAATTCAGTTTTTTTAAATGTTTGAAGTACAGTAAAATCACATGAAACTCGTGGTGCCGGGAGGTTGAGACTCAGCAGTATCACGGTGGTGAAGTTAAACTGCTACAAGTAACCCTGGTCACTGATATTCCCTGCCCTCATCCCAACCACCACTACCACCAGAGTGAGCTCACTCACTGGCTTTAAAAAAACTATTTCTAAATTATACAAATAGCAAACGTATATTCAAGCAGACAGGGTAGTGTAGTGAACCCTCACATACTCCTCATCCAGCTTACTAATTGTCACTTCATGGCTAATCTATAATCCTCATGCCTCCCTACTGAAATATTTTGAAGCAAATCCCAGACATAACATCATTACATCTATAAATATTTAAGTATGAATTTCCCAAATATACAAACCTGGTTATTTTGTTTGTTTTAATTGATAAAAATACATTGGTAAGTTTAATTAACTATTGACTATAAAAAGTTATTTTTGTTATTGTTTGTAAGATAACATTTCTCAGAAGACACATTTGATTTAAATGAGTTAAGATGGGGGGGAAGCAAGTTCTGGAATTAACAAAATGATATAAATTACCTAGGAATTAATCTGACAGAAGATATGTAAAGCGTTTATGAAAAAAAAAATCCATGAAACATTTCAGGACATAAAATATGAACTGAATAAGCAGGGACATACTGAGTTCTAAGTGAAAAGGCTACATGTTTGGTTATTAATATAGTGAATTGTATTGATTCATTTTCAAATGCTAAATCAACCTTCCATTCCTGGGAAAAACCCTACTTGGTCGTGATGTATTATCCTCCTATGTACATTATTTGAATTGATTTATTAAAATGCTCTAAATGGTTTGTGTCGGTAGTTGTGAGGGATGTTGGCCTTCTTTTTCTTCTCTTTGTCCCACGTTTGTATTAGGGTAATGCTGGCTTCATACAATGAGTTGGGAAGTATATCCTCTTCTTCTTTTTTCCAAGTTTGTTTATGACCTCTGTTTTTTCTTAAATGTTTGGTAAAATTTACCAGTGAAGTCATCTGGGCCTGAAATTTTCTTTCTTGGGAAGGTTTTAAATTAGGAACTAAATTTCTTTATTAGAAATACAGCTATTTAGGTAATCTAATTCTTTTTCACTGACCTTTAGTATTTTAGTAGTCTTTGAAGGAATTTATTCATTTAATATAAATTGGCAAATTTATTAAGAAATCCTCAGGTTTTTCCTTCCTGCAGATTCGCTGCTCTTACCTGTGTGGCAGCAGCCTGCTCAGTGGGAAAGGGCTGGTGGTTTTGTCTGCTGTGAGCCCTCAGGGCAGTAAACATACTGCAGAGAGACTGAAGTCAGCCCATGGATGTGGCTCCTTAGTTACCAGTTTTGTGAATACAGTAGTGTATGTCCTCTCACCCCCAGGAAAACGCGTCTCCTGCATCTCAAGTTTGCCTGTCTCTAATGGGTCTCATTCACATTAGCAGCCAGAATCATATCTCACGAAACAGATTGGACTTTGATAAGTATCAGCCCAACGTTTTCTTTTCAAGCATGTGTAAACTGAGTCCTGGAGACAGAGATCAGGACTAACACTTAGCACTTAACTGCCGAGTTCTATGATAAGTCCTTATATATTGTCAAAGTATATTTTTCCAGGGGCGCCTGGGTGGCACAGCGGTTAAGCGCCTGCCTTCGGCTCAGGGCGTGATCCCAGCGTTATGGGATCGAGCCCCACATCAGGCTCCTCCGCTATGAGCCTGCTTCTTCCTCTCCCGCTCCCCCTGCTTGTGTTCCCTCTCTCGCTGGCTGTCTCTATCTCTGTCAAATAAATAAATAAAATCTTTAAAAAAAAAAAAAAAAAAGTATATTTTTCCAGAACTTAAGAACATGACTCACATATAAATACATAATGAACATTTATCAAAGATTTATTTAACTCCTTATCGAAAGTACCAGCAACATGGAAAAGCTGGTTCAAAGAGCATTAGAGGATGAGAGGTTTAGTCAGCCAGTAAGGGAAGGCTAAAATAAGTTCACTAAGATATATTCAAAATTGATTAGTGTCCTATAGGTCAATCCAAGCTGTGTAACTTTGAAGGTTATCTTTTTTGACCAGACAGAAATCATTTGCAGCTTACCATATTCTACAAATTAATCTCCTGCTGCAGAGAGTCTGGGCCCTAATGAATAGAAACAAATAAATCAAAGAAATTTGGAGTTCTTCTGAGTAGATTTGGTAGACAATGCCCTATGTGACCACAAAACAAGACAAAACAAAACAAAAAGTGATACAGTCATCTTTTTACTTTATTTCCAAGTTTTAGATATTTTTCCTTAATAAGTTATCTAGTTTAATCTCTGAGAACCCAAGATATAAATGTATCAGTATCTCCGCTTGAAGACAAGCAGACTTTGAGGAATTAGAGCTCAAAGTCACAGAGCTCAAAGGCGGAGGAGGAGGGAAGAGCACATGGTCATCTTCATTCCCCACCTAGACTTTTTTAAAAAAAATATCCAGCTGTATTTTATGATATGTTCATTTTTCTAACTACTACTAAATACGTAGCTTCCATGTATCAGGCACTCTAATAGTGCAGAAAATTCAGTAGTGAGTGGGACAGACTCGCTTCCAGCCTTCAGGGGCCCATCATAGTAGGGAAGATGCACATTTGATAAATAAATACAAGGGTGGTGAGAATTGCAATTTTAAAGAGCCATAGATGTACAGAGCTTTATCTTGATGTTCAGAGACAGCTTCCTGGAGGAGATGACCTTTTACTTGAGTTTAATATTAAAATTGGAGTGGAAGCTGGGAGGTAAAGCATTGCAGGTGCGTGCTAAAGCTCCCCCTTGAGACCCTTTGTCCCCGAATGAATATTTCCCAGTTGCTTGATTCAAATAAGAACTCTAGATTTTCAAGAAGTGAGATGGATTTTCTTGGAGTTTCAACTTAAATTCTTCCCAGTCATGAATTATATTGTGACAAGAGATGAAGAGGAATGGGAGAAATGAGGGGAAACAGAGAAGGGAGAAAGAGGGCGACTTTTCAGTGGCGTGCTGGAACCTAGGTCTCAAGACCACATGTTACATTTCTGGGAAAGTTTTGAGCCAGATAATGTCACATTGGTAGCCTGAGATATCATGGTGGAAATATTTATATCATGGAAACCATAAAATGCTCAATCTGGGTTCTCCTCCCCTTCACACAGAGATCTGGTTGTTAGAGCTTTACTAGCACATCAGGGGGCAGCTTTCCCAGGAGGAAATGCAAAGTCAGAGGTTTATTTATCATTACAATTAACTGCTCCCTGTCTCTGCTGATTATACATTTCAAAGATTGGAAAATGCCTTTGTAGAATAAAGTACCATAAACTGTGTGCAAGGGGCTGCGGTAGCCACATACTCCAACTCTTAGTTCAGTGATGAAACCCTTCTAAATAGCCAAATGCTCTCACTGACAAGGATCTCTGCATCAAAGGGCAACCTAATCCATTTTCCAAAAGTTCCAAATAATAGAAAGTCTGTCCTCATGTTGCCTCTAAATCCTCTTTCCTGTACTTTCTATCTAATGCTAGCTTAGTCTTCTGGAACTGCATAGAAAAATCTAATCTCTGTTTCCCATAAAGTTGAGGACTATTAAAGTTGAGGACCATGTGCAAGAGACTAGGAAAATGCATTTAATCCTATATAAAAATACACCATACTTCAATTCATTCAGGAAGCAGTATTTCTTGCAGGGGCTCTCAACTTCGGCTGTGCCCCAGAGTTGTTCGTGAAGGTTCTAAATTTGTGCCCCCAGACATTCTGGGTGAGTGGATCTGTGGGACTGCGGGCATTAGTATTTTCTACAGGCTTCATGGGCAACACTGATACAAAGGCTGAACCCCCAAATGTATTGGGTCTCTTGGCTGCTATAGACCCGAGTTTTAGTGATTTAAAAAAGAAGGTTCCAGGTTGCCTGTGGCGCGGTTGGTTAGGTGTCTGACTCTTGATCTCAGCTCAGGTCTTGATCTCAGTCATGAGTTTGAGCCCTGTGTTGTAGAGCCCACTTCAAAAAAAAAAAATTCCTTTCTTTTAACAGTCTGGGGAGAAGAACAGGCATAAGACTCTATGGTTTACATTAATATTTATAGTAAATGCCAAGAGGCAGGAGATGAAGGAATTCAGAGGAAGGGTGATAGGGGAGCCATCAGAGGGAGGTGGCCTTATACAGCATTTCGATAGGCAAGTAAGGCTTAGCCAAGTGAAGAAAATGAAGGGAAAAGGAAAGGTGACATTAAGTGACATTCATAGCCCCAAAAGATGAAGCATAAGTGGAATTGTGAAGACTTGCAAAAAAATGAAAATCGCATTATTGTTAACCAACCATAGGAGCAATATTCTAGATACAACATAAAAACATACTGTTCCCTGATTGCAGACAGATATTACAAGAGATAAAAAAGGAAGTTTCTTCAAAGAGATTTCAGTAATATTCCATGCAGTCTACCTACTTGCTTACCAAGGCACGAAATAAACACTGCTTGTATCTTGATAGGACAAGTGGTCTGACTCAACTTGAAGTTCAGCCTCTTGGCTGCTTCCAAAAGGAAACGAAACTATGTTTCTGTCAGATGCAATAGGGGTAATTAAATCGTTAATACCTTTCAAATATCAGGAACACAAAATCTCATGGGAGGGAATTGAGTCAATGATCAATATCATTTTACTAAGCCAGAACACATTTGTGGGTGCAGAAAGGTCCCTGAAACCTCTGCATAACCTAGCTGGTTAATCTTGCCATGAGGTGCTGGACCTCAAAAACACCGATGGCTTGTTAATGCTTTTCTGCTTCTGAATTTCAGGACAGGTGTCAGTGGCAGGATTTTCTGTTCTCCCTTGTGCAGGCTTAGGTCTGCATTGTGTGTGCTGCTATATTTGGGTTGCTTTATAGAAAATCTGATTCCGTGTGTGTGTATGTGTGTGTGTGTGTGTAATTAATATGATTTATTTTTTGAAGCAGTTTTAAGGTTTATATAAAAATTGAGTGGAAAGTACAGAGAGTTCCCACATACCCGGTATCCCCTCTTCTCACAACAGTCCCCCGTTATTAGCATCTTGCATGACTTTGCTGCATTTGTTACGAGTGATGAGCCTGTCCTGGTACATTATTATTAACTAAAGTCCATGTTTCCGTTACTTAGGGTTTACGCTTGTGTTTTTCGTTTTTCCCAGTTGCAGAGCACCTTCTGGCTTTGTCCTATTTTTTCTCTCTGCAATTCTGGGTCGTGAATGGAGATTGTCAGAACCAGTTAAGGTCTCCACATCCCTCCAAACATTCCAGCAGCCGGAAGAATGACTGCCGATCAATCATACCTTCTCTCACTGTTTGTGACCAACAGAGCAAGGCTCTTATCTAAATCAGTTTCGGTGAAGCTCCCAGTTTCGGTTTGTGAGGTGTTACATTAGAGAATCTTCCATACCCTATTCATAGACTGCATTCAGATTTTTTCAACTTCTTTTCTGGGAATAGTTGCTACTGATAAGTTCGCTATTAAATGTCCTAAGAGACAGAATGGTGTTTGGTGATTTAGTAATTTCATATCCTGTGCTAGTCTTTTTAATCTGGGCTCCAGCCAAATGGAACTATCTGGTGTTTCATTCGCAATAGGTTGTTGTGACTTTATTTTTGGACAGCTCTCGTGTGCATGCTCAGTGCTTACCCTGAGAGCAGCCTCTAATCCTCTTTCCTCCTCTTGTTCTTCTACTCTTGTTCTTTTTATTTTTTTAGTCAGCAGAGTCTGAATTATAAATTGACAAAAGAAATTCTTACTGTGTCTCTGCAATGAGGCCCCACACTTTCTAATCTCTCTTTCTTGACTCTCTCACCCTAGAATCCCCTTCTCCTCTCCTCTCTTCTCCCACTTGCCCTGCCACTTCCTTTTCTCCCGACTTCTCTGCCAACGAGATTCTAGACACTTCAAAATCCTCCTCTCTTCAGATGTCACAGCTTGCGGGAAACATTGTCCTGATTCTACAATGAACCTGAGAACTCATTACTGTTCCCTGACCCTGCCTGCTTTCACATCACGTCCCTGCCTTGCATAAAACACTTCTGTGGTTTCCCATCCTGCTTTGAATGAAACCCGGACTCCACGCTTGGGCACAGAGGGCCCTGCACCTACCTCTCGAGGATCCGATTACACCACTCTGCCCCTGGCCAACTACCTTGCAGCATTAATAGCTGGTCAGGTTCACTGATTCACTGATTCACACTGGTTCTCAAAGTGTGGTCTGTAAACCCCGGGGGTGATTTTCCCAATTCTACTAAGACATTATTTCCTTTTCCCCAGCTGTCTTGACATTTGCACTAATGATGCGAAAGTAGTGGTGAGTAACACTTCTGGTGTCTTGGCGCAAGCCAAGCCGGTGGTGCTGGACCACACTCGTCATTCTCCTCGTAGCCGCGAGCTCACGGTTTGGAAACCGTCCCTGAGTACTCTCCGTGGTAAAGCTGTAGAAATTATTAACCGTGTTAAAGTTTGACACAAAGTACATATTCTTTTAATACTTTGTAGAATGAAATGTTAAATATACATCAAGTGCTCTGGCTGTATAATGAAGGGCAGGCAGTGGTTGTCTTGTGGAAAGGGACTTGTGTTATTGAGTTGCCAAACAGAACTCGTCTTTTTTTTTTTTTTTAACGGAACATCAATTTTACTTGAAAGAACAACTGACAGACAAACGAAGGTTATTCAAACTTAGGCATTTCCCAGATGTTTTCTGGAAAATGAATGAAGGGAGCCTGTTACTGCAAGAAAAACAACTAACAATATTTTTTTGCCAGTGATAAGATTTGAGATTTCAATCCACCACTATAAGTTTGACAGTTTTCCAACACCCAAAGACTTTTCTTGTGATACCAGTGGTGATTTTTAAGTAATATGATGTTTTACATAATGTGTAATGAAATGTGTCAATATCTGGAATATTTGCATAACTCAATGAACTAATATTTTCCATATGACCAATGTATGGAATTTAAACAAAACATGCAGGGTAAAAGATTCTTTCGAAAAGCAAGAAAGAACAGTGAATGTTAATGTAATAGTTCATTACTCTGGTTTCCAATTTCATACCACAATTAGCCTTTAAGAAAATACCACTGGTTAAACATTGATAAAATAGCAAAGAAGACTCTCCACGTTCATCTGAATGTTTAGTAAAATATTTCTCTCTTTTCCAGCAACATATCTGTGGGAGGCCAGTTTTTTTCCCTCCGTATTTCAACCAAAACAGCATATCACAACAGATTGAATGCAGAAACAGAGATGAGATTCCAACGGCCTTCTATTAATCTTTGAAGGAGATTTGCAATACTATGAAATGTTGCCATTCATTTCAGGAATATTTGTTTTGGAAAATAGAGTTATTTTCATAAAACTGAATTATTTAGATTAACAGGAAATGAATTTACTTTTAACGAATTAATAAATACTTTAATCTTTCCAGTTTTTTTTTTTAAGATTTTATTTATTTGACACAGAAAGAGACAGCCAGCGAGAGAGGGAACACAAGCAGGGGGAGTGGGAGAGGAAGAAGCAGGCTCCCAGCAGAGCAGGGAGCCCAACGTGGGGCTCAATCCCAGGACTCTGGGATCACACCCCGAGCCAAAGGCAGACGCTTAACAACTGAGCCACCCAGGTGCCCCTAATCTTCCCAGTTTTAGTATCTATTACAGTACATCTCAATAGACATGACTGTATAAACAAAAGCTCTTTGTAGTCTTCAATAAATTTTAAGAGTGTAAGGAAACTTGAAACCAAGATATTTGAGAACTGCAGCCACTAGAACACTTCTTAATGAGGACTTTGGGCCTAAAACTCCATGTTTGACCACCTGTCAGAAGAATCTAGGGGAATATTGCCCAAGTTTCTCCAAATTGGAAGAGTATATATATATATATATATATATTTTTTTTTTACATGTATTTTGTTCCGTGGTAGGACATGTGATCCAACTTTTCAGATGCTCTGCGGTCTGTGTGTAGGGATTTCTTGCTCCTGTTCTTTTTCTCATCTCTATCCTTTTTCTCCTCTCATCCCATCTCTAATCCAGCTGTTATCCTGACTCAGTTTCTAGATTCAATTTTCTTAATATTTTTTCTTCATCTACTAAATAAGTGTTTTCTGAGAGAATCCCAGCATAGCCAATGTTTAATGTTGTCTACAAGGCCACTTTCCTCTCGGTCATAGAACCCTCTCTTGTGTCTTTTCTGAACAAACTGGTCTTTAGGAATAACCAGGCTAGTGAGTCTCTTTATTACTTAATGATTGAAGAATTCAGAGTTAGTTTTTAAAAAGTAGTAACTACCTTAAAGATATTCAGCAGCTGCTCTTCTAAAAAAATTTTTTTAATGACCAAGAATTTTTATAGATTTTAAATTCTTTTCTGCAGAAGTACTTCCTAAAATGTGCTGGATATATGCAAGGTGATAGTACCTATCTATTTTAACTCTAGCTAGCACATAAAGCCTATGATTTCACAGATATCATTCCATAGAACAAGTTTCAGTTTAAAAAAAAATGAAGTGGCTTGCAATATATTCAAGGCAAAATATAAAGTAAATCGTAGTATGGTTGGTATATGGAGAGGGTGTTACTTGAATGGCTGAATTTGGGGAAACCATGTTGCAAAGAGAAGTTCCAGGTTATAGCTTATTATCACCTCTCCCACCTTTAGTACTTTTGCCCCTTCAACTTCCACTTCAGAATTATTCAGTGATAGTTTCCGATGATGAAGACTTTCAGATGGATTTCTTTCTTTTTTCTTTTTTTGCTCTAGCCAAATGAGTGAAAGTCATTTAAGACACCTTTTTCAGAATGCATTATGCAAATGTTCATAATATAGAAAGTGAAGAGAATTTTATGTAAATAAATAAATATTTGGTTAGGATGATACAACTTCTAGATTTCCTAGAATCAAGACTTCATTTAGGGTAGACAGTATTTTAATCCGGTTGTAGAAAGGGGATATTTTATTTTTTAATAAAATTAATGGACCAGTATAAATTTAAATTTTTGATAACCTTCAAAGAAAGAATTAAATAAACATTGCTCTTACCTCTCTAGGCTAAGTTTGGTTTTCAAAGCACTTCTTGACTTAACATTCCTATTAACTTTCTATAATGAAGTAGAGTTTTAAAAGCTACTTTTCTCCCAAATAATGATTTCTTTCTTAAAAAGAAAAAGCACACAGAGAAAGACAAATGCCATTTTATCTCACTTATAGGTAGAATCTAAAAAAAAAAAAAAAGAACAAACAAATAAAAAAAAAGCAGAAACAGATCCACAAATTGAACAAACTGGTGGTTGCCAGAGGGGAGGGGCCTGGGGGATGCACAAAATGGGTGAAGGGGAGTGAAAGATACAAGCTTCCAGTTATAGAATGAATAAGTCAGGGGATAAAAGGTACAACATGGGGAATATAGTCAATGGTATTGTAATAGTGTTGTATGGTGACAGATGGTAGCTACACTTGTGGGGAACATAGCAATGGATACTGAGTTGTTGAATCAGTATGGTATACACCCAAAACTAAAATAACATTATACTTCAATTTTAAAAAGAGGAAAAGCATAGCTCATGTTATTAGATAGTGACCTTATACATTAGAGACGGACTTCAGTTATGGGTATATGTGGAACAACTCCTTAAAACAACTTTCTACTATCTATTGTCTATGCTTAAAATGCTAACATTTTTTTTTTTTAAGATTTTATTTATTTATTTGACAGAGAGAGACAACCAGAGAGAGAGGGAACACAAGCAGGGGGAGTGGGAGAGGAAGAAGCAGGCTCCCAGCAGAGGAGCCTGATGTGGAGCTCGATCCCATAACGCTGGGATCACGCCCTGAGTCGAAGGCAGACACTTAACGACTGAGCCACCCAGGCACCCCTAAAATGCTAACATTTTAGATCCATTCTTTTAGGGTAAATATTGCTTCTCCCTCTTATGTAATACAGTTGCTGCTGTGATAGGAGGCCTAGTAAGCGATACTCACGTTAGTAACAATACTTCTTTTATTCCTAAAGAAAGCCTCAGGTAGCTATTGGGAAAGCCTTTGGATGCGAGTAAAAGGAAACACACAATGATTTGAACTAAAAAAATGACTTGGTTTTTCTTGCATTATAAGAAGGGCAGAGATAGGTGTTTACAAACATTTGATCAACCCCTCAAAAGTGTAAGGACCAAAATCTCTATGATGCTCTTGGCCCAAGGAAAGGGTTATATCAACAGCAGTTTCCTTTTTATAAGGATTTTGTTCAAAAACTTTTCCAGAAGACACCGAGTAGCTGTCTGTCCCTGTTACATGTCTACCTATAGCTGGAGGGGAGATGGGAAAAGAGTATTTGGCTTTTCAGTCTCTCAAATGGAAGGACCAAGGAAGAGGGGACAAAGAATACCACATCAGAGAAACTCCAAAAGACTGAATAAACAAAGGGAAAACAGCACTGAGGAAGATAAAAGATCAATGAAAGGAAAAAGGCAAAACTACATCATAACAATAATACTTCTTGTCATTGTTTTTATTCACCAAATCCTGACTGTATGCCAGTCTGCCTTACATACGTGCTCTCACCTGATCCTCACGAAAACCCTGCAAGGTAGATAAGATGTCCTGTTTACAGGACAAAACCAAAGTGAATGACTTGCCCAAAGACTCATGTTAAAGCCAGGATTTGGCCTCTGCTGGCTCTGACTTTGGCATTGCCTCTCCGGAGACCAGCCCCTAGGACGTGCGGTTTCTCTTCCGGTTACATCCCAGGTCATGCTTCTCCAGAATGTGCAGTACGTTCCCAACTGCCTGAAATGCAGTGGGACTGTTCAGGGCCTGCTTAATGAGGCGGACCGAACCCAGAACGCTAGAATAGTGCCCGCAGAGCCTGCTGCAGCTCTTTCCTCTGCAATAATTACCTTTCATCTCTTCAGGATTTCTGCTCTTGGAACTCATTACTTCAATTCTGAGTTCTGATCTGATGCACAAGTGGCTTCTGTATGCATTGAGTGCTTTTAGAGGGACTTCTATTTTAGGAGAGCTCTCTTAGTAAGTGGCCCACAGAAGCCTGTTTGTCTATTTAGAGTTGTCCTGCCAGCTTCTCTGGGCCAATTATTTCAGTGCGTTCATGAAGGTCACCTTCAGTGTTCAATCCTATCTAGGTCAGTTAACTTTAAGCCAGACATAAACCCACAGATTAGTTCTTAAACTGGCTACTTATGCGAGCTCCTAAGTGAGGTTGTCATTCGTTCATAGAGTTGCCAAAAGGATGCTAAGGAATCAAAGATGAATATGTGGTCCCTGACTACAGTGTAAGAAAACCGAGAGCTAAGATTGTGCCTCAGTCTTTGCATATCTCCAGAGCCTAACATGGTGCCTGGTATACATTCAACACTTGATGAGTCCGTGCATTCATTCAACAAATATTTGGTCAGAGCCCATTGTGTGCCAGGCACTAGAAGCACAGCAGTAAACAAGATAGATGTGGGTCTTGTACAAATGAAACATGTGTTCTTATGGGGAGAGAGGTAATGAAAAGCACAATTTTAAAATAAAGAAATGAAGTCCAAATGTCCCTCAACAGGAGAGTAAATAGATAGTGGTAGAGTCATAACATGGAATACTTAGCAATGAGGATGAACAAGCTATTGATACCCTCAGCCACGTGGCAGAATCTCATAATGCACGACTGCACTGACATCAAGTTCAAAACCAGGCAAAACTCATCTATGATGATAGAAGTCAGGCTGGTGGTCACCTTTGGAAAGGGGCAGTGATATGGGGGACATGCAGGAGCTTCTGGGGTCCAGGTAATGTTCTTTATCTTGATAGGAGAATTGGTTCTATTCGAAAGTTCACTTGGCAACGATTTCTCAGGCTCTGTGCTTATGACATATTTTTCCATATGTGTGTTATAATTCAATTAAATAAACTTATCTTCAAGAAGTTAAATACTGACTGTGATAAAGGCTATAAGCACATTGCATGGGGTCCAGGTCACTGTGCTAGACATAGCTTTGGGGAGCACTAATGTAGATGGGGTGGTCGGGGAAGACTTTCCTGTGAGATGCCAGGTAAGCTGAGCCCTAAGGATGAGTAGGTGGCAGCCATGGGGAGATCAAGGGAAGAGCATCCCAGGCAGGGGAAATGACAAGTACAAAGCCTCTCAGGAAAGAAGTGCTGGGGCACACTTGAGAAAGAACAGAGGCCAGTGTGGCTGGAGCAGAGTAAGCGGAGAACAGAGTGGGACAAAACAAAGCTAGCATCAGACAGAGCCTACATCAGGCGGGGGCCTCGAGGCCATTTAGTTTATGGTCTGCCCTGTATCATTTGACTCTTTTTTTGTGCCAGGCAGCATGCCAAGATCCTTAGGCCCATCCTCCCATGTTCTTTTTATCTTTCCAGAAACCCTGGGCGTAGGTCTTATAATCCCTATTTTATACATGAAGAACCAAGGCTTGGGGAAATTTGTTTGCCCAAGGTTACCCTTGGAAATAAGTATTATCACCAGGACTTGAATCCACATTTCTTTGATCCGTAGGCTCTGTTCTCAACCCCTGACTCCTGACCCTGCCTCTGAGCACTGGCGTCTACATAAACTTCTACTTGGTGGTATGACACATGTGCCCTTAGGACTGTGAATAAAATACTGAGGAAGTAGCCAGCTCCACCCAGGGAGGTCTGGGAAGGAGCATGTGGGCTGGATATTGAACACACATCTGGAATTTTCCCACAGGCATGCTTTCTTGAGGGAACAGAATGCGTAAAGCCTCAAAGCTGAGGAATAATCATCACAGCAGCTACTGTTTACTGGTCCTTCATGCTGTGCCAGGTTCTGCAATGAATATTTCACTTATCTCCAGTTAATTTTCACAGCAATCCTGTGAGGTCAGCCTTGGCCCTGTTTTACAGATGAAAAACCAAGGTGTAGAGAGGTTTGTCGTTTGCCCAGTGAGAAACAGTGAGTGGGGTGACTTTGCTTGTTTGATTAGGGGTGAGAAAAATAGGGAATGTGGACTGGCAGTCATCAAAACCCAGACATAAGCATAGCTCTTCCTCTGGAATCTGTGCCCCTAACTCTCCCACTGAGAGCTTGAGGTATCCAGGGAGGTGGGGGGTGTTTTGTGGGGATTCAGAATGATGTTCTCCGAATTTGACTAACATTAATGTTCCTGAAAGCCTGCTCCATTTAAGCATTTTATAATAATGTTTTTTCCTCTCCATCCAGACTACGAGGCCCCTGAGGACGATCCCTTATTTCTTTGGACTCCCCATTGGCTTGCCCTGGTCTGGGAGATCAGAGGTTGTGTTGTTTTGTTGACCACTGAAACCTCAGGGCCTTGGGTAGGGCCAGGCAGGTAACAGATGCTCTGTAAATGTTGCTTGCAGAACTGAGCACTCTGCTTATTTAACAAAGGTTAGAGCGATAATGGATCTGGCTTGGGTCAATAATCAATCGTCACCATTCGGATGGTGTGTAGTTACTTTTATTTCAATTACTTGAGATATAAGACAAAAGCAAGGTGTGTTGGTGGCCACTCCCTCTCCGGCTCCATTACCTCACCCCATCCCAGACCTAAAATCATGCAGAGTTGGTACTGACCCAGTGTTGGAAGGAATTCTGAATGTAAATTCTGTGAGATGCCTTGGTTGGTACTGTACCGTAAGGATTTGTGACTTAGGCCAGTTGAGGCTGGCCTGCTTCAAAGAAATTTATGTTATGGTGCCATTTTTATGAGAAAATCACCTGGTGCCTAATAATTCAGTTGAAATGTTTTCAAATGCATACAAATAACTATGATTTTTCTGTATAACTCCAGCAATACCAGTATCTCTGGGTCAGACCAGGAAAGCCTACGTGGCTTAGCAGTGGGATCATTCCGTGCTCTAGGCCTGGCTGTCCAATGCCATAGCCACCAGCTACATGTGGCTATTAGACACTGGCAGGGTGGTGATTCTAAATTGAGATATACTGTGGGTGTAAAATAACACCAGATTTCAAAGATACAGTACAAAGAAAGAATGTAAAATATCTCATTAGTCATTTACGTAATAATTACATGTTGAAATATTTTTGACATATTGGCTTCAACAAAGTATATTCATATTTATTTCCCTTGTTTCTTTTTACTTTTTAAAATGTGACTTTCAGAAAATGTAAAATTATGCATGTGGCTAGTCTTGGACAATGGTGTGCTAGTGTGACAAATATCCATCTGATAGAAACCTACCTCTTTTATATCTGCCCCTGACTTCACTAGTCCCACTTTTCCCAACGTTACAAAATTAGCTAAAACACCCCACCTCCCATCTCTGTCCATTCTCAGAACTCTACTTTGTTTCCTGATTGAGTCAAAACTCAAGCCAAGCGTCAGTCTCCTATAGCTCTAAACATTATTTTCTCCTAGCAAAACTTGTATTGATTCTAACGATGAAAGCACTTTAAATGTATATAGAAACTCATAATTTTTAAAAAGAACTCATATTATGTTATCAAATAGCTGTAAGTATGCCAAGGAAGTAATTAGAATTATCACCATTTTCCAAGCGAGAAACCTAAGGATGATATCACATTTATTTATTTAAACCCAGCCCTATTCCAGAAGAGGTTTTAATCCACTGGCCAATTCAGAGAATGTAAGTGGCTTTTCCAAGATGACAAAGTGTTGATAGAACTGGGACTGGAATGATCTTCTTACTCTTTCCTCTACGATAGTGGTTCTCAGACACAGCATCCCATGATCAGTCTATAAAGTGTAACTTTTTATAAATAATAGTAAAAACAGCAAAGTTTTTAGCTAACTTTATTTTTATATAAATTAGAACTGATTAAGGGATATTCAAAAATAATTTCTCCTTCGTACACTGCATTCATTTATTCAACAAGAGCTTATGGAGTGCCTGTCTCACATAAAGCACTAACTTGGCCCTGGGGAAACATCCGTGAGCAAATAACAAGAGAGACATACCAGCTAACAAATTTAATCATAAGTAACAAGTGGTTAGAATAAAGGGCTGTGGAATCTACTTTCTTAACAACTTTCAAGTGTATAATACAGTACTGTTAATTATAGTCACTGTGCTGTGAACTAGATTCCCAGAACTTACATCTTGGAGTTGGAAGTTTGTATGCTTTGGTCAACATCTCCCCATTTCCCTCACCCCTCCGGCCTTGGCAACCACCATTCTACTCCCTATTTCTACGAGTTCAATATTTTTTAGAAAACACCTATAAGTGAGAACATAGAGTATTTGTCTTTCTTTTTCTAACTTATTTCACTTAGCATAATGCCTTTTAGGGCCATCCATGTTGTCACAAATGGCAGGATTTCTTTTTTTTTTTATGGCTTGATAATTAGTGTGCGTGTGTGTGTGTGTGTGTGCCTGTGTTTGACATTTTCTTTATCCATTTATCCGTCGATGGTCACTTAGGTTGTTTCCATATCTCAGCTATTGTGAATAATGCTGCACTGATTGTAGGGGTGCTGCTATTTCTTTCAGGTAGTGTTTCCCTTTCCTTGGGATATATATCCCAAAGTAGAATTGCTAGATCATATAGTACTTCTATTTTTAATTTTTTGAGGAAATTCCATGCTGTTTTCTATAGTGGCTGCACCAATTTACATTCCTACCAAGAGTATGGAACAAGGGTTCCATTTTCTTGACAGTCTTGCCAGCATTTGTTATCTCTTGTTTTTTTTTTTTTTTTCTGATGATAACCATTCAAACAGGTGTGAGGTGGTATCTCATTGTGGGTTTGATCTGCATTTCCCTGAGAAGTGATGTTGAGTATCCTTTCATGTACCTGTTGGCCATCTGCATGTCTTCTTTGGAAAAATGTCTGCTCAAGTCTTCTGCCCATTTTTTTATTGGATTTTTTTTTTTTTTTTTTTGCTATGAGTTCCTTATATATTTTGGTTATTAATCCCTTATCAGGTGAATGGTTTATAAATTCTTTCTCCCATTCCATAAATTGTCTTCTCATTTTGCTCGTTGTTTCTTTTGCTATGCAGTAGATTATTATAGGGATGTAGTCCCACTTGTTGATTTTTGCTGTTGTTGCTTGAGCTTTTGATGTCATATCCAAAAATTCATTGCCAAGACCTATGTTAAGGAGTTTTCCTTATGTTTTCCTCTAATAGTTTCACAATTTGGGGTCTTATATTTGTAGTCTTTAATTCACTTAAGTTAATTTTTGTGAGTGGTGTAAGATAAGGGTCCAATTTCATTCTCTTGCATGTGAATATCCAGTTTTTCCTACATCATTTATTGAGTAGTCTATCCTTTCCCCATTGAGTATTTTGGTGTCCTTGTCAATTATCATTGCCTGTGTATTCCTGGGTTTATTTCTGGGTGACTGTTTTTATGATAATACCATACTGTTTTGATGACTAGAGCTTTGTAAAGCAGCATATTTCAGACCACCTGAGGGGCCTGTGTAATGGTGTGTTAAACAACCATCTCTCACGAAAAAAACAAAAACTAATAAACAAAACACCTGACTTGTAGCACTTGTCAATTTCCATAGTAAATACTCCCATCCTGACTGATATCTAGCTTCCAATAAGATGTCACTGAATGTGGAGTTGGGAAGAGGTATATGGTATCATCCATTATATATCATTTCTACCATATGAATACAATTGGTGTTAGTAACTTCGAAAGCACAGTAATGCTAAAATAATCAGGAAGTAAAAAATTTTGAGTATGTGTTACCTTTGTTTTCAATATATTTAATTGTAATTTATATTATTTTTTGGTAAACAACCACCTCACAAAACTCCTGCAAATTTAACAATCAGCTCCTGTGCACCCGAACAAGCCAGCTCCCGTTGGGCCTGGCATCTTCCATGTAATCATAATCCTTGCCTAGAACAAGTCCTCACTGTTCCCTCTTCCTGTTCCTTACAGATCAGCAAACAGCAGCTGCAGACAGTCAAGGACCGGTTTCAGGCTTTCCTCAATGGGGAAACCCAGATCGTGGCTGACGAAGCCTTCATGAATGCCGTCCAGAGTTACTACGAGGTAAGACTCACCATGTAGAAGAATGTCAAGACTGCTCAAGCCTGAAGCCCAGAATTTCCAGACTACTGTTCAGTGGGAGCTGCGGCCTTGGCCTCCTACAGGGCCATCCCTCCTGAGGCAAAAGTATTGAGGACTGGTTACAGTTTTAAGAAGTAACAGCATTTTGTGTGGAGAAAACTAAATCAACTAAACAAGAAATTATATGCAAAGCACTCAGCACGTTGATTGCCTTATGTATGATTTCTTGTTTAATCTGTACAACAGTCTCATGAGTTAGGTCCTGATATTATTTCCATTTTACCAGTAAAGCAACTGAGTCTCAGAAAGGTTAGGTCAATTACCCAAAGTCACACAGCTGTTAAATGCCACAAGCTAAGATTTGAACTGAGTTGGGAGCTTTCCCCCAGCAACTATACCCTTTCTCAAGGATGTTAACATCTCCCAAGATGGTGCCTTCACTAGCTTCCTTGTTCTTTCTATTAAAATGGTGTTGTGAGTTCTTTTCTATAGATTAGAACACCATCCAAAGTGTAGTACTCTTCTCAAGAGAAAATCTATATATAAGTGAGAGAATATATCCTGAACATATATCACAAGTGAACTTTCACCTCTAGGCCTCAGAGGTTTATTTATCAGTAAAATGATTTGGAATTAGTATATTTAAATTTTATAATTATTTTTCCATAATGTGTACATTGGCTATTGTTTATATTTTATTAATTAGGAGGATATGCCATACCTTCCTTTGGGCCATGTTAACCTGATGTGCATATTTTTTTAAGTTATTATATTAAAGGACATTTTTTAAGTTATTATATTAAAGGACATTTTACTTTATATTAATCTTTTTTCATGTGAACCAGATATTCTCTATATTTGGAATTCTGTGCCCCAAATGTTATACCCATTGTCAAGGCGAGATTAAAACTATTAGAAACCAAACCCTACACATTGAAAAACTCACGGCATCCTGCCATATGCAATTCAAAGTAATAACAATAAACTAAGTCCAACGAACTCTAATTTTTTCCCCATAGGATTGCTTCACTGATTTTCTTCCTTCTTTCCTTCTGTTTTTAATTATTAGGTAGCAAATTATCTCAAAACAAAAAGATTCGTGCTCCCACTTCACTGATGCTCCAAACACCTGCTTCTGTGCCTTGGGCACTCCAGTCCTCGATAGATGCTTTAAAAATGTTAGTTGATTGATTCAGTAAAACTCCCCTTCCCACTTGCTGAAGTACTTGGCTCTTTTCACAGAGAGAGTAGAGCAAGACTGCAATTAGATCTTGGGCAAATACTATTGACTGTTTTGCTAATTAGTGTTTAATAGTAAACAGCCTTTGTCTCTGTGATGTTTGCTGGGTCCAGCCACAGACTCATTTTACACATTTTCTCAATGAAATTTCCATTTGGGTTTGCTTTAGAAGTCTGGTTTATTTTTATATTTGTCAAATTTAAGCTTCTTGTTTTCATTTTACAAATAGTATTGATATTTCCAATAAGTGTCAAACTTACTTGTTTATCTGATGTGATACAACATTTCATTTGAATTTAGCAGAAAGTGGAAATGAGATTCAGAACCACGCTGATGGTATGGCAATAAATAATTTGAATATATTTAACCAAAGATTTTGTTGAGAAACTGTCAGGGAATGAAATTAATTCTCCCCCTTTTTTCAAGTTCTGAAGCCAGTTCAGACCAGGAAGACCCTCGCCAATAATTCTCCATGTTTAGACTTATTCACCAGTTTATAAATTTGTAGATTGCAAATCTTAATTAGAAAGCTCATTTGACTAATGACATAAATTAAAAGAAAGTGCCATTTCTATCTATTAATTAACTTTGAAAATTAATAGTCATCAATGTGCTAATGAGTCTCTGGAAATAACCGTTAAATCTATAGTGATCTTGATATTTTTTTCTGTAATGGCTAGTTTATTTGAAAGAGCTTCATTTTAGCTTGGTGAGAATACCCGTATTGTGAAATCACAGAGTAGTTAATACCAAGATTTGAGTAACAGGAAATAATGTGGGTCATAAATTATTTACTGTATTCATTAGTAAAAACTTGAGATTCTTGGGATGCATGCTTCTGGGAAATCTAATCCTCTGAAGCAAAGGTCCCCAAAGGATCAAGATGAACACTTTCCTTGGGAGAGCTCCAAGTTCATTACTCCTCCCTTTCTCCCTTTCCCTTCACTCTTGGGCAGTGGAGAAGTTAGGGCTTCTTTCTCCACCCTACTCCAGGATCCAATTGCTTCCCTGTCAGTATCTGTCTTGCTCAAGACTCTTTGGATTACAAGTGACAGACACCTAGGTCAAACTGGTTTAAGCCAAAAATGAGATTTATTTGTTCAAGAAACTTAAAAGGCCAGGAATAGACCTGGTTTTAGCTGTGGCTGGATCTAGAGACTCCAAAGATGCCAGCAGGATGGATATCTTTCTCCCCACACTTCGGCTTTGTTCTTCCCTGGGTTGGCTTTATTCTTGGGCTGGTTCTCTGCACGTGGAGGATCCTGCAGCTTCAGGCCATGCCCTACCAGCTCAGTAACCGCAGGAGTGAAGAGAATACCTCTTTGCCGAGAGTCCCAGCAAAAGGCCCCAGGTCACTTGGGTGGGCTGACATGGGTCAGGTGTCCTTTCTGGAGCCAATCACAATGGATGGAGGTGAAGTAGACCAGGGGATCAGTGCTAGGACAGACACCCCCTCTGGATGCTGTGAGCAGGTGCAACCACACTGGAACCACCCATAGTGAAAGTGCAGTGATTTCTCATTGAGAAATGAGGGTGCTTTTTGCAAGAAGAAGGGGGAATGTATGCTTGGCAGGCAAAACCAATGGATATCCTTCTAAATACATGTTCAATCTCTCTCTCTCTCTCTCTCTCTCTCTCTCTCTTTCTCATGATCTCTGTCTCTCTCTCTGTCTCTCTGTCTCTCTTTCTCTCTCTCTCTCTCTCTCTCTCTCTCTCTCTCTCACACACACACACACTCCACCCCACCATACCACACCTTCACATCCCAGTTTGCTAATGGTAATGATATTTTTGAAAGACAACTTTTCCTCAAAAAGTTCTGAGAAACTTATTATTAGAAAAAGTGGTTTCAGGCATTGGCTTTGTTTTGCCAAGGCAATAATGGTTTTCCAACCCCCTAGAGTAGTAAAGAAATTTTTTTTAGATAAAAGGAGTAGGTAGGCTCTGTTCTTTTTCCATCTGTGCCCATCCAGCCCCTCTGAACCCCGCTGGCCAGCATTAGCTTTAGCATCAAGCCGCTTGGGCCTGGGACCTGAGCTGGGCCACGGTAACGGGAGACCAGTGTTCCCTCTGGTCTTGAGAGCATGAAAGTTTATTTTATCCTTTCCTGGTGGCCCTGATCGTCAAAGCCGATCAAGCAAGGCAGCAGATTAATCCTTTAATCTCTTCCATCTGGCTTTGAGGGCTGGGCGCTGAAATGGGTTCTCTGAGATCTGGGAGATCTGACTGAGTGACTCTGTCCCATTCCCACAGCTGTGGTCTTGAGACATGAGAGAGCTCACCCATTTCTACGCCCCCCCCCCCACCTTCCCTAACTCTCAGTGCCTTTAAGACAGATGTCTAAAACGTAAGCCCTTCCACTCTGCATACTCACCCTCGCTCCCCATCTCCCTGCTTCATTTTGGTGCCTTCCCATGCGGGTACTGGCATCAGGGAAAAGAGGTGGATGGAAAAAATTTACAAAACCTCTCTCACTCAGAGCCTGCCCGGAAGAAAACATGGGGGTTTGGTGGGAAGTGGGGATGTAGAATGAGATAGAGGGTGTATGCACACCCATTTTAGCATTGCTTCTGCTGATATCTGGGCTTTAGCCAGTGAAACTGTTCTGATTGAGTTTGCTTTGGTTTCTTTTAGCTAATCTCTAACAAAGGCCTGGTTGGTTTGTTTTGTTTTGTTTTGTTTAGCTAACTTTGACTGCTGTTATAAAACAGAATTTTGGGGGCACCTGGGTGGCTCAGTCGTTAAGCGTCTGCCTTTGGCTCAGGGAGTGATCCCGGGGTCCTGGGATCGAGCCCGGCATTGGGCTTCTCCGCTGGGAGCCTGCTTCTTCCTCTCCCACTCCCCCTGCTTGTGTTCCCTCTCTCGCTGGCTGTCTTTCTCTCTGTCAAATAAATAAATAAAATCTTTAAAAAAATAAAATAAAACAGAATTTTGTAGTTGCTAGCAACAAAAACTTACTGACTGGTTAAATTAAGCTATCATCATCATCATCATCATCATCATCATCACAACAACAACAATAGCAACAAAAACAACAGCAGCAGCAGCAGCAGCAGCAATAAGAGTTATCAAAGAAAATAACCAAGCTACAGAAAAGAGGAAAACCGAGCAGCTTAACCGCTTAATCCCAGGAAGCCAGGCGGCAGGATATAGGGGACACCCCATCTCTGGTATGACTCTCCTCCAACCCCATTCCATTCTTGTGCCATCCCACTCTGAATCTGATCCCCACAAGGGGAAGTCTGACTAGCCGACCTCAGGTTACAACCCACCACATGGCTAAGGACCTGCTCCCATGACTGACAGTCCCACTGAGACTGTGCTTAGTGGCAAAGACATTCTCAGACCGAGGCACTGTGATCGGAAGAGGAAGGGGCATTGGCAGGCATAAACTGCAGGTGTCCTCTACACTGGATGACATGCTATATTCAGTCTTTATGCTTGACCTTTTTTTTTTTTTTTTTTTTTTTAATCTAAGTGAAGTAGAAGTCAGGTCATATCTGGCTCTTTTTCTAAAATGAAGCTATATATTTTCCAGTAAGCAAAACTGCTCTAAGTCCTCAGTGGCCTTAAAACAGATGTCTCCCTCGGAGAGGAGTAGCTGTCCATGGTAAAGATATTTGTTCTCATGGGGAAAGTGGAGCAAGGCGGCAGAGGGCAGAGTGGTTTAGGAGGCTGTGTCGTGTCTGCAAGATGTGGGGTTGAATTCTAGCTCCACTGCACACTGGCTTGGGGACCTCAGCCAAGGGTGAGCCTCAGTGACATTATCTGTACTAGGACCTTCCTGCATAATTGTTGTCAGGATTAAATCACACACACACACACACACACACACACACACACACACACAACCTCACCCTCAGTCTGGCACCTGGAAAGTGCCAGCATAAATATATTAAGTTTGGAGGGGGAGGATGGTGGTCAGTACACACCTGATGCATAGAAATAGTAGGAGAGAGTTGAAAATTAATAGAATCAATCCACTTCCCTAGTTTCAGGGCCTGGGTGTGGGGTAGGGGAGGTACAAGCTCAAGGCTGGGGGCCAGGGTATAGAAATAGGAAATGGATGGAACTGCTTTTGCTGCTAACCTACCACCGCCTACTGCTTCTGAAGTCCCAGATCTGCTTCTAAAGTTTGCACCAGGATCTTTTACTTTTGGTGAAAGGTATCTTTCAGATCCAAAGGTGCATTTTATTTTAGAAACTGACATGCTCCTTGCCTCAGTGAAGGTAAAATATGTAATTTTTCCATGTAGAGAGAGTGTTTAAAGTGATTATAAAGTAAAACATAACATAAAAATTATAAATATGTACTATAGAAATTATAAAAATAGGTAATGTAGAAAGAAATCTAAAGCACTTGGTTGGAAAACCACCTGTAATCCCGTCACCCTAGACAATCACTATTAAATGTTGGTATGTATCTTTTCAAGTATCTTTAATGTGTCTGTACACATAAAGATAGATATTTGATTTCCAAATTAAGATTATCAGGAGAATAACTACAAAATATTACTAACCCACTTGTTTCATTTAGCACAGTGGGTTTCAATTTCTTTCCTGCTTCTGCAAAGTCATACTTATGACATATTCTCATCAGTTTTATTATCTGTACTGTTCTCAATCCAGGGTCATGCTCCTATCCCCCAACTTCACTTTACCTCTACCATTGGAATTATCTGCTTTGACAATCTATCAGGACATCTTTTGATGCTAATGAGAAAATATTATCTTTTACGTGACTGCATGATATTCTATTTAAAAATAACAGTTAACTTTTATCACATTCAGTAGTAAATATAATAGGCACCATTACAGACACTATGCTCACCAATTTTCTTAACTTAAATTCAATTAGCCAACTTGTAGTACATCTTTAGTTTCAGATGTAGTGTTCAGTAATTTATAAGTTGCAAATAACACTCAGGGCTCATCACATCACATGCCCTTCTTAGGGCCCATCTCCCAAGTATCCCATTCCCCCACCTACCTCCCCTCCAGCAACCCTCAGTTTGTTTCTTAGAGTTTCCTCGTGGTTTTTCTCCCTCTCTGATGAGCTCCCATTCTGTTTTCCCTCACTTCCCCTATGGTCCTCTGCCCTGTTTCTTATATTCCACATATGAGTGAAACCATGTGATAACTGTCTTTCTGTGATTGACTTATTTAGCTCAGCATAATACCCTCCAGTTCCATCCACATCGATGTAAATGGTAAGTATTCACCCTTTCTGATGGCTGAGTAATATTCCATTGTGTGTATGTATGTATATATATACCACATCTTCTTTAACCATTCGTCTGTCAGTGGACATCTCAGCTCTTTCCACAGTTTGGCCATTGTGGACATTGCTGCTATGAATATTGGGGTGCAGGTGGGGTAGCTCTATTTTTAACATCTTGAGGAACCTCCATACTGTTTTCCAGAGTGGCTGTACAGCTTGCACACCCACCAGCAGTGTAAGAGGGTTCCCTTTTCTCCTCATCCTTGCCATTTGTTGTTTCCTGACTTAATTTTAGCCATTCTGACTGGTATGTGGTATCTTATTGTGGTTCTGTATTTCCCTGATGCCAAGTGATGTGGAGCATTTTTTTCATGTGTCTGTTGGCCATTTGTAATGTCTTCTTTGGAGAAATGCCTGTTTGTGTCTTCTGCCCATTTTTTGACTGGATTATTTGTTTTTTGGGTGCTGAGTTTGATAAGTTCTTAATAGATCTTGGATATTAACCCTTTACCTAATATGTCATTTGCAAATATCTTCTCCCATTCTGTTGGTTGGGAGTATTAGTTTTGTTGGCTGGTTCCTTTGCTGTGCAAGAGCTTTTTATCTTGATGAAGTCCTAGTAGTTCATTTTTGCTTTTGTTTCCCTTGCTTTGGAAACATGTCTAGCAAGAAGTTGCGGTGGCCAAGGTCACAGAGGTTGCTGCCTGTGTTCTCCTCTAGGATTTTGATGGATTCCTGTCTCACGTTCAGGTCTTTCATCCATTTTGAGCTTATCATTGTGTATGGTGTAAGAAAATGGTCCAGTTTCATTCTTCTTCATGTGGCTGTCCATTTTCCCAGTGCCATTTATATGCTTACCAATTGATATGCATTGCTTCAGTGAATCCTCATCCAAATCCTACATGGGAGGGTTGTTAGGATTCCTGTTTGAAAGATGGGGCAGCCAAAGCCCAGAAAGATTATGTAATTTGCTCAGTTGACAAAGCCAGCAACTGGTAGAGTTGGGACTTGAACTCTGGGCCGTCTGATACTATAGTCTACTCTTCATAGTAGCTGTGTAGCATTCATTAGTAGCAACCAAGTTGTTGTGGGTTTTTTTAAACCTTATTTACTCTAACATCTAGGTATTTTTCTTTTTTATGTTGGAATGACATGCTTTTGTAAAGCAGGAAAGGATCAGAGAGTGGGAGCTGGGCCAACTTTATCCCATTGCCTGTACAGTCATTAAGTACTGATGTGCGTGTGTGTTCCTAAAACAACCTTGAGGTTGCTTGGCTCTGGCGATGGAGGAAAGAACTGATGGATGAGGTCAAGTCACTGAATTGACTGCCCTTCACCATTCTGTATTTATTTGTTTATCTTCCATCTCCCATTATGATCTGTCTGGGAAGTTGGCAGAGGAGCAGGAAGGATTTATGGATGTGCCTCACAGAACTGTGTCTGGGGTTGAAGTCTCTTGCAAGAGCCACCAAAAAACAAAACAGGAAACAGAAACACCAGCTACAGCTCCCACTACAGATGGATTTCCAGGATGGTTTTAGAGATACCCAAGCACATTGGTATTCAGGGTCTGTATTCACTACAGGGTGAGGCTGGCCCAGACCCTTCTGACACTTCCCTTCTGACAGACTGAAAAGCCAAGACAAATGATTTGCCTGGAAAATTAGTTTTCTGCTGCCACTTTCTCTCCCTATGGCTGCCTCGTCTTCTGTTTGGCACTTCATCTTTGTTGTCTCCTCAGTCTCCGGCCTCCTTCCTCACGCTCTTGACATTCTACTCATCTCCCCTCATGCTGGGTCTGGCAGTCATATCTTATCTCTGGACAAATGAAGCCCTCTGTTTCTCAAAGTCCTTTCAGTTTGATCCTTGTCAAAGAAGGCTGGCTGAATTAATCCCATGTGACAGCAAAGGAGAGTGAGGGTTCTAGAAGTTAAGTGACTGTCATCTACTAGTAGTTGAATAAATATTTATTGAGTGACTACTTTATACAAAGAAGAGTCTATGTGAAGCAGATGATGTGTGCAGTATCCAGGGGTCACCCAGTCAGTTATGGATGCCACCTAGGAGCAGTGGGCCAGCATCCTCATTTCTTACCCCTGTTGTGATGGCCCTTGGGAAATCTAGCCTCAGTCCATTGTTTTAAGAGACCCATATATGGTGCTTGTTTATTTTCCCTTCACCTTCTTGCTCCCATCCGATATAATCCCAATAGAATCTCTGCTTTGAGACATCTACTTTGTGTTGTCAATTCACTCATTCTTCTTTTTAAAGATTTTATTCATTTGAGTGAGAGACAGAGAGAGAGAGAGAGAGAGAGGAAGAGAGCACATAAGCAGGGGGAGAGGCAGAGGGAGAGGGAGAAGCAGACTCCCTGCTGAGTTGGGAACCCAACGTGGGGCTCAATCCCAGGACCTGGAGATCATGACCTGAGCCGAAAGCAGATGCTTTACCATCTGAGCCACCCAGGTGTCCCTCATTCATTCATTCTTAACACAGCACCAACTATGTTCCAGGCAGTGTCTTAGGCACTCAGAAAAACGAATGGGAGAAAAAAAAAAAAAAAAAAAAACTCCTGCATTCTTGGAACTTACAGTCTAGCTGGAGCTCAGATATTAACCAGAAAGTCAGAGAGACAAATGGCAGCTATGGAAGGGCTTTGGAGGAAAGGAATATGGTGCTAAGAGCTTATAACGGGGGCCTGCTCCAGGTTTGTGGGACACTGGTATGGACAGATGGGAGGAGAGTATGGCTGCTTTGTTGATGAGATGTTTTAAGTCATTGATGGTCATTAGAGCTGACTACAAAGAATTAACCCCTTTGCATCCCCACCACCATCATCACTCATCAGTGCTCCTGCAAGTGCTCCCCCACCTGGCCTCCTACCTATTCTCTTAGCCCCCTTCAGGTTGGTTTTCCACATTAAAGCCAGAGAATCTGAACTTGATTATGCCATGTCCCACTTAAAACCTTCAGTGGCTTCCCAGTGCCCTTCAAATGAAGACCAATATCCTTAATGTGGCCTGCCATACCTTCCACCATCTGGCTCCTTCCTGCCATTGGTCACACCCCACCACTCACTGCCACAGCCACAGCCACAGCCACAGCCACAATGGCTCTCCCTATTTCCTCAGCCACTCGGGGTCTTTACACATATTGTTCCTTCTCTCTAAAATACTCTTTTTTTTTTTAAAAAAGATTTTATTTATTTATCCGACAGAGACAGAGACAGCCAGCGAGAGAGGGAACACAAGCAAGGGGAGTGGGAGAGGAAGAAGCAAGCTCATAGCAGAAGAGCCTGATGTGGGGCTCGATCCCACAACGCCGGGATCACGCCCTGAGCCGAAGGCAGACGCTTAACCGCTGTGCCACCCAGGCGCCCCTCTAAAATACTCTTTTACTCTCTTTTTACCTACCCATTGTTTACATATCATCCCAAAGGAGTTTTCCTCCAGGAAGGCTTTCCTTGCTCCATACTGGAATAGATTCCTAGCTATAGACACCCATGGTCCTTTGTACTTCCCATTGAAAGCTCATGTCCCAGATTGTAATATTTCTATGGGATTATTATTATGTTGTGGAGGCATGAAGGCTGGATCTGCATCTGTTTTGCTCACCACTGTATTGCTGGCACCTGGCACAGTGCCTTCCACCTAGCGAGTGCCCAAAGAAAGGATGAATGTGATCATGAAGAATACAAACATTACAACTAAAAGGCAACCTCAAATTTTTTTTTTGCTCAATTCTCTTCGTGTACAAATAAGAAACTGGAGAACCAGAGAGGGGAGGTAACCTACCCAAGGTCACACAACAGATTAGTAGTAGAGTTGGCCTAGGACCATGGTGTATAGCTCCTGCCTCAATACTACACTCCAGAAGCTTCCTCTCTTTGCCTCGAAACTTTGATGTTCTTTGAGACCCAAACCATAACTGAGATAAGATGTATTAGGTAGATGGAGAAACTATCTGCATTAAACATAGCAGATTTTCAGGAAAATTCTTTATTTCATTAAAGCTCCTAAGGCCTGAGGATTTAGTTGAAGCTCTTTTTCTACAATTGACTTTTAAATGAACTCTAAGGTCTCAACTGAGTACTGGTTAGTTCCCAGGCACAGAGAAGCAGGCCATGGCCCTTGCCTGTGAAGCAAATCCTCAGCCCTCCTTCTTTTTAAATTAGTTCATTAATTTGGCAGTAGATGGAGCCCACCTTTCTAACATCTCTCCTCCCCAAGGAAGTCTTTGCGATGAAGCAGGAGGCAATGAAATGTCCCCAAGCAGTGCTGTCTCCTGGCTAACAAGGGCATTTCTTGAAATCTGACAGGGGAGTGAACATTTGTTCTGCCTCTGGAAGGATATTTATGCACCTTCTGAAGTGTGACCAGGACACAGCTCAAAAATGTCAGATGTTTCCTCTTCATGAATATGAAGCAGCAGTTTCACCGCCTTGTATTACACCTCAGAACCATGTAGCTTGTGTACACTTCCAAATGGTGGGCACTGGAGCAAAAGTAAGCTGTTCTTAATGGACGGCTTGGTCCCAGGACCTAGGAAGCACCTGCAAAACAACCAGGGGTTCTTCACCAGACAGAAGAGGTTCTCCACCAGACAGGCAAGACCCTTAGGGAAGGAAGGAACCAGGCTGAGATTTAAAAAACAAACCAAAACAAAACATACCCATGTAATCAGCCAGTTTGAGTTACCAAGAACAAGTCCCTACCCCTCTCTGGAGTCTTGGTGTTCAGCCTATAAGATGGACTGAATAGAATGCCTACCATAATCTTTATTCATTTGCTTCTAAAGTGCCAGGCTAGGGGCGCCTGGGTGGCACAGCAGTTAAGCATCTGCCTTTGGCTCAGGGCGTGATCCCGGCGTTATGGGATCGAGCCCCACGTCAGGCTCCTCCACTATGAGCCTGCTTCTTCCTCTCCCACTCCCCCTGCTTGTGTTCCCTCTCTCACTGGCTGTCTCTATCTCTGTCTAATAAATAAATAAAATCTTTAAAAATAAATAAAGTGCCAGGCTCTGTAGGAGAGGTGGATGACATTGTGGGGAAACAAGAAGGGCGCAGCCCTAATGGAGTTCACATTTCAGGAAGGGCGACATTAAATACATATTTACCGAATACTTGTTCAATTTCAAGTGTGGTGAGTATCACTGAGAGGATAAAATGAAATATAAATGGTGGTTAACATGTGTCAGACCTCATGCCAGGTACTTTGCACATAATGACAGTAACAGCCACGGTGGGGTCCAAGATGGCGACGTGGAAAGACCCTGAGCTCCCCTCCTCCACAGGGACAAACCAAATCTACACCTATTTATGGAGCACTTCCTCCTGAAGGAGAACTGAGGGCTGACAGGATAGCTTCTGTATGACAAAAGCTGAAGAGACCACACAGAGAACAGTAAGAGACAGGGACAGGGTAATGAAAGGGACTCGTACCCCCAAAGCTGCCAACTGCAGAAGGGAGGGACCGTGTGGAGGGACCCGAGGGCACAGACAAAAGCCGCAGTTTACAGGAGCAACGAGACTATAGCGGGACTAGTCCTAGAGCGCCGCGGGCTGGCCAGAGAGCCGAGGGAACTCTGGGTCAGAGAGGCTGGTGAGCCGCTGGGTTTACGCCCCCTCCACGCGACGGGAGCTGCGGTCTGGACGCCATAGCCCGCCGCCGCCTCAGCCGGCCTGGGTGTCGTAGCCCGCGTCAGCACCACCGGTCCTCCCCAAGGCGGCCGCGGCCCTCTGCACACCCGGGCGCCTCTGGTTGGCCCTCACTGCAGCTCTAGCTGCGGCGACGCAGGTACAGAGCACCCCCAGAACATTCGACGCCCACACGACTTGGGCTTCGGGCAGCTTGCTAGGGTATCCCAGCATACAGTGCTCCGGGACCTCGTGGCCCATGCCCCGCTTCGGCCCCAGCACCCCCCGCAACCCCCACGAAGGCACCCCCTGTGCAGAATGCCGCAGAATGCCCCGGGAGCCCCAGTCCATGCCCGCCTTGGTTCCAGCCACCCAAGGACCTGGGTTTCAGGTCATGCATGCCCTACATGGAGTGCCTCAGCCAGGACCTTACCTCAGCTCTAGTCACCCTGCTCGGGCACGCCCCGCAGTGAGCACTGGGGACACCCTGGCTTGTAAGGGTTGGCGAGGTCTTGGAGAAAAAGGAACGTGGATGCGCTGTTGGTGAGAATGTAAATTGATGCAGCCACTTTGGAAAACAGTGTGGAGGTTCCTCAGAAAATTAAAAATAGAAATACAGTATAATCCCCTAATTCCACTACTGGGTATTTACCCAAAGAAAACAAAAACACTGATTTGAAAAGATATGTGCACCCCAGTACTCAGTGCAGCATTATTTACAGTAGCCAAGGTATACAAGCAACCAAAGTGTCCATCAGTAGATGAATGGTTAATGAAGATGTGGTGTGTGTGTACATGTACACACGTGAGAATATTACTTAGACGTAAAAAAGAATGAGATCCTGCCCTTTGCTACAACATGGATGGACCTAGAGGATATTATTCTAAGTGAAATAAGTCTGATAGAAAAAGACAAATGCTCTATGATTTCACTTATATGTGGAGTCTAAAAAACAAAACAAGTGAATAAAAAAAAGCAGAAATGGACCCATAAAGATAGAGAACAAATTAATGGTTGCCAGAGGAGAGGGGGTGGGAGATGGGCAAAATGGGTGAAGGGGAATGGGAGATACCAGCTTCCAGTTATGTTATGAGGAAGTCCTGGGGTAAAAGGCAGAACATAAGGAATATAGTCAGTGGTATTATAATAGCATTGTACGCTGACAGATGGTAGCTACACTGTGGGGAGTGTGACATAACATATAAACTTGTTGAATCATTATGTTATATGCCTGAAACTAACACAACATTGTACGTTGACTACACTTCAATGTAAAAAGTCAAAAAAATAATAACTATAATACAACCCATATGGCATTACTGTGGTCCACTTTTTAAAGGGGTTCTCATATATGAACCCATTTAATCCTCCTTTAAAAATATGTATGATTTAGAGACCACGATTATCCTATTTTATGGATGAAAAAACTGAGGTATAAAGAGGTTAACTTGATGAAAGAAACAACGGCCAATAAGTGGCAAAGAAAGAACCCAGCTGTTTGAGCACAGAATCTAGATAGTATATGCTGCCTTTCATGATATTACTGTACCAATGTAATCCTTTTAACAACCTGGTAAGTACTATTATTATTTTTATTTTCCAGATGTGGACACAAAAGCAAAACATGTAAGTGACTTCTCTGAGTTCACACAATAGGAGGTAGTGGGGCAGGATGCTGGTCCCTCCCATTATGCCGGTCAGCCCAGCCCTCAGCCCTAGGAAACTGGTATTTCCAGGGCTGAGTCCTTAACGTCTTTCCTGTCCCTATTCTTGCTCAGGTGTTCCTGAAGAGCGACCGTGTGGCCCGTATGGTGCAGAGTGGAGGCTGCTCTGCCAATGACTCCAGGGAGGTCTTCAAGAAGCACATTGAGAAGAGGGTGCGCAGCCTGCCTGAGATCGATGGCCTCAGCAAGGAGACTGTGCTGAGCTCCTGGATGGCCAAGTTTGATGCTATCTACCGTGGGGAAGAAGACCCCAGGAAGCAGCAGGCCCGGATGACAGCCAGTGCAGCCTCCGAGCTGATTCTGAGCAAGGAGCAGCTCTATGAGATGTTCCAGAACATTCTTGGGATCAAGAAATTCGAACATCAGCTCCTATACAATGCATGCCAGGTAAGGTGTCTCTCACCTGGGCCCTGAGCTGTGACTAGGGTCGCATTATGACTAGGCACTGTTATCTTTATGGGCCACTTCTTGATTGAAAAAAAATAATTAAAATTATATTTTACAACTGCATTGGTGAAAATTTAATATAATCCAGGCCAGAATATGTTCATGTTTATCTTCTGGTTTTAAAAGAAATGAAAACATTTTTGTATACCCCTAAAAGTCTTGTGGGCCTTAGGCACTGTATATATCCTGTCTAATAGGTAAGTTCATTTCATGAGTATAGCCTGACTCCTGTATGTTGAAAAAGCTAAAAGATCAAAACAATTTTTTAAAAAGATGGTTTTGCCTTTAAAATATATGATGTATACCAGTTGAGTGGCTTGTACTTCCTCATCTGGGGCGACAAATGGACTTAGTTCCTCATCATCGAGAGTAATTACTTAAAATAGAAAGCTTTCAGAAGGTCTGAGTATATCATACCAGTATATTAGTCACATCATGAATTTCCAAG
Source organism: Ursus arctos (assembly GCF_023065955.2). NCBI lineage: Eukaryota > Metazoa > Chordata > Mammalia > Carnivora > Ursidae > Ursus > Ursus arctos. Next base: position 44,114,324 of record NW_026622808.1, on the reverse strand, counting down.
TGGATTTGAGGGGGCTAGCCGAGACTCTGCTTGGGCCCACTCAAAATGGGCCTATATTTTCTCTGGATCAGGGGTTGTGGGAGTGAGGTGTTCTAGATCTTCATTTCCTACCTAACCTTTCCATTAGTCATTCAACAAATACTTGTTGAATGAGTGCCTACTTTGCAGTCTTTGCAAATTTTAGTGAGTGTCACTTAGGAGCATTTTTAAAATTCACATTCCCAGGTCCCAAACCTAGAGATTCTGTTTCTGCATTTTCAGGGCAGTGCTCAGGAATCTGCATTTTAGGCAAGGGCTTCCCTTTACTGCCTTTCTCCTTTTAAGAGCCATTAACGAAACTCAGCTTTGCCCTGATTTCCCTGGGCTAACTCTGCCCCTAAGGTAGGTTAAATTAAGACACTATAGTACATTGGCCGAATTGTGCCTTGCTCAGAATCAGACAGACCGAGATAAACCTTAATATGACCTTCACTAGTTTTGTGGCCTTGGGGAGTTAGTTAACCTCCTCACACATGAGCTCGGAATGAAATTGTTATAAGGATTCAATGTGTATAAAGCCCAGAGCAACATGGGGCACTTTATAAATGGTAGCAGTTAAAATATAGTCTACCAGAAGAGGCAAAAAGTCCACAGACAGTATCAGAACAGTGCCATAAATGCTTAACATAAGAACTACAAGATTTTGGGGCGCCTGGGTGGCACAGCGGTTAAGCGTCTGCCTTCGGCTCAGGGCGTGATCCCGGCGTTATGGGATCGAGTCCCACATCAGGCTCCTCCGCTGTGAGCCTGCTTCTTCCTCTCCCACTCCCCCTGCTTGTGTTCCCTCTCTCGCTGGCTGTCTCTATCTCTGTTGAATAAATAAATAAAATCTTTAAAAAAAAAAAAAAAAGAACTACAAGATTTTGAGGCTTACTTCTTTCTACCTTCATGGCTACCCTCTAGGTCAAGGCAGCAGCACCTCTTACCTGAACGACCACAGTGTCTACCCAACTGGTGACCCTGCCTCCTCTCTTGCCCCACAGTAACATGCCCACCACGCACCAACTAGTGCAAGCTTTTTAAAATATGAATTGAATCAGGTCACTCTTCTGTTTAAGACACTCCAGTAGCACCCCAACATCTTTAGAGTGACATCCTCACTCTTCTCTAAGGCTTGAGGCAGCACATGAACCACTCTTGCTCATACTGTTTTCCCTACATGCTCACTCACTGGACTTCTTTCTGTTTCCCTGACACACCAAATTCTGTGCCTTTTCATTTGCTCTTCCCTCAGCTTAGAACGCTCTTTGCATGAATGCCACAGCTTAAATGTCGACTTCTCTAAGAGGTCTTCCAAGACCACCCCATCGAAAGTTCTTTCTTGCCTTCTCTATCCCATCCTTTGTTCTATTTTTATCATAGTTTTTAACCGCTCTTTTCCATTCCTTGTTTATCTGTTTTTACCTGTTTATTACCTGTCTCATGCTCCACTCCCATCCTTCACCAGAATGAAGCCTTGGTGACCCATCTTTTGCCTCATTTGCTAATATTTCCATAAAACAATGGCATGAAACAATTCTTGGCACATACTGTGTGCTCAGGAATTGCATATTGAGTTAATAAATGGATGATGGCAGTTTATTTTAATTGGTAGATAGGGTCTTGGTATCAACCATGATAGCTCACCCAGAACTTTCTGAATGTTTTAGTAAGTAGAAATCTGTTTATCATTCCATAATACAATATAGACATTGCATTCAAAGATATTTCTCACATCCTATTTTCTTCTCAGCCAGTTTCAATTCAGAACACTGATTGCCAACCCAAAGGTAGATGTTTTCTTTGTGGGTCAAGAAATATCTTGAAATGACCAGATAAATCTCAATATGAAATTAAATTAAATCTTTCTTTTTATTTAAAATACTACTGTACCACACTTGGCGCTTTTAGAGTGGGGTGAGCAGATGGTATTCCCACCTATCACCAGCACCATCTTCTCTACCACAAGAATATGGGTTGTCAAATCACCTGCCTGGGTTATAAGTAACATTCAAAATCACAGAGCTAGTTAAGTGTTCCTAAACCTGCCAATCACAAAATGATTCCAGAGATTAATTTTTCTTCTTCTTAGAAACAGCAGCATTATTGGAATGAATACATGACTATGCCATTTCTCATCTCAGTGTTTTGTGAACTTGTTGAATAAAGTGGCAGGATTATGTTTGCCCCCTAAAAATGAATTATTTAGATTCATAATCTCAACATGTTTTCCATGAGTTAGAAAAAACATACAGTACTCTTGTTGGCCTAAATAAAGAGGTAAACTGAGGTAATCTCAAACTTGTCAAAAAGATAAGTTTATTCGGGAATAGCAGAGGAATTGCAATTCCAGACATGCAAACTATAGCAAGCTACAGGTGAGTCTGTTGAAGGTTTGGAGTAGGCTCTATTTAAGTCAGTCTCTCAGTCCTTAAGTTTTGTTTTCCTAAGGACACATGCATGAGATTTTCCATTTTATGTGCCCTGGTTCCGTTTTAGATTGAAATTCGTTCACATTTCCACCTTTTGATCAAGATCTTTTTCAGAAAACAGCTGTGATCAATTATATCATTCAGATGTTGTTTGCTAATTTTCTTAGAAGTGTAATTGGATTGCAGGTGGATTGTATTCTATGTCCCATGGAGCTTAGGAGGGTAATCCGCAGGTGTCTTTTCCCATTAAGGTGAGGAGGACCATCCTCAGGTGTCTTGTCCCGTGGGGGAGGGAAATGTAGAGTTTCACTTGCCTCATTTGAACAAGAGTATTGAAAAATGAGGGATCTCAGCTATGTGCCTCTGAAGTAGACAGTTTAGTTTCCACTGTCAGTTGAATTGCAAGAAAAGCCTTTGAAAGGAAAAGAATTTTATTTTGTACATACATTTGGGAATGAGGCATTTGTTTACTAATACCAAACAGTAGGAATTTAATTAAAAAGATTAAACTGAGGCTCAAAAGCCCAATGATACCTATTGATTGAAATGCACTTCTCAACCAGCTTCCCCACTTGCCTGTATTTAGTAGTTCAAAAATGCCCCAAGTTCCAGGAGCTTGGCCAATTTCTGCTAGCAAATTGATACTGTCCTTCATTGTTTTTAGTTCTTGTGTTATTTTCCCTGACTTACTGACATAAAAACTAAATTCTTCTCCAAGTAGGGCACAGGTTCCCCTCTGCTGAGCAGCGAGGAGGTTAAGGGCTCTGTAGTTTTTGTAGGACTATTTCAGCAAGGCTGTCTATTTGAGTTTGTTGATATGCAAAAGCTCAGATAGAAGCATTGAAACGGGTAGACATAACTACAGAAAGATTGTGAATTGCTTTTTCAAGGTCTGCTACTCCAACCCAAGCTAAAAAGGCTCTGGCAAAAGCCTGCCCCAAACCCTCTCTATCTACTGTAGGGTTATATGTAGGCATCCATCCAAAATCATAACCTTCCCAGTTCTGACATGCCCTTTTAAGTTGATAGAGGACCCCAGATTAGGTATATAATCAGTGAAGGGAAGAGTTTTTCTAATTTCAGCATCAGAGGTGAGGCCAGTGATCCCAAAACATCCCTTCCAGTTAAGGGGAAATGTATAGTTCATGTTTCATAGTTCATAAAAAGAAATACCCAATGTCTTCTAAGGCACAGTTGGGTCTCTTTGCCCAGATATTTTTCCTTGGAATAAAAGAGGGGATCTTATGATCAGAAATATAATCATTGTAATCATAATCTGATTTACTAGCATTGTGGGAATGATTATGTGAGTACCTTAAATTTCGGTAGATCTGAAGTAACAAGGGAGCTGACCTAGTATAAGTAAGATTTTGGAACGGTTTGTTATTTGGTCTGAATCGGAGTTTCTTTTCTTCATGATACCAACAGCCTTTTAGATCTCCATTTTTGTTTTTCCTATTCAGGGGCCAGTTGTAGTGTTTTCCTGTTTAATTCTCTCTTTTTTTTTTTTTTAATAATGATTTTTTATTATATTATGTTAGTCACCATACAGTACATCCCCGGTTTTCGATGTAAGGCTTGATGATTCATTAGTTGTGTATAACACCCAGTGCACCATGCAATATGTGCCCTCCTTACTACCCATCACCGGTCTATCCCATTCCCCCACCCCCCTCCCCTCTGTAGCCCTCAGTTTGTTTCTCATAGTCCATAGTCTCTCATGTTTCATTCCTGTTTAATTCTCTTAAGTCATCACCAGGGGAAGTAGTTTTCTGGACCATGACTGGTTTAGTTTGTGAATCCCAAAAGCAGCATTTTTTTGTGGAGACATCAGTGAGGTGGTTTCCTTTGGCTTCCTGGGAGTCAGGCTTAGAATGCCTAGAGACTTTAATAATAGCTAGAGCTGCTGGCAAGAGCATAACATATAATAAATTTTGGATATAAGGGCCATTTTAAGGAAACCTGGAAGTAAGGAAACCTCATTTCGATACCATTCCAAAATCATGGGCTACTCCAAAGGTGTAGTGACTATCGGTATAGATGTTTGTGGTTTTACCTTTAGCAAGAATATATGCTCGAATAAGAGCTTATAATTTGGCTTATTGGGCTAAAGTGGCCAAAAGAAAGGGTGCAGTATCGATGACTTCAAAAGGAATTGATATCACATATCCAGCACAATATTTACGATTTTCATTTTTCAAGTAAGAACCATCAGTGAATCATGAGAAATCAACATTTGTCAAGGGGGTTTCTCATAAGTCATCAGTAGAGGTTAATAGATGATCCGTCAAAGTCAAACAGTCATGGGGGGTTTCTTTCGTGGAAGAAGGAGTGATATGAGGGGTAGTTAGCAAGAGAATTTCCTAAGAAGCAAGATGGCTTGTTGGAGGGTGTTGGATGCATTTAAGAGAGCTTAGACAGCATTAGGTACAAAGATGGTAAGAGAGGATCCCATGACTATTTCTTCAGTGACCTTTACTAGAAAGGCAGTGGCAGGGACAGCCCCAGGGTATTGGGGGTAAGGAACCGTAGGCCATGGGATCTAATTGTTGGCTCTAGTAACCCAAAGGTTGGTAGTAGCCCCCATATTTTGGGCTAAGTATTATGAGGGCATTTCCTTCTTTTTTTACATACAAAAAGGAAAAAGTAGCTGATAGTTTGGATTTCCCAGGATAAGTAGATTTATTAAGTTTTCCTTCAACTTGGTTTTTCCAGATAATGGGGTCATGGTTTTTAATAAGACATAGGGGCTAGGCCATTATGGACAAGTTTATTCCAACAATAACCAGCTGTCCCAAGAAAACCTGTAATTGACATTTGGTTTTAGGTTTTGGGAAGCTCAAGATGCCACGAAAGCTATCAGGATCTAGGTATAACCATTGTTCTGAGATTAAATGTCCTAAATACTGGATTGAATTTAAACAAATCACAACTTTGAGACTGTGTCCCTTAATTGCTAAGAGTTTTAACAGGTGAATACTATCTTCTTGTGAGGATGTTTAGGAGAATGAGCAGAGAAGTAAGTCATCTACATACTGTAGTAAGGTGAAACATCTAGAAATTTTCATATCCACTAGGCCAGCTTTTTTTTTTTTTTTTTTTAATGATTTTTTTATTATATTATGTTAGTCACCATACAGTACATCCCCGGTTTCCGATGTAAGGCTTGATGATTCATTAGTTGTGTATAACACCCAGTGCACACTAGGTCAGCTTTTAAAATATTTGAGAAGTAAAGACTTTCAGTAAAATCTTAAGGTGTTACTATCCAGGTATATTGTTGTCCTTTCCAAGTAAAGGCAAAAGATACTGGTTAGCCTTATCAACTGGAATACTAAAGAATGCACTGCATAATTGATTTTGGTGAAAAATTTGCTTTCGGTAGGGATAGATGCCAGTAACTCTGGGGATTAGAAACAACAGGATGGTGAAGAATAATAATGTTATTTATTGCTCAGAGATCTTGGACAAATTTTCATCCTTAACCATGAGGTTTTCCTACAGGTAAAATAGGGATATTAGGATTGGTGCAAGGGGACAGTAAGTCCCTGTGCTTCATAGTCTTATGACCAATTTAGCTTCTTTGTTCATGGGGGTATTGATTGATTCTGGGGAGAGGTTTCAAGGGATCAGTTTGGATCTTATCTTTGGGCACTATGAATTCTACATATGTCCTTGAGGGATTTTGCCCATAGAGCAGGGGATACTAAACATAATAATGGGGATAAGTCTGAAATTTGATCTGCCCTGATTTGTAAAGTACTTGTGAAAGAAAAAGGTTTGGATTTTCTTGGAGATGAAATTCAAGAGATTTAAGTTCAGGGGATTCTAACTCAAGAGTTATGTTCTCCCTTTCAAGAGAAGGAAATGGCAATACAACACTTTTCTAGGAAACCTTGTCCTAGTAAGTGGTTGGGAGCTGATTCACTGAGGAGAAATGGAAGTTTATCTTGCAACTGTCCCAAGCAAAAGTGTATACATTTAGAAATAGGAACACACTGTGGTTTATTTGAGGCTCTGATTAATTGAATAAATGTATTACTCCAAGGGAGCTACTGTTTAATTATAATGGGGTTGAGCACTGATGGAGTAGGTCTTGTGTCAGTTAATATTATAAGAGGTTCATCCCCAATCTGAAGAATAGTTTCCTCTAGTCTCTTTAATGGTAGAATGAGAAACTGTCCCTGTGTTTCTTTGGAGCCCCATCGTTGGGATGAGTCTGACCCTTGGTTCTTGGAAAACTGTCATTATCTGAATCTTTTTAATTTGTAGCAGTCCTTTCTCAGATGGTTGGGTTTTCTGTGATAATGACAGAGTCCATCAGGGAGAGTCTGCTTGGGAGATTTCATCTGTTGAAGTTGGAGATTTAAATTTTAGTTACCCTTCTTTTGGAATCATCTTCTAGGGTGTAGGCTAACTGATTAGTTAGATTGGCAAGATCAACATTGGGATGGGCATTGGTTCTTATTCTGTGTGGGTTCTCTTAACTAACAGAGATAGATCTCTGTTTAAATCACTTATAAACATTGAATTAAAGGCTACCCTGGGGAATTGAACATCTAGAGGGAGTCCAGATTTTTCTTTAAAAACAGTTTGGAGTTTGCTGTAGTAATCATGAACAGATTCATCAGACTTTTGGGTGCATGCCTGAATTTGTTGCAGTTTACTGGTTTAGGGAAAGCCCTCAAAATGGCCAGATGCAGCCTTTTGGCAATGGCACAAGCTTGGTCATATAAAAGAGCTGGCGCTTGACTTACTTGGAATTCTAAAGATTATTTAGCGCTTTCTCAATCAGCAGCTTTCATCCAGTGCTGGGCTTGACCTTCTCCAACAAACAGTAAACAAATTGATAAAGATTAGAGAGGCCCGGTTGATAATTTTGAGTGATAATATTGAATTCTTCCACAAATCTATGAGGATCCTCAGTTACCTTGGGAAAATCTTTTACTGTAGCTCTAAGTTCAGCTTTAGTCCATGGGACATAAGAAATTAATAATTTAGCAGGATTGTCAGAGAGTTTTAACAGGTTCAGTTGGCAAGGTTTCAGCACTAGAGAAGAAGGGGAGTTGGGATAAAGGAAGGGGTTATAAGAGGGCAAAGGTGGGTATAGCAGAGCAACGGAGTTAGGGGAGACCTCGCTGGTGCTACGAGAGAAAGACTTCAGATGCTTCTTTATCTGCTATCATTGCTTATTTGTTTCAGTTCACTTAAAAGTAGTATTTTGTAAAGAGACAGTTTTAGAATCCTGAATACTTTTAGAAGCCTCTAGGTACCAATTAAAAGAGCTATCCCTTTCAGATTGTTTGTTCTATTGCCACGGACTTCTAATTCAGTCCAGAGAAAAACAAGCCTGGGGAGACTTAAAGTTCCCCATAATGGCCACTGAAGTTCTAAATTATCATTAGTAAGGTGGTCCATTTTGTCAAAAATATACATGAGAAGAAACTATAGTTTTATAACATAAAACCAGGTGGGAGCACAGAGGGAGGGCCAATCTTAGAAGAGTCACATGATCCGGATTCCACATTTTAGAGATTTTCCTGAGAGTAAAAGAAAAGTTACTAAACAGCCTGATGGATGTGCTTTCAGGGTTAGAAGTTTATTTTATTTTACAGTGTGCCTTTCATGAGATACTTTTTTTTCCTCTCGGTGGACACCCTTTGCTCTAGTTTTCCAACTGGTGACCACATGTCCCTTGTTGCATAGAAATTATCTTAGAGTTGACAGTTCAGTCTGACCCTCTGTGAGCAACTTACCCAGTCTGGTGAGGCTCTTGCTTTGGGGACTGGTCTCTCATAAAGAGGTGGTGAGTATTTTTGTAGCATTTATTTGCTCTCCCCATGCCTACCAATATTACTTAATTACTTTTTCTCTCAAAAGGTTTAAGAGAATTATACTAAAATTCTAGTGTGCTTCCAATAAGAAAGTGAACAAGTAGAATAGTCATCAAAAAGGACAACGCCTTTAAACAGAGCTTGAATCAAAAAGCTCAGCCAGAGAGGGAATTCAGAATCCAAAAGGGGACTCACCAAACTGAAAGTAGACAGTGACTCATGGAAGCAGTGAGCTCAAGGGGCTCGATGTGGTACCTTGCTTCATTCTAAGGGTTGTCATTCTTCAGGGGTCATCTCCTTCCACTGCCACTTCTTACATCAAGGAATGTTGACCTAGATAAAGAGGTAAACTTAGGCAAGCTCAAAATTGTCAAAGGTTTATTTGCAAACAGCAGAGGAATTGCTATTCGGGATGTGCAAACTGTAGCAAACTATAGGCAAGTCCATTGAGGGTTTGAGGTAGGCTGTATTTATGGGCAGGGAATATAAAGAGGGGAGTGTCTAGGTAGAGCCTGTTAAAATTAAAAACAAAAGGAGACCAGCTTTGAAAATTTCTCAAGCAGACAAAACCAGTCCAGTCATACAGAGCTCAATTCAGCTTATTTTGTGAGACCAACCTGACCAAGGTCATTTCTTTTTCATGCCTCTGGAAACCATAAGCAAAACTTCCCAAGGTTGGTATGAGGCAACCCCTGACCAACTCCCTATCATTTAAGAAAATTCCAAGATTGGGGCGCCTGGGTGGCGCAGTCGTTAAGCGTCTGCCTTCGGCTCAGGGCGTGATCCCAGCGTTCTGGGATCGAGCCCCACATCAGGCTCCTCCGCTGGGAGCCTGCTTCTTCCTCTCCCACTCCCCCTGCTTGTGTTCTCTCTCTTGCTGTCTGTCTCTGTCAAATAAATAAATAAAATCTTTAAAAAAAAATTCCAAGATTATCAGTTTTCTGTAAATCAGGCATTTACAAGTAATCATTCTCCCAGTCCTGGAGTTTTGTTTTCCTAAGGGTACATGTGTGAGATTTTCCATTTTATATCCTCCAGTTCCATTTTAGATTAAAAATCTTTTACATTAAAGAAGAATAATGTCCTCTCACCCAAGAATAATAATTGTCCCCCTACCTAAAAGAGAATTATAGGAAATGTAAAGAAAGTACTTCTTGGGACAGGATCACTTAAGACATGTAGTATTATGTCCCATACTCCTTTTCAGACACTAAGCCTGCCTATTGCTTCACGTTTCACATCAGTAGAAATTAGGGCAAAGAGCAGATGCAGGTAATTCACAAAAGAAGAAATACAAATTAATTCTAAACACATGATGATTTTTAAGTTCTGTGTGTTCAGTAATCTCAGTTATATAAGTGTATTGGTAAGCAATGAAAGCATTGTTTTAAGTTAACATTGGTAATTGGTAATACCTTGCTGAATGTTACAGAAATGGGTATTCTCATAACTTACCGTTGGAATAATTTGTTATTGTAAACTTTCTGTAATCTGTAAATTTACAGTGTAACAACTTTATAACAGGCAAACCTTTTAACTGAGAGGCTTTACCTTTAGCAGTTGGTTGTGAGTCAATACTCAGAGATGTGTACACAAGTATGAAGCCCAAAAATGTTCACTGCAGCGTTCCCTGTGACAGTGGGAAAATAGAAACAACCGTAATTCTCAATAGTAAGAGATTAATTCATTAGATTTTTGTTTGACCATGTGAGAGAATACTCTTCAGCCAATAAAACAGTTGTTGAAGAAGAAATCTTACCACATGGGAAAATGTGCATGAGATATTGCTAAGTGGAAAATCAAGCAATGAAGCAATATGAGGGCATACTCTCATTTTTATGGAAAAAGTACTTGATGGGCAAAAAGCAAAATCTTAACCATGTTTCTCTTTAGAGATAGCATTATGGTTGATTTTAAGGTTTCCTTTTGTGCTCTTCTATGTTTCCAAATTTTCTGCCCTAAATGTGTAAATGTTTTGTCAATAGAAACAATGAGCAAAAATCTCAACAAAGAAGCTATTAAAACCATAGGATAGGGAGAAAATTATCTTCTGCATTGTTTACTATACTGCCTTCATGATTTTTGCCATTTCCAAGTACTACCTGTATGATTACTTAATATTTCTAATTAAACTAATTCTTAACTCACTTTTTAACCTATCCTTATCTTTAGAAGTAATATATTCAAAATCACAGCTTTTATGTTTTAGTTTTCTTTTTTTTTAAACAGTATGCATTGAAGCGAAACATAACCCTTAAAATAGAAGCTCCTCGTCAGTTGGCCCTCTTATGTCATCTCACACCACCGGTGATGTGGGAGGCATGGCTGGGGCGACCAGTGCCCTGATATGCTGAGGCTGGAGGCATAGAGCTCTCTGACGCCATCCCTGAAAATAGCCTCAGACTGACCAGAACAGCTTTCACATGAAGTGTCCACTTCCCACGCCCCGCAATCAGGTTTCAGAAATTATCACTCACTTTCTCACAGATTACACTCAGCTCTGCTGAACTCTGTCAACTCACAGGAGCAAAGATACAGAAGTGAAAATGCTATGGCTTTCTTTCTCACCATGTTCTGCTTCAGTTGTTTCTTGTTTTGTATTTTTGGACCTTGTTCTTCTTATGAGACAAAGCAATTCCTAGATGCTTCGAAAATCAGAAATGCTCACAGTGTTTTCTTCTTATGCATATCACATCCTAGTGGAAGCTAGAATCTGATTTCTGGTACTGCTTTCTGAAGGTTCCCGTGATCTCTCTTTATGAGGTTCTGCCAGTAAGTGTAGCTTTCATCTCAAATGAGAAATGACGTTTATTAAAGAGTGATTATATCAGTTACGTATCAGTTGTCTGTTGTAACATGAACCATGTCTATCAAAACACTAAACACACACACAAAGAGGCTTGACAAATGTTTCCATATTTGTGCATGAATTTTTTAAGTCTGTTTTGTGTATTTGAGAATACATGGCTCTATCTCATGGGAGAGTTTGCTCATAGTCAACATAATAATCAGTGTAAAATAATTGGAAACTTGTGTTATGAAAGGTACTGTTTTTATTTTCCTAGACTCTTAAGAGGAAGCAGTCAGTTATGTTGCTTTTTGAGCATTTGAGTTGAATTCTAAATCCAACTTTTAAAAAGTAGACTAACATCTTTGAGAATGGGCTGTATCTTATGAGAAATGAGACTAAGATCTGCTTTCTGTCTTCATAAAATGCCAAGATGGTGGTGGTGGTGGTGGTGGTGGTAGAGGTGGCAATGTGGCATTTAAAAAGTTTTAAAAATGTAAAGCACCAGTTCTCCCCCTTTATCTTTAGTGGCCTCCAAATCTGGAGTTGATTTGCTGCCCAGTTGTACCAGATGTCTGCTACTTCCTACCCACCCCTCTGCTTAACTGTATGAGCTATCCTTAATTGCTTCAATCTAAAACATGTGAGCGTTTTCCCTTGAAAAACACCTCTGAGGTGTGTTTTAAAAGGAGGGAGGTCTATATGTTCGCGTATTTTTAAATGCAAATAAACTCTTCTTGAGGAACCCAGCTAATTTTTAAGCAGGTATGGGGAATATGAGTTAAGGAAGCCAGTTGTTTCTTCACGTTTCAGTTCTGCTTTTGCAGGAAGATATTTCTGGTTGTGCTGTTACTGAGGACACCCATAGCTCCTGGAATTATCTGCAGTATGACTTTAGCATTCCCTCAGCCATCACTTATGCCTCATGGCCAGCAAGGATAGCATGTACACTCCAACTAACAGAAGATGACAGTGCTCTCTTCATTTATCTTCTCTGAATTTCTGGAGGTTTTTTCACATAATCTGGAAGAGTTGATTGGAAACACGTGGAATATAATTTCCCAATTTATAAATACCTTTGCATTTTCAATATTGAATTCCCCATCGTTGCTAAACTACTGATTTTCTTAACATTTCATTTCCTTTCCTCCAAACCATCATCAATATGGCCTTTGATGATGTGGTTATTTTATTACAGAGTCATTTCCCTTAGACTGATTAGCACTTGGCAACTTTTCAAATAGTTTTATTAGACACTGAAGAGAAACCTCAAATTATCAAGCTTTCAGCTGTAACCCAGATTACTGGGTTTTATCCATACCTCATTATGGAGTGTTTAATCTCTACATAAGTACATAGCTTTTTCCTAATCCAGAAATTTCCAGTAGATCTGTTAACTGAGTATTTGCTTCTTGGGCCAGGCTCTATTTCTTAATCTGTTTCTTGGCTTCGTAATACCAATATAGTTCTTTGTACATAATGGTCTTTCAGTAAGTATCTGTTGGAGAAATGCTTTGAAATCTGAGGCGGGGGGTGGGTGGCAATGACAGTCTAGTACTTAACACTGTTACTTAGTGACATACCTTCATCATCCATTCATTCATTCATTCATTCATCCATCCATTCAACAGACGTTTGAAGCACCTACTGTGCACTAGATATGGCATGTCAGATGCTGGGGACAAATCCTAAACTTTCCTACCTTGTCATAAAATGGCTCTTGGCTCCTGACTATCTTCCTCCTCACTCACTAAACACACCTCCCAATGACTTTATAGGTCTTATCCTACTTAGAGTATTGTATTTGCTTCCATTGCATTGCTATGTGGCAAATTACCACAAATGTAGTGGCTAAAGAGAATGCCCATTTATTATCTCACAGTTTTTGTAGGTCAGAAGTCCAGGCACGACTTAGCTGGGTTGTTTGCTAGGGACTCAGAGGCTTGGATTATGGTTCTGACTGGTCTTGTTCTCATCTGTAGGCTTAACAGGTGAGGATCTGCTTCCAAGCTCCCTCATGTTGTTGGCACAACTTATATCCTTGCAATTGTAGGATTCCTCAAAGTCAGTAACACAGAGACAGGAAGTTTGGTGCTTCAAGTCTCAGATTTCTAGACCCTCTTTTAAAGATTTTATTTATTTATTTGAGATAGAGAGTGAGGGTCCCAGGATCATGACCTTGAGCTGAAGGCAGACGCTTAAACGACTGAGCCACCTGGGCACCCCTAGACCCTCTTTTAAAAGGATTATCTTGGGGGGATGCTTAACTGTCTCAGTCAGTAGAACATATGACTCTTGATTTCGGGATCATGAGTTTGAGCCCCATTTTGGGTTACTTTAAATAAACTTAGAGATTACTTTAAATAAACAAATTAATGAAATAAAATATCCTATAAAAACGTAAGAGGATCATCTGAGTAAGTCAGGTCCACCCAGGATAATCACTCTTTTCTTTTAAAGTCAGTTGATGAACAACTTTAATTACATCTGCAAAATCTCTTCACTCTAGTTATATGCTATTGATTAGAAGAAAATCACAGGTTCTACCCACACTCAAGGGGAAGACATTATAACAGGATATGACTCACTGGGTTGTCATCCTAGGGTTTCTGCCACAAGTGTTCTTTCCTCATCCCTGGGTTCTTCATAGGAGGGACTCCTTCAAGTATCAATTTAAATGTAATCTTTTTTAAAGAGGCTTTCCCTCATTGTTCTGCCTAAAATAGACTTTTCCCTGCTTTGTTTTTTTGTAACAGTGCCTTATTTATTATCATCATAGAACTTCATACAATCTGAAATTACCTTGCCTACTTATTCGTTCTTTTATTGACTATCAGACTCTCTCTTCAAGAGCAAGGTCTGTGTCCATTGTATTCCCCACTATAGGGCCAACACTTGTCACAATGCTTGGCACAAAATGGATGTTCAACTAAATATTGACTAAATAACTTATTGCAAAGGCCCAAGCATTTATGGCCTTCTGGGGCTTAAATGCCCACATTCCATAAAGGTATGTCTTTGGTCTTTTTTTCTGATTAGGCCAAGTGCAGCAACGGAACAGGCATGGAAATCTGAGATCTGAATCCACTAATACTAATCCATTAATACTCCTATTTTAAAGTGGGAATTTCGCCTGACCTTCACAGTGCATCTCCAGCTATGAACTTGCCCTCTGGTCACACTCAACTGGTCTCTCCCATCACAGAGTTGAAGGAAGAGGTGCATAAATTAAATCTTGTCTTTCCAAAGTCACACACTGCTTCTAACCATCATTGGCTATTTGATGGGTAGCTGGTTTTCAGTGGATTTGCTTGCCAGTTGTACTTAAATTTCAGCATTCTTGGGATGCGGAAAGAGGTCAAGAGGTGTATACCACATGAACATGTTCTACCACTGTTAGTAGGGGCAAAATGAGAGGGCATTAAAGACGTAAGGGCACAGAGACAGGTAGCAATATTTAATTTCCCAGAGCAACTCTTTTCCCAGAGCAATGATTTGTCATGATGGGGTCATCAGAAAATTCTTACTTCTCTGTCAGTTCTTCCTAGAACGCATGGCAGATATTTCTATCTGCCTGCACCTGCTGTTATTGAGAGACTAACTGCTATGGAAAGTTGAAATTGAGAATGACTTTCTTACATCTGAAGAACAGGGAAGTAGGTATGAAGGCAGCCTTCAAAACTGCTCTAGACATTTTAGCAATCTTTTCCTTTAGTTGCGAAAATGGAACCATAAATATGCTCTTTTATTCAAACTCTTCTCCTAAGCATTTAACCACAAAACTGTAATCAAAGGTGTTAAATAGGTGTACTCTCAGAAAAAGACATACAGAAATAGTATTTTCAGGGCACCTGGGAGCATCCAACTCTTGGTTTTGGCTCAGGTCATGATCTTGGGGTCACAGGATGGAGCTCTGAGTCGGGCTTTGCGCTCCACGGGAAGTCTGCTTGAGATTCTCTTCCTCCCCCCCTCCCCCGTCGTGCTCTTTTCCTTTCTCAAATAAATTTTTAAAATCTTTAAAAAAATGAAATAGTATTTTCTACTTTTGCCACTTTTCACTGAATGGTGGAAGCTGTTATAAACCATCTAACACAGCTTTGCAACTAAAGATATTTTACAAGCCTTCTGACATGTTTCACCAACCCAGACTCCCCATGGTAATGATCTGAATTTACCTTCTTCCAACATGTATCCTTTGCTTCATTGGTGATTCACACCTACAGTTAGTAGAAACATGGGTAATAGAGCATAGTGCATGGGGTAAAGTTTGTTAACCTTTTGGGTTTTAATCCTTTCTGAAAATATGCACAAAATACCTTAGTTCTCTTTCCTGCCGAGCTAGTGAAAGATTCTGTGTCAGAGAATAATCTATCTTCTTACCTCCGGTTTGAGCAGTATTAATGCCAACCAAATATTAAGCATTTACTAAGTGCCAGGCACTAAGCCTAGTACTTTACATATATTATCATATTTAATCCTCATAAGCCTGTAAACTAGATATTTATACCCACATTTTAATAATGAGCCTAAAAAAGAGAGAGAGAAGTTAAATGAGTTTTCCAAGGTCAAACAGGCAGTCAGCAGCAAAATCTGGATTTTGAACTCCAGGTTGTATGATCCCAAAATAAGCTTTTTAACTCAATTGCTGAAAATAGTTGTGATTTTCCATTGATATAGAAGGTTCTGGAGAATAAGTAGAAGTTTATGATCCTGTCCATACTCTAGAAAGATAAGTATGCATGTATATTATTATATCTTTTAGGAGTGTCTTTTTGTATAGCCTACTTTTTTTTGCTCTAAAATTTGTTAGAGGAAAAGAAAGGTCACCTGAGGACTTGATTCTGTGTTGCTAATTATGATTTCAGTGGGTGTGTCTTCATTCAATGGAGATGGATTAGGTTTTTGTTGCTTCACCCATTTACGTTCGATCATATCAATACAAGTGTTTCCTGACTTAATTTTTGAAAACATAGTTAGTTAAAGCCCCGCCGTGTTCAGAGGCTGGTTAGGAAAGGGAATGCTTGTTTTCTCATCCCGCCCGGGTAGTGTGCAATCAAGCCGATTGGATGACTCGAAACAAAGTGACTGCCTTCTGTTTCATAGCATAAGTAAGTACCTTCTTGGCAGCACCCAGGGACCCTAGAATTAAGACAAAGGTGCTCTTTGGAGAAAGAACACCCACAAAAGCATGCATGAACATTCAAATGACAAAAGTTTTAAACGAAGAATTAAACCAGGTTTTGGTAAATATTTTAGACTTTGTGGGCCCTGCAGCCTGTGCCGCAATTACTTAATTCTGTCACTGTAGCAAAAGCAGCCACAGAAATATGTAAAAGAATGGGCATTTTTGTCTGTGTTCCAATAAAACTTTATTTACAAAAGCAGGCAGTTGGCAGATTTGACCCAAAGACCGCAGTATGTCAACCCCTGAGGTTAAATAATATATCATATCATAACAGAAAGAGTTCTCTACTTTCCCAAAAGTTGCCCAATGGATATAAGATGTTACCTTTTCAACCCAGAAAGTTTTAACATAAAACTTAGTCCATCCGTTTTATATATATATAAATATATATAAATTATATATTAAATTACATATAAATAATATATATAAATTATATATAAATAATAATAATACCCACCTAATATAGTTGATGATAGTTATTTTTGGCTACCATTAATTAATCCAATTCCTATGTCTTGGGAAAGTTCCATTCTGATGAATAATTATGTTTAAGATTGGGCTCGTTCTCTGGGATCAGTTCTTGAAATCAGACAATTAATCAAATCATGCTAAGGAAAAACCTGAAGAAGTGTAACACAAAATCCTTGCCTTCAAGAAGTATACAATGTAATTTGAAGGAACAAAGCTAATAATGCAAGCAAAATCCATCCAAGGGGAAAGTCAATATGTGACACAGTAGTCTGTTGTAATATATGGGGGCAGCATGATATGGTTAGAGATACTGTGTTTATAGGCACATCTAGGTATCAGTCCAGGCTCAGTTACTTATTATCTATGTAACCTTTAGGAAGTTCATTAAACTTCCCCGTAAAACAGAGATACTAATAGCTACCAGGTAGAATAAGAGCCTGTCACATGCTAGAGATTCAGTAAATAGTGACCTGGGTTGGTCAAGACAGCTAATGATGATGGTGATGAGGGCAGTGGGGTGGTGGCACATTGGTGTAAATGTTAATAGCTAGAGAATGTTGGCAATCTCAGATAACAATGGAATTTCATTGATTCATAGCTATTTCATAGATGAAGTACGGGTTGAGCCGGGTTTGAATAATAAGGAGACATTGAGGCTAAATTAAGAGAGATTATCTGAGATGTCTGCTGTCCTTTTGTGCCTAGCAGTAGACCAGAGTAGAGAAGAAATTGTATCAAAAAATAATGTGAATGATTAAGTAATTGGTCCCAATTCTTCACTTACCTGTATTAAAATTAAACATCCTACCATGTTTTATGGGTCGTGAGTAAACTTATCCACTTCTTGACTTTGGGCCTCACCATCACATTTACTTTGTCAGTGGGCACTTAGTAGACTTGAAAAGTAGAGGACTTGATATGTGCTTGTATATGTGCTTTTGATGTCTTGTATTTTGGTGATCTTCCAAGAGAAAAAAAGGCCTTATGGAATTATTAACTCCTCTAGGTTGGGCCTCAGTAGAGTGGAGGAGTACACATGGAATACACTGGGTAGGTATTGGCCTAAATGTACTCAAATGCTAGAAGTGTTCTATGTCTATAATATCCAGAATGGTAGCCAATAGCCTCATTAAATAAACTTATAGTTCAGTTCCCCAGTTGCACTGGGCACATTTCAAGTGTTCATCAGCCATGCATGGTAAGGCTTGCGGCTGTCAAAATGGACAGACAGAATATTTCCGTCATCACACAGGTTCTTTTGGATAGCGTCGTTCTATGTCTTAAGCATGGTGCACATATGTAAAATTAATGAAGCTATACTCTGAAAATTAGCACTTTAAAAAAATTTATGCCTCATAAAATATGCTTCAAAATAAATGTTATGCCTCACAAAATAAAAGAGAACAAAAATTTTTTTAAAAAAAGAAAAAACAGAAAGTCTTATAAATAAGGGCTTTTCAGATTTGAATTTTGGATGTAATATTTGATATGAACTCAAGAGAAAAGAGCTCTGCACAAAAATAAATTAATAAGACTTTTTAAATGGAGATTATTTCTCATTAACTTTAATTAGGCTCCTTCTAGGTTTGCAGGTTTAGCAAATTATCAAACCAAAAATAAAAACCTTAGGCTTATCTCTTAGGCAAGTTTTCTGAAATTCTGAAGCATCCATGGATGCTCTTCTGGCATCATTGCCTTCGTTACATTTCTATGTAACTAATCTATGTTGCTAATTAAATTCCACCATGAAGCATGGTTTCAGTCATTTTCTGTCCAACACGGGCATCTTTGTTTGTGTAGAGATGTGTGACCCCCAACTGTGTGGAAATGCATCCAGAGTAATGAGTTAGATTAAAGTGGTCTGATTTTTGTTTTATGAAAGTTAATTGGAAGCGTAACTTTAATCTTTGTCACGAAAACCTGATTTAACCCATTGCCAATCTTGCATAACCCATTGCCTATCATTCTTTATTGCAAATGAATTCATTTCACCATATATTTGGTTTTAGATTATTAAGAAACATAAGAGAGAAGCATTCTGAGAATTATAGGCTAAAACAGTCTTACACTAGAGATAAACACATGTCCTCCATCATGTATGAACACAGCAGAAGGAATCAGGTGAATTGTGTGACCTTGGGCAATTTACCTTCCCTGAGACTCAGGTTCCTTACTTCCTGCCTTCCCTCACTCTGCCAGGAAGAGTTGTTGTCTCCCTTCTCCCTTCTATATGGCTTGTACAAGACATTGTGACCACTGGAACAACACAGAGTACAGTTGTCCCATTCTTTAGTAACATGCACATTGTCTCCCTCTATGAAACTGTGAGCATCTGGAGACTGTGAAGTGCATCTTTGTTTCCTTAGCACCTAGACCACTGTTGGTCCTGCAGGATATCTCAAAAGAGAATGAGTGAATGCTGTATCATCTATTGTTGCATAACACACTACCCCAAAACTGTGGCTTGAAACAACACACATACAGTATCTCTTCGTTTCTGAAGGTTAGGAAATGGCATAGCTTAGCTATTCCTCTGTTCCAGGGTCTCTCAAAGGCTACAGTCAAGATATTGACTGGAGCCACCATCCTCCCAACTAGGGTTGGATCTGCTTCCAGACTCTCTCAGGGGTTGTTGGAAGGTTTCAGTTCCTTGTGGGATGTTGGACTGAGCCTTCGGTTTCTTGCCATGTGGTTCTTTCCAACATGGCAACTTGCACCAGCAAGAGAGAGAGTCTGCTAAGAAGACAGGAGTCATAATCTTCTATCATTTAATCATGGAAGTGACATACCATGGCTTTCCTGTATTTGATTTGTTAGGATCAAGGCACTAGGTCCAAACCTGACAAAAGGGAGACAGATTACACAAGGGTATAAATACCAATGTAGGGATCACTGAGGGCCATGTCAGAAGCTGCCTACCACCAACGCCTACTTCACAGGGCTACCTGCAAGTCCAAAATGAGGCATTGTCTATGAAAGATATGATATGCTTGCTGTTTACTCTTCCTAGATTGTTCTTTCCCCTAAAATGCACTTTCTCTACATCCTTCTCATCCTCATGTTTCAGCTTAGATGCCACCGCCTCCATGGGGCCTCCACTGAATATTATAGCATGATCCTTAAGCCATTCTTTTAGCCCAGCACCTCATTTGTTTCATTTCAAGCACAAATTACCATCCATTTTTATTTTATTTGCTTGTTTTCAGTCTCTTCCTCTGGAAAGCAGGCTCCTTGAGGGCAGGAACCCATCCTGTCTTATTTGTCATCTCACAGATTCAATAAATATGCATTACAGAAATTATAGCGCTACATCCCATTGGAATTCATTTGCACTGTAAAATTAGTACCAGTTGAAGTCATCGTGCTCATGATAGCTTTCAGAGACTTAGAATCAGAACAGGGCTGGTCTCAGGGTAGGGATTCTTTATTGTGCTGAGATCTGAGAGCAAAGCAAATCAACTTTGTGGTGCAAGTTATTACTAAACTGCAATGACAAGGCTGGATTACCTAAATGGGGGAGGTAAGACAATATCGAGGCATTGTCATACAAATGATAGTGATATTGGTGCTTGGTGTTTGTCACCTCCCTTCCCTGTTCTGCCCCCTGCTCCGGCATTAAGGACTGCATTTTCCAGTGCTATAACAGCCACTATGTTCCTCCCAATTCTCATCGCAACTTTTATACAGGAGACTGAAGTGCAAATAAATTAAAAATAAAAAACTCAGAACAACCAGACTTTGAAGGCCAAACTAATTCCACCATGAGTGTATTCACTAGCACTCACCAGGCCCTCTTCCTGCCCTCTTCTCCCATATATACAATATATACAAAGACTAAAGATTTGGGAGTGAGCAAGAGGTCTGGTTTCTGGTTTCAGTTATGCCCCTAATCATGTTACCTCAGACTCGTCATTTTTAAACTTCTATCAAATACAGTAATCAATCTTTTTGAAGGAGGCTTATTAGAATTTTAACTTAGGCCCTGCCCCAAGGTATCAGACTATCAGTAGCCTGAATCCAGATGGACATGCCATACTTACGTCAACTACCCCTTCTTTCCCAAGTTCTTAAACTGATATGTTTAACAGATTAGTATATGGATGTCTGTGCAATTTTGCCAGAATATATCAGGAAAGTTATAACTCAGTGGCCCCTTGCAATGGAAGAACAGAAAGAGGGCTCTTCAGGAAAAAGATGGCTTGTTTTTTCTGCAATATCTGGACTTCAGGTTTGTGCCCCAGGGTACCCTTTGCAGAGGTGGACTGCAGAATACTCATGGCAGAATGTTTATTGGTGTTAACATAGTTCAGTGTCCCAGGTAACCAAGCATAGTGAGAAATGAACATTGTCCCTGTGGTGTGCACAGGCATTATGGACACATTCTCTGATGACAGGGAGTGGAATCTGGGCAGGGTGAAGGGGTTTAAGAGGGTGAGGAGTCTGAGGGGCTAAGTGAAGCTCAGTATTGGACTAGAGTTCTACTGACATTTTCAGCTAGGTAATTTGTTCTCATGTGGGTTGCCTTGTGCATTGTAGGATGTTTAGAAGTATCCCTGTCCTCTACTCACTAAATTCCAGTAGCACACACAAACCCTTCCATTTGTGACAACCCAAATGTCCCCAGGGGATGGGTCACAAAATCACCACCAGCTGAAAACCGCTGGACCATCAGTAGGGATGTAGTATGGTCAGGACTGGCTAGATAGGCTATAGCAACCACCCCAACATCTCATTGGCTACAATAAGCAAGTTTGTTTCTTGCACATGCTATGCGACCATCGTGGGGTGACAGGATTCTAGACTTAAGTTACTCAGAGGTTCAGACTGATGGAACCACCAGCATTTCCAGCATTTCATGAATTGCCATGCAAAAGGGAATAGAGTACTCCGGTAACTCTAGAACTAGCAATTAAATGCTTTATCCCAGAGACTTTACATCACTTTCTCTCATAACCCATTGGTCAGAACTGGACTCACCAACCACAGGAAGACCAGGAATTGTAGCCTTACTGTGGGCCCAGCAGAGATAATTAGAAATATTTGGTTAGCAGCACTAAGGACCACGACAGGTTCTAAAGAGGTCTCTTCCCTGTTGACACAGAATGAAAAAGTGTTAAGGCAGAATATATAAGGTTGTCCAGTACTTCTGGAAAAAAAACACAAGACCAACAACAAGAATAACACTGTTGTAATAATAACTACAATTTCAGTTGCGCTTATTATGTGTCATATCATTTAATTCTCGCACAACAACCCAATGAGGAAAGTACTTCTTTTCATCTTACAGAGTATGAAACTGAGACACAGAATGCTTAAGTGACTTGTCTAGAATCACACAGCTAGTGAGTTGTAGAACTGAGCTTTGATCCAAGGTCTCTCTGAATTAAAAGCTAAGCACCTTACTTTATTTTATTTTTTTTAAGATTTTATTTATTTATCTGACAGAGAGAGAGGCAGTGAGAGAGGGAACACAAGCCGGGAGAGTGGGAGAGGGAGAAGCAGACTTCCCGCTGAGCAGGGAGCCCGATGCAGGGCTCGATCCCCGAACGCTGGGATCATGACCTGAGCCCAAGGCAGATGGTTAACGACTGAGCCACCCAGGCGCCCCAGCACCTTACTTTATAAATCAATCTGACTGGTGTGCAAATCACTTCTTCTCACTATTGGGATGAATGAGCAAGCTGTCTCTCCTGTAACCTTCTCTGTACCTTTGAGGTTTAAGTTTGAGGCATGATAGAGATGTGTTTGCAAACTTGTTCCCTCCTTCTATTCCCTGATAATTTACTTCATGAATCCCACCATTCCTAGAGCACTTGGAAAAGTGCCTTCAGTCACTCCATCAGAAAAAAGTGGAATGTTTCCAGCCTTTCAGAGACAGCACCGAGCTCTGCATCACTGGTTACTAAGAAAACAGCCTCATGCACTAGAATCAGGTGAATACTTCAGGGTGCTTTGACCACTCCACTTGAGGTAAGCCCAGATACACCTAGTGTTTCTGCATCCCAGATGCTAAGGCCAGGGGGTTAATTACAAAAGCAAGCAATGATAAAAATTACTAACATTTATGCTAGGGATTATTATTAGTATGCATTATCTCATGCAGACGAATACCATTAGTATCACCATTTTAGGGGTAAGAAATGAAGCTGGGAAAGAAAATGAAGCTGACTAGCCAACGTCACCAAGCAGGTCTTTTGAGGGATTCCAGATTTGACTCCAGATTTCAACCATGTATCCATTCTAGTGGGTACACGAAGTTGCTTAACATTTTAAACATACCCACCCATCTCTTTCTAGTGCCTTCCCTGCCCCCAAGTAAAATTTATAATATTTATTTCCAGGACAAAGGGGAATGCAAGTCAGGGAATTTTTTTTACTTTCTTCTTCCCTTGGTTCAAGAGGTTACTTGAGAATTATTGAGTGTGTCATGTCTCAATACAGTCAAGCTTACCCAAGTAGCCTTCAGAATGAGAAAGCTTAGCCATTTACTCAAGTTATTATCACTGAGAGAATCTTTGAATTTGGATATGAAATGACACTGGGTCCACCGTCTTCTTCAGCACAAACTCCAGTTTTTAAAGCCATAGTTGAGGGGGCTGTTGAAGATCTTTGGTAATAATTATCGTAAAAGGAATGAGGATACAGCAGGAAAAGAGAAAGCTGAGCTGTGGCTCTTAGTATCTTCCAAAGAAATTAAATGAATTTATTTAAGGAAA
Source organism: Ursus arctos (assembly GCF_023065955.2). Classification (NCBI taxonomy): domain Eukaryota; kingdom Metazoa; phylum Chordata; class Mammalia; order Carnivora; family Ursidae; genus Ursus; species Ursus arctos. The sequence continues at coordinate 44,090,880 of NW_026622808.1, read as the reverse complement.
AAGTGAGATGAGTGTTAGATTTTAGAAGGACTTTCCTAATGAAGTTTGAAACAGATTGTTAAAGGTAATAAGGAGCACCTAACATCTCCCTCCCCACACAAGTCTGAGAAGAGTCCAATCAATGCCTGATGGAAACAGGCAGTATGATCAAAAACAAAAACAAAAAAACAACTGTGTTGCACACAGACCCTTCTGGGTTTGAATTCCAGCCCCGATCATTTACTAGTTACGTGACCTTGAGCAGTGACTTCACCTTGCCAAGTCTAGGTTTCCCCACCTGCAAAATAAAAACAGTAAAATGTGCTCTGTTGGTCTTGTGGGGTTATCTATGGAATCAAAGGACACAGTGTATAGATGGCCATTTATAAATTGATAGGAGCTATGCAAGCATGAGCTGAACAAAAATTGAATTTATGCTATTTCTTAAAATCATCCCTGTTCCCAAACTTACAGAAAAAGAACACCAGCAGTTGGAATATTCTCATTTTAGTTCCACTAAAGCAAACTCAGTATTTGGGGGAAAGCTTCATCAGGATTTCCATTTTTCTGTATCCAGTTTCCACCAGATGAATCACAGGCTCCCAGGACTGAAATAATAATGTTCACTTCCAAACGAGTATCACTCCTGTCCCCCAAGACAGTGGTTGTAAATGGCCTCCATGGTGTTCTCATTCAAAGGTGTGTTAGTATCATTTACAAAACCTTTCTCTAATGGGAAAAAGTGTAGGAAACCCCACGTCTCTGCAGGTGCCACTTTCCCATCTTGAAGAAGATACCCGTTTTAGAGTCTGTGACTATTGCTGTGGAGACAACTGTGAAATCAGAGAAAAACTAGGTATTGGGCTTTTAAAATCAGCATCTCTCCGCATTGCCCATCAGCTGAAACTGCTCTACTAGATTAGGTTTGCCTGTTTTGAGCTGCCTATAAATGAAATTCTAATACACACACACACACACACACACACACACACACACACGCACGCACACTAATATATATCCTTTGTGTCTGCCTTTTTTCCTCAAATTCACTTCTATGAGGTGTATTTTTATTGTTGCGGATAACAGTAATTCATTCTCATTCATTGCAGTATTCCAGTGTGTAAATATGCCAAAGTTTATCCATTCTACTGTTGATGAATGTTTGGATTGTTTCCAGTTTGGAGCTACTATGACTCAAACTCTTCCAAACAATCTTATTTATGCTATTTGATGGGTGTTGGCACTCATTTCTTTCAGTAGATACCCAAGAGTGGAATTCTGGATCCTGGGACGGATAGAGATACATAGGTGTTTACCTTTAGTGGATACTGCCAACCGTTTTCCGAAGTGGTTTTACCAATAAATGCTGCTACCAGCAATGTAAGCGAATTTGGGTGCTTCACATTTTCACCCACAAATAGGTCTTACCTATGTTATCTTAAAGCAATAACTTTTTTTTTAATTTCAAGTTTTTTATTTAAATTCTAGTTAGTTAACATATAGGGTAAAATTGGTTTCAGGTGTAGAATTTAGTGATTCATCACTTACATATAACACCTCAATGCTCATCACAAGTGCCCTCCTTAATACCCATCACCCATTTAGCCACCCCCCCACCTCCCTCCATCACCCCTCAGTTTTGTTCTCTATAGTTAAGAGTCTCTTACAGTTTACTTTCCTTTCCTTTTTTCCCCCTTTCCCCCATGTTCGTCTGTTATGTTTCTTAAATTCCACATATGAGTGAAATCATGGCATTTGTCTTTCTCTGCCTGACTTATTTCACTTAGCATAATACACTAGCTCCATCCATGTCATTGCAAGAGGCAAGATTTCATTCTTTTTGATGGCTGAGTAATATTCTTTTGTGTGTGTGCGTGTGTGTGTGTGCATGTGTGTACCACAACTTCTTTATCCATTCATCAGTTGGTAGACATTTGGGCTGTTGTTGATAATGCTTCTATAAACATTGGGGTACATGTGCCCCTTCAAAGCAATGATTTTTCAAACAGAATTGCCTCTAAAAACCTGTATAATGCCACATAACTCACCTACATGACTACCGATACCAGATAGAGCTATGAATAGAGCAGGAACTAACTCTCCTATGAATGTTTTTTCTGATCTTACTGTGCCATTAAGGAAGGAAGGAAGGAAGGGAGGAAGGGAGGAAGGGAGGAAGGGAGGAAGGAAGAAAAGAAAGAAAGAAAGAAAGAAAGAAAGAAAGGGAAAGAAAGAAAGAAAAAGAGGTGTCTGGATGGCTCAGTAGGTTATGTGTCTGCCTTCAGCTCAGGACATGATCCCAGTGTCCTGGGATCGAGTCCTGTGTCAGGCTTCCTGCTCGGGGGGAGCCTGCTTCTCCCTCTCCCGCTGCCCCTCCCACCCTGCTCATGCTCCCTTGTTTGGTCACTCTCTTTCAAATAAATTAATTAAATCTTTAAAAAAAAGAATTTTTGTTTGAGGGTTTATTTGTCTATCAGTAGGAAAAATATAAAGGAAGCAGAAGGGTTAATTACTTTGGGATAAATATTGTTGTTATTTTCTTTTGCCAGAATCCTGTATTACTTATCATTAGCCATTGATCAATATACTTAATGGGTCACTGGAAAATATTGCCCATTCCCTGCATAACTAGAAATGAAGCAATCTTGGATCCCTGCAATTAAAAGTAAAGCAAATTAGCTTCCCCATAGAGTATATCTCATGTCATAAGATAATTCTGTGTCTCTTCCTGTGAGGGCTGGCCTGAAGTTTCCCGCCAGCAGTAGGCAGTACTCTGTCCCCTGATATTTGTGGCTAAGGCCTGGTCTACTGAGAACCTCAGGATCATTTTTGTTTGATCTGAGGGGTATGACTCTTTCATTTCATCTGGAACCAGAGTTTTATTTCAAATCTGAATATAGGAAAGTCAGACATTTCAATTTGGGGAAAGAGGTATAAATGCGTTAGTCACGCTGTAAAGTGCTATGAAGAAAATTGGTGTAATGACTCTTCCAACCAAATGAATTCAAAAGCTCTTCTGTGAAGCCAGAGTGTGCATTTCTTTCACTGTTCCCCCTGCCAGGGTGGATCTATGCCAGGGGAGAGTTACCAACAATAGCTGCAGACGGTCACTTGTCCAGCAGCTTCTCACTCTTCCATCCTTTAATTATCCAAGGACGGAGCTGGAAAATACCCATACGGCTCTATGCTCAGCCTATTTCTGTCCTCTGTCCATTCCTTCTCTGCCTTTTGTCAGAGTAGCATTCTTCATGAGAGAGGTTAGCCTCTCTCTGAAATGGAGAGCGGTGATCACAGGCCCTAGTCGGGCAGTGAGTGAGAAGTGAGACTGCTGTATGTTGCCTCTGCCATTGCTGCTGAGGTTCCGATGGCCTCTCTGTGAGAGTGACACCTCCAAAGCATGGATTTAGGAGCAGGGCCAGGGTCCTGTCTTTAGCAGCCAGTCTAAACTTAATCGCGGGGCCTCACACAGAGGAATAATAATGCCGCACATGTCAGTGCTTCCTGTATGCCAGTCAAGAGCCAGCTGTGTGACTCAGGCAAGTCATTTCACGTCTCTTTGTTTCCCCAAGTGTTTTTCACCTTATCCTGAGGGTAGTGGTTGAGGGGCTCTTGGAGGGTTTGCAGCAGTGGAGAGGCATGGTAAGATTTGCCTGTTAGGAAATGTCTTTTGAGGCTTCATAGGGAGGTCTGATGAAAGAATAATCAGAGTCAGGGAAGTAAGTTAGGGTGGTGGTGGCCACGTGCGGGCCTTGGACTGGTGGCACTTCATGGCAGGGTTTTCACCGAGCCATTGAGAAACAAGGAAGGTAAAACCTGTGTGTGTGTGTGTGTGTGTGTGTGTGTGTGTGTGTTGTACATGTGACCATGTCTGTGAGAATTCCAAGTTTCCAAAGGTACTTTCTTATGTCTTGTTATTCAGAGATGACTGCCTATGTTTTTTTTTTTTTTTAAGATTTTATTTATTTGACAGAGAGAGACAGCCAGTGAGAGAGGGAACACAAGCAAGTGGGAGAGGAAGAAGCAGGCTTCCCAGCGGAGCAGGGAGCCCGATGTGGGGCGTGATCCCAGGACCCTGGGATCACGCTCTGAGCCCAAGGCAGACGCTTAACGACTAAGCCACCCAGGCGCCCCATGCCTTTCTATGTTTTTGGTGTGAAAATGCCTTCATAGTAGATGTAGTATCATAGTAGATGGTAGGGATTTTTATATTTCCTTACCAAACAAAATAAAAACATGCCTCAATTTGTTTTTAAAATTATTATTTCATAGTGCACGAAGACCCCAAATCTAGGAACTGCTGACTTAGACACCGTTGCAGTGGCTCTCAGGTGAGAGCTGATGAGTTCTTAGGGAAAGAAGGAGGCAGGTGTCAGAGTGAATGAGATGAGCCCGCAGACATGTGGACAGGGAAAAATCAAGGAGGAGGGAGTAAAGAGTGGTCTCCAAAGACTCTGTGGTTTCTCCCTGCTTCTGGATTAAGCAGAGGTAGTGAGGATTGATCTCAAGTCCTGCTACAGTAGCTTTACTTCTATTTCATGCTGTTCCACAGCAGCTCCTGAGCATCCACCCAGAGCACACATATGTCATGGTTAAGTGCATGCAGGGACACAGTTGGCTCCCATCTCAGAGCACCAGGAAGTACAGGCTCTTTTGGACAGAGCAGGACTCAAGTGAGGCCACCTGACCTGTGACACCCTCTACCCCATGCCCTTCCGCTGCCCTGGCCGAGACACCCGGTCCCCAGGAGAAGCCTCGCCAAAGCCTCTCTGTGAGTTCTGCACCTCTCTGACACAATGGCTACCACAGACGCTCTCAGACAGAGCCTGCAGCAGCAGGAAAGGGCACTGCCAGGCCCAGAGAGCTGCCAGGCTCCAAGCAGCAGGCTTCTCACATTTTAAGCAGCATATGCAAATTAAATTAGCAAGGGTTCCACTTCATCTCCTGAGCAGCTCAGCCACGCTCCCCAATAATTCCCAAGCCAAACTGACCCAGTTTGAAATTAAAATCAGGTTTATTTTTAGAGGGATATATTTTTCCCTTGCCTCAGTCTCGGTGGATGCTTTATCCGTTTGGCCTGATAAACATCCAAGTACATTATCCCCAGACCCGCTGAGTCCTTCTGACAGCCACTTGATAGATAAAAGGCATGGTAGAGTCTAGCTCATGTATATTCAGATGACAGAGCCCAGCCCCACACCCAGCGCCCATGTCGCCAAAGGAGGCAGTGTACACTTATGACCTTTCCCTCCACCTGTCTTCCAGTCTTAAAGCTGGCATTAGAGTCCTTTGAACTGGAAAAACCTTTGAGTTTAAGGTGATTTAGAGCCTGGTCACACTCGAGTTCAGCAGAATCTACTGGCATTCACTGGAGACCTATAACATCTTCTCTTGATAAAAATCTAGTCAATATGAATTGCCTCTTTGCAACCAGGTCCAAGAACATCTTTCATCCCAGCTAAAGGCTCTGTACTTTTCCTTTGTAGCACTTTCCACCAGGAATTATTCACAGGATTGTGTGGTTAACATTTGGCTCTTTTCTGAAAGCTATAAGCTTCCTGAAGGGCCCAGCCACTTCTGATTTTCCATCACCGTCTCAAGAGCAGAGCACTATGCTAAGTCCTCAGCAAATGAGTGAAATCAGCTGCCAGACCAGTGGTTCTCAGTTGGGGGCAATTTTGACACCTGTTCTGGAGACGGTTTGGGTTCAACTGGGGTGGAGGTATTATCAGGATCAGGTGTGGCTAAGGCCATAATGCTGCTAAACATCCCACAGGGCACAGGATAGCCCCCACAACAAAGAATTACTCAGCCTCAAATGTCATTAGTGCTGGGGCTCAGAAACCTGTGTTGGACTAAACCGTTTGTGTACGATTATGCCTGAGCTGGGCAGGCCTGAGCGCACTTGCACACTTGCGTGTTCTCTCTCTCAAATAACATCATGTGGATTTTGGAGTAAGGCAGAATGAGGATCCACCTCTCACAAACAAGCTGACTTTGCACAATTTACTTGACCTCCCTGAACCTAATTTCTGCATCTGTAAACTGGGAATAAAAAAATTACCTCTCTTATATCATTCTGTGAGATTGACCTCATTCTTATAAAGTTTATAAAACTATACCTGACACATGGTAACTTTTTAATCCATTATTTTGTATTGTTACTTTTTAAGCAAGGAAGTTTTGATTCAGCTCTTCTATCAGTCGGGATAAGCTACATTGTGCTGTGGTAACAAACAGTCCCAAATCTCCAGGGTTTATTTTTTTTGTATTATGTATCCACCATGGGAGCTCTGTTCATAATAATCACTCAGTGACCCAAGCCGATGGTGCAGCCCCAATTTCAAATGATGTTCCCACTGTGCCAGAGTAAAAGAAAGTTCTAGTGGATCTTGCACCAGCAAACAAAGGCTCTAACCTGGAAGGGACAGAGCATCTGTGCTCATAATTCACTGGACAGAACTAGTCACATAACCTTACTCAATACCAGAAGTTATAGAAAGTTGGCTCCTACCATGTTAGCTTAGGTAGGGAGCTGGAAACGCTTTGCCAACAGAACAAAGGACCACCACAGTCAGACCTTTTAGCACAGTGGTAGGATGAAATTTTTCTTTTGGCGATGGCCCCCTTTTTCAGCATGTGTGTGTTCCAGGAATATACATCACTCTTATTTATATTTGCAGATATAATGGTAAGCAAAAACAGATAAAATTTCTGTACCAGTATACCTTACCCATGTACCTTTAGGGGAGACCAAAATTAATTTAAAGATCTTGCTAGTGAATTTATACTTACAAATTGAGATAAAAACTCTGAAAGAAAGGAACAGAGCTCTGTGGGGGAATCTGATATAGATCAGGGGGTGGGGGCAGAAGTAGCTTTTCTTAACTGATGTTTAAGTTTGATACATAAAGGATAAGTAGGCATTTAACAGGTGAAGTAGGGAGGGAGTAAGGAAAATTTAGGACAGAGGGAAAAGTACATGCAAAGGCCCTGAGCCAGGAGAGGGTTAAAATTATGAGGGGTTGAAAGGTGTGTGTGGCTAGAGCTGGGCAAAGAAGTATGGTGGCCAGTGTGGCTGGGAAGGCAGGCAGGTACCAAGCCATGCAGATCCCAGGTGAGGTCGGGTCAGTATCTGCTTCTTTATCTCCACTATGAGCTGAAGACTTTGGAGGACTTAATGCAAAGGACTGGCATCTGAGCACCGATGGCATGTCCATGAACTCTGAATTTACAAAGGAGTCCTTGTGTTTGGGAGTTTCCTGATTCCTTTCCCTCACCAGAAATGTTCTCAAATCACAGGCCCATACCTTTACCTGCAGCATTTTAAAGCAATACTCTGAGCCTATCTCCAAACCTGAATCCCATAGCCGTCTTCTGTACAAATGTGTCCCTTTCTCTTTGCACATCTCATGCAGAAGGAGGCCTCCCGCAGACTCTGAGAAGGAAATGACATACCCACACACAGCAGCACAACTGCCTGCGGGAAGGAAAACATTCCCGATATGATTGGCGATACACTGTTCCCTCTTGGAAATGTCGGTATGTCCTTCAGACATGTAGGATTGGAATGTGCCACCCCCTTAACCTTGAGGATTGGAGTTTCCAGTCTCCCGCCAAAACTAGTTTGACTCACCGAGCCCACCTAGTCTCATGTGCATGTCTTTAGATGGATGCGAAGAAGTGAGCAGCAGTTTACTCAATTGGGAAGCATCCAGGATTCTCAAACTAGTGTTTTACCTGCCATGCTTATCCTAGAGGAGAGAAATAGCCTGGATGTTGCCTGTTGGATTTGGACAGAAAAACAGCCAGCCCTTGGTCCTTTCCCTTTGGGTTGAAAGATAGAGTTTCTGGAAACTCAGTAAGGGTGGAAACTGTGTAGTCTTTGCACCCTCAGAAAAAAACTTTCTGGTTTATAGTGGGCCTTCAAACATCTAAATGCATGAATTTTTAAAAATGTATCAATTTATTTATTTATATAGCAGTCATTTATTGAGCACCTACAATGAGCCACAGACTGTACTGATACTGGAAGTGTGACAGATGCGAACAGGGCAGATGTGCTCTCAGTTCTATGGAGCTTTGATTCTGGTGAGAGAAAACAGAAAATAAACAAGTTAATAACTAAGTAAGGTAATTGCAGATGGTAGTAAGTGTTATGAGTAAAATAAGAGTGGAATACAGTATCAAGGAGGAGAGGAGCGATTTCTTTTGCTAGAGTGGCCAGGAGGAAAATCACTTTAAGAGGGAACATTTGGTACAAGAAATAAATAACAAAAAGGAGGCAGCCATGAGCTAGATGGAGCCAAGTCTCTGGACAGAGGGAATAGTGAGGAGAAAGTGCGTATGGGTTGTTGTAGGAGCATGGAGGACAGGGAGAAAGATGGTAAGAAATGAAGTCAGAGAGGTAGGCAAGGTCCAGATCTTATAGGGTCTGGTAGTCCACGACAATGAGTTTGGGTCGTGTCCTACCTGCAACAGGACACCATTGGTAAATTTTAAGCATGGTAGTAATAAGAGTTCATTTATGCCTTGAGAAGATCACTGTGGCTTTTGTAGAAACTGGGCTGGAAAGTGAGGTAAGTAAGCATGCATGTAGGGAGACCAGGCAGGAATCTGAGCAGTGGTCAAGTAAGTGATGATGGTGGTCTGGAGATACTAGGAAGCTGTCAGATTCAACAAGAGTATAGATACGAAGCCCATAAGAGTTACTGCTAGACTGAGTACAGACTGTGAGGGAAAAGAGGGAAAATGGAAGATCCCTGGGCTTTTAAATATGAACAATGAGATGGATGCAACTTTCAAACATAAAAGAAGAGCAGGTTTGAGGGTAGATGGAACCAAGACTTTTTTCTTTTGTGCAAGTTAATTTTGATACTTCTATTAGCTATCTAAGTGGCCATGCTTAAGAGGCATATAAATATGTATGGAGCACCGAGCTGGAGATAGAATTGGGGTATTCAGTTGTATAATAATGCCAAATACCACAGGACTTGTGGTATAACTTTGTGTCATTACCAGAACATTTGACATTTCTTTGTTCCCTCATTTAACAAATAATGTGTTTGTTACAACATGCGAGATTCTGTGCTGAACTCTATAAGAGATCCAGTCTCATCTTGATCTGTGTTGAGCAAGTAATACAACTCTTCACAGATTGTTTTACCTGTCTAGTTTTCAGTGTGATGGGCCCAGTGAAAGAGAGGTGAACAAATTGGAGATACTGGCGTATAGGAGAAGAAAAACACAACATCAATCAGTTCCAGTATACAGACCTGCTATAGCTATTGCTGCAAGAATAAATTGCTTTGCCACTGAGAAGTTTTAAAACAATCTGAAATTGAAGGGCTGGCTTGGATGTCACTAGGTTTTTAATTATCTCTGCCTGCCTAGAGTTGGTATCATGAGCCCATTAACATTTCTAGGATCTGCATTTGTTACAACAGAAGATTAGAAAAAAGAATCATTTGGGGAGCACCTGGGTGGTTCAGTTGGTTAAGCATCTGACTCTTGATTTCAGCTCAGGTCATGATCTCAGGTTGTGAGATGGAGCCCCATGTCAGGCTTAAGGCTCAGCGGGGAGTTTACTTGGGATTCTCTCTCTCCTTCTCCCTCTGCTCCTCCCCCTTCTCTCTCTCCATCTCCCCCCCCCAAATAAATAAATAAAACCTTAAAAAAAAGAATCATTTGGGACATGAACACTAGATTTTCAAGATTGTGTGATGCTTTGACTCTCTCTAAAATATCCACTAATTGAGCCCAAAACTCAGTCAAGCTACATGATAGAGGTTAGCTGGTCAAAGCAAGCAGACGATGAGGGACCAATATACTCTTCAGCTAACTGCTCTGGTAACCCATAAGTCCAATGCGAAAAATAAAGATTGCGTCATCTGCCCCAATTCTGTCATTTTTAAAGGTTTGGTTTGGATGTAGACAAGTAATAGAAGGTAGCAGTAAAGTCTTCATGTTTGGGCGACAGTATCTAATGTAATGCCACCTGCAGAAAATGGCAAAGGGCTTTGATCTGTCAGACTATACAGCAAGCAGATAATACAGAATGTTCTGAATTTGCATAAAGGTCTGAGTTCGCATTAAAAAAAACTATCATTCAGAGACCTGGACCCTGAGATTTTTGTTTTTTTTCCAGAAATTTTCCTACCATTCTTTACTGGATCTAGATTTACAATAATATAAATTGAAATGTTGCACCACATTTTGCAACCTGTTGTTTTCTTATCTATAAACAAGAGATAATGTGAATTTGCATATTCTGATATAATACTAAATGCTACACTGAATTTTTAAATTACTAAGCAGAATGTCTTAATAGTTCATTTTATAAGACCTTAAATATCTTCAAATAGCATTTATTGTATTTAATGTGCATGTATTAATATGTGGCAATGATTCCTAAGGTTTAGCTAAAAAGTCTTTTACTGTAATACAGTGTGGGTATGGTGTCTTTTGTAACTGAAATGAATGTAATATAATGCTTACTTCCCATATTTACTAAATCCCTTCTGCTTACAGTATTCTATTGAGAAAAAATAAGCCCCCCCAAAATATCAAAAAAATAGTAGACATTCAATAAATGTTGAATGAACAAATACCTCAAAATTTTTGTTATATATTAATAATAATTGTAATGGTAGTACTTAACACTTGCCAAGTTATTGTGCTATTGCAGGAATGAGGCTAACTACTTTATTGTGGTTATCAGTTCACTAAAATCCTATAAGGTGTGATTTCTCATTATCTTGATTTTAAAAATGAGGAAACTGAGGTATGGAGATCGAAGTAACTTGTTTAAGGCCCAATAACTGAGTAGAAATGAGACTCATGCAAAGGATATTCAAAGCCTACTAAATATTGCAGACATTGGCTAAATAAAAAAAAATTAATTTCTATGACATAAATCTACCATATATACAAATAGTATATGTACTGTATATGGAGAGTTTAAAGAATAATAATAAAATAAATGACTATTCCTAGCTTAAGAAATACATTTCACCCCTTTAATTTAAATTTTTACTATGGGACATCTCTCTCAGGTGCTAAAGTGGAAAGAACAGAATAATGAGCCCCCATGTAGCTATTATTCAGCTTTTATCTCCTGTCACCTACTGACTTGTGGTCATTCTTGTTCCATCTTCATCCCTGCCCACAGCCTCCACCCCAGATTATTATGAAGCAAGTCTCAAACAAGTTGTCATCTCTCTTTATTTCAGTTCATATCTTTAAAAGATAGGAGCTCTTTAAAAAATAATTACCTTAGCCACAAAACCATTATCACACCTTAAACAAATTTACAAATTTTTCTTATCATGTAATATCAAATGTGGTTACATTTCCGTGTGTGTGTGTGTGTGTGTGTACATAAATTTGTTTTATGGTTTGTTCAGATTGCTGTGTGAATGAGGCCCATTTGTTGTGATTGGGTACTATACCTCTCCAGCCTCTTTTTAATCTGTAAGTAGAAACTTTACTGTTTTAAATGAAAGTTTTGCTGACTCCAGGAAAAGTGAGCGTCCTACATGGCAGGAAATTTTGCATCAGCAAAAACTTAAAATGGCAAGAATATTGTGCTCTTGGGCATCTTCTCTTTAGGATTCTAACCTAATCATATCTTATTTATATCGTAAATTTTGTCAAATACTGTTTTTTAAAATTTATTTTTATTACCCATCTAATTGGTTTCTTTGAACCACCTGATATTTTGCAGTTAGGCTTCTCCTTTTTGTCTTAGAAATCTCTTGCTTTCTAAGAGAGCAGTCCTTTCCACCAACCCCCCCTTCTCTTCACCCCCATTCCTCCCCTTGCCATTGCGACCACAGCCCTGAGGTGGTTGGCTTTCCCTTCCAGCTTCCATTCATCACAGCTAAACCACAATTTGAAAGCTGTAACTGGAAGGCCAAAGCCTCCCTTGTTAGGGCCCCAAAATTGGCCTAACGGGGATTCTAGTTCCCCGAACGATCTCTCCAAAATTAGGAATTTGTGCAGTATTAGGTAGCTAAAATGAGCAAGATGAGCAACTAATTAACCATGATATATAGCTATTTAATGCTGTATATACAATCCCTTCATTATAAAAAAGCTTTTTAAATTCAACTACTTTGTCACAGAGAAATTAAAAGAAACTTCCAAAGTGTATATGCTTGCTTGCTTTTCCTCTCTACCAACTAACTGTGACCTTGGTCACATATCTGTGTTTTCAGAGCTTTTTGGTATGAGTATACAAAAATACAGATTCAAAGAGGTATCTACACCCTTATGTTTATAGCAGCATTATCAACAATAACCAAACTATGCAAAGAACCCAAGTGTCCATCAACTGAAAATGGATAAAGAAGATGTGGTATGGTGTGGTGTAGTGTGGTGGTGGTGGTGGTGGTGGTGGTGGTGGTGGTGGTGGTGTGTGTGTGAGTGAGTGTAATGGAATATTACTCAGCCATCAAAAAGAATGAAACCTTGTCATTTGCAACAACATGGATGGAGCTAGAGTACATTATGCTAAGCGAAATAAGTCAGAGAAAGACAAATACCATATGGTTTCACTCATATGTGGAATTTAGGAAACAAAATAGATGAACATATGGGAGGGTGGAAAAAAAGAGAGAGAGAGAGAGAGAAGCAATCCATAAGAAACTCTTAATGGTAGAGAACAAACTGAGGGTTGATGGAGGGAGATGGGTGTGGGTTGGGCTAAATGGGTAATAGGTATTAAGGAAGGCACTTGTTATGATGAGCACTGGGTTTTATATGTAAATGATGAATCACTAAATTCTATTCCTGAAACCAATATTACACTATATGTTAAGTAATTAGAATTTAAATAAAAATTTGGAGGAAAAAAGAGCTTTTTGGTATAGAATAGGCTTTTGGTAGTTCCCAGCTCCTTAGCTTACTAGTTGGATAAGCCTCAATTATTTCATCCGTACAGTGGGAATAAAAATATTAATTACTGATTGATATACCAAAGGCCAAAGGTATTGAAAGGATATGAAGAATTCAGAGAATAAAAAAAAAAAAGTGGAAACTAGGTTCAGAAAAAGCAGAAAGCTCAGTGGCTATAGGGATCTAAGTAGCAGGAACTAATGAAACCCCATCCCACCCCCTCGAGTTCACAACCCCTGAGACAAATCATCTCTAACAAGAAAGTCCCTGGAGAGTAATAATGGCCATGGTTGGATCGCAATATCCCTCCTCCTTAATTGCCAGGTCCCACCACAACTAAACACAGTGAGGAGAAGAGGTCATTCCCTGAAGGAAACTGTAGTCCTTTACCAGGAGGAAGGGAATTGCTCTGGACCACAAAGCAACTGAGCAACTGCCTGTCATTTTTCTTACAGAGTTTTAAAAAGGACTACATATAAAATTCCCAGTGTCTGGCACTTGGTAAAAGCTCAATAAATGGTAGGCAGTGTTATTATTATTACAGTGCAGAGAAAATGAGCAAGAGCTCAGCCATGATAGAAGGCTATACAGTCATTAGCAATTCCTTCACTATGAGAAGTACTGACATGATAACTCTGCAGTGCTCAGAACTGTCCAAGTTTGATGTGGGCTCATTTTCATCCATTTACTTTATGACCTTGAGTCTTAACCTTTCTGGTCCATTCCCCTTTGTACAAAATGGTGGTGATAATACCGAGTTATGTCCAAGAACTGCTGCTGAGCACAATTTCTGACCAATTGTCGAGGACTCAGGGAAAGAGAGAGGGCTGCACACCTCCAGTGGAGTCAGAAGAACTGAGGCATTTTGCATAGAACTTAGTGTGCATGTTTTCTTAAGTGTCTTTTATTTATAATCCTACTTCATTCTGAAAGGATTTTTGGCTGCTCCTGTTTTATATCAGTAGCAGTGACCAGTCAAGTTGAGGATACAAGCTAGTGAAATGAAATTCAGGGGTAAGCAACAAGGCTTCGTTTTTAATTCATCATCTAAGAAACATGTCTGTAACCCAAACAGGAAAATGAGCCAAGGACATAAACTGAATAAATACATATATACAATAAGCATATGAAAAAAGTCTCAGTAACCAAAGAAATGCATATTTGATAGCAGTGTCATACTTTTCAGCTATCGTACTGACAACAATGAAAAATAAAGTCTACCAATAGCTAACATTGGTGAGGGTACAAGGGACTGGCACCCTCACACCTTGCTGTTAAGAATATAAATTGACACAACCTTTCTGGAAGTGAAATAAGATGGTATCTGTCAAAATTAAATCATAAAACACCATTTGATCGAATAATCCCCTTTCTAGTAATCCACCTTACAGAATATTCCTATATGAGATCAAATAACTCTGTACATGAATATGCATTGTTTTTAATAGCTAAAATTAGAAGCCATCAAAATGCCATGATTTGAGGAATTGTTTCAAGTTTTGATATAACCATACAATCAGAATTTTTTGCAGTCATTAAAGAATGGAGTGTATCTATCTTCTGAAATGGAAAGATGTCCAAAATACATTTTAAAGTGCAGATACTAGGCTGCAGAAAATGGATAGATCCATTTTGTAAATATGTGCTTTTAGATATTTTAGAAGGACTGAAAAGCTACTACTCAGGAATATGTTGGTCTTTTAAGTTGCTGTTGAGCAGCCACTACAGGCCAGTGAGGTCACAAAAGAAAGTAAGACTGAATTCCTTGGACTCAGGCTTTAATAAATCATAATAGGAGAGAAATGATAGGCATGCATGTAGCTATTAGAATATAAAGCAACAATATGAATACATACTAAAATAAATGGTGACTCCTGAACAAACCTGGTACAAAACGAAGAGAACAATCAGGTCATTCCAAGCTTCGAGGAGTGTTGGCATAGGGGGAGACCTTGAATTCAATCCCACTGACCAACTGGGTGACGGCGGGCAGTCACTTCAGCCCTTTGTATCTCAGCATCCTTGCAGGTGACATTACTGAGGTGGCCCAAGGTAATCACCCTGAAGAGCTAATGGCTTCTGATCCAGAAAATCACAATAAGACAGGATTTGACACTGTCACGCCAGGGATTTAGGGAGACTGCAGGGGGGGCCTATACATTGCATTTGGGAGGTCCATGAAGTCAGCTGGGGAAAAAAATTGTATCTTTATTTTTACTAGCCTTTACCTGAAACTTAGCATTTCATTCACTTAAGAATGTAGGCAAAAAAACTATAATAATATTAACAGATACTTTCATATTGTCTCCATGGCTGCTACAGATACCTTGAAATAGTGTTTACACTCATCATTACACCAAAATTACCATAGATACTAGATTTGTTACTAGATTTTGTTATAGTGGATTATTAAATAAGCACATTTAGTTAAAGTGATGCTTAATATTGTTTTGATATGTGTGTATCAATATAATTGGTGTCTTTGTAAACCTACATCGTTTTTTCCTTTTTTATTTCTTATTTTTTAAATTTTAATTCCAGTATTGTTAACATATGGTGTTAAATTAGTTTCAGCTGTACAATATAGTGACTCAACAATTCTATACATTATTCAGTTCTCATGAAGATAAGTATACCCTTAATCCCCTTTACCTATTGCACCCATCCCCCCAACCCAAACCCTTCTGCTAACCATCTCTTCTCTATAGGTAGGAGTCTGTTTTTTGGTTTGTCCATTTATTTTTCCTTTGTTCATTTGCTTTGTTTTTTAAATTCCACATATGAATGAAATCATATGGTATTTGCTCTGACTTATTTTGCTTAGCATTATACTCTCTAGTTCCATCCATGTTGTTGCAAATGGCAAGATTTCATTCTTTTTATGGCTGAGTAATATTCCATTGTATATATACCACATTTTCTTTATCCATTCATCTATTGATGAACACTTGGGTTGCTTCCATAATTTGGCTACTATAAATAATGCTGCTATAAACATAGGGGTGCATATATCCTTTTGAATTAGTGTTTTCGTATTCTTTGAGTAAATACTCAGAAATACGATTACTGGATCATATGGTAATTTTATTTTTAATTTTTTGAGGAACCTCTATACTGTTTTCCACAGTGGCTGCACCAGTTTGCATTCTCACCAGCAGTGTACAAGGATTGCTTTTTCTTCATATCCTCACCAACACTTGTTGTTTCTTGTGTTTCAGATTTTAGCCATTCTGACAGGTGTGAGGTGATATCTCATTGTGGTTTTGATTTGCATTTCCCTGATGATGAATGTTGTTGAATATCTTTTCATGTGTCCGTTGGCCATCTGTGTGTCTTCTTTATTAATCCTATATATCTTATTGTATACATTTAAAAACATTATGATGAAGCTTCATCACTCTGCCACCAAGGAGTGCTTGGCACAAAAGAAATTAAAGAACTTCTGTCTTGTTTCTTTTTTGCTTTCCTTCTGTATCAAAAATGTGTGGCTTACTTTCTGAGAAGGGGCACAGGTTTTAAAAAGGTAGCATTTCACAAAGGGGTCCTGACAGCATGAAAGAATAGGCACAGAGATCATAAATCAGGGATTGAAAGAAATGATAAGCATGGGTAGACATCAATGATAAGCTTGGTTTAGACTGAGAGAATTTCATTTCCTCTGTGCCCTAGTAATTAAGATTCATCCCATTATTTTCTATTCTCTATCACCTCATGAAGAAACCTCCCAAAGACAATTTCACAAATGTGGTGAGAGGGGGCAGAGATGGAAAGTCCAATGTTCTAGATTCTAAATTAGTGGTTCTCACACCTAGCTGTACATTTGAATCACTTGGGGAGCCTTTAAAAAATATCAGTGGAGAGGAATAGGGGTCATAAGTGCTACTGACTGGAAGAGGAAAGAGGGAGCCTTTTAGATAGGTGAAAATATTCCACATCTTAAGTTAGGTGGTGGTTTAATGGTCATATCCATACAGAAAATGCATTGAGCTATACATTTAATATTTGTGCACTTACACCTCAATTTAAAAAAAAAATGATTGCCAGGCCCACCAATGTAAAGTCTAATTAAGTTGATCTGGAGTAGGGCCCAGGAACCAGTATATTTTTTAAAAGCTCCCCACCCCTCTCAGCCCTACCCCCGTATCCACTCAGTTGATTCTTTTTTTTTTTTTTTAAAGATTTTATTTATTTATTCGACAGAGATAGAGACAGCCAGCGAGAGAGGGAACACAAGCAGGGGGAGTGGGAGAGGAAGAAGCAGGCTCATAGCAGAAGAGCCTGATGTGGGGCTCGATCCCACAATGCCGGGATCACGCCCTGAGCCGAAGGCAGACGCTCAACTGCTGTGCCACCCAGGCGCCCCCACTCAGTTGATTCTAAGCATCACGGGATGGAATCATGCGTTCAGTCGTTAAGTCCAATAAATACTTGTGTGTTAACAAGTAGTGTGGATAGAGAAAGATCATCTCTGTTCCAACACTTTATTAAGTGAAATGAAGTAATAATTATCACTACTGGGATGTTAGCAGTGTAATCTAGGGGTCCTCCAGCTTCAGAGTCCATCCTCAGAATCACCGGGGAGCATGTTGTAAATAAGGCTCCAAGGCAGCACCCCAGAGATTCTGACTCAGTAGGTCTGGACTGGCGCCTAAATAATCTGCTTAAGGAAAATAACACGAGGTCTGGCACAAAGTAGGAGAGCAATAAATAGCTATTGAATGTATGAGTTACTGGACGGAATGCTTCATGTATGTACAGTATCTAATTTAATAATAAGCAACAACTCTCTGATGCTATGCACTAAATAAAACTCAGCTCTACAGAAAAGGAAACTGCAAATTGGAGACGTTAACAATTTGTTCAAGGTCCAATAGCTAATAAGTTGGGGAGTGGAGGTTCAAACACTTGTCTCTCACAATGACCTCCAGTTTGACCGACCAAGAAAAAATGTAGCCTTGTTTTATTTCTCCCATTGAGGGCGGGGGAAGAGGGAGAGACTAGTATTAGGGGAAGGGAAGAGAGTGACCTGATTCATCAGATTATTGCTTTGACACACCCTTCTCTTTGAGAGGGAGCTGGAGATGCCCTAATTAAAGCCAGTATTAACTGTAAGAGACTGGAATATGGGATCTGGAAGCTTTTGACTTGGCTCTTGCAAGTACCTTCAAATGCCTTTGCAGTGAAAAGGAAGGTGTTCTGGCTTTGGAGCTCATTTCCTCACATCGTACAAGAGCTTTCTTCTGGGGCGGAGCCCTGGCAAAGGGAGGCTGTTAGCTAATTGTTCTGTCTGCATTTGCTTTCTGCCTGACTTCCAGTCCCTGGAGCTTCCCTGAAAGTAGAAATGCACTTACTAAGCCTCTGCCCCTTTCTTTATCCCATTCAGCTACTGCAGATGCCACAGCTGCTCAGCTTTCTACTTCATCATTGATCCAACAGTGGAGGCAATTATAGCCAGGTCACAAGTGACTCAACTGGGTTTCTTCGTTATGTCTGATTAGGCTCAGTCCTAATAAAGACTGGGAAGGAGGTAGAATTTCCCTATAGGGTTCTACATACCCGACTCAGGCTTCAGCTCCTCTCAGTGCTTTTGACCTCTCCAAATAAATAGCTGTCTCCTGAAAAGGAAGCAGTGTGTAAGGGAGTGGGCTCTGGGGATGAATGACTGAGTTTAAATTATCACCTAGAGTAAGGGCAAGTTACCTGACCTCCAGGTACTTCACTTTCCTCATTTGTGAAATGGAGGCAATAATAATAATAATACAACACACATCAGATTGTGATGATTAAATGAGATTTTGCATAGAGAGTACTTAGTACAATGATGGGTGCATAAGAATATACACACACAAACGCACAGAGGATCTACATACAGGCAGTGTAGATACAAGCATACTAATACGCACATAAACAAATACAATTATTATTTCCTGGCTACATTTTCTTTCCTTTCTCTCCCCACTTCAACACTTTCTTTATGCTCCAAGCTCTCTTTCTACCAGTGCTATCTGGTATAAATACAATGCAAGCTATATGCATTATTTTAAATTTCTAGCAGCCACATTAAAGAAAGTAAAAATAAGCAGGTAAAATTAATTTTAATAATATATTTTATTTTACCCAATACAGCCAAGACATTATTGCAACATATAATACATATAAAATTTATTAAGAAGTTATTTCCCTTTTTTTTTTTTAACTAAGTCTTTGAATTCTGGAATGTGTTTTGTAGTTACAGCAGCTCAGTATGGACTAGCCATATCTCAAGTGGTCAACAGCCCCATGGGGCTAGAGGCTACTGTAACTGACAGCAAAGCCCTGCCCATCACCCTCCTTTAATGAAAATTTACCAGTCCAGGATTACTCCTTCGGAACCCATTATCAGCTTTGGATTCTTTCATTCATTCGGGAAGTGGGTAAGGTTCTGCTATGTGTCAGGCACTGTGTTGAGTGTTATGGATACAAAATGACATAGTTCTTGTTATGGGGTGTATTGTATCCACCCTCTCTCCCTGAACTCCTATGTTGAAGTCCTAACCCCCAATGAATATAATCTTATCTGGGGACAGAGGCTTTACAGAGGAAATCAAGTCTAAATGAGCTCACTAGGGTGGGTCGTAATGCAGTGTGATAATGCCCATAATATCACATAATCATAAGGATAATGCTGTCCTTATGAAAGGGTGAGATTTGGACAGACATGGAGGGAGAATGCCATGGGAAGACATTCTGTTGAGAGCAGAATGGATTGGGAGGGAATCAGGAAGGCCCCTCTTATGCCTCTCAGGTGGGAAATTAGGAACAACTGAGGAAAGAAGAGTGAGCTGGTGGACATGTGTATTTGTGGGCAAAGGAGAAGAATTCCTCAGTGTGCCTCCTGTGGCAGCTGCCTGGAAGGATGAGGATGCTGCCTTAGATGGGAGAGAGAAGCCCAAATGACTTCACCCCACCTGCTGTTACCTTTCCAGAATTGAAGCATGTGGCACAAATGGTGAAGGAATCCTGCAATCTATCATCAAGTTCAGGAAGATAACACAGCAAAGGAAGATGGTTTTACCAGTGTTCTCCCAAAACAATGCTTCCATCTCACATGCATATTACTTTTGTCCTAACTTATTTTTTAACACCAATCTGTAATCCCAAATGGCATCCAAATACAGGTGTGCTGGGCTTGATTGACTTACCTGGGGATTTTCCATGCTCTTGATCCTTCAACTTTACTGACTCCATTAGGAGTATTTCCCCATTTTGGGCTTTCCAGAAGTCATACAATGAAGAGGGGGAAAGAGTCTTTCAGTGCTTTGGTTTGTAAATTGATTGAAAGGCTGTCTGTTTACAGAACACACACAAATTCTGTAAACACAGTATGGAGTGCTTGATACCAGAGCCTCCTATGCCTGTTCAACCTTTTTAGAAGAGTACCATGTCTGTCTGGTATTAGCATTGTACAAGGGGAAGAAGTCATCCTCAGTAATCACCCGCACTTGTCAATGACAGTAACTTTAATTTTCGTGTAGCAAATCCATCATCATTAGGACTAAGTCCAATTCAGAGTGGGCAGATAAAAGAAAGCCTGCCAGATGAAAGACCAAATTAGGGACCTTAGTTAGAGGCAAAAATTGAAGAAAACATTTGTATGAATAAATAGAACCTCGAAGGATACCAGCAAATTTCCTTAGCTATCATTAAATCATATTGTGTCAAACGGAAGTTCAGTATACACTCATATGAGTAAGGCACAGACAGGCATCTCCCAGCTACAATTTGCCAATGGTGACTGGTAGAACAGATTCGGAGAGCAAGGGAGCAATATTCTCCAAGAGTAAAGAATGAAGTTACTGTTTCTTACTGGGGCCAAGAGAAATGTCCCTGGACAATTGGACTGTGGTATCATAGCATCCTATTTTATTTTCTGAAGCTCAGGTATAATGATTTGAAATTGTCTTCTTTGTTTAACTTTCTTGTTTATTGCCTTTTCCCCCGCTGGTATGTTAGCTCCAAATAAGCAGAGACCTCATTTGATTTATTCAATGCTATGTCCCCAGGATCTAAAATTTTGCCTGACCTGAAGTAGGTGTTCAGTAAATGGGTAGAAGGAATGAATGAATTTAACAGTTAAATCCTGGGGCACCTGGGTGGCTCGGTCACTTAAGCAGCTGACTCTTGATTTCTGCTCAGGTCATGATCTCAGACTCGTGAGATCGAGCCCTGCATCAGGCCCTGCACTCAGTGCGGAGTCTGCTTGAGAGTCTCGCTCTCCCTTTGCCTCTCCCCCGGCTCACACTCTATCTCTCTCTCAAATAAATAAATAAATCTTAAAAAAATAAAGGGTTAAATCCTACAGCATGATGACCTGGTATTGCTTGGCTAAACATTCTCTATGTTGCCAGGAATTCACTTGTAGACACCTAATTCTAGATGAGGGGTCTTGCAAAGGGAGGTACTTCGCTGTAACGATGGGTCAGCTGGATTGAATGTTGTGTTATATATAATGACTGGCTTGTTGTGTGTCTTTACTCATCTTTTAAAATTGCACCTTTTGTAACTAAGAAAAAAATATGACCGGCATTTCACCTCAGTATGATTTGCCTGCTTTTCGTCTTAGAGTAACACATTATGTGACCTTTGTCAGGGTCCTGTAGCTGTGCCACATTAGCCTGGGAGCCACTAGTTCAAATCTATCTCAGAGCCCTGTAATTCATTCTTACTCCGGAGCTCCCTAGGGTCTGCCACTTCTAAGATTTCTCTCTTCAACTTGCTATTAATCCCACTGGGAGAAAAAAAAAGCTGGCGTCAGAATTCAATTTCAGCTTCCTGGTGGGACAGGCCAAATGTCAGCAATCTTTGAGGACTGTAGAAAGATGTTCCCAGGAACTTTCTCAAATCCACACAACAGCATCTCCAGCTGTGAGCTCTAATGCCAATCCCCTACACTGGAGGTAAAAAAAAAAAAAAAAATGCCCACTGATTTCCCTTAGATTAACTACAGAACTATTCTCCATTCCCACTGAGAGGTTCCTCCCTGGATTAAGTGACTTCTGGTAGAAAAGGGTTTGGAGTCCCTTAAGCAATTTAATGCATTTTCAGAATTCATTAAGTAGAGTCACTCAGTTGGACTATGAACCATCTGAACAAACTCCTGTAGATTTACCAAAAAGTTGAATCAGGATGTTCACACCTGAATCCGTTTAAAGAGCAAGCTGCCTTAATACATTGTAAATAAATACTATTGTCAAAATTTCACAAGATTTTAATATGTTCATTACATAATAAGGCTTATCTCTACAAAAAGATGTGCGAAAGCAGAATGCCGACATAATGTTGGAGTGCTTGAGAGCATGGGGTCCGAGGCCAAGATGTCTCAGCCCAGATTCCACTTACTGGCTATGCCATCCTGGTCAAGTGATACCACCTTTCTGTGCCTCGGTTTCTTCATCTGTGTAATGGGGCTAAGGGTATTGCACTAGTCACCTTCCAAGTGTTCAATAGTTATGTGTGATTAGTAGTTACCATACTGAACAATGCAGATAAAACATTTCCATCATCAGAGAAAGTTCTGTTGGACAGAGATCACCAGAAGCAGACTTAATATCATCTCAGTAACTCTGGCATTTCCTTTGCTCTCACACAGTCAGTCACCAGGTCCTCCCGAGTTTATATTTATCACGTGTGTACCCTTTTCTCTGTTCTCATCATCCATTTATTCCTTGATGACATAGCTCAGCTGGTCTCCTGATGTCTCTGTTCCTCAGTGTCATCCTCCAGAGCTTCCCAGACTGAGCCCCATAGCGCTCGCCTCATTCCACCTCTCTTGGGTTCAGCCCACAGCACTGGGACTGGTCATGATCCTTCATGGTTTGCAAAGGCAGAGACCACATTTTATTTATTTTTGTGTCTCCCACAGTCCTGTTCATGTAACAGTAAATGTTCACATGACTGAACGAATCGACGAATAAATGAATAAATCTTCCTCTGCTGGGGAATGGGCTATATCTAGTTCCTAGTAATTCTGCAAGGCACCCTTCTCTGAGCCACTTCTGTGCCCCAAGGCAGTGCCTACAGGTTTGAGCCTGTGGGTACCTGCTCTGAAATCAGATGACAAGCAGGGCATCTCTTCCATCCATTGCTTTGCCCTCCGGTCTCATGGTCTCCTGGCAGAGCCAGGAGCTATGCTCCTGTCCACGTTCTATTCATATCTGTGCCTTTAAGTAGGGTAGCTCTGGACCCTTTTCTAGGATCTTTTAGTCCTGGACCCCCATTCCCCACAACCACAACACTAAATAATAATAATAATAATAATAATAATAATAATAATAAAAAAACAACTTTTCCCCAAAATAGCTTTTCTCTCTTGTCCTAGAAGAATAATGTGAATGAAACTGCAGTTTCTGGTATCCAACTAAGGTCCCCATGCTGCCTCTACCACTTACTAGCTGTGTAGCCTTGGGGACATTGCTTAAAAAGTCTGTGTGGTGTCTTCTCAACCATAAACTAAGGATAATAATGGTACAACCCTTATAGAGTTACTCTGAGAATTAAGGGAGACAAAGCATGTGTAGTACAGGCACATTGCCTGAGGCATGGTAAGAACTAGATAGAGGTTATATTGTTAGTCTTAGAATTCCTACTTTAATGACACCAGTGAGTCGTAGATTTAGCTCCCCAATTCCTTCCCTTAAAATGCAAGAATCATCCCTAACAGAAGTGAACCACTATCAGGGATTGAGTTATGATAATTATAATAATGAGAACTAAGATTTTTGAAGGAGCACTTACGATGTAGCAGACAGTAGTCCAAATACCTGACCTGCATTATCTTATTTAAACCCTGGAGGAATCCAAGAGAGAGAACAACCAAGATGAAAATCATAGTGCCTTTTTATGACCTAGTCTCCACAAAGTCACAAATCATTATTTCTGCTGAATTCTGTTTCTTAGAAATGGGTCATTAAGTCCAGTGCACACTCAAGAGGAGAATCATGGTCCTCCTCTAGAAGGGAAGACTTTGTATGCAGCAACCCCTGGCCGAGAACTTATGCTGAGGATATAATAGAAAAACATGTTTGTGACCTTGCAGGCTTTAGCGTAAACGTCAGAGCACAGGGCTGAGAACGCCCAGCTCACTCAGGGTGGAACGCTGCCCTCAGATAATGAGCGGCCAGAAGCTCCTGGTCCACTGAAGGGCAGAACGCTGCCCCAACCGAAACTTGATTGCTCTTGATGATAGCCCGCAGGGTCCATAGACACATATTTAAGAATAGGCCTTACTTGCTGAACGTTACATCATCTAATACCGTGACCTTCCCCTTGACGTACTACTGTTCACTAGGATGTAATACGGATCATCCCCTTGATTGTCTTTGATTGTTTATTGCCAATAAATACGTGAGGTTGCAGCTGTTTGGGGTGATTGCACTCTTGGCAGTGGCACGCCTGGCGGTCGTCCCCTGCACCCACTCTCTCTTTCGCAAGCGAACCTGTCTGTGCCTCGTCCTTCTCCTGAATCACGCGGCCACTCCTTGGGCGGTGTTGCGGCATTTGTAGATGCATTTTTAAAAGCAACCAAGAGATATAACACGTATTTCTTACTCTTGCTTATGGTCTAAAAAGTTTGAAAGCTAAGGGGCGCCTGGGTGGCTTAGTCGTTAAGCAGCTGCCTTTGGCTCAGGGCGTGATCCCGTCGTTCTGGGATCAAGCCCCACATCGGGCTTCTCCGCTGGGAGCCTGCTTCTTCCTCTCCCACTCCCCATGCTTGTGTTCCCTGTCTTGCTGTCTGTCTCTCTCTGTCAAATAAATAAATAAAATCTTTTAAAAAAAAAAAGTTCGAAATCCACTTTTCTAGGTTGACTGCATTATCTCATTTATCATATAGGAATTATGGATCCATAGACTGGTAGAGATAGAAGACCCATAGAGCTCATATAGACCTTTAAAATAAGGGGTTGGCAAAACTTTATAAAAGGTCAGTTAATAAACATTTTAGGCTATGTGGGCCATATGGTGTCTATTGCAACTCAGCTCTGCTGTGATGCAGCCATAGACAATATGTAAATGAACGAGTGTCTGTGTTCCAATAAAACTTTATTTATAAAAACAGACCATTGGCCACATTTGTCGACCCTGTATCTAGATAATGTTAATCAACCCTGGCTTTACAGTAGACTCGAGGATTTTTTCTTAATGACCCATATCTAGGACACAGGTCAGTCCAACTAAATCAGAATCCCTGGGGCTGAGAACCCATACATCAGTATTTAAAAAACAAAAAAAACCTTCCTAGGTGATGCCAAAGTGGTAAGAGTTAAGAAGAACCACTGTTGTAGGAGATGACCATGCTAACTGGAGGAAACTGAGGCCCAGCAGGGTGAAAAGATGAGCCATGAATCACACCCACACTAGGTTAGTGCTAGGACTGTCTGATATTTATTAGGAAAAGGGGTCCCATTGCTGCATTTGACATATCAGAAGCTCTGTGTAAATGTTGCTGCACAGGACATACCTGGGTACTCTAGGGGCCTGGGCCCCTTGCAAAGGGGCTTCTAGAAGAATTGTTCAGCTGATAAAAAGTATGAAGAAACTTGAATCCAAGACAAGTGTGGGGCCTGGATTCACTGCTCAGTGACTTTAGTGGGTAAATTCACCTCTCAACTCCCTCTTTTCTCATCCATGATGTAATAGCAAGCATTTTGAAAATTTATTGTATGAGACAATAGGCTGAATGCTTAATGTACTTTCTCTCTCTTACCTATTAGAAGAGTCCTACGAGGTGGTTGATGTAAGGGTCCGTTTTTGAAGAAGAGGAAACTAAGGATGAAACCATTTAAGTAACTTGCCCAAGATCCCATAACCAGGAAGTGATTGAGCCAGAATTCCAGTCTAAGTCTTTGCATCTCCAAAGCCCAGGCGCTTGACTGCCTTGCTATATCTCCCAAGGTTTTTGTAAGGTTCAAATCAGATAATCTGTAAAAATGGGTTATAGGCTTGAAAGCACTATACATATGTTAGGCATTATTATAGGAGGTCAGTTTTCACATTCAAGGATATCAGTGAGGGGTGCTCTTAGAATGTAATCCATCAGAACACCCTCACATGCACAGAGCCCTTTCTGGTCAGCCCCATGTTCATGATAGATGGGGACACCTTTCTGCATCCCTGCACAAAGACAGAGGTGGGGCCCTCTCTCCCAAGCACAGTGCTCATGAATACAGGCCATTCTGCCTCTAAGTGGCTGCCTCTCTGTCTCTGTCTTCTGTCTCCTGCCACCGAACACCTTCACTGTTATTAATAGGCTTTTTACCCCATCTCCATATTGTTTCAGGTTGTCTGTTCAATAAGGAAATTGGAGCCCTTTGCCAAGAGGCCCTCCTCTTGCTGTCACCTGCCCTTTATACCAGGCTGACACCTGCTCTGCTAGGCTGTGGCAGCACCCACTGTTCTTTGTCTGCCCGTGTTAGTCAGGACCAGTCTGGAGACAGAAACCTGGCCAGCTACAGAGAGGATCTAATAGAAAAGATTACTAGCTATTTATTAAGTCTTAGTAAGTAATTGCAAAAGTAAAAAGGACTTTGTAACGGACACCTGGGTGGCTTGGTTGGGTAAGTGTCTGATTTTGGCTCAGGTCATAATCTCAGGGTCCTGGGATCCATCCCAGAGTCAGCTCCACGCTCAGTGGAGAGTCTGCTTCTTCCTCTCCTTCTGCCCCTCCCCCCCACTCATTCTCTCAAATAAATAAATAAAATCTTTAAAAAAGTAAAAAGAGCTTTAAGATATCATAGAAACAGCAACTGCAGGCACCCCTAGAGTCACAGGAGCAAAGAGAATGGGTTGGAATTATGCAAATTTAGAAGTTTAAGGGAGGGGGCTATGCAGAGCTGCAACTTAGAGGGTCCTGGGCACTGATGCTGGTGTCTCTGAGGTCAGAGCTCGGAGGTGCCCAAACCTCTGAGGAGGGGATGCTGGTTTCCCTGAGGGAGGTATGGTAAAGAGATGGGTTCTGCACTGAAAATGTTACATACTGGATTCAGCAGCTGCTGGGAGAAGGCACTGTTGCTGCCAGGAGGAAGACGTTTTGCTGGGGTGCAACTCACAGTAAAGGTAGCAAACAGAAGGAAGCAAGTACCTTCTCCCTCTTCCACCCTGCAGCCTACCGCTACTGGCAGAATCTATGGAGCAGCTGGCAAAGCAGAAAAAAGGGTTTGCAGACTCCCAACCCCAGTGTCCACAGCAGAGTATAGAAAAATGGGTTTAGAGCTGATAGACAATTATTAGTCTGATTCACCGCTTTGGCTATTGAGCATCTAAAAACACTCTGCTATGATATTGATTTTCATAAGATCACAGAACTATGCTGTTTCCATCTCACAAGACATAAGGAACCTTCATACAAAAAAAAAAAAAAAATTCTCACCCTCTCCCCAAAACAAAGGGATGAAAAATCCCCACAGTCATTATATCTTTCTCTGGGCTCTATTAATTCCTAGTAAAATTCAACCACGGTCCCATCTGCATTTTCTGTTAGGTAAAGACTAAATTGTAAAGTTAACCTCCAGCGAACTGGTGTAAAATGATGAGGGGAGTGAAAAACCAAGACTTGGAAACTAGCAGAACTCAAAGTTCCAGGACAAGAAGAAACGGGCTGTGGGAGAGTAACAGTGGGAGGAGACAGTCCCATTGTCACCCTTGATTTCCGCACCCATGAGCTCTGGTGCTGAGGGAGACAGCAACACATCACTCTCTGACTTAAAGCATCTATTCTATAAGACAGAACCCCATTCCTTTCAGGTGCCTACTGCTAACTGGCAATGTGACTGAGTCTGCAGGAAACCATGTCAAATTTAAGTTAGACCAGTTCTTTCCATATGAGGGTAAGAGTGGTATGGTAAGACGTGTTAATTCCATGGGCAGGAATCCACTGCTCCACTCCCTGTGCTTTGTAATGAGTTCCTCCACCAGATGCAGTGCTGGGCAGAACACCTTGATGGTGGATCAGGCATTGCAGGACCCTGCGGATGGTGGTGCTGATGGGATCACATGGGCAGAGAAGGAAAATTCATATCCACAATATGTGTATATAGAGTAAGGACAGGGGTACCTGGGTAGCTCAGTCGGTTAAGCGTCTGCCTTTGGCTCAGGTCATGATCCCAGGGTCCTGGGATTGAGCCCCATGTTGGGCTCTCTGCTCAGCGGGGAGCCTGCTTCTCTCCCTCTTATCTGCTGCTCCCCCTGCTTGTTTTCACCCTCCCTCCTGTGCATGCGCATGCGCTCTCTCTCTCTCTCTGTCAAATAAATAAGTAAAATCTTTTAAAAAATAGAGTAAGGACAAATTTCAGTTCCCTCCTTGATGGAAGGGGTCTAATGTCAACCTGCTACCAGGTGGCTGGCTGGTCCTCCCAGGATATGCTGTGATATTAAGGACTCAATGTTGGTCTCTGCCATTGGCTGATTAGCCACTCAGCATCTATCCCTGCCACCATGGCTACTTTGCACATGGATGGCAGGCGAAGAGGCTGATTGACATGGACAGAACATGTCCTTTTGTCCACCTTGTCAGTGCTCCTGTGGTTGTCTTTTGATGAATTATCACATGAAACATGAATGAAATGTAGATGCATTTCATGTTAGAGCTGATGAACATAAGTTTAGCAGATGTGGTTATAAAATGGCAAATGAAGAAATTCAGGTATTCTGTTGGTAGCTCATCTTAGTGATAGAAGTGGAGGGAAATGGAATTTTGAATATTTCCCCATTCATTTATTCATCAAATATGTATTGAGAATCTGCTCTGTGCCCAGCATGCTGCTAAGTGCTGGGGTTACAACTGATGAGAATAACCGATCTGTTCCTATCCTTATAGCGTGTAACTTACAACCTGGAGTGAGAAACAAACAGTCAAAAACTAAAACAAGTGAATATACAAAATAATCCTGGCTTATCAGAATGACCAGAAGGGAAATGAACAGATCGATGGGATGAAGAGTAGTGGGGTGGGAGGTAACAAGCAGTACATTAGATAAAGTGATCAGGAGGACCTCTCTGAGGACATGAATTTAAACTGGGACCTGAAGGACATGGAGGAACTGGCATGGAAAAAGAAAGGGACCCTGACAGAAAGAAGAGAAAGTGTAGGGCTCTGGGATGGGGAAACACTTGATGTTCCAGAAATGTGAAAAAAACAAAAAGTTCAGCGAGGAGGGAGTGTGACTCAAGATGCTATTAGAGAAGTTAGTAGAGAACAGACCATCTATGGAGAGGCCATGATTATTCTAGAAACAAGTGAGAAGAGACACTGATGTGTTCCAGTCTGAGCATGACATGCCCACCTTTACATTATAAAGATGTCAACTCCCCCTAAATTGATTAACAAATTCAGTATACTCCCAATAAAAAATACCAACAGATTTTGTTATTTAAAAAGAAAAAGACTTCCGTGCAGCTGTGTGTGGAGACTGTAGTACGGGGCCAAAACTCAAACCTGTGAGACCAGGTAGAATGCTGACAGACTGTCCTGGCAAGCAGTCATGGTGGCTCAGGACAAGATGGCGACCATTGGAATTGAAAAGCGTGGCACCCTTATTCATCTTATAACTGGAAGTTTGTGCCCTTTTACCAGCCTCTCCCTATTTCCCCACCTCCCTGTCCCAAGTAAGGATCCAGTGTATCACATGGTGACTATACTTGATAATATTGTATTGTATAGTCGAAGTTTCCTAAGAGAATAGAACTTTAGTGGTCTCATAAAAAACAAATAAACAAGCAAGACAAATGTAAACATGTGAGGTGATGAATGTGTTAATTAACTCTATGGTAAGAATCCTGTCACAGTGTTTGTGTATATCACATCATCATGTTGCGCACTTCAGATTATCACAATTTTGTCAATTAAACCTCAATTTAAAAAAAAGAATGATGACATCCTTTATAGAATATAGTTACAGGATCAGGTCCATGTTTGCAATAGGCTAACAGGATGTGGGCTTATTGGTTCCAACTCATTTTCAGAAGACTGGAACAAAATACGGGTTTTATCTCCTGAGCCAAGAAATAGGTTTATCTTCTGAGCCAACCCTGATCATACGGTAGCTTTGGTGTGCAATTTTGGGACTCTATGGGAAAGAGTGTGGAGATGAATTAGTGGTGTCTGCTAGGATGCAGAAGAAAAATGTGGTAGGAAGTGTGCCGGGTATTTGTCTTCTCTGGATCAGATGGTTCTTTTCTACCTATTGGTTCCTATACTTTGTTGAGCGTAAGAATTTTCTTGGAAGTAGAACAAAAATGCAGGAAGTGGAGCCCCATCCCCTAGAAGTTCTGATCCAGAGGTTTGGGATGAGATCTAAGCATATGTCTTTCTTTTCAAACTCTCAGGTAATTCTGATACTTACCAAGTTTGACAGCCTAGTCTAAAATGCTATCATCCATATTCTACAAGGTATGGTATTGGCAGGTTTTATAAAGACAGTGAGGTTAAGAATTTCAGATGATGGATGCTGTATGACAATTTTTTTAAAAATCCATGTGCATCTAGACATAAGTATATTTTTAAAAAGAAGACCACATTGTTGAAATGATCACACTTTCTATTCATTTACTGTCTTAACCCAACAACTTCTAGGAGAGGAAATGGCATTACTGGCTGCTATTGGAAGAATCATTTTGAGGTGTGTCTTACTCTGTATGCAGGTAGATATACATTTAAGAAATTCTATAACAAGGCAGGTGGGATTCTCTCTCTGTCTCTCTCTCTCTCGCGCCCTCACTCTTGCTTTCTCTCCGACTCATGCAGTGGTCCTGTCTAACCACAGATTTAGATTTACAGCCTGCAGCCCTATGGTCCAGAGCCCAGCGAGCTTGGTAGGTACTGAGCAGAATATGGTGGGTAGCAGTTGGCTCACGACAATGCTGCAGTGAACAGAGAAACAGCTCAGGTTCTTCTTTTTAATTTATACAGAGAAGATGAGAAATGGCCTCTGGAACTGCTGCATTTTATTGCCAAGTCAGGCACTGACATCTCCTGTGGCCTTGGAAATTATTTAGTGACTCAGTGAAGTTCTGTATGTGAAATGTGAAGTTCTGTATGGCTGCCATGATGGCAGTGAGGGTCTACTGTTGTATGCAGTCACTTATCATGCATGAGCACCTACTGTGTACCAGGCTCTGTTCCAAGCACTAGTGCTCTATGAAGATCAGACACTGGTCTTCCTCTCACAGAGCAAGAGGAGGAGGATTTGTGATGGCAGTTAATGGTATGTTTCTAAACCATGTTTATAGTTAATCATGCAAATCTCCAGGTCACTCATCTTGAGCTACAGCATTATATCATCATATCATTGGTAAAACTCACCAATAGGGTCTCCTTAAACAGATATTTAGCAGTGAGAATACTTGGGTAGCAAGCAACTTAAACTGATCCCAGCTAACTTAAATGGCCAGGAACAGAACCACTCTGAGGATAACAGCAGCAGGTGCAGTTGGGCAGTGTCTTCAAGGTGCTGCCATCCAAATGATGCAACTCCAACTTAATTCTGCCCTTGCACTCTGCTTACATTTAAGATTCTCGGGGGAAGGTCTGCTTGTCTTGGAGGGTCTCATGCCCATGTTTTAGCCTGTGCAGGAGAATGGGGGCAGTGGGTGGGAAGGCCATACCTTGCTTGAGGCTGCTGTTTCACCAGAACAAGATGAAATTAGGGTGTGGTAGTTCACAAAAAGAAATGCAGTGCACCATTTCCAGAGAAAAGGAGACAAGCAAGAAACAGCAGCTTTCCACCCTATGTGTTATATGCTGTATCGTGCTGAACTGTGACAGTGATTTGAGAAGTTTAAGTGGTTGATGTCAAAATGGGAGGGTGGATTTACAAAACAAAAGCCACACATCCATGCACAGCCCCTAACCAGTTTTCTCATTTTAAAAATATGGATGAATGCATGCCTGATTCCAGAGTGTCACTGATGACCATGAGAAGGACCGGTCTCTCTCTACAAACATGTTCTAGTAAATGACCTGGATGATTTAAAACAACTCTTTCTGATCCTTTAGTTTCTATACTCTTTACTTCCTATCTTCTGATACTCAGAAACCCTGGTGTGTAAGCCTTTATGTAATTCATGTGATAAATTATTAAATGCATTATTCTTCAGCTCTCTCCTTTTCCCCTCTGTATCTGGCATCACCTCCATAGAGTCCTCTTAATTCAGTGGTTCTGCCTCAGGCAACAGCATGGACACTATAGCCGTACCCTCCCATCTCAAACTTCCCTGCCTCCTGCCATTCCTAATGCCTTGCTCTTTTGATTTGCCTCCTTTTTTCTGGTTGATCCCTCTCGGACTCCTTGGTGGTTTCCTCATCGCTCTTGCTATAGACTGAAAGTTTGTGCCACACCTCCTCCAAAGTTCATTTGCTGAAGCCCAGTCCCCACAGTGATGATATTTGGAGTCAGGTCCTTTGGGATTAGGTATGAAGGTAGAGCCCTCATGAATGGGATTAGTGTCCTTATAAAAGAGACCTCTGAGAGCTCCCTTGTCCTTTCTGACATGGGAGGACACAGTGAGAAGATGGTCATCTATGAACTAGGAAGCAGACCCTCACCAGACAGAATCTGCCAGATCCTTGCTCTTGAGTTTTTCAACCTCTATGACTATGATAAATAAATTTCCATTGTATATAAGCCTCCCAATTTATGGTATCTTTTCATGACAGCTGGAATGAACTAAGACACTCGTAAATGTAGCTCTCTCTGTGGTTCTTATATGGACTTGTCTCTCTCTGTAGTCTCTCAGCCATGGAGACCTTCCTTCCAGTGATATCAGCTGCTTTCTATTCAGGCAATTCCCAACTCCCTTTGCTTCAGTCACTCCATTATGCCTTATTCTCATTTTTCTAACTAATCTGCCCCATATCCTTACCTCAACATCTCCAAAATGAGCTTATCATTCACCTCAACACACCAGTTCCTTCTTCCAGATTTCTAATTTCTGCAGTCATATATTTAGGAAGCTAAAATAAGAACTGCAAAATGTCATCCCTTTTACCCCGGCCTCTCAGTTACCTGCCCAATCCCCTGCTTTTGCTCTTAGCCTGGTTCAGATCTTGTGCTCTTGAGCCTCAAGTACTATAGTCAGCTGCTAGTTCCGTTCTTGTCTTTGAGCACTCTTTCTTCTTTTTCATCTGCTGTGGTTTCTCATGCCCAAACTAAGATATACTTTTGCTCATGTCACTCCCCACCCCAAAAATCTTTTAAATTCTTCCCTTATTTAAAGCAGGGGTCATCATCTCAAGTGCTGACAGTCAGTGGAAATGAGTGAAGTGAGTTTGGTGGAAGAAAATTCAACTTTATTGTTTATGACTCTCAGTATGAGAACAAATACAACCTAGTATAAGAGCAATACAACCTTGCATCTTATTGGAGATTATGATTCTCTAGCACAAGAAAAATGCGACAATAAATTACAACTTCCTTTTTACCTCGGTGCATTGTGAAGTCAAATAGGGAGTAGTGGGGATTGTGGCCAACTGGAGAATGAACACCTCCCTAGTGAGGATAGCTGCTAATTGGCTCCAGCTCCAGCAGGATCATAGGCCTGTTGTTGACAGATCTTTCAGACTTTTAGGAGATGCTAAAACTCAGTACTAAAAAATATATTGCACAGGACAATCAAAGCCCATCTTCACTCTAAACTTGCAAATGAAGTACATGTTTGGGGCTCTAGTCTAAAGAAGAATCAGTACTCTTCATAACTAAAATATTTGTTATTCTTCTCTACTGGTTTTGCCTTCTGGTCAAACCGACCTACTTGTCATCCTTCTAAACTTGCTGTAAGCTTTCCTACCACTGTGCTTTCCTTATGCTGTTTGCTCCAATGTGGAGTGGCATCTCATTTCATCTCCCATTGCCGCTCTTTGAAATCTTACCCATCCTGCCCGCCTTAGGAGCTTCTTCTTCCTAGAAGCTTTTCCAGTTATTAAAAGGGAAATGTATCTTCTGGGAAAGATGACCTGAGAAGCTATTAGCACATTTGCATGAATTGATTTACAACCAGAAGCCAAACCTTAGGCTTTGAAAGATTAGAACAAGGGTCTGATAAATTTTGATGACTTGGCAGAAGGAGATTCTATAATGTCAAGCACACTCGTGTCCAAAGGATTATACAAATACATCATCCAAATACAAATTAATATGTTGTGTTTTGTTTTATGGTCTACAACCCCCTTCTTGAGAATGATGGAGAATTGACTATATTTTACAAAACAGTGATTTAGTTATCACTCAGGGAGTCCTAGGGCACTGACATTCAAGTGAAGGTCTTGGCTGACACCCAATCTGTATTTCTGGGCATTGGTTTTCTTCTCCTTCCACACTTTTTACAGCAGTTGGAGGTCATTATCTCAAGATGGCATTCTATTCTCTTGGTGTTATCTCCTAATTATGTTTACATTATGATTTTAAAGTTCATTGTACACAGTCTCTTTAGATTCCCATTTCCTATTATAGAGAAAGTATTTATAAGTCACCTAAGGTAAAAAAGAAAAAAAAATGTAATGGAGGAATACCTTTTTTTTTTTTTTTTCTTTTTGCAGTTAAGGTGCAACATGGAAAAAATAATTGCACTGTTTTGCTTAGAGAAAATACTGCTCGGACAAAATCAAACATCAACCATTCCTTATTCAAGAAGTTTTCATTGTTAGAACTAGGAAATTTTTCTATAAATAAATATCACTGAAACTCTTGAAAGCTATCAAATCATAGCCTAGAAACAAAAAGAGTAAAAAAAAAATATTTATTTGTCACACTGTCATTCACATTCTGGAATAAGAATAATATTCTGGGGCTCATTTAGAGAAAATTGCTAACAGTGTCAACTCAATTTCTCTTCTTCCTCTCTTTCTATACCATGTCTCACTGTTACCATGGACACTTTGGGAACAGTGAGTTCCAGTATCCCCAGTTCCTTCTGATGACAGACATCAGGGACTGATAGACTTTGTTGGGTTGATCATGAGACAGGAGAGCAAGATGACATGGCGCCTCTGAGCATGGCAAGTTCTAAAAGGTCAGCCTGAGAAAAACCTTTTCAAACCTGAAAGCTTCCTTACAACTTAGATGACAAGAGATAGTAACAGACTAGAGAAAGATGTTTACAGATGTTGAGACCAAGAACAAAATAAGACTTGGCTGGGTGGAAGGCCCAGAAGAGTTGCAGCTAGTTGAGAAAACAGAGCATAGATGTGGGAGGCAGGGCCTAGAAGTTAGGCCCAAATCTGCCTCCACCTTCCTGTTTGGAGGGCACATAGTAGGCACAACATAAATATTAGATGATCTGGGGGCACCTGGGCGGCTCAGTCAGTTAAGCATCTGCCTTTGGCTCAGGTCATGGTCTTGGGGTCCTGGGATCAAGCCCCGTGTTGGGCTCCCTGTTAGTGGGGAGTCTGCTTCTCCCTCTCCCTCTGCCGCTCCCCCCCCACTTATCTTCTCTCTCTCCCCCCTCAGCTAAATTAAAATCTCTAAAAACAATATTAGATAATCTGAATAAGAAGAATAGAAAGATCTCTTGCTTTCTGATCATTTGGTCAATTCACTAACCACGGCAATGCTATTAGGTAGAGACTGATGTGTGTACCCATTTTATACATGAGGAACTGAAGGCCACAAAACTCAGTTCTCATTGGTTCTCAGTTCTGCCCCCAGCAGACATTTGCCAATGTCTAGAGACATTTTTGGTTATCATAATGGGGGAAGGGGACCAATGGCCTCTATCGGGTAGAAGCCAGATATGCTGCTAAACACCCTATAGTGAACAAGTCAGGCCCTACCAAAAAGAACTGTCCATTCCAAAATGTTATTGGTGCCAAGACTGGGAAACCCTGATGAACTGATGGAAATTTTTTTATTAAATCCTGATATCTGCTTCCAAACATACTCTAACCGCATTGCTTTAGCACCTCACCAGTGTAATGTAATGACACATGTAGCATAGCGTATGCTCACTAAATAGTTATTGAATGAATGCACAATAGGATTAGAGCAATGATTTGCCCTGGGAGTTTTTCTTTGCCTTTCTGGACCTCAATTTCCACATCTGTAAAATGGGTATGACTTATTTCAGTGCTGCCTACTTTACAGCAGCACTACTTCCACCTACTGCACCTACTGTTCAGTTGAGATAATGTCCTTGAAAATTCTTTGTAAATTAAACTGTAAAAAAAAAAAAAGTATAATAATAAGGGATTTTACCATAGGCCTGTTGAGGTGGAAGCAAAAAGAAATACAAAAGGTAACCAGGAAACAGCAATAAAAGCTTTTCATGCACATGTTGAAATTGAAGGACAAGATTTGAAAATGCACAGTAGTTAACAGTAACAGAAAGATAACATAGTCATGATACTCACCCCTGAAAACTGCAAATGTTCAAACCAATCCATCGGGGCCCTAAATTCCTGGTATCTCTGGGGTTTCACAGTCCTCTCTGTCTGATTATTTACCTTCTTGTCGTTTAATTAGAACCAAGAAGAAGTTCCTTTAGCTGGCAGCAGTTAAGTGCAATTCCTTAGAAATTATTAACAGCCTCCCAATAAAATGCCCCTGGTTGTTAATAGAAATGATTTCTACTTGAATCAGATGGCACTTTGCAGTATTTCGTGCTCCATTTGGGACTTTCTCACAGATTCCCCGAGGAGGTCAGTGTGAATTTAGAAACCTATAAGCTGATATTGAGGGCAGCGAGTGGGGAATTTTAGCCATTTTCACTTGTTCACTGACATCAGCCCTTTAAAAAAACAAGAACAGATGGGAGAGATTCCTGCCCCCATTTTGGTCCCCTCTCAACCCTAATCTACACAAACAAGACTGTTGATCCCTCTTCTCTGCCATAAATACAGCTCCTCATGCTGCTTTGAGCGCCAAGCCTTTGGCCATAAAGGAAGAAAGCCATTCCTGATGGCAGTTCCCAGGCCGTGGTGACAGCTGCTGCAGCTTTGCTGCTTGGTGGCAGCACACAACTATCACCATTATCACAGTTATGTCACTAAGAACTATCATGAGCCCAGCATCTTCTGGGCATCACTGTATGGGGAGGAGCATGAGACTAAAAGAGTATGTGTAGTGATGGCAGATTCTCCAGTCCCTGATGACTTAAAATATATCCCTGCCTAATTACCCAGTGTACCCTAGGACACTCCCTAAGTGAAAAATGTTATCAAATTGCATAATATTAAATAAATGATTATTTTGAAATGCACACTAAATTACTGACTTAGACTTCACTTGCTATGAACCACCAATACTAGACAGGCAAGGTGCCTTCACAAAATATACTCCATAAATAGGGCGTTCAAAAATTCAAACACAAAAGGAATGGAAATGGTAAATCCTCAAACATATGCCATCATGAAACCTGGGGATTTAATTTACCTCCCCTTGTTTGCAGACTAATCACTTTTTCCCTTACATTATGACTTAGAGTGTGCATTAACTCCAATTGCAAGAAAACAAACTAAAAAAGCTTCAGAAATTCAAGAGAAATATCTGTCAGGTTCATAGTTAACACATACATGTACTTACGTTGTTTGGAACCAAAGACACCTTCCAGCCCACTGATGTCAGCTGATCTGCTGTCTCTCCCACCTGACTTTCTGCAATAACTTGGAACAAATGGGTATTTTAGGTGTTGTTTTGGCACCATAAGAAAGCATATTATGCTTCTGAAATATTATATGGAGAAAAATAAAAGAAGCTCTTCTGTTTGCAAAAGAAGCTCTTCTGTTTGCCAGAAATACATAGTTTTGGTTGTTTTGTTTTTTCATTCACTGGAATGCAGTTAATTTATTCTCTTAGCACCATTGTTCACTTGTAGTTTTCTCCTGACTGGCATGTGATTGGGTCATTTCACACACGAACCCCTAAACTGAAATGTTAGGGTCAGAATATTTTAAGCCCCCCTCTCTTCTAAACATTAGCATCACTATCAATTCTTTGATTTATATGGTATGTTTATACTTCACCAACCACTTGCATAGAGAGTCTGTTAATTTTTTGTTTCTTTGATTATACATTTCTGGATCACTTGTGTCAGGTGTGTGTGTGTGTGTGTGTTGGCAGGTCAGCTTCGATACCTGTGACAGTTGGTTAGCTTTATTCTGCTCCATGACAACGTCATTCCTTGGTGGCCAGTGTCCATGATTATAAAAACTGGACAAAGGGAGTATTCATAAAAGCTTACACACTTTTATAGCTCATTTTTAAACAAGAGGATTAAATAACATGTCTATTGCGAAATAATATTTAAAAGAATCAGAAAACTACTTAGAAGAAAACACCCCCTGTTTCAGTTATCTATGAGTACATAACAAACTAACCCCAAAACTTTGGCTTAAAAGACCAACCATTTTATTATCTGTCATGATTTCATGGGTTGGCAGAGATTACGTGGGTGCTGCTTCTGCTCTGTGCAATATCACCTGGGCTTGCGGTCGTCTGCAGTGTCCTCTGAGCTGGGACACGGAAGGCAGCTTACTGTTAATGCTCAGCTTTCCACTGAGAGCCTCAGTTCTCCTCCCCACAGCCTCTCCACGTGTGTTGAGCTTCACATAGCATGGCAGCCGGGCGCCAAGAGCCAGGAAATAGAAGCTTCCAGTCCACGCAAAGCTTGGACTCAGAAGCACCAGAGCATAATTGAGCCACATCCTGTTGGCCAAGGCGAGTCACAAAGCCAACCCAAATCGCAAGAGAGAAGAGATAGATTGCACTTCCTCTACCGGGAGGGGTGCATGAATCTAGGGAGAAGGGGCTGGCTAGAGAACGTATTTGGAGACTATTTACTACAGTTAACATGTTGACACCTGTATGCCCACTACTCCTCTGTCTTTGTGCATGCACATGAATATATTCCTGTGTCAAAAATAGGTTTCTGTTACTGCCGTGCAGTTGTTTCAGTAGCAGGATCCTTTTTTTCAAATGAAATGTTTCAGGGATTAAAGTGTAAAGCTGCTCTGCTGGAAATGAGGGTGGAAGGTCTGGAACCCTCCTCCTCCAGGACCTACAGGGGACCCCAGGTCTCAGTAGAACACAGTTTGAAAACCAATGACTAAAGAATGGTGGCTAAAATGCACACAAAGAATGAGAAATCCAACCCAGGTCTCTGACTCTACAGGCAGAATTCCTAACTATGCTATACTGAGCTCAGGGCCAATTTTCATTTCCATGCTATCTGCTATGAATCTCCAGTTAAAAATGAAACCAAGACAACAGATAGTTGATGGAAAAGCCAAGGGGCATGTTAACTATTTTATTTCTTGAGATTCTTGGTCGTCCCCTAAATCAGTTCCCTAAAAGTCTACCGACTTGGGTAGTACATCCTTGGTTTCTTTGGAAGCCTTCACAGAACTATCCTTTATACCCTTGGCTTTTATTGAGAGTGGATATAAGAAATGGCCTTCAGAGGAATGTTCCTGCATTGTGAAACCATTCTCTCTGATACCAACTTTTATGGGGTTCAGTGTGTCCTTTGCAGGTTGTCTGGTAACAGGTTTCTTTCAGGGCTCAGAACAAGCAGTTTTGAAATTACATTATGCAAACAAAGTAATTCATCAAGCCCTTCATTTTGCCTTCATGATTAGGAATTCAGAGTCCTATTTTCACTCAATTTTACTGAGTTTCCTCAGTCTAGGGTTTTGAATGAGGTTACCATTGCCAGATTTCAGCTGATTCTTGTCCTTTTTAGCCTGGTTTATAGAGTTTTGTTGCATCCATGCCTTGTTGGAAGCCACCTAATTCTTTTCTGGAAGCAAACTAAGCATATTATAAATTAACAGTAAATGAATAGGTGAATCACCTTCCATCTTTAATTGGTTGCAGAATCTTCAGCTGTATATGATATTATGCCCTACTATGATTGTAAATTCAGCAAAGTCTCTGCCTTCTGTTTCTCTCACCATCTTATCCTGCCATAGTTTCTTTTTACAGTTCCACTTACATCCAGCAGGAAAAGAGAATTTTCCCCCAGCATCTCTCTCAGAAAGGTGAGGACGTCTCTTACCCAGAAACTCTCTAGAGAATGTCATCTTGCATCTGATTGGTGCATATACATTATACAAAGGTATCATGTCCATGGTCCGGGCCCTGTGCCCAGCTACCTGGGACCTGCTGAATGACTTAAGCAAGGAAGGACACCCACCTGGAGCTGAGGCTAGGGTCAGCTTTCCCCAAAATGCATGAGCCAATGAGGGAAATGCTGGATATGGAATGAAATTTAGTGTTCTTACAAAGGAGAATGGAGGAAAGGTATCTGGTTGAATCTTGGCTATGTCCTATACTGGGCAAGTCACTTAAGCTTTCTAATCATTTGTGTTGTCATCTGAATTGAGGATAAAAATCCTTTCCTCAGCAACAATGAGCACATCTAATGCCCATAACTTGGTTTCTAATACCATTCTCCCATGAAAGTATCCAGGGTTCCTTGGAGAAATGACTAATTCTAAGGCTAGGGTAGACCATATACAAGATGAAGCTGGAGCATTATGTAGTGCCAGAAAGTAAGGAATCAGTCAAAAAAAAAAAAAAAAAAAAACCCACAAAATAATGGACATATGTTAAAGAGACACAGAAGCCAATAGAAAGAACTCCCAAAGATCTGATCAATAACAATTAGAGCAACACATTAAATAACACATTGGGCTATTATAGTGTAAGTATAAAGTGAATATCCTTAAGTCTATACTATAATAAATAAGGAGAAAAGACAAATGGGAGACAAATGTCCCATACAGAAGAATTCCAAATAATTTATGTAGAGACTACTCAAGGAGTAGTATCAAAAAGTTTGACTGGACTTAGTGACTTAGTGCTTTCCAAAGAAAACAGTATGAAGGAGGAGGTGGAGAGGAAGTAAATTTTTAATGGAAAAACCTGAAAAACATTTCCTTAGCAAGGTGATAAAGGTAGGTATAAGTGATAACTTAGGTTGATAGCTTGTACCCTCAATATGGTATGTTGAGAATGGCTATTCATTTCTGTGGTCTTCATCCTCAAAACCCATAAACCTGGCCTATCCATGAGAAAAACCAGTATTTCCCAAATCGAGGGACATTCCAAAAATACCTGGCTACTACTCCTCAATACCGAAAAGTCTGAAAACTCTCCCGGTCCAAAGGAGTCTGAGACATAAAGGCAGAAGATAATGCAATATCCTTAGTGGGATTCTGGAAACAGAAAAAGGACATTAGGGGAAAAACAAAGAAAGTCCACATAAATCATGGAGTTTAATTAATAATAATGTATCAATTTTGGTTCATGAGTTTTGACAAACATACCATGATAATGCAAGGTATTAACAATAGAGGTACCTGGGTGTGGAGTATACAAGAACTCTCTGTACTATTCTTGGCAACTTTTCTATAAATCTAAAACTATTCTAAAATAAAAAGTTTATTTAAATATAAAAAGTCCTTCTTAATGGGATTGTAGTCACAATCAAAGAAGTTTATAGAGTACTCAGCCCATTGTAGTACTTGGTATATTTAGGAGACTTGGCTACCATCAGCACCATTCACCCTTAACGCTTCTGCTCCATTCTCTGTATAAGCCATTTGAAATGCTATTTTGAGTTTCTCATCCCTCCTCTCCATATTTCACCCTACTTTACAGCTTTAAAACTTCTAGTGCTTTTCTACTGCTTTTAGGATAAAGAGGAATAACCTTCCATGATCTACAAGACCCCATGCACAGTCTTTCTATGACCCTATGCATGGCTTGACCTCTGTATATCTCCCCAGCCTTATTTCATGTAACTCCCCATCTCGCCCTGTACTCCAGCCATATGCTAATCTGCTTCCACATTCTCTCCTGCCACAAGCCCTTCGCACATACCATGCCTGTCTGCAAGGTGCTTTTCCACTCTTGGCCTAGTTAATCTCTACTTAACCTTTTACTCTCAATTCAGGAGCCACTAGGTCAGATGTTTGCTACATAATTTTGTTATCCTTTGGAGCAATAATCTATTTGTAAGTTGTTGTTTTTTTTTAAGATTTTATTTATTTGACAGAGAGAGACGATGAGAGAGGGAACACAAGCAAGGGGAGTGGGAGAGGGAGAAGCAGGCTTCCCGCCAAGCCAAGCAGGGAGCCCGATGCAGGGCTCAATCCCAGGACCCTGGGATCATGACCTGAGCCAAAGGCAGACGCTTAATGGCTGAGCCACCCAGGCACCCCTATTTGTAAGTTTTTATTAATATGCACAATTAATGTCTGTATCCTTCATTAGGTTATACATTTCAGAAGAGAATAGCCAGTTAGTTCATGTATGTTTTTCATTGTATGCCCAGCTCCTGACACATTGCCTGGTACAATCTATGCTTCATAAATACTTATGGAAAGAAGGCAAAGAAGAAAGGAAGGAATGAACTGCCTCTGTTATTATGCTTTTTAGAAACCTCTTTTCCAAGAGGTTCAGATTTCTCAAATAAGAATTTTGAAATATTAAACTAGTGTCCTGACCTCTCAGCTTCCAATTCTGTTGAATAGCAAAGGGAAGGAGGGTATTACAATGGACTCATTTGAAAATCCTATGACTCACTGGACACTAACAGTTTTCAGAGGTGATTTTTGAAGCATAACGTTCAGAGCGGGGAAATAGTGCTTGCGGAGGAGTACACAAGGCAGCGCTTGGGGCTTCCTTGCAAGGATTCCCATGGAAGCTCCTTTAGGAGTTAAGTGTGTCACATACTGAGACTGAGTGGGTCTGTTCTGGCATTTTCTGGTCATTTAGTGATTCGCCAGTTTCCTGAGGGTCTAGGTTTCCTATGGTAAAGTAGAATAAACAGTGAAAAAAACAGCTCCTGCACTTATCTTTAACGTCAAAAAAAAAACCAAAAACTGAATTCTTTCCTTGATTCCAGAAATACTTTTATTGTGGTATCAAGGCACAGCCACAAAATCTGTGGACTGTGAAATAGGATTTCAATTATTGAGGAAGGAAGCCTCTACCTTCCCGAATTGCCTTCACCCCTTGTGCTGCCAGAAATAGCTCACTACCATTCCTTCCAATTATTTTCTTACTGCCTTTGAATCAGTTAGTTAATAAGGCAGCCCTGAAATAAATATTTTTTAATTCCTGTACAGGTGCAGACATGGTATATCTCTTTCAAAATGATTTTTCCCCAGCTAAGTTCCCTCTGGAGAACAAAAGGCCTAGAGTGTCATTCTTCCCTCTTTTTATCCACATGCAGCACCCTTTGTCCCTCCCTACCTATTACATAAGTCAGTCTGGAACAGAATTTACAATACAGCAGAG
Source organism: Ursus arctos (assembly GCF_023065955.2). Lineage (NCBI taxonomy): Eukaryota > Metazoa > Chordata > Mammalia > Carnivora > Ursidae > Ursus > Ursus arctos. The sequence continues at coordinate 44,047,738 of NW_026622808.1, read as the reverse complement.
GAATTATGGAGACCTTGTAGGCATATTGAAGTCATTGATTCAGTGATTGAAGAATCAGAGTTCTTCAAAACAAGATGTTATAGTAGGAACTCTGAGGGTCAACTTTGAAGGATAAGAATCCAGTCTAGGTTTTTATTCATGTAGACTTGTCAAACAACCAAAAATTGTGCCCGTTTCTTTCTTTAATGTTTTATGGGCAATCAAGGGAGAAACCAGGTATGGTTCTTGCCCTTAGAAATTTCTAGTCTTGTAAGAGCATTAGATATATGTGTAAATAATAATAATAATAATAATAATAATAATAATAATAGTTCCACAGTGATAAATGCTGTGAAAAGGGGCCACCAGGAATGCTACGTACAGAAAGCTCCTTTCCTTCTTTCTTTCCACAAGAATTTAAGCACCTAACAGACCAGGCTCTATGCTATTCTCTGAGATTATTATGTGGAACAAAAACCATGGAACTTATAATCTCATGGGGAAACAGGCATCAGTCAGCAATCATACTAATGGATGTACAATTGCAGACTAACCTGAATTCTGTGATGGCAAGTGCATGGTTTTAGGAGAGCCTTTGAGAAAGGAATCTGGAAGACAGGATGTGGTGGAAAGCCTGCCCTTACAGAAGAAAGATGGCAGGGGCAGTGACTTTGAACGGAGTGGGGGATACAAGCATTCTAGACAGGGCAACAGCACCTCTGAAATGGGCTCTGAAGCCCAGGAAATCCTAGTCATGCAGAGATGTCTTCTCATAAGAGAGACCTTCTTCAGCCTCTTGTCTTCCATTCACACATCAACTCTCATCCCTGGGGCTCCATTCTAGAGCCTCTGATTGTGAGGGTTCCCTGGACCAGCATCTACCCACGAGGATGAAGTTCCAACAGGATGGCCCTAACTCAGTGTGCACTTGGCCCACAAAAAACCATGCATCTTTGCCACACCAATAAGTCGTCATGAAAACAGGCTTTAGGTGCTCCCCTATCATGCCACCTTCCTCCAGTTCTCTTTGTGTTTTAAATCTGCTCAACTAAACACAGCCAGCCAGTTGGCTGCATAGCAATCATCCCATAGGAAAAATGGGATGCCCACTCTCTTGCTGGCATCCCAGTGTTTCTGTTATTTTCTTGGAGGAGGAGCAGTAGGTAGTCCTACAGGGAGAATAAAGAAGAACCATGGCAATTGCCACTTGCTCATGCTCCAGGAACCCTGATAGTTCTCTTTCTTTCTATCAGTTCCTCTCCTCTCCTTTCCTGGTCTTTTGTTTCTATAGCCATGGGCAAGGCTGGTGGGGAGGGTCAATGAGGTGATGATTAGGGCCAGCAGGTCAAGCCAGACAGTTCTCAATAAACCCCAGAGGGTGTGAATGTCCCCCTACAGTCTATGTCTCCAATTCCTGAACAGCAGGAAGAATCCCATTCGACAGCCTGTTGGAGACGTTTCTTTGGGTCAGTGTGTTTCTCCTTTGCAGCTTTTGTTCATGCAGAAATCATATATAAAATACACATATATTTATCTTAATTTTTTTTTAACAAGGGAAGGATGATATAAACCTAGGCCCTAGAAATCTCAACTTCATGCTCACTGTGTAGTTTATCAGGGAAGAGAAACTGGCTTAAGATGTTCTTGGGTAAAATGAATTCATTGCAAGCTCTTTCTTTTTCTACAAGATCAGTGTGGTTTCTTTCATTCCAATGAAAGAATCCCCAGAAACACAGATGTTAGAAGCAAGCATTTTTTTTCCCTTATGAAATAGTGACATTGGGAAACTTAAGAAGATTAGTGTAAATGGAATTTAGTGAGGAAGGAAGGCAAAGTCTTTTACCTGATTGGAAATGAAGTGGGGTTTTCCTACTTTTATCTTAAGGTGACTTAGAGGAAGGAATCAAATCTAGGTAGGATCATCTATCTAGACACCCTCCTCCTTGCCCTACTTCTCTCCCACTCCCCAGGTTTTCTACCTCTTGTGTTCTGATTTGGTCCTGGGAAGCATCTCTGGATTTTAAATCAGGGATTGTTGGTTGTATGTTCACGTCACCCTGACCCTCTGAGCAAAAGATTGGGGACCTGGTGTGTGATGATGTCGTGTCAGGATATACCTGGCAGAATGTTAGAGAAGATGTGTGCCGCTAGGGATGCTGCTGCAGCTTCCTGCTGGAACACAGAAGCTTGAAGCAGGAGCACACCTGGCACACAGTGGGGCTGAGACACGCAGAAGGCTGCCGGCAAGCTTCCAGCAGTCCCCTGTGTTTTACACATCTCACTGAGATAAACTCGAAAGCAGGGTTCCACACATATCTGTCCAGATTATTCTTTTTGCAAACCTGGCACCTTCTTAAATTTCTTAATCACAGCGTGAATGGCCAAAATTCCCATTCTTCTTTCTTTCCTCAAATTATTTCAGATTTCAGCCCAGCTGGTAATATTGGGAAATGTTTAACAGCTAGAGGATTAACATGATGAGGCTAAGCCTCCATGTCAGTTTGGCAGCATCTCTTTGCCTCCATAATCAAATGTCGTCAGGGCACACAGCTTGCTTACTTGAGGTCAAACGTCTGCATCAGGATTTCTCAACCTCAGCACTATTGACATTTGGCGCCGGGTAACTCCTTGTTGTGGGGTCTGTCCTGGGCATCACAGGGCGTTTACCAACGACCCTGACTTCTTACCCACTAGATGCTATTAGCACTCTCCCCTTCAGTTGTGACAATCAAAAATGCCTCTAGACTTTACCAGATGTTCCCGGGAGGGGGTGGGGGTGGGGGGCAATAGCACTCCCACCTCTCCACCTGGCTAAGAATGACTAGCATACAGAGGTTGTAGAATTTGTCAGAAAAAATCCCAATCTGGGTCTCTGTGGAATCTTAACCTTTTCTTAGGATACTTTTGTTAAGAGGAGACCTGATGCCTTCATCCTATAAATTATGATGGCTAATATCACCGTTTATGTTGAAGATTGTCTCCTGAATTTCTGTAGCCCTGTTTTCCTGATAAGAAACTAAAGGTTGCCATGAAATGAATCATTCAGAGGGGTTTGCAGGAGGAGGTATAGCTCCAGTCCTTGGCTATTCCCTAGTGCTGGCAAGTATAAATTGCCAGTGCTTGTTGACTCAGAGATTAATTATGAATGATAGGGAAGCTTATGAATTTTTCAGAATATTTTCCTTGCCGGGTGCAGCAGTCTGACTTACTATCAGGAGTATAAGATCCGCTCCAACTGTCCTACATCAAAGCCACAGGCTGTCACCTGGGGCGTTATCTTGTTCCATGCAGGCTGGCTGCGTATGTTGACTCCAAATTTTTTAATCAGCCATTTCCAACTCAACTGCACATGTCAAACTGTAGAGACAGACTCCATTAAGCACCGTCTGAAACCAGCGGGGACCTCATGGCATCAGGTTTGGATATCTCTATGGCAGAATTTTACAATAAGAAATTACAGGAGTACACTTTTTTTTTTTTTAAAGATTTTATTTATTTATTCGACAGAGATAGAGACAGCCAGCGAGAGAGGGAACACAAGCAGGGGGAGTGGGAGAGGAAGAAGCAGGCTCATAGCAGAGGAGCCTGATGTGGGGCTCGATCCCATAACGCCGGGATCACACCCTGAGCCGAAAGCAGGCGCTTAACCGCTGTGCCACCCAGGCGCACCTAGGAGTACACATTTTGCTGAAATGTCAGCAGAATCCCTACAAGACTTTAAAGGGGGTAAAACACTGTCAACAACAATAATAATCTCACTACAGTCCTTTCAACTATTCAGAAGATATTTGTATTTATTTAGGTATCTCATTTTCTCCAAACCCTACAGTTTTAGATCATTCCCTTATTTTTATTAAATATAATGAATAGGTAGGTGATCTAGTCATCTCTTAATTAATAGAGTTGCTAATGATGACCATGATTATGATTAAAAACATAGAAGACAGTTTTCTAATTAAAGCACATAGATTAGCTTAGGATATTGAGAGTTACCTGTTACATGTAGGATAAAATATTTATGGGCAATCACTCAATAAATATATTTTGAACATCCATTTTATGTCAGACACTAGCTGAGCTATTAACCTAAAAATCATTTGGGTTTTACTTCATGTTAAAACCATTTCTCAAAAATGTATTTTTCCACTCTCTTGCTTTAGAATATAACAAACATCTTGTTGAAAGGCACCATTTTGCAAATCAATTCTGTGTCTGGGAATGCTAACATAAAAAGAGCAGGTTATTGACCTGATGCATATATTTAGTATTGCTCTTTTAAAAATCCGTGTTGTGAATTTACTTGTGAAAGTAATTTTTTTACGGTGGTTAATTGAGGTTCCTGGCTAAATTTTTGTTTCCTTTGAGATTGTACAGTAATTATGAGGTAGGGTGAAATTTACTACAATTGCTACAAAGTTGTTTCTCTAAAGGCCTTATAAAGCATTCCCTTTGTTGGGAAGTTCAACTCAGGTGCTTTTGCAAATATGAAAGGGCAACATCAGTAGATGAACTGTCTAATCTTTAAAAAAGTTTCACAGAGGATTAGTCTTATGTCTGAATTGCAAATAAAATTTCAGGAGACAAGAAATCATCTGTCTTGATGGTGGTCTACCACTGAAAGTGTTTCTTGGCCTAGACAATTATAAGTACATCAGAAATAAATTAGATTGTGAGGCCCTAGGACTGTCTTGAGTTGAATTTCTCTAGTGCCAGAATTGTGTATTTCAGTCAATATTGTTTTAATTTATACTGCTTAAAATACTCTTTATTTGCAGATTTTTCTCTCAGAGGAGAGTACTTTTTTTTTTATTTCCCTCCTCTTAGCCACAGCCATATTTGCCTTTTACAATGAAAATTTAATTATGTTACACCATGTTCACTTGTGTTAATTTGAATGACGTAGAATTATCCACACAGGTCAGGTAAACTAGAGTATCAAGCAATTTGCATATACTCAAAATAGATTTTCTGTTATAAGATTTTCTACTTTTTTAACCAGAATCCACAGTTGTTTTTTGTGACAGAGATAAAATATTCTCTGTGTTCCCTTACATTTTCTTGCTTCCCTTGCAATAGTTAGGGCCATATGACTAACTCCAGCAAATAGGCCATGAAGTCTGTGCTCTGTGTTCTGTCACGGAGCCTGGAAGCCACATGTTGAGATGGCAGAGTCACAAAATGGTGGTGCTTCCATCTGCCTGGGTCCCTGAATGACTGTGTGGAGTAGAGTCCCCCATAATCCACATGAACCTGGAGAATAAGCAAGAAATAAACCACTGTTGTCTTAAGCCTCTGAGATTTCAGGGTTAATTTGTTATCAAGGAATAAATTAGGCTCTCTGGATGAATTTGTTCCTCTTTTTGAATTTACTTTTTCAATATCATATTTTCAGTATAACACACGATTATCCTTGCTTTTGATTGACATGGAATTACAGACCCCAACTACATCAAAAATACAAAGTCTTCTATTTCCAGATCCCCACCACCACTTCCAGCTTATAGAATATGGCAAGAGTAGGTGTTCATATTCCCACAAATAAATTAAGAGCTGTCGCATAAATTAGTCTAATGTCTTTGCTCATCTATAGCACATGATATAGTGTATTACAACAGAAAGCGTTTAGTAAATGCAGACAATGTAACGTGTGTTTTTAAATCATTTCTTTTATCCCATCTGTTGGAAGATATGGGACCTCACTCTTTTTTTTTTTTAATACTGCCTCCTCCTCTTGCCCACTGATACTTTTTAAATAACTAATAGAAAATACATCTACTTGATTATGGATCTGACACCAGGAACTAACTGTTCCTTTGACAGGTCTTAATCAAGGTGAAACACACCTTTTATAAATATTTTTGGCTTTAAACAATGGTGTCACAGGGTAGGCACACTCTTCAGGGCAGGCAAAATGAGATAATGATATATGCGGGTAGACTTATGAATAGACCCAATTTCTACCAGGTACTTGTGTAATGATCAGCCTGGGACTAGAAATTAAGCACGTCTTGTATTTGTGACGTGCCACTCAAAGGAAACAGAGGTGTATATGACAGTTCTCATGTACCCTGGAAATTATACTACTTTGCCTCAATTTTAATTGACATGAGCAGCTCTATGCCATAGCTCTGAATGTTTTCTGCTGCTCAAGGCGTCTGTTAACACACACACGCACACTCACCTGCGTGAACATACACGTTCTCTAGAGCCATCATTGTAGAAGCTGGAAAACTCGATTTCACTTTGTCCTTGTTAGTAACTTTTATACTGCCTTGTCGATATTTGAAAATAAAATTCACTTCCTCTTAAAATAAAGAGTGGGCATTTTTAGCAAAAGCATTCCATTTTATTAGTGTATAGAGGTATTTTAGACATCACTGGATGTTTACTGGATTTCCTGTTGAGCACATTATTTTTGCCATTATAAATTGCTTTTCATCATGACTCGATGATGTGATATCAAAATTATTTAATGGTACAAAAAAACATTTTTATTTCCTATAATATTTATGTCAAAATCTCCTAGGGCTCATTTTGAAAAAGTGACCATTTTCTATCAAATTGGCTGCCTCAACGGAATTTCAGAAATTAGTAAAAACTAAATTCAAGACTAATGACTATGAAAATAATAATTTACATTTGCGAGATACTTTGCCAATTTTGAAAAATAACCCTTCTTTTTTGAAAGTTACCCCCCTGAACATTACAACATGAACTGTTGAAAAACTTAAACTCTGGTTTCAGGCAGAAGTGAAGTCGTATCCCAGCTAAACCCCTTCCCTGAGATGTTACTTTAATCTCTCTGGGACTCAGGCTCCTCATTCTGTAAAGTGATGTTGATTGTAATGTTAATACTTATCTCAGGATTAAACAAGGCGATGAATGAGACACTTGGTATGGGCAGGCCATAGTTAAGTACTCAGGATTCAATATACTTTAGCTCTCCTGTGGACCGTAAGCTCAAAGAGGGCAATGTCTGTGTCTGTCCTGCTCTCAGCTCAAACCACAATGCCTGTGTACAAAGCAAGTGTTTAGTGAATATGCTTCAAATGATGAGCTGAGTATTAATATTCCCAGTTTCCAGATGAGGAAACTGAGGCTCCCAGAGTTTAATTGGTTCACACCTCAATTATTCATAACACTTTAGTCAGTTAGTCTCTGCCCTTTCCGCACTTAAATTCTCAATTTCAGTTATATGTTCAACAAGGGTTTGATAAGTCTAAACCATTTGCACTCAGATTTCTCATTAGGTCATGATTTGAGCCCCGTAGATATTATTAGCTCTATCTCAAATTTAGTTCTGCATATATTCCTAGCTCACCTACTATGCCATCAGTCACTGCAGATCTTATAGTGAATAAGACAGACAAGGTCCCTGCCCTGGAGGCTTTTATATTCTTTCAGAGAACACAGCAGGGAGAATAATGCAAATGTGATGGAAGCAATAAAAGAGGAGGTTCAGGATGCTGTGGGAGCCTAGAGGAAGTGACCTTGCCTGGGGCCTGAAAGGAAGCAATGTGGAGGCTCAAACCTGGGTTAGCCGCACAAAGGCTAGAAGAAGGAAAGGGAAAGCATGTGCATCAGCCTGAAGCCATAGAAGAATATGTCATGTTTGAGAACTTAGAAGCAGCAGCACAAAATGACTCGAGCCTGGAGGACAAGATCCAGTGTTGGCAGATAAGGCCGGAGAGCTGTGCAGGAACCAGATGGCAGCAGCTCCCTAGGCCTCGAGAAGGACTTCAGACTCCTATTGCCAAGAAAAACGAAGCATTACTGACAGGTCTTAAGCAGGAGCAGGATGCAGATGCTGAGCATGGATTCAGTCCTTTGCTCTCCAAGTGTGGTTTGCAGCATCAGCATCACCCAGGAACTTGTTAGAAGGACACCTTCTTGGGTCTTGCCCTAGACCCACTGAATCAAAACTCTCTGGGGGGGCGCCTGGGTGGCTCAGTCGTTAAGCGTCTGCCTTCGGCTCAGGGCGTGATCCCGGCATTCTGGGATCGAGCCCCACATCAGGCTTCTCTGCTGAAAGCCTGCTGCTTCCTCTCCCACTCCCCCTGCCTGTGTTCCCTCTCTCACTGGCTGTCTCTATCTCTGTCAAATAAATAAATAAGATCTTAAAAAAAAAAAAAGATTCTCTGGGGTTGAGCCCCACAGCTCTGTTTTCACAGGTTCTCTGGTTGATTCTCATGTGCACCATAGTTTCAGAACCACTGGCTTTTGGTAGAAGTTCTCAATTTTTGCTACACACTGGAATCACGTGGAGATTTTTTTAAAATGCTGATGCCTGGGCCCAACCCAAGTGTCTGATTTAGCTGCTCCAGTTGCAGCCTGGATATTGTAATTTCCTTCCATCTCCCATAGGTGATCCCAGTGTGCAGCCAGGATTGAGAACTACCGTGTCAGAGAGGATGCAGGTGAATAGGTCAGCAGTCCAGGACCGAGTCAGTGGCAGCCTGGCCTAGGGAAATGGATAAACAGAATAGGTGGATTCCAGAAATATTTAGAAGGTGACACACAATTACAAAGGGATAATCCAGCCTAGTTCCCAGCACCCTTTCTTCACAAAACCACCTGCTTCACAAAATACCCTGAGCTTCAGCTGCCACACTCCCACCTGGAAAGATAATGCCCACTCTTCTTTAAATGGCTCAGTTCCCTGTGTCCTCAGGATAGTGCAGGTGAATTGGACCATCTCCCAACATCAGCTGTGAAGATTATTAAGATGATACATAAAAAACACAGTTGTGTCCCTCGTGCTGGATAAAAACCAGTGTCTGTCTTCAAGAGTACTAAATTATAGTCTTGAACTTGTAGACCCGCATCCTATCCAAGGGATCATGCTAAGTACTTTACGAGTACCGTTTTTCATTCTCATTACAAGCCTCTGCTGTTGGCATTGTTACTATTAGGACTCCCACTTTGCATAAGAGGCTGCAGACAGAGTTCTGTATATCGTGCAGTGTCACAGAGCTGGTTAGTGGTAGAACAAAGATTTGAGCCCAGATCTGACTGTTTCCAGTTCCTAAGTCCCTGATGACTGTGCCCCATACCTATTCTGGTGGGGAATGGAAATCTGAGACTTGTGACACACAGAAGGCTTAGGTACTAAACTGACTGGCAGTGCCTATAGAGCCAAGCTGATACATAGCTCAAGTAATCAAGGAGGGCTTCCCTGCAGGAAGCAGGTCTGAAACCAGACCCTGAACAACATGTCTGATTTGAAATGGAAGGGAGAGAGGAGGTCATTCCAGGACTGGGTGAGAATGGGAAAAGACTGGTTGAACACTGCAGGATCATAAAGGAATAGATTGGTTTTCTGTCTGGGGTATTTTTATGTATTTATTTGCTGCTTGCTCAGAGAATTACTGCATTTGGAGCTCTTGTGTTATATTTACTGCATTGCCAGAAGCCAGCAAAGACATAAAACTGGTGACTCAAATAAAGAGGATGTTCTTATTGGCTGGCAAACTCTGGGAGCTCAACCCTGCATTTTGCAATCAAGAAGTACCTCCCTCAGATGGGAACTTTGACCTACTCAAGGTCTTCTCTTAGAGAGAAAATAAGGCATGGTAAAGAAAGACACTAATGATCTTATTTTAACTCTTCAGCAAATGAGATAGTATCTCCTTGGGTGATTTTTATAAAAACAGAATGGAATTGAGTATGCACGGGACACCAAATTCCACGTTTTCTCTAGAAATAACCCTGGAACAGAGCCCTAGTAAAGACAGATCACAGGCAAGCCTGCAGACTGCACGAGATACACCCCCAGTAATAAAAATAGAATAATAAACCTGCAATGTGTTGAACCCCTACAGTGTGAAAATGTCTGTTATGATCATCATTACAGTACTTCTCTGAGGGTATTACTTTAAAGCTGTGGGTACAGATGCTCAGAGAGGTTGAGTGCCCTAGCCCTGGTCACACAGTGAGTATGTGACAGAGGTTGGGTTTGATCTTAAGGTTTTCTGATTCTAAAATCCATGCTCTACTTTCTATGGCCTGTGTCCTCTGTGAAGGGCCAATTATCTCTGAAACTCCTGGCAAACTATTTAATCTTTTGAAACTTGGTTTCCTTCCTCAAAGCAGGAAAAACCTGTTCTGCCCCTTTGAAGAGTTATTAGAATCAGAATTTGTGTAAGGATGAGATACGCAGGCTGCAGAATGTCAAGTACTAATAGCTGCTGAGATTTACTGAAAGTGATGGTGTGCCAGGCACTCTGCTAAGGGGCATACACATACCATCTCATTTAACCTCTCATCAATCCATGCGGTAGGTATTGTCATTATTATTCCCATCTTACAGTTAAGGGAGTTGAAAAAAATTAAAAGTTCAGGCTCAGAGAGATCTTGTAACTTGTTCAGCACCGCTTGGCTTCAAAGTAGAAAAGCTGGGACACCTGGGTGGCTCAGTCGGTTAAGCATCTGCCTGCAGCTCAGGTCATGATCCCAGGCTCCTGGGATCGAGTTCCGCATCAGGCTCCCTGCTCAACGGGGAGTCTGCTTCTCCCCCTGCCTGTCTGTCTCTCTCTCTCTCTCTGACAAATAAATAAATAAATAAAATCTTAAAAAAAAACAAAAAGAAAAGAAAAGCAAGGATTTGAAGCTGCATAGTAGAGGGGGACCCCTTGCCAATCACATCCTACAGCCTCATCAGACATGGACCAAGGGGAGACAGGTCAGTAGGAAAGGAGTTTGGAGGTGGTAGCCAGGCACTGAATGCAGTGATACAGCCACAGCCCAAACTTCAGTACATTCTTGAGACAGGAGGTTGGACACCCACATCCCTTGGAGGGAAACGGACGCTGTCCTGGCTGTAACTTTCCAGACTGCAGTGTGCCAGGAGGGCAGCATTTGCTGGAGCAGTTTGTCTGTGAAGGAGGAGAAAAAGCACAGGGCTGTGGAGAAAAGGAGGACCGTGCCAGCCGATAGCAAGCGCCTCTGCCCTCCTCTGCAGTAGCTTTTGGCAGCCTCCTTCTCAGACACTAATCCCTGGGAACCGAGGGGCCAGGCTAGGAGGTGGAGAGAAACAGGGAAAACAGATCCAGTGAACCCAGGTCAGCCGGTGGCTTGCACCGCTGCTGCTGACAGGCGCACTGCCTCAAGCCCCCAGAGTCCAGAATTAAGAATGCTTCAGCAGGAATGTAACTGATGACAGGCCAGCAAAGGTCAGTCTTTCCCTATTTCTGCAGAGAATGGCCCTTCCCAGAACACAGTCACTAAGCAGTAAAACATAGCAAGCTAGAAGTTAGCAGGTGGGGAACCTGGTCCCAGCCCTCTCACTGATTATTGAGCGACTCTGGGCAGGTCACTTTCCCTCTTTGGGACACAGTTAATTAACTCAGTCCTTTCGTTGGTCAGGCAATTATCAGAGCCCCCTCTGTGTTCCGCACCGTACTAGGTGCTGGGAATGCAGAGAGAAGCAAAACACACACATCCCTGCCCTCATGGACCTTAACAGTGTAGTAGGTAAACATCAAATAATCACATAAGTACATATAAAATTACAGTTGTGAAAAATACTTAGAGAAGGAAAGGTGCATAGTGCTAGGAGAGCTTGGCAGGAGAAACTCACCAAGTTTGGAGGGTCAGAGGAGTTTGCTGCAAAGCCTAGGATGAAGAATAAGAACTGGTTATATGAGTCAAGGAGGAGACAAGGGAGAATGTTCCAGGCTTGGGAAAGGGTGTGTGCCAATGCCTGGCAGCAGGAGAAAACAAACCCTTCCAAAGGCCTCAGTGAGGAGCCCAGTGCCATGTACTGGGGTGAGGGGGATGGGGTTTCCAACAGGCCATGGAGCTCAGAAGGGCCGACACCCGGCTTGAGCTTACTACACTGTCTCAAATGCTCCTTGCCACACTTCTGGACCATTTTCATTGGGGTCCTGAGGCTGAAGTTGCTCCATTCGTTCTGAGGCTGAGTACCACAGATTTTTCCAGAAAGTAGAGCAATTACTCAAATAATGCATAAAGTAATCCACCTGTTTCTGTTTAAATTTTCTGCATATTTGAATCATCTCATCTTTTTGCTTGACTGGAGACTGCCTTGCCGCAGTAATGATGAGTTTGGAAGAGTCCAGAGTTGGACTTGCCCCCCTATCATCATAATGTGTGAGCCCAAAGAATTCAGGCATCCTAGCGAGAGCTGGTGCCCAAGGATGTTCCCCGTGCAGGCTGATCCTCCAGGGCCTCCGGGGCTAATGAGATTCCAAGTCTGGGCCCAGTAATGATTTCTCTATCACCCTAGAGATGAGACAGAGTGTTCCCAGCTGCGCCCCTCTTAAACTGACATATAGATCCACTTACATAGTGAGGTTCCTTCCTCCCTTTCTCCTCCCTCCAAAAAACTAGATGTGTCCATGGATGTGAGAAAAATGAAGCACATAGGAAAATTGCCTAGCTGAGCACATCCCAGAATGTGCTACACAAACGTGTTACACACAGGATCAGATAAGTTTGGGAAATGTAGGGCCACACGAAGTTGTCTTCTCAGTGATGTGTCTTGCAACTCCCCAGGAAGGGGAAAGAGAGAACCAACCCAACTGACCACATGCCCCTTTCTCTGCAGAACTGGTATCCCCAGAATATACTTTTGAGAAATGCTTATCTATACTTCACAAAGACTTCTGGGACATAATAGGGTTTGTCATTTCTCAGGTGCAGGGACTATGGATAGAGAGGTCATGACCTTGGCCCCAGGTCCCCCAGCTAAGGGCAAATTGAGGACCAGAACAAGGGCTCCTCTTGTCCACTCCAGGGCTCCCCCGTCCCGGGGTCTAGTTTTCATCATAAATCACAAAGGGCAGGGAGGGGAGTTGACATCTGGTGAGTGCCCACCCTAGAATCAGGATAATTCTAGAAACGTTTTCTAAACTATAGGACCTACTATGTGCCAGCACCATGCTAGGTGCTTTGCATGGGTATCATCTCAGTCAGTCCTAAGAACACACTGGGGTAGGTATCTTATGTTATCCCAGGAGACTGAGGCTTGGGTTCAGTCACTTGTTCAGTCCCTTTGAAGAAGGAAATTGCAAAACCAGGATTTGGACCCAGGTGGGCCTAACTTCCCTTGAAACACACCACATGTTGTCTCATTCAGTCCTTTCAGTAGCCTTGCAAGATCAAAGTGATCCCCACTCAGCAGTTGAGGAACCTGAGGCTCAGAGGTTGAGACCTGACAAGGTCATGGAACCAGGGAGTGGGGTAGCGGGGCACAGACTCCCCTTTGCCCTATTCTAAGACCTGTATCCCCTGCTGCATGGTGTTCCTGCAGATGTGAACCAGGCCAAGAGCAACGCTGGTCTGAGCCTCTGCATGGCCTAAAGGGGCACAGCCATGAGCTGGAGAGAATCCCAAGCCTCAGGATGGGCTGGAACTGATGGCTTAGGTGATACCTGTCAGCACTTGGGCAGTGCTGAGCTCAGCTCCCCATCACTTTAAGAGCATAGTGCAGGGAAATAGTCCCTTTGCTTGGCAGGCAAATCATGACAACCACCACGCTGCCTCTGCTTGACCTCTGCTAGTAGAAAGATTATTTGTCTAATTAGGTAAAGAGCCTTCATGCACATGTACATATTTTAACCCTAATGAGCTGTCAGCGGAAAGGTTTGCCCTTGGCCTGGTTTGCCAGCTGATCTTTCCTTTCCTTGGTGGAAAAGGCCAGTGCAGTAAACAGAACCTCGTTTCCATGGAAGCTCACTCTCTGGCTTTTTCTTTCTAGCACTTGAAAAGGTAATTACTTGATTTCTCTTTATATTTTCGGATTTCATACAGTGGGGCTGTCAAGCTCCTCGATTGAGGATGGCCTTCTTCATCATGCAGGCTGTCTGAGAGAGCTTTGGTTGCATTTCCTTTTTCATCCTCCCTTCAGATCATTTAGCTGTCAGGCAGCAGCATCTGCCTTCCGGTCACTCCTTCTAATTAAAGTCTAACAGAGCAGAGGGACTTGACCCTGGGTAATGTTGATGACATTGGGAAGCCAAGGAAATTTGTCAAGAGATGGGAGCCTTGATCGCTTCCTTTCTAGTGCACAGAGTATAGAGTAGGACCCCCGCACCCATACCGCAGAGGGACATGGTTCCATCTGGCACATTCTCGTCTGAATCTTTGACGCCCCACTGTGGCCCATGTCAGAAATACAGCCACCATGGGCTTGTTTAATAACACAAAGAGCAGCTACCATTTCCTGAGGGTTTGTTCAGGAAACTGTGCCAAGAACTGAGCTGAGCACTTTATACCCAGTGTCTCAGTGAATTCCCATGATAGCCTTAGGTTGATTTATTACACTGATTATTCAGATGAAGAGACCTGGAGCACAGAGAGGTTAAGTAACTTGCCTAAGGTCACACAGCTACTAATCGGCAGAGCCAGGATAAGGACACGCTCATTGCTCTCATTTCTTGAGGAGGGCTCTGGCACTGTTATAGCCTGTCTAGAAGACATCAGCCAGTTGTGACAGGTGAAGGAGGGTAGACATTTCTCTGCCCCCTAGTGGTGGCTCGAGGTGTTAAACTGTCCCATGCATACAAGGAACAAAGTGAGGGCACGGAGTTATTTAATTGTCAGGACCAATTAGGAAACCAAACAAGGCACTTAAGAAAGAAGCCAACATAATGGCAGAGCAAAAGAGCTTCAGTTTGAGGCAAGACAGACTCCATTTCTAATGGGTCATACCACTTTACCAGCTGTGTGAACTGCACCAACATCCTGAACCTTACCGAGACTCAGTTTCTTCATCTGTAAAATGGGGGTGATAATGGTACCTACCCCATAAAGTTGTTTCACATGTAAAATTTCCCAAACTGCCATGTGGAATATTCTTCAGTGAAATATTGTGTTGTAAAAGACAAAGTTAAATGCAGTTCAATAGGCTTATTAATTCTAGAATTGCTCAGAATCTTAATAATGCTAATATGTATTATAAGTTTTCAGGAGGGAGCAGCATTTCCTGACCCCAGAGTCCTTTTCCTGGGAGAATGCACATTAATATCTAGTTCTTGAGACCCTTTAGAAAAGACTGAAATACAGGCCATAGAATACCTGGGCTCAGCATAGGCATCAATAAATGCCAGCCCCCTCTCTTTTGTGCCCAAAATGTTTAAATAGCCTTATCTGTTCTTGCTAGGTTTAAGCTCCATGGATGCAGCGACTAAGTCTGTCTTATTCCTTTCTGTATTCCACTGTCTTGGCATATCATGACATTCCAAAAAAAATCTGATAAGTGAATGAGTGAGGGAATGCATGAACTAAGGAATGAAGTGTAGTGTAGACCTAGCCTGCTCATTCTCTTTGCCGGCATTTTCCGCTGTCTCTAGTTCCATTTGATGAGGCCAGATGCCTCCATAAAATTTAGTAATGGGGATGGTTCTATTGGGCTGTGTTTTCTCTTTTCAGTATTAACCTCTGTGGACACTGTATCTTCTGACAGAATTCCCAACTTTAGCCCCTAACCAAATCATTTTGCTGCTTCTCAGTGAAGAAGTCAGACGTTTCGTTTGCATATGTATTTTGAGCGAGACATTTGAGTGTTTGCAGTGGGTTGGCACCTGGAACTAAAGAAGTCTTGCGTTTCCAAGGGAATAGAATGAAGACAGCTCATTGGCACTTGAAAACAACATGGAGGCTACCATGTTTCCCATGTGCGCCTATGGGGAAGGTTGTAATGCGTGGACCCCTGGGCAGCAGTGTAACTGCTTTCGGGTGGTTTTCTTTATATGTGTGTAGAACAGGGTTTCCACCTCATTCTCTGGGCATTGTATAGTGCAAAAAATAAAAATTTCAGTTTAAATTAAAGAATAATTAAGTTGATCAAAGTCTAGCAGACTTCCTTACCGCAAAACTTCTCAGGGACTTTGTGCATTTTGATACACCATTTTCGAAACTCAACTGACCATTCTTCTGGAACACTTTCTTCTGGAGTATTTAATAAGATTGTTGTTTAGCAGAACTCTTTGGGAAGTGCTGCCTTAGAATATATGGCCTAGAGTTGCAATCCAGTCTTTATGATCTAGGAAATAGTCCTGCCCCTCAAAACTGGAAAGGAGAAGATAAGGCAACTCCTGATTTAAACCGGGTGCTAAAAATGCATGGCATAAAGCTAGATGGATTTTTATGTGTTTTATAAAACAAACCAAGGGACACTTGAGTGACTTAGTCGGTTAAGCCTCTGGCTCTTGGTTTCAGCTCAGGTCATGATCTTGGAGTTGTGAGATCATGCCCTGAGTGAAACCAAGAGCCAGCAACTGGCTGCGAGCTCAGTGAGGAGTCTGCTTGAGATTGTCTTCCTCTCTCTCCCCCTCCCCCCTCACATCTTTCTCTCACTCTCTCCCTCACTCGCTCTATCTCATAAATCTTTTAAAAAAAAACCATTGTCGATGCTTCAGAAGTATGACCATAAATTTTTTAGTGTTCTTTTTTACATCATATTAAAAAGAACTTCTTTTCTATACCATTTTGTACCATATATGAGATTTTTTTTTTTTAAGCATGGACCTGGGTAGGGGTTTTGTTTTGTTTAGTTTTTTATTATTTTATTTTAGAAGGGGGAACAGGCAGAGGGAGAAGGAGAGAGAAAATCTCAAGCAGACCACCTGCTGAGCACACAGCCCTCAGTGGGGCTCAATCTTATGACCCTGAGGTCATGACCTGAGCCGAAATCAAGAGTCAGACACTTAACTGACTGAGCCACCAAGGTGTCTCTGGATCTGGGTTTTTATTTTCAAATTTCTAAATAAAAATGACTTTTAAAGGAAAGGGACCTAGAAAACTCAGATACTTCTTAAGCTACTTTTTGTTGTGAGTTAATATGCACTATAAAGAGGAATAAAGCCCATTCTATTTGAATGCCACTGTTCCCTATTTATTAAACTTTTCTGTGAATAAAATTAGTCGTTAATTACTGAATAAAACAAACTCAATTACAGTTTGAAGGATAACGATAGGTTTGCTTGGAAATAAAGAGAAAAACCTAATTCATAGAGGAGGATCAGTAACTATGGCCTGCTACATGTTGTTGCACGTAAAGTTTTATTGGAACACAGAGATGCTCATTTGTTTACGTATTGTCAATGTCTGTTTTCACATTTGATTGGAAGAATTGAGTCATTGCAAGAGAGATCGTATGACCCTCAAAGCCGAAAGTAATAATTATATGGCCCGTTATAGAAATGTTTGCCAGTGTCTTTCAAAGATGGAGATTATGTAACCAACCCCTTCATTCTACAGATGAGAAAACCAGAGAAGTTAGGGAGTCTTCCACGCTTCTTTATGCTTGGATATGCTGATTCTTATGTCCTAATAGCTCTAACTACAGGGAAGACAAAGATAGATTTCAACTTAGATATTAACACCAACTCAGTGGTAGTGGCCGTCTGGAGTACTGGCTGAGAAGGTATTAGGGCTTAGTAAGAAGGAATGCAATGATTGATTAATCTCCCATGGTCTAGGGGTGGGACAGCTGTAGGATATATGCCATGTAGGCACTATGGATAAGCACTGTGTCTGCTCCACACATTTCTCATAGTTATATTACTGTCTCCTTCTTTGTACATCTGTCACATAAACACTTTCTTCATTGGACCAAAACAGAGGTGCTGTATTGGGCCCTCATTAGAAGCACTGCTGCCTAGCAGTTCCAAAGTGATTCATGTGCAAGTTCATTCGGATGTCTTTCCTAGCAACTGCCTAGGATTTAACTTAAGATTTCCCTCCAATTGGATTTGTCTGTTATAACAAGATTCTTAACTTTTAGTGAAATATATCTGTGGGAGCAGAGATTGGGGCATGTAAAATGCAAAGTCATGAGTTCACTGGTTTTTGTGATCCAAGCTGAAAGTCTCTGTATTTGTGCTTTTCTGCAGCTGGACAATCCAGATGAGCAAGCAGCCCAGATCAGACGAGAGCTGGATGGACGTCTCCAAATGGCAGACCAAATAGCCAGGGTAAAGAAGCTTTGGGGACATTTGCTGGGGGACCAGGCCAAAGTCCCACACTGGAGGCACACTGATCATTAAGGTCCATGGAAAGATAAAACGGAAAAGCAGAGAGGGAGAAAGATGACAGTCATCTGATTGGGCCCTCAACCCTTCTTTCTCAGGGCAGCTGTCCCAGAGATAGCACATATATTTTCTATGCTTCAATCAATACACAAACTCCAGCCTCCCCTTTCTCCCAAGTCCCTTGCTTATATTTCCAGTGGTCTATTGAGCATGTCCTCTTGGATATTCCCCTGCATTTCAGGTTAAATGTGTTTGAAATCTAGCTCCTTATCTTCTTCCCACCATACATACTTACCTACATTGATTCCTCTTCACATGTTCTCCATCAGTTACTATGGATGGGACCTCCTAGGCATTCTCAGTTTCTCCTTTTTCCTATAGCATCCTACACTCAGTTAGCCACCCAGGTCATTGATTCTGCCTGTGAAATATGGCTCAGATCTCTTGACTGCTTTCCAGTACCACTGCTGGTGCTTTGATTCAGGCCCTCATCCTCCTCGCCTGGATCTTACAATAGCCCCCTAGTGGGTATCCCTGGCTCCACTCCAGCCCCTCGCCTGTCTATCCTTCACACAGTTGCCTTTCTAAACCTCATGCTTGAACGTCTCAAAAACAGAGCCTCAACATCCTTCAGTAGAATCCTCCACTGTCCCCAGAACAAAATCTAACCTCTTGAGAATGATATTCCAGTCTCTTATTCCACAGACTAGATTCTTTCTTATAAGGCTTGCCTCCCACAACTTTCCTACCAGAATTCCCCATTCCAGCTACAGAGAACGTCTCCCTCTGAGTAGTCTAGCAGGCCCTTTCCAGCCTCAATAACTTTGTACCCACTGGAGTGATCTTTCTTTTCTTCTCCATTTAGCAAACCCTCTTACTCAGCCTTTGGTACTGAACTTAAAACCCCTTCTCTAAGAGCTAAGCTAGTTCTTCTCACTCTCATGCTTTCTTCATATCACATATAAACCTTTATTACAACAGTTCATTGAATGGTGACTATATTTTTTCATGTCTGAGCCTCCCAGTAGAAAGGATTTCTCTAGAGTTGGGCTTTTGTCTTACTATTGATGACTGAACCTAAGTGTTATCTACTATTACTGCTTTTGCTGTCACTTGTGTTATTATTGATAGTAGTAATGCTAATTATATTCACTGAGTATTGATTCCGTTTCACACATACTAAATGCTTTACATGTACATTCTCATTTAATCCTTCAAACAGCCCTATAAGGATATTCAGTTATCATTTTTGTTTTAGAGGTGGGAAAATCAAGACTGAGCATGATAGGTACTTGTTAAGGTGCTACACTAGACTCTTAAGTCTGTCTAAATATGAGGCCTGCAACGAGGGTAAGACACTCACATAAGGTACAAAATTTAAAAGCAAGGGGCCAGAAATGCAGTAAGCAAGATAAATAACATTTTAATGAAATATTTTTTAATCAAAATTAATGCAAAAATCCATGGAGAACAAAATATCAAAATTTTAAATAATTAGATCCTACTAGTTCCTATGGTAACCACAGAACATGTGTGCCTCTGAGGGTAGGGGACTATAGGAGATGGTAGGGAGGATGGGCAGTTAGCAGAGCTTGGCATCCAACTTTTCTCTTCATGGAAAGAAGTATCTCAGGACCTGGACATGTGGGAAGGACTTCCACTAGAAGAGAAACCAAAAAGAGATTCCAAAAAGCTCAAAAATCTCCGTTTGTGCTTAAGCAGCTTTATTGAAATATTTTGCATCTTGTTTTTGGACATCCTCAAAGTTTATAGTAGAGTCATTCTGTTGGCTAAAAATAATATGCAGTTATGAATTTGCCGAAAGGTAGTGTAAAAGGCTCTTATGTTTGAAAATCCTGCTTAACGAAGGAAAAAACATCAATAAGACTTCAGAATTTACTCCTGTAAACTCAGTGTCTCCTCAGCAGATTATCCAGAAAATGGAGGTCATTTGGTCCATTCTCTGCCTTTAGGCAATTATTACATCCCCAACTAATAAGTATTCATCCCATTTGAAGAAAATCACACACACAAGCACACACCCCACACATACTTCAAAGACAAGCTCGTGGCACCTTTATTTTAGTTGTTTATTTTGAGGCTTCACATGGTAATTTAAGGAACTAGTGTAATTTCAATTTTTAAAAGACCATGAATGAACAACTGTTATATAGTGAGCCCAATTGCTCATCTGTGAACAATAGTAGACCAAAAAACTCTTTCTCATGGCCCATACCATTAGGTATTCTGATACCAAGTTGGATATTATTGACAACTTAGAACTAGACTTTCTTACATAATGAAATAGCCAATTAGAGTGAATCGTGGTCATTATTTGTAGAGAATAGAGAGTAATTTCAAAGTATATGGAAAATCCTCTGAACATTTAGGGTATTGAGGATTTCTATGAGAGAGTCTGCCCATCATTATCTCCTGTTCTTGTAGAAATGGACTACCTTCTTCTTTGTTGTTTATTCATGCCAGTGGTCTCCTTGCCACAGCTAGTTAGTCCTGGAAGTGTGTTCTTTACCCACATGGAACCAGTCACAATTTCCAGCCTGCCCTGACCACGAGTGATTGGTCCAGAAATGGATGCCTGATGCAACTAAACCAGTGAATTACTGCCCTGGGACCTGTGGACTGTGGGCCAACAGGGCTGTATCCTCTCATGCTAGAAAGATGTCTGCAGTCGTGTTCAAGTCTTCCGTGAAGGGAAAAGGAGATAAAAGAATGAAGTCAATGTACAAAGAGAGAGAGAGAGACAGGAAATATACTGAGATCCTCAGGATGTTCAAGTCCCTGGTTGTGCTTATTCTCGAGCCTCAACTGTGTAACTGGTTTTCCCTCAGTTTAGTTGGATTCTGAGACAAATAAATTCTCTTTGCTTAAGCCAGTCTGGCTAATACTAAGGAAAATTGAGAAATATCTGTTAAAAATTAAACAAAATATCAAGATTTTAGATATTGGCTAGGTCATGAAGGGATATTGAAACAAAGCACCCCAGCTTATCTTCTTTTAGCAAACCCTGATTTTTCTATTTCTGGCATCACAGTGAATTTCAGTGACAGTGTGCTATTCAACCCATATGGCTGAACATCAGCTCCTGTAAATATCATAACCAGAAATTCCTGGATAGGGGACAGGCAAGATGGTGGCGTAGGAAGATCCTGAGCTCACCTCCTCCCACAGACACAACAAATCTACAACTGCATGTGGAATTTCCCCTTTGAAGGGGGCCTAGAAACTGGATGAGCAGGGCCTTCACAACAAGGGACAGCACTGACACGGGTGGAAGTGGCAGAGACACAGTCTCACTAAGGAAGAAACCACACCCCAGATGTAGCATTTCATGCCAATCAGAAGGACCTCAGAAATACAGAAATTATTGCTGAGGAGAAGAGCTTTGAGCTCCACATCAAAAACTTCAACCCTTAGATCCTACACAGAAGATCAGCCCCCAAAACACCAGGCTTTGAAAACCAACAGGGAAACCTATGGAACTGTAGAGAAAGCAAAACTGCTATCAAGGGGCTTAAGCACAGACTCACTCAACCTGGAAACCAGTGCAAAAACACGAGATTGAAAAGCACATAGACCACAGGTGAATGAGATCCACTTACTAATCTTGGAATGTCAGCTAGTGAGGCAGGAGACAGCTGAGTCTCTCCCTGGGGACTGAGACACTGGCTGCAGCCAATTTTCCTATTCCATTATGCTGTGCTTATCCTGGTACTGGTAGGCACCATTGTGGAATTCTCCCTTTAGACTGCTGTGTCGGGGGATGTGCCCCACTGAGAGCCCTGTACAATCCTATACCTCAGCAGGGCCTATCAGCCAAAAGGACAATAACCCCACCAAGCAGCATTACTGCAGTACTCACAGTCAGGCCTTACAGCCAGATGGGATGGGGCCAGCCCTGCACAACAGTGAGTTGTCACCCAGCCACAACAGGAGAGTGTATACAGCCCACACTAGGGACAACCCTGGGACACCTCACTCAGGTGACATGGGGAGTTTGCATTACTGGGCCCCACATGACACATTCTGCGTAAAGCCACTCTTTCAAGACTGGGAGACTGATCTGTCTAATAGAATAAAACAGAAAAATTGGGCATAACGAGGAGACAGAGGAATACGTTCCAAATGAGAGAACAAGACAAAACCTCAGAAAAAGAACTAAATGAAATGGAGATAAGCAATCTACCAGATAAAGAGTTCAATGTAATGATCATAAATTTGCTCACCCAACGTAGGAGAATAATGGATGAACACAGTGAGTGCTTCAACAAAGAGATAGAAAATACAAAAAAGACGGGTGCCTGGGTGGCACAGCGGTTGAGCGTCTGCCTTCAGCTCAGGGCGTGATCCCGGCGTTCTGGGATCGAGCCCATCAGGCTCCTCTGCTATGAGCCTGCTTCTTCCTCTCCCACTCCCCCTGCTTGTGTTCCCTCTCTCGCTGGCTGTCTCTATCTCTGTCGAATAAATAAATAAAATCTTTAAAAAAAAATTAAAAAAAAGAAAATACAAAAAAGAACCAGTCAGAGCTGAAGAACACAATAACTGAAATGAAAAATGAAATGAAGAATATGCCAAAGGGATTCAGCAGCAGATTCGATGATGGAAGAAGGATGGAAGATATGATAGTGCAAATCACATAATCAGAACAACAAGAAGAAAAAAGAATTTTAAAAATGAGAATAGTTTAAGAGACCTCTGAGACAACATCAAGTATACTAACATTTAATATTATGGAGTCTCAGAAGGAAAAGTGAGAAAGGGACATAAAACCTATTTGAAGAGATAATGGCTGAAATCTTCCCTAACCTGACAAAGGAAACAGGCATCCAGGTCCAGAAATCACAGAAAGCCCCAACTAAGATGAACCCAAAGAGACACACCAAGACACGTTATAACCAGAGTGTAAATAGTTAAAGAGAGAATCAAAATCATCAAGAGAAAAACAAGTAGTTACATACAAAGGAACCCCCATAAGACTATAGCTGATTTTTAAGCAGAAATTTTGCAGATCGACAGGGAGTGACATGATATACTCAAAGTGCTGAAAGGAAAAAAGTTATAACCGAGAATACTCTACCCAGTATTTTTATTACTCAGAATTGAAGACAAGATAAGGAGTTCCCCAGATACGCAAAAGCTGAAGGAGTTCATCAATACCATATCAGCCTTACAAGAAATTTTAAAGGGATTTCTTTAAATGGAAAAGAAAGTTCATAACTAGAAATAAGAAAATTATGAAAGAAAAAAATTTCACTGGCAAAGGTAAACATATAGTACACATAATGAATAAACCACCTACATAGCTAATATGAAGGTTTAAAGATAAAAGTAGTAAAATCATCCAGACCTAAAATAATCAAGGGATACAAAAAAATAGTAAGATGTGAAATATAATATCAAAAACAAAATGGGGGTGGAGATGTTGTACTTTTAGAATATACTTGAACTTAAGCAACCATCAATTTAAAATAGAGTGCCATATATGTAGGGTGTTATACATGAACCTCATAGTAACCACAAACCAAATACCTGTAATAGACACACAAAAAAATAAAAAGAAAAGAATACAGGTATAACAATAAGGAAAGTCACAAAATCACAAGGGAAGAGAGCAAGAGAAGAAGACAGGAAGAGAGAAGAGCTATTAAAAACAACCAGAAAACAGTCAACAAAATGGCAATAAGTACATATCTGTCAGTAATTACTTTAAATGTAAATGGACTAAATGTTCTAATCAAAAGACATACAGTAGCTGAATGGACTCAAACAAACAAACAAACAAGACCCATCTGTATGCTGCCTACCAGAGACTCACTTCAGATCTAAACACAAACACAGACTTAAAGTGAAGGGATGGAAAAAGATATTTCACGCTAAAAAAAAGTTCATGTAGCAATAATTATATCAGACAAAATAGACTTTAAAACAAAGACTGTAACAAGAGATGAAGGGCATTACATAATAATAAAGGAATCAGTACAAGACAATTTATAACACTTATAAATATTTATGCACCCAAAATAAGTGTACCTAAATACATAAAACAAACATTAACAGACGTAAAGGGAGAAATGGACAGTAGTACAATAATAGTTGGAGACTTTAACACCCCACTTACCTCAATGGAGAGATCATCCAAACAGAAAACCAATAAGGAAACGTTGGCCTCAAAAAATACCTTAGATCAGATGGACTTAATAAATATATACAAAGCATTCCATTCAGAACAGCAGAATATACATTCTTCTCAAGGGTACATGGAACACTTTCTAGGAGAGATAGTATGTATGTTAGGCCACAGAACACATCTCAATAAATTTAAGATTGAAATCAGATCAAGTATCTTTTCTGACCACAGTAATATGAAACTAGAGATCGACTACAAGAAAACTGTAAAAATAAAAAAAAAAAAAACCCACAAACATGTGGAGGCTAAACAACATGCTACTAAACAACCAATGGGTCAATGAGGAAATTTAAAAATACCTTGAAACAAATAAAAATAGAAACACAACAGTCCAACATCTATGGAACACAGTAAAACAGCTCTAAGAGAGAAGTTTATAGTGATACAGACTCACCTCAAGAAACAAGAAAAATTTCAAATAAACAATCCAATCTTACACCTAAAGGAACTAGACAAAGAGCAAAGCCCAAAGTTAGCAGAAGGAAGGAAATAATAAAAATCAGACCAGAAATACATGATGACTAAAAACAAAACGATAGAAAAGATCAGTGAAACTAAGAGCTAATTCTTTGAAGAAATAAACAAAATTGATAAACCCTTAGCCAGATTCATTAAGAAGAGAGAGACAGTTCAAATAAATAGAATCAGAAATGAAAGAGAAGTTCCAACTGATACCACAGAAATACTGAGAATAATAAGAGACTACTACAAATAATTATATGTCAACAAATGGGACAACCTAGAACAAATGGATAAATTCCTACAAACATATAATCTTCCAAGACTGAATCAAGAAGAAATAGAAAATCTGAATATACTGATTGTTATTTATGAAATTGAGTCAGTAATCCAATAACCCCAACAAACAAAACTCCAGGACCAGATGGCTTCACAGATGAAGTCTACCAAACACTTAAGAAAGAGTTAATACCTATCCTTCTCAGACTATTCCAAAAAACTAAAGAGAAAAGAATGCTTCCAAATTCATTCTGTGATATATTAACATTACCCTGATAGCAAAACCAGACTACACTGCAAAAACAGAAAATTACAGGCCAGTATCCCTGATGAACATAGATACAAAAATCCTCAACAAAATATGAGTAACCTTAATTTAACAGTACAGTAAAAGGATCATATAGCATGATCAAATGAGATTTATTCCAGGGGTGGAGGGATGATTCAATATCTGCAAATCAATCAGTGTGATCTATCACATTAACAAAAAGAAGGGAAAAATTATATGATCATTTCAATAGATGCAGAAAAAGCATTCACCGAAATTCAACATCCAGTTGTGATTAAAACTCTCAAAAAAGTCAGTACAGAGGGAATATACCTCAATATGATAAAGGCCATCTATGACAAACCTACAGCTAACATCATACTCAATAGTGAAAAGCTGAAAATCTTTCCTTTAAAATGAGGAAGAAGACAAGGATGCCCACTCTCACCACTTTTATTCAACATAGTATTAGAAGTCTTAGCCACAGAAATCTGACAAGAAAAAGAAATAAAAGACAACCAGATTGGGAAAGAAGTAAAACTGTCACTATTCCCAGAGGACATAATACTGTGTATAGGAAACCCTTAAAACTCCACCAAAAGATTATTAGAACTAATAAGTGAATTCAGTAAAGTTGCAGGATACAAAATTAATATACATAAATTTGTGGAATTTATATACACAAACAACAAACTATCCAAAAGAGAAATTAAGGAAACAATTCCACTTACAGTTGGATCAAAAGGAATAGAATACCTAGGAATAAACTTAAACTTGTTGCTCTGAAAACTAAGACATTGATGAAAGGCACAAATAAATGGAAAGTTATACTTTGCTCAAGGAGTGGAAAAATTGTTAAAATTTCCATGCTACCCAAAGCAGTCCTCACATTCAGTGCAATATCTATCAATATACCAATAATATTTTTCACAAAACTAGAACAAATAATCCTGAAATTTGTATGGAACCACAAAGACCTCAAATAGCTAAAGCAATCTTGAGAAAGAAGAGTGCAGATGAGCATTGTCCACAATAGCTAAATTGTGAAAGGAGCCGGGATGCCCTTCAACAGACGAATGAATGTGGTCCATATATACAATGGAGTATTACTCAGCCATCAGAAAGAACGATTACCCAACATTTGCAACAACATGGACAGGACTGGAGGAGATTATGCTAAGTGACATAAGTCAAGCAGAGAAAGACAATTATCATATGGTTTCACTCATTTATGGAACATAAGAAATAGCAGGGAGACTGGTAGGAGAAGGAAGGGAAGAATGAAGGGGGGTAAACAGAAGGGGAATGAACCACAAGAGACTATGGACTCTGGGAAACAAACTGAGGACTTCAGAAGGAAGCAGAGTGGGGGATTGGGATAGGCCAGGGACGGGTATTAAGGAGGGCACGTATTGCATGGAGCACTGGGTGTTATACGCAAACAATGAATCATGGAACACTACATCAAAAACTAATGATGTACTCTATGGTGACTAACATAACATAATAAAAAATTAGAAAAAAAAAGAAGAGTGCAGATGGAGGTATCATTTTCCCTGATTTCAAACTATACTACAATGCTATAGTAATCAAAACAGTATGGCACAAAAAACACACACGATGAATCAGTGGAACAGTTTTGTTTTGTTTTGTTTTTTTAAAGATTTTATTTATTTATTCGACAGAGATAGAGACAGCCAGTGAGAGAGGGAACACAAGCAGGGGGAGTGGGAGAGGAAGAAGCAGGCTCCCAGCAGAGGAGCCTGATGTGGGGCTCGATCCCAGAACGCCGGGATCACGCCCTGAGCCGAAGGCAGACGCTTAACCGCTGTGCCACCCTGGCGCCCCCAGTGGAACAGGTTTGAGAGCCCAGGAGTAACTCCACGCTTATATGGTCAATTAATGTTCAACAAAAGAGGCAAGAATATACAATGGGGAAAAGACCGTCTCTTCACTAAATGGTGTTCAGAAAACCGGACAGCTACATACAAAAGAATGAAACTGGGCCACTTTCTTACACCATATACAACAATAAATTCAAAATGTATTAAAGTCTTAAATATAAGACCAGAAACCATAAAACTCCTAGAGGAAAACATAAACAGAAAACTCTTGGACATAAGTCTAAGCAATATTTTTTTGGGTCTGTCTCCTCAAGCAAGGGCCACAAAAGCAAAAATAAACAAATGGGACTACATCAAACTAAAAAACTTGCATAGTGAAGGAAACCATCAGTAAACAAAAAGACAACCTACTGAATGAAGATTTTGTAAATGATATAACTGAGAAGGGATTAATATCCAAAACCTATTTTAAAAACTCACACAGCTCATACACAACTAATGAATCATCAAAATTTACATCAAAAACCAGGGATGTACTGTATGGTGACTAACATAATATAATTTAAAAATATTATTTAAAAAATAAATTAAAAACATTAAAAAAAATAAAACAAAAAAAAATTTAAAAAAACGCACACAGCTCAATTTCAAAAAAACCAAACAATCCAAATTAAAAAAAGGGCAGAGGACCTGAATAGATATTTCTCCAACAAAGACACACAGATGGCCAACAGACACATGAAAAGATTTTCAACATCACTAAGCATCAGGGAAATGCAATCAAAACTACAATGAGATAACACCTCACACCTGTCAGAATGGCTGTCACCAAAAAGACAAGAAATAACCAGTGTTGGTGAGGATGTGTGCAAAAGGGAACCCTGTGTCCTACAGGTGGGAGTGAAAAATGTTACAGCCACTATGGAAAGCAGTATGGAGGTTCCTCAAAACAAATAAAAATAGAACTATCATGCAATCTCACAATTCCACTTCTGGATATTTATCTGAGGAAAACAAAAATGCTAATTTGAAAAAGTATGTGCACCTCTATGTTTACTGCAGCGTCATTTACAATTGCCAAGATAGGGAGGCGACCCAAGTGTCCATTAGTAGATGAATGGACAAAGAAGATATGGTATATATATCCAATGGAATATTACTCAACCCTAAAAAAGGAGTGAGAGCTTTCTGCTTGTGGCAACATGGATGGACCTAGAGGGTATTTAATAAGTGAAATAAGTCAGACAGAGAAAGACAAATATCATATGATGTCACATGTGTGGAATCAAAAAACAACAAACAAAATAAAACAGAAACAGACTCATGGATACAGAGAACAATCTGGTGGTTCTTGGGAGGGAAAGTGGGGTCTGGGCAAAATAGGGGAAGGGAATTTAAAGGTATAAACTTCCAGTCATAAAATAAATAAGACACAAGGGTGTATGTACACAATAGGGAATATACTTAATAATATTGTAATAACCTTTTTTGGTGACAGATGGTAGTTAGATTTATATGGTGATCACTTTGTAATGTTAATAAATGTTGAATCACTGTGTTGTATACCTGAAACTAATATAATATTGTGTGTCAACTATACTTCAATAAAAAAATGCCTTCACAAATACAGGTCCTCATTTTTTCCATCACCCCAATCCAGAGATTCAAGATGCCTTTCAACCAGGCCTGCACCTTACCTCTTCCTAGCCTCTCTCTCTCTCTCTCTCTGCTCATCGGCCTTTATTATATGTTTTGGGCATTGGCTGTACAATTTCACGTAAACTCTCATTTAGACCTGTGATAAACAATCCAGGGAATTACAATAAATCTTCCTAGTTTAGGCACATTGAAGAGTTTAAGTGATGTCCCCAAGTTCACTTAGCCAGTAAGTAGAAAGCTGAGTGCTCTGATTCTGAGTGTCATGCTCTTTTTTTGAGTAGTCAGATGACAGGCAGGAAGTTACACCAGGACAGGAGTCTCTCTCTCACTGATGGTTGCCCCTCCAGGGAGGTATTTTCTCTCTTCCACTAAAATTTACTGTACATTTCCTTTAGTTTATCCAGAAGGCCAAATGAAGCAATACCATCAGGCAGAACTGGCTCCTGGAATTCTGCATCCTTTCTGATTTGACTTCCTTGGAATCTGAAAAAGAGGTTGTAAGGACCCTGGTATTTCTGCTGACAGCATTGTCATCATCACATGCTTATAAAAGGCAGATGTTTTTCCTTTCTTCCTAGGAGCGAAGGGAGGCAAATGCAGAGCTGCTTTCCTCCATTGAAATCCTGTGCTGTAATCTGTCAATTAGTCACACCCACATGCCACAATCATCAGACAGAGATGGCTGCATGAGCCTTCACTGTGAACATCAGACGTCCTATCTTAAAGTTCCATGAACAGGGGCACCTCAGTGGCTCAATCAGTTAAGCTAATCCAACTCTTGATTTTGGCTCAGGTCATGATCTCAGGGTTGTGAGATCAAGCCCAGCATTGGGCTCCATGCTGGGTATGGAGCCTACTTAAGGTTCTCTCTTTCTCTCCTTCTGCCCCCCCCCCGTCCAAAAAAAATGTTCCATGAAGAGATCTGAATGCCTTTTTTTTAATGTTGTAGAAAAGACTTCTTAATCCCTGTTCAAACATTTTCCCAAATCCTCTCATATTGATATTAAAATGTCCCCAAATTTCACCTAGGAATTAAGTCTAAGTTATTTAAATTGTGTGATCAGAAGTTGACATTGGAGCTTAAACAGATTGTAGCATTAGTGGTACTGTGGTATTTGCCAATTCTTTTGGCCACATTTTGAGGTAAAATTCCAAAATTTGTGAGCTAGTTATATGAGACAAATAATACAGCTTTTGTAGTATTCATGGCAGAGGTCTGGGAGTGAAACACCATTGGTTTTTCACACTATCAGGTAAATGTGGAGTTGCCATTTAAACTCCTGTCTCTGCAGAGCAAAATTATCTCATACCTATGGCAAACATTGATGAGAATATGATCCAGGAAAGAAATAATGTCCAAATATTTCCCTGATGGAAAGGTTCTATTCCATGCATTGCCAAAAATCAGATAAAAATGAAATCTTCTCCAGCCAGAGAATGATACTACTCGCCCCTGCCCCACGCAACTTACAAATTAATTTTTTGTACCTGAGTCATGAAGAAGCAGTGTCCAAGCACACAAATGTTTAGTTAGATTTTTTTTACCTGGAAGAATGTGTGTAGGGAGCATCTCCCTGAGTCTGACCTTTGCAGGTAGTTACCAACCCAGGAAAATCTGAGTTTAAGCAAAAATCTAAATGCTGGGACACCTGGGTGGCTCAGTTGGTTAAGTAAGCATCTGCCTTCAGCTTCAGGTCATGATCCCAGGGTCCTGGGATGGAGCCCCGCATTAGGCTGCTTTCTCCCTCTGCCCCTCCACTCCCCTCGTGCTCTCTCCCTTGCTCTCTCTCTCTCAAATAAATAAATAAAATCTTTTTAAAAAATCTAAATGCTGAGGAGATCCTCTGAAGTTCATTAAATAACACAAAACCACTTAAAGATGGGTTTATTTTTTTTTAAGATTTTATTTATTTATTTGACCAAGAGGGACAGTGAGAGAGGAAACACAAGCAAGGGGAGTGTGAGAAGGAGAAGCAGGCTTCCCGCTGAGCAGGGATCCCGATGCGGAGCTCAATCCCAGAACGCTGGGATCATAACCTGAGCCGAAGGCAGAAGCTTAACAGCTGAGCCACCCAGGTGCCCCAAGATGGGTTTAGGTAAAGAAGCCAATGCTGGAAGCTATCACACCTGTGCCCAAAATACCTTCTAATGTGTGTGATGCTGATTTTTACAAATTATTTACCAAGACCTTCTTTCTCTCATTTAACATGCCTACCTTTCCCTCATCACTCCCTGCACTTTACCCCATGCCCACCCACCATTACACAGTCCACGTTGACTGGTAATAGTGGAACACTCAGTGCTGTGGAGGGCTTGGCTTTCCCTAGTCCTCTGCTGAACACTGAGATGAAGTGATGCAGAAGGTGGGCCATGCTTAGGGGCCCAATAGGGTTTACCTTGGTTCTTTGCCATTTGGGGCCAGTTAGTTCTGCCCTATCATATGGTAGGTAAAAACGGGGGCTCTAGGTTTCAAACTAAATTCTACTAATCGTTGATTTAACTTCTATATCATTTTCCTCCAGAACATGGGATTAAATAACAGCACTAGCCTCAATAGTTGGAAGAATTAAATGAGGGAAAGCATGTAAAGAGCTTAGCTTAGTGCCCAGGACACAATTAACAATTGTAAGTGCCAACTAGCATCATGGTCTTTATGATAGTCACCATCATTATTATTGCTATTGTTATTGTTAGTGGTGGTGGTAGCATGGTGCCTGATATAAATAGATATGGATATGTGTGCATGCATGTATGTATATGTGTATGTATATATGTATATATGTGTGTGTATATACATATATATAGCATGCATGTGCTGATTTTACAAATACATAGTCAAAAAGGATTGATATTTGTTATTACCTTCATGCTTCACAATAACTCTCCACTTCAGATATGGAAACTAAAATTCAGACAGGTGAAGAAACCTGTCTAAAGTCACACAACTAATAGGAAATAGACCCAGGATTCAAAGTCAAGTTGATTTCACCCATATGGACTGGATAAGATTCCTTGGTGCCTTTTGTACTCTGTACATGCCTGTTCGTGTGTCACGTGCTGTCTACTTGATCATTTGCTGGCATTCCCCTTCACCCAATAGTGTTGCCTCTTGGGTGACTCTTTCATCCACTCTTTCACTCTAACATCCACACCACCTGACACATGATAGGAGTCCAGGAATTGCTTGAGAGATTGTTTTGGATAAGTGCAACACTGTCGGTGAGCTTTGTGTCTAGAAAGTATCCCTCTGCCACATCTTCCTTCTGATCATCTATCAGTTTGTCATTTGAGCCTTTGGAGTCTAAGGATCCTCTATCTGAGTGGGGGTATCTTTGTCAGCTTTTACATGTACCCACTTCATCCTCTATGGAGAAAAATGCAAAGACAGAAAAGTAGATGGCTGACAGAGCTGTTAGCACTTTCAAATGCTATTTTTCAAGATGTTCCAAAAAAATCACTCAGTGTGGCTGAGCATAAATAACCCTGTTAGGAATTGTCCTTGGGAGGCCATCCCCATTGAGGAATGTTATCAGTCCAAAACAAAATAAATGGACAGTAGAGATTTTCTTTGGAAGACTTTGTCCACCCATATGCTGTGTCTTTCATAAAGCAATATGAATAAACAATGTTTTTGTCAAGGCTAATTTACTTTTATGCCTGGGAAAGTAGCAATCGAGATGGAAGACTACATTTTCCTTATTTTGGCACAACTTGAGCTTTGAAATGTGTTTGTAATGGGTCTGCTGCTGAAAACTCCCCTCAAGAACCTCAGCCTCGATTGACAGAATGCTATTTCTTCTCAAGGCTTTAGTACCCAGGGCAGAAAAATGTCCTTGTTTTCCCTTGCAGACTTCAGTTTTATGAGCCTCTTTTTATGATGTCATTAGGAACTGTGTAAGTTCTGGGAGGAGTGATCATTCTTTGGATTTTTCCAAAATCTGCTGCATAAAGTTTGTTGGACTCTAACTCTGGGCTAAAGTGTTATTGTCTATAACCACTGGGTCTTCTTGCAAAACCTCAAGACTATGGAGTTAAGAGGAATTGAGTGAGTCCTAAAGATGGGTGTGATAAAAGGGACTGCACTTGATGGTAAGGTTTCTTTGCTGATTGGCAGGAAAGAATCCACTTCACAGACATGATGGTTTTTCTCTTCATCTCCATGGCAACTGCAAGGCCGGCAGCTGCCAGTAAAAAATGAGAGATGCCACTTACCCAGTTTCCCAAGTATCCCATGTAGTTAAGAGGTTTGAGCCCCAACATAAGAAGGATAGAGGTCAGTGTAACATACCTCAGGCTGCTGGTATGTAGCCTGCTTGGTATCTTCTAACATGGCCTTGGGGACCATTTTTTGACCATGAGTTAGCTTCTGTCTTCCCTTTGCTCTCAATAAGGGCCATGTTCAAAAGGAGATGAGGAGATATTTTGCGGCCATGTACAGTAGTACAGACCTTCTTGGATTCATGGTTGCTTGTATATTTTCCATGGAAAGGATAAAAGAACAATGATCCTGTCCCAGCCAACTCAACCTGGTGGCAAACTCTTCCTCATCCATCAGACTCTTAGCCCAAGGATCACCTCCTCTGGAAAGCCACTCCTGATTCTCTCAGCAAGAGGTCATGTCTCATACACTGCTGTTACAGCATCTGCCTTGATGTTTCCCCAACAGATCTTTCTTCCCACTGGTTGTAAGCTTCAGTGGAACAATCCACATCCTTTCATCATGATCCCCCCCTAGTGCCTAACACTAAACCAGACATAGTGCTGGTGGTAGTAAATATTTTCTAAGTGATGGTGGACCAGCAGCCAAGTCCTCACATCTCCATGGTCTTTTTCATAAAGTTTACCCAAGTCTCTAAGGCACACAGTTATCCTGGATTGAGTCCAAGAATGATAAGCAAAAGGAAGCCCACTGTGCCAAAGTTTTGAAGAAGTAAGATTCTTGCCTTGAATCATTACTAGCTCTAATTGTGCTCATCAACCTATCATGTTATTTCAGAGGTGTCCCTCCTGCTTCTCCTCTTACTTTCACCCACAGTGTGTTTAGAAAGCACCACATGGTGGGCTGAGCCCAACCATAAAGCAGGAAGTGATTATACTAATAGGCTCCAGAAGGAACCAGTACTCAAAGGTTCCTGGGTAGATTTCAGACCACTGTGCTCATTTACATGGAGAAGCAGAATCTCACTGTTCTTCCAGAACTATGACTGAGTTTTAGCTGTATTGATATTTAATATGGACATTTTGACAAGCCATCCATTGATTCACTCGACTCATATGTATTAAATACTTACTGTGTGCCAAAGATGATATTCTAGAGAGTAAGAATTCACCGAGGGTATCAAGACAGACATCATGGCCCAGCAGGAAAGATAAACAATAAATAAATGTCACCATTTTCCATTAATTATAATAAGTGTTACCAAGAAGTTGAACTAGCTATTATAAGAAAGTAGAATAAGGGGATTCAACCTAGGGAAATAAAATTTTGAGGCTGAAATGTAGAAGATGACAAGATGGCTGAGAATTACCTAGGGAGGCAAGGAGTAAGGGGAATGCTTATGACGCCCCTAGGTAGGAAGAAGACTGGCGTAGCACAAAGGCATCTCCAAGCTCTATACAGAGGATTTACTATATGAATTTTAGTGAAACTTATATGGTAGCAACTATAGCTAACTAACATAGCTAACTAATGTGTGGGGAGAGTTACTGAAAGGAAAACAAAAGAATCTCAGAGCCAACAGGAGAAATAGGTGGGCTTTATGGGATTTAGAAAACCAATGAAAGTCAGAGCTCCTTTCTGTGACTCTAATTAGCTTCTTTTCTCCTCTTCCCTTCCTCCCGCCTTCCTGCCTTTCTTTCCTCCCTCTGTTAGTCTCTACTTCTATCCTCTCTCTACCTCTTTCTCTCTCTTTGTCAAGTGTCTTATTCTTTCACCTATTCCAATATGGCAGCTACCCATGAGTCTACATGATCTTGCGATTTCAGCTCCACTGCTAATTGCAATCTCAATATCTCTCAGTTCATTTGCTTGAGACAGTAAATCTGGTTGACTGTTGGCCACTTAATTGAATTAGTTGGTTGATTTGGGTCAGGTGCCCATGTACTACCCACATCTTATTTTTTTGCCACCCAGAATTGGCAAACCAATTCACGTCCCATGTGATCCAGGTGGAATTCTACACGCTCAGCCACAGGGATGGAGGAAATAACTCATGCCTAAGCAACTCAACACAGTGTATCACTAGCCATAAATGGTGGTTCAGTGTATGTACATAAATCAGACTTTGGGTGAGAATTTTGGGATAAAAGACATTACAAGAGGAGATATTCACCCTTCCTTTAGATAACATGATGTGATGTTACAAGGTGCAACCTTTCAGTGCCATTAAGGGGAGCTAGACTGAGCATTGGGCCAACCCAAAGGAACCCAAACCAAGATTTGGGAGAAAAATTCAGTTGTGATATCATCTGAGTCGTGATTCCATCCTCACTGGAAGCTGGTCTACCCCAGGACATTTCAAACCAATAAATTCCCTTCATTGTTTAAGCCAGCTGCAAGTTGAATTTTTCTATCACTTGCAAAAAAAAAAAAGTCAAATTGATGTGGCTTGCCCCTCAACCTGATCAGTATGGACCATGGCTAAGGAGGGCAAGTTTATGTTTCAAGTGGGAAATGATTCTTTGAGAAGGTGATTAATCCAAAGTATATTTAAGGCACTTGGACAACTTAGAGGTGTAAAGAACAGCATAATTAAAGCATGTTGCTATTACAACTGAATGTATAAGCAAGGAAGGAAAAAAATTGAGGTCAGTTATGATACTGAATTGCTTTATCTTCTTTTCTAAAGAATTTTAATCATGTTTTTCATCACTTCATTAATTTTTTCAATTTTTCTTGAAAACAGTAACTATTCTTTCTACTATTCCTTTTAGAAATAGCTACAGGCTATGTTTGAAACATCTCAAATGAGCTCCTCTTGAATTATTCATGTGAGAAAATCTCTATACGTATCCAGAAATAGGGTGTCTTTCTGTCTCCAAACTTAAAAACAACTGATTGCATTTTGCTAAAAAGAAAAACTGTTTCGACCAAAACCAGATTTAAAAAATATCACCCCATTTTTCTTTCCACAAATCAAATTTGCTGGAGAAAACTGGGGAAAAAATTGAACTATAATAAAACATTTGACTCTTTCTTACTATATATTTATGTATATATCTCTTAGCTGTTAGGGATTGTAAATAACTAGGAGGCAGGCAGCTATCTACTCAACTAGGTTGAACATTTTTCTAGGACAATGCCATAATATCTGAGCAAAATTTCACTTGTGGTAGATGTTATTATAACTCTGGGCTGTAAGATGAAAACCTTCTATGTAAATCAGGTATCTATTTGCTCTTCTGCTCATATTTTTCTTTTTCTTTATAAGGAGCGCAAATTTCCCAAGTTTGTATCCAAAGAAATGGAAAACATGTACATTGAGGAGCTGAAGTCATCAGTCAACCTGCTCATGGCCAACCTGGAGAGCATGCCAGTGTCCAAAGGTGGCGAGTTCAAGCTTCAGAAACTCAAACGCAGCCACAATGCTTCCATCATCGACATGGGCGAGGAGAGTGAGAACCAGCTCTCCAAATCAGACGTTGTGCTGTCTTTCTCCCTGGAGGTAAAAAGCCCTAAACCCTTGAAAGTTTCCTGGCACAGCCAGCAGGATGTGGGTAATTAGATGCACCACAATCAGCTTGCTTTCCTCCTTGCACCCCCAGAGCCGTTATTAAAATAACAGCTTGCTAAGCATAGGTCAGCTAATCAGCAAGTGATTCCCCATCTCCAGGATCCCATGCTTTCCTTCAGGAAATGCAACCTTAAGAACCACCTACTAAATTTCATCTTGCAGTATTTTCCATCTTAAAACAGTGCTCAAGGATTTTGTAAAGACCTTATGCAATTTAGAAAGTTTAAAATTTTGTCGTCTCATGTCGCAGTTATGAGAGAAATATCTAGCATCATTTGATGAATTGTAGATTTTCTTTCCTGTCATCTCTCCTGTTGGCTACGTGGTAGAGAGCCTCTTGTTGCAGTGGAGCCTTTTTACTTGATTTCATCACCCAAAGAAAGAACCCGTTCAGACCGGGACTGTGGCAGAATGCGCCACATGTCAATAAATTTCTCTGTAACTTCTACTTACATGTTTGTTTTTCATACATGTAATTTAGGGAGTGGATCTGATCTGGCTACATTGGAACTGCCTGGGAAGCTGGTTCAGTGTGCAGATTCCTGGCATCACCTAAACCTATTGACCCAAATCTCGAGGCAGGGGAAATACAACATGGTGCAGTCACTTTGGAAAATAGTTTGGTGGTTTCTCAAAAAGTTAAACATAAAATTACCACATGGAGAGTGCAACTCTACTCTTAGATATCTACCCAAGAGAAATGCAAACACATGTCCGCATAAAATTTTGCTCTCCAAATGTTTATAGCGGCATTATTCTTCCTAGCCAAAAATAGAAACAACCTAAATGTGTATCCATTGGTAAATGGAGAGACAAAATGTGGTACATCCATCCAAAGGGTTACTACTCAGTAACTGAAAGAAACAAACTACAGATATATGCTTTGATTTAGATGAATGTCAAAAACATTCTGCTTAGTGAAAGAAGGCAGACACAAGAGACACATGTTGTTTGATTCCATTGATATAGAATGTCTAGAAAAGGCAAGTCTCTAGAAACAGAAATTATATTAGTGTTGCCTGGGGCAGGAGGTAGAAATGGACATGAGGGACATTATTGAGGGAGATAAGAATGTTCTAAAACTAATTTATGATAATAGTCCTGCAACTTAGTGAATTTACTAAAATCATTTCATTGTACACTTGAAATGGGTCAATCATATGATCTGTAAAATATGCCTCAGTGGTGTCAGAAAAAAAAAAAAAAGAATCTCTGGGTGGAGTGCACCATGAAATGTGCATTTTAATGAGCGACCCAGGTGCTTCTTATGCACTCCGAAGTTTGAGAATCATTCATAACTTATTAAAGCTCAGAACCCCACAAGGATTTTATAATAGCCCTAGACTTGGGGAGACCAAGAGAATAGATCAAATTTCTGCAGATTTAATTAGGATTTGTAAAGACTAAATTAATTTTCTAGAGCATCATTAAGGCTTGCTGTGAATTAACTGCAGATAATTTGTTTTACTTTGCTCAGTTCAGATCAACATAGTCACATTACAGTGTTTTCAAAATATATTTTGCAGTTGGAAGAGGCAATATTCAGTTAAATATAGGGCACTTGATGTGTGAAAAAATCATCAGTGTAATTTCACAGAAACTTCCTTTCTTTCTTTTTTAATACCGCCACCTGAGGTACTGAATGCTTTTTCTTAGGTGTCTTTGAATTTGATTATTGCCAATTAGAGGTGGCAATTTATTCCCTACTGCCTCTTGTCTTTCTACAGAAAGTGGGAAAAAAGTGGTTTATTGATTTTCATGAAGCTTTTAAATCCATAATTTCCTAATTCTTTATCAGCACTCAATATTATACAGCTGATTATCTGAAATATAGATGTGAGTCCCCAACCATACTCCCATGTGTACATGACTCAAACAGTCTTTAACTTGTAAGCACAAGTACAGAATGAAATGCCCTAGGGTTCCCAAATACTTTTTACTTGGAACACTAAATTGCGCATACACTAAAACTGCCAACAAAAATCATTGTTCGTCTGTGTGTTGGGTGACATAGTGAGGGGGTGAGAAGAGGGAGATAGAGGACTGTCATCTCATCAGGGCAGACTGGGTTTGAATTTACAGGTTGGTACAAGACATGTTTCATGTACGTATAGAACTGCATGGCTGGGAAGGACACTATAGAGCTGTTAAGTGCAGCAGGAGAACTGAGGTCCAGGTGGCCCAGTGGCATGGCCTTGCGCCAGGGGAGTACTCTGGTAGAAACAATGGGCATGTGTAGAGTGCCGTCATGCCTGCGTTGCATCATTAACTCAGTGAATCCTCCCAACAGTCTTTTGAGCCATTTGCAGATGTGGAAACAAAGCTGCAGAGAGGTTAAGGAACTTAAAAATAATGATACAGCTAGTGAAGATGCAGATTCAGGATTTGAACTCAAATCTTTTAAATTATAAAAAATGCTGTTCTTTCTACTGTGCCTCCCATTTCCTTTCATTTATATGGTTCTTCCCAGGGTGAATACTTTCGGTTACATACATCATCTTATTTGGTCCTCACGCAACAGCCACAGAGGGATGTAGAACATATATTATTATCCCCATTTTACAGATGAAGAGACTGAGACTCGGGAGATTTAAAAGAAAAGTGGAGTGACTTCAAGGTCAAGTCATTTGCCCAACATCACATGAGTAATACCATGGTTCTTAAAGTATGGCTCCTGGATCATCAGCATCAGCAGCACCAGGATATTAGAAATAAAAAGTCTTGGGGTCCATCCCAGACCTGTTTATCAGAAATTCTGGGGGTGGAGCCCAGCAGTTCCTGGGTTTAGTAAACCCTCCAGATATTTCTGATTTGCAGTTAAGTTCGAGAAACTGGGCTATGAAGCAGCAAAACTGACTTGGTTCAAGGCCAGCCCTATTGCACTTCCCTGAATCAAGTCCATTGAAGACATGTACATACTGGGTGTTGTATGTAAGGGATGAAGCACCAAAGTCTGCTCCTGAAACCAATATTGCACTGCATGTTAACTAAATAGAATTTAAATAAAAATTTTGAAAAAAAGAAAAAAAGAAGTGTACATTTGTTGCACAACCATATCTTTCTCCGTGTGTCCTTCCATTACCTCTTTTGGAGTACAATTGTTATTTTTATATCTCTTGCTTACTATAGATCGCTGATGCAGGTCATTTGTTTCAGATTTTCAAATCAGTATGTTTGCCCTATCCTCCCCTCCTGTCTTCTCTCCTCTGATAAATGACAGGACATACTACTGAATATGAAAATAGCAGGTGATTGATTGGAGTTAAGGGTAGTGGTGGGAAGTGCCAGGAATTGTAAATGATATATCTTGGTCCAGCAAAAC
The DNA here is from genome assembly GCF_023065955.2 of Ursus arctos. Taxonomy (NCBI): domain Eukaryota; kingdom Metazoa; phylum Chordata; class Mammalia; order Carnivora; family Ursidae; genus Ursus; species Ursus arctos. The sequence continues at coordinate 44,007,994 of NW_026622808.1, read as the reverse complement.
ACCAGCTTTTTTCCTTAGTCTAGAACAGAGAGTATGCAGCTGCAGACATGTTTTTGTTTTGATTCAACAATGTTGGCTTGCCCAGAGTTTGTGTATTTTATTCCTCCCTTCTTGGATTATTGTCAGAATTTCAAAATTAGATTTCTGACTTTGATTCTGATTCAGATTTCCATTTTCTGATAGGAAAAATCACAGTATCTAGCGACTCCAGACTAAGGAAAAACAAGGCCACGATGGGCTGCAACTGGGTACTAACTGCTCTGTTTAGATGGAGCGTATGCTCTCTTGTTTTGCCCCAGGCCCCACTACTCCCTGCTGCATCTCCACCTCTAATGCTGAATGGTATTTGCCCTTTTTTTTTTTTTTTAAAGATTTTATTTATTTGACAGAGATAGAGACAGCCAGCGAGAGAGGGAACACAGGCAGGGGGAGTGGGAGAGGAAGAAGCAGGCTCCCAGCGGAGGAGCCTGATGTGGGGCTCGATCCCATAACACCGGGATCACGCCCTGAGCCGAAGGCAGACGCTTAACCGCTGTGCCACCCAGGCGCCCCTGGTATTTGCCCTTTATCTTAGCATTTGCATTATCACTTATCTCATTGTAAAGAGAAAAGTGAATTTCTGAGCCTTTGTCTCTGCCAAGTTCTGAATTAAAAGCTAGACTATTTTTAAAGAAAATAAGAGAGAGCCTATTTCTTTGTAGAAATGAAAAATGATCCTATGCATTCAGCCCAGGAAAAGAGCAGCCCATTTCACATTACCTGTCTGGCCCCTGTGAGCATCTGAAAAAGTGAGGGTTGTCTTTCCATCTGGGAGGCAATAAGTTACAGTATGAAGAATTATATCTTCAGGCTGGACTGATACCAGCCTGACTGATAGAAAACTGATAGAAGCTACCAGATACCTCTTGGGGTTTTTGGTAACTTCTTAATTTTCTTCTGGGTGATGCTGTCTATGGACTTTGGCAATAACCTCCACCATGTGTAATTCTCTTTCCAGGTGGTGATCATGGAAGTCCAAGGCCTCAAATCCTTGGCTCCAAATCGCATTGTGTATTGCACAATGGAGGTGGAAGGAGGAGAGAAACTACAGACTGACCAGGCTGAGGCTTCTAAACCAACGTAAGTTCTGCTCCTCCACAGTTCATCTTCCAGAAAGCTGTGCTCATTGGCACCATTTGTCTCACTCCAAGTTAAAGGTCTGGTTTCCCCAGAAGGTTCTAGAAGTCATGTACCTTGTTTATTTTCCAAACAAGATGACTTGATTACATTCTTATTCAGCAGCCATAAAGATTCCAGTTCTTTCAGAGCAGAGAACAGAAGGAAAGTAAAGAAACAGTCTCCTTTCTGGAGGCTTTATGTGTTCACCTCAGCTTCAATCCTTTGATACAATGTATAGGAGAGTTTGATACAAATTTGTTTTATTAGATTTACTAAATGATATTTGGTTCATGGTATAAGCAATTTTTTCAAAAATCTTTCTCTATGTGCCACCGTTATGACTATGTCAGTAAAGTAGTATGTTTTATTAAATATAATACATTAATGCATTTGGTCAACACATATTTGTCAAATACTCACTGTGTTTGTACAAGGTAGTATTGCCCAGTGGAGAGGAAGGTAGTTACTGCTGTAGCCTTACAGAGCTCACCATTGAGTAGAAGGATCAGAAATATAGTCACATAAATATATAATTACAAATAGTTATAAATGCTGAAAAGGAAAGCGTGCTTTGAGAGGAGGTAGCAGGGGTCCTAAATCACTTTGTGGGGACAGAGTCAGAGTAGGCCTTCTTTAGGAGTTATAAGACATTTGGGCTAGTATTATAAAAGTCGAGTGAGATGGGGTGGGAGTAGAAAGAGTATTCCGGGCAAAGTCAGCTTGTGTAAAGGCCCTGTGGTCAGCAAAGACCCTGTGGGAAAGCAGAATGGAAAAAAGGTTGGTGGGCTAGAGTTCAGAGAACAAGGTATGCCAGAAGCTGCCAGTGAGGTAGGAAGGGACCAAACAATGAAGGACCTTGCTAGACCATGGAGAGGAAAGTACAGGGATGTGATTAGATATGTATTTTAAAAAAGATCGCTGTGGCTGCAGTGGAGTGAGCCAGAGTTGATGCAGGAGACCAGCTAGGATTCTATGACAGTGGTTCATAAAATGATGATGATCAGTTCATTTGGGTCAGTAGACTCTCAGGCCTCAACGATTCTGGAGAGGTCACTGCTTTTTTCCCTCCCTATCCACTGCCTCTTTCCCTTCCTTTTCTATCTCAATTAAGCCAGCCTACACTAATGAGCATTCTTTTTTTATTGTTGTTAATTCATAAAAGTCATAAAAATGGTAACCCCTGATAACAATGTACCGCCTCTCCTTCCCCAGAGCATTATGAACTGTTTAGCAGAATATGAATAACTTACCAGCATGTTCAAACAAAATAGTTCAAAGAAAGCACTGAATGTTTCCCGGACTAGAGAAAAATCTGAGGGCATTGTATGCCTTCAAGTGGTTCTTTGCATGAATAGGCAAAGACCTCAGATGCTCAGAAGCTGGACAAAATTAATGAATGTAAGCAAGAAGAAATGGAAACCAATACAACTTGTCACACACTACCCTTCCTCCCTTTTTTTAACTTAGTTTTAAACTGAAAATGAATGCAGTTTCTTCTTTACTGCCTGCCTTTGATAAAAATCCTAATTTTTCCCACACCTGCCACCATGGTGTGATCATTATCAATGCTATTATGTTATGCTGTATTTATACATGCTTTTAAAAATGTGTCATGTGTGGGGGAAGAAAAACTTATTTGGTGTTTCTGCCAACTTTTTGGATGTTGGGCCCAATATGGTGTCATAAGATAGAGAAGGAAGAAAGCTCTGATTATTCTAACAGGCTGTTGTTTCATATGAGCTATTTTAACTTAAAACATAATTCATATCATTTTATTGGGTTTAAAGATTTCAGCTGCCAGGGTAAATGATGAGCTGATTTTCATATGCTTATGAATGTTTAAAACAGAGTTTCAGATTACAAATAAATATGGAACACTTTGGTCTACGTTTTTGAAATACTCATATTTCACGTATATATTTACTCATATCCACATATGTGCATTATTATGTACATATTAATAAACATCTCACACTGAAACATTTTGCTTTTCTAGCCAAGAGTGTAATAATTTCATTTCTCTTCTGCATCAGTGAGCAGGTATTACTAAAACCTCACAGATGATTTGCTTGTTTGCTTGTTTGTTTTTAAATACATTAAGAATGTAGGGGTGCCTGGGTAGCGCAGTCGTTAAGCATCTGCCTTCGGCTCAGGGCGTGATCCTGGTGTTCCGGGATCGAGTCCCACATCGGGCTCCTCGGCTAGGAGCCAGCTTCTTCCTCTCCCACTCCCCCTGCTTGTGTTCCCTCTCTCGCTGGCTGTCTCTCTGTCACATAAATAAATAAAAAATCTTTATTAAAAAATAAATAAATACATTAAGAATGCAAGTTTCATGTCTAGGGTGAAGTCAAATCAGTCAGTAATGGCTACCTTGAGTGCTGTGTTAAGAAGGGTTCTGAGGGCAAATCTATATTCAGGGGAAAATACTGCGTGATAAACTTGATATGTCTGCCATAGGAGAAGAAAAGGTTTAAGTGCCCTGTACTTGCCATTTCTTAGTATCCCAAAGAGATAAATCCAGAGTTTGAAATCTAGCAATGCTGTGTATCTTGCTGTCTCTTCTTTTATCCTTTCTATATCAATTCCTTTTAAATCTCTATTCATCCTCCTTCTAAATCCACAATTCTTTTCCCAATTCTCTTCTTTACCTCTTTCTTTGTCATCATTCAGTTCTAGAAGTTTGTCTCTGTCTCTGGCTTTTTCTGGTTGGATGAATGAGGCTATTGGTGCAGTACATTGTCTTCCTTTCTCCCAAGTTTGGACTTACTCAGAATCCTATCATTTTTTTTCTTTGAAGCTTATATTTCTTCTCCTTTCTTCTCTACTTTGACATATAATTTTTTCCATTACCAATCCCCAGCTATCATGTCTGCTGCTTGATTTTGATTACCCCAAAAAGTGTCCTTTTGAGGGTTATCTTTCATCTCTCCTAATAACTCTACTTCATCATCTGACAAGTTTAGCCCTTTTCCTGCCCTACTCATCTTCTGAATCTTGTTTCTGACTATTCTTACAGCCCGCTGATGCCATACTTTATTTAAACATTCTAAAACCAAAATTCAATTCAAGCCAGTTTTATTTGTTACTCATTAATTCTCTTGTTGCCGCTACTAAGTATTTTACCCAGTAACTGGAAACCCACATCTTATCCCATCATGCGTCTAGAAGGAATTTGACTTTTGGGGGTTTGTTTTGTTTTGTTTTGTTTTACCAAATACAGTCAGAAATCCAGAAGTACATAGCATAACCCACTTTGTCCAAGGGTGTGGTTTTTTGGAACTCAAATATGGAGATGATTCCAATAAAAACAAGAGCAAGGAGAGTGGTATCATGATTAAGTTTGGGAAATGCAAGACATTACATCTCTTTCTGAGTTTTTCAGTATTCATCATGAGCATTTCAAAACCTTTGAAGATTTCCAACAGTAAATAAACCTATTTAGCTTTGTTTATTCATGAGTTTCCCAAACTTATTTCAACTATTACCTATTAGCATGCATTGGAAATGCTAATCTATATTGTCCAAACCTGGTAATGGAGGTTCCAAGCTCTCCTTCACCTCCTTAGCCAGTGCTGTCTCTTCACTTACAACCAGGGCCCTGCCCAGCATGATCATTTTGCATCAGGTGCGTAATGTAAGAATGCTGTGTTTGTGAGTTAAATATACTTTCTGATTGGAAAAAAATGGTGTGTGTGCGTGTGTGTGTGTGTGTGTGTGTGTGTGTGTGTGTCCTCTGCTCATCCTTCATTTTATCAATCTGGGTACTACATGTGGGATATTTCCAAGCAGACTGTATATCCTCTCAATTCAGTTGTCCTCCTCTCCTGGGTTTTAACGTGGAAAGCCAGGAAAATATGTTATCACAAGTTTTCAAGCAATATATTTATTTCAAAGAGTATTGCCTCCATTTGTAAAACATTGTTTCTGCTTCTGTGGGAATGCAGTGGAGGTTCTGAGGCAGAAGTAATTGAAATTGTGTCTTTAGGCAGGCAATCTCAGGAAGGCATGAGAATGGAGAAGAGAAATACTTTGTGGATTCAAGAACTCGGATGTATTTGTCCACCTCCCATGAAACAGAGCAGAAGACTTTTCTTCCCATGCCAGGTGTTTTTCAAAAGACAGTCCTCTAGGGGCGCCTGGGTAGCGCAGTCGTTAAGCGTCTGCCTTCGGCTCAGGGCGTGATCCTGGCATTCCGGAATCGAGTCCCACATCGGGCTCCTCGGCTGGGAGCCTGCTTCTTCCTCTCCCTCTCCCCTGCTGTGTTCCCTCTCTCGCTGGCTGTCTCTCTGTCACATAAGTAAATAAGATCTTTAAAAAAAAAAAAAAAAAAGACAGTCCTCTTAGCTCTGCTGATAACAGATTAGGTTAAGGTTTTATCAAGACATGGCTTTGAGTAAAATCAAATCATGCGATAAGGACTAACTGCTTTTCCATTTGGTTCTAGTGGATCTTTAACACCTCCAGAGGCCTCAGGCTCTGCGTCTTCTGCAGACAAGAGCCTCCAATTAGAATTTTATAGCAAGGCTCAGATCTCACTTATCCAAAAATGTTTTCTGTGTATTGGGCCTTGGAGTGTTTTAAATGGAAAGAGAATACCTTTTCTGAATGTCTCCTTTGAAATGTAGATGTAAGGGAAAGACCGGAAGGGTAGGCAACCTGCATGCCCTCAACAAGTGTACATGGGATGCTTTCCTTGTGTCCATCTCGGGCTAGGGCTACAGCCTTGACATATCCAACTTTGGCCTTGTAGAGTGTATGTTCTAGTAAAGGGCGCATTCAGTAAACGCATGAACAAATAAACAGGTAAAGCAATAACAGTTTCTAATTTGTGTTACCTTCCATTCATGACTGGTGGTGCTGCTTCAGTGACATAAATGTTCTTTTATAAGGAAATATATTAACATTTAAAAGTGAATTAATTTAAGTAAAATATATTAAGTAAATAATAGCCCAGGTGGTACCTGGATGTGATAAAAAAAAAAAAAATAATCACGGAAGTATCCTGTGTTGGTATGTAGGAATAGCAAAGATGGGGAAGATGGTATGCAAATTACTTTAATTTGGGAAAATTGATGTAAGGAAACGGAACATATTCCCTGAGTGGAAGATAGACTCCAAAGTGACTTTCTTGGTGGATTTGTACCATGTAAGTTATCTTCTAAAGAAAGCAAGCCCTGAAGGTTAAATGCCAGAGAAATTTAAGTAATTGGCCTAAAAAGAAAGGCAGTTTTAGTTAGCAGTCCAATATTGTGCTAAATTATCTGAAATTATATTCTTCTGAATGGAAACCAAGGATGCTACTTGACATTTGATTATTTTTTTTTAAAGATTTTATTTATTTATTTGACAGAGATAGAGACAGCCAGCGAGAGAGGGAACACAAGCAGAGGGAGTGGGAGAGGAAGAAGCAGGCTCATAGCAGAGGAGCCTGATGTGGGGCTCGATCCCATAACGCCGGGATCACGCCCTGAACTGAAGGCAGACGCTTAACCGCTGTGCCACCCAGGGGCCCCGACATTTGATTATTTAACCAGTTTATTATTCCCTGACAAACCACGGGCTTTGTGACGTATGGATTTCATTATTGTCAGGAATTAGAAAACACAACCAGACTGTTTCCTGTCACTTTCCAAGGGAAAAAGAAAATAAGATGCCCTCGCTGGTAAATCTTGTCATAGCCCTAGCATTTTTCAATGGGACCTTATCTAATGAGACCACATTAAAGCAAAAAAACAAAAACAAAATGCAATGACTTTCTGTAACATTTTTCTTCTGTGAAATATATTATTTGTCCTAATGGCAACTCAAAATGGCCCAGGCTTATTACACCCAAATTACTCATACAAATGGAGTCACATTAAATCGCCCCCACAGTAAGTCAGTTACAAAGTCAGAAAAGGAAGTTGCGCCGGCCAATTCCTTGCCTAATGTATCATCTTAATGGTACTTCCTGTCTTAGTGTAACCAAAAATGTTTTCAGTGTACTGGGACTTGGAATGATTTAAATGGAAACAGGACATCTTCTCTGAATGGCTTCTTTGAAATTTAGATGCAAGAGAATGATAGAAGGGCTAGGTACTTGCATTCCCTCAGCAAGTGTACATGGCATGCTTTCCTTGCATCCACGTTGTGCTGGGGCTACAGCCATGAATGACATACATCAAGCTTTGGCCTCATAGAATGTAAATTCTACTAAAGGACTTACACAATAAACAAATGAACAAATAAATATATAAGATAATAGCAGATCGTAATTTGGTTCTAGAAGAAATGAAGAGGTTGCTGCAGTGAAAAGTGATAGGGAGGTAGGGTATTCCAGTGGCCAAGAAACCCTGCTCAGAGTAGGTAATGTGCCACTTGATACCTGAAGGTTGAGAAGGAACATATGACCCAGTAATTCCACTACTGTGTATTTTTCCAAAGAAAATGAAAACACTAATTCAAAAAGATATATGTACCCCTATGTTTATTGTAGCCATTATTTACAATAGCCAAGATATGGAAGTGACCCAAGTGTCCATTCATAGATGAATGGATAAAGAAGATGTGTGTGTGTGTGTGTGTGTGTGTGCATGAATATTACTCAGCCATAAGAAAGAATGAGATCTTGTCATTTGCAAGGCAACATGGATGGACCTAGAAGGTATAAGGTTAAGTGAAATAAGTCCGCCAGAGAAAGACAAATACTATATGATTTCACTCATAAGGGAAATGAACAAAGGAAAAAAAGACAAAAAAAAAAAAAAAAAAAAACAGACTCTTGAATACAGAGAACAAACTGGTGGTTTCCGAAGAGAAGATGGGTGAAACAGTTAAAGGGAATCAAGAGTATGAGCACTGGGTAATGTATAGAATTGTTGAATTATTATGTTGTGCACCTGAAACTAATATAATGATGTATGTTAATTATACTTCAATTAAAAAATAGAAAAAAAGTACCAAGGAAAAGATGCCAGGTGCAGGAAATAACAAGTGCAAAGTCTTTCCGATAGGAAGGAGCTCCGTGTATTCTAGGACCAGAAAGGAGAGCAGTGTGAGTAGAGATTAGTCAATGATGGGGAGCATGCTACAGGAAGAGACTAAAAACTAACGTAGGGCCAGACAACTCAGGGCTTCCTAGGCCACAGGAAGGATTTGAACTTTATTCCAAGACCATGGAAAGCTGTCAGAGGGTTTTTAAGCCAGGAAGGATATGATTGGATTTCCATCTTGAAACCTAAAGCATCTTTAAGGACCAGAGTTGATTTGGAATGAAAGGTACATTGGTCAACAAATATGGAGCACATACTATTTCCCAGGCAGGAGGGTGAGGGGAATAATATAGACCTGATCCTTGACATACAGCCACAGAGAAAAGCTGGTGGGAAAAATCCAAGTGTCCCAGGCACAGAGTGATAAATTCTTCAGGAGTCACTATAGCTTTCAGTACTGCAAAGGCCACCTCATTGACAAAGGAGTGAGGCCTCCTGAGAATCACCTCCTTTCATATTTACCTTTCTTGAAACTCCATGGTCAAGGTCACAGTCCAGGAGACATTTATGTTGTACTGAGTGGGAGCTTGGCTACCATTTCTCGTGTTTTTCCTTTCTGAGAAAGAGGCTTAGCTTCTTTCAGAGTTAATTAAATCATAAATGGTAAAGGCCAACACTGACCCAGAAATTCAATTTTGCTAGGCTCCCAGAAGATGTGTGGGTTGGGAAGAAGCAAAATTATAATTACAGTTTGGGGCGCTCAGAGGCTGTCCAGCCTCCCAGCCCAGAAAGCTTGGTCCAGAAGCCACAACTTTTATTGAAAACCAGTTTGTGTTTACTTGTGAGCTGGGGAGTGAAAATAGGCTGGCTGAGAAAACAAGAAGCAGTAGGGTAGATGGTGGAAAGGAATGGGGTGCTACAGACCAAGCTTCAGAGACAGAGCTCCTAGTGCTATACCCAACTCTGTCATAAATTTGCCACCCCATCTTATGCAGGTTACCAAGCCTTCCAGCTTCACTGTGTTATAGTGAGTGGTATCCAAGACCACTGTGCCCCTAGCAAGCCTATAGTTTGTTCATCCCGCTGACCCAGAGAAGAGCCGTGATGACAGGCCTTATGGCATAGTTTTCAGGGATTTCAAGTAACACGGGGGTGGTGAAGTTTCTGGAGTTGGTAGGAGTTCAGAACTAGATGATTGAGTAGTGGCTGAAGTTTGACAGTTACACAGTGATGCTCCATCCTAATCTGAGAAATTCGTGAAAGTTCTGATTTCATAGGTAGTCCAATATAGGGTAGGTATAAAACAAAGATATATTTCCCCTAGCCCTTTAAGAACTAGGTGACACAAAGTTCATTTACTTTCTGGTTCAGCTCCTCAAATACCTTGCCTGAACTTACCTATCACTAGTACCTAATGCTGGAGTAATCTGAGATCTTGACTGATCACCCATCACTGTTCAGTGGAAATCCAGGGTAATACATTTATCCCCAAGTGTGGAAAACCACTATACTTGTTACCTAGTGATCAGGGAGAATGTAGGAAGGAATGACATATTGTTTCTTATATGTAATAATGTAATGGCGTGCAGCCCAGAAACTCGATTTATCCTCACTAATAAGAAAATAAGACAGGTTTGGTCTAGATTCGTCAATGCATAGAAACAATATGGCATTTTGATAAGAGCACAGGATCGGGAGCCTACATGAGCTTGGACAGGTTAACTTAACTCTTGTGCCTCAGTTTCCACATTTGTGTGAAAATTAAGTTAATTAACAAATACAAAATATTTAACACTGCCTGTCATGTTGGCTATTATTATCATAGCTTCATTCTTGTTTGGAGGAAGGAGAGAGATGGGGAAAAAAAGAACAGCGTGGGTCTAAAATAGTAATTTACATCGATGCAACACCTTCTATGGGCCAGGTGCTGTGCTAAGTATTTCACAATCAGTATCTTGTTTAATGCCCTACTGATACCTGAGGCAGGTAATATTGTTATTCCCTAAATTTTACTGATGGAAATATTGAGATTCAGAGAGGTTAAGTAACTTGGTCATAGTTGCACAGATAATAAATAGCTGAGCCAGAAGCCAAACACAAAACGTGTACTTTTAACTCATTCTGCCTTTCTGAAAGATATTATGCCACGAAATGAAGGTATTTTTTAATTAGCATTGACTATTCAGCAAAACGACCCAATAAGGCTCATTTCTTTTCTGTAAACACAGTTCTGTCATGGGTTAAATCTCTGCCCCTATTTAAATGGTGATGAATGTGCCGTCACACATACGCACTAACACAGGTGTTCCACCGCATCACAGACACTCAGCGCAGCAGGCATCATTCGACCCATATGCAGCTAAGTGCTATATAAGTAAGTCTGCAAAGATAAACCAGGGGTGGCCCCGACCTTCAAGGTGCTTACAAAATCCCACAAGAGCCACTGATGATAATTATCATCATCCCTCTTCATGGAAATCATCAATAACAATTGCCCTACCATGCATTGAAATCTGCTAGGTGCCAGGTAACGAGCTAGCTAATAGCATACGGTTGATCATACGGTTGATCATACGGGTGAGTCAGAAAACCTCAAGTTTAAATCCCAGCTCCACTACTCACGGTCTGGGTGACCTTGGGCAAGTAGATTCTCTGAGTTTCCATTTCTTCAAATTTGAAATGGAGACAATAATACAACCTGCCTTATAGGCTTGGTGTTGAAAAATATGATCCATGTTAGCGGCTGAGTTCAATGCATGACATATTGTAACCTCTCAAGAAATAATAGCCAAAAATGGACTATAGTCTTGCTGAATCCTACCTGGTACTGTAAGAAATAGATCCCCTCTATGTCCTCATTACACGTAACGAAGAAGCTCAGAGAAATTAGGAAGCCTGCCCTAAAATCCTACAACTCCTTAAGTCCAGGCTATATGACTCCAAACACATGGAAAGCAAAGAGCCAAACCTGCCTAAGGAGGAAGGGCACTGTGTTCAAACGTCTTTCCAGAGCCAGAGGGCAGACCCTCAGCGTAGGCTGCCATCGATTTGATGATACAAGAACTAGTTCCTGAAGGCAAGAGGAATGCGAAAGGGCAGCAGTCCTTCCCAAGTCCTCACCGAGAGTCACACCATGCCAAATCACTCAGCCCCCTAAGCCTGGGTCTCTACAAGCCCATTCTTCCAGCTTCTTTCTGGATCAGAGTCTTTCTTCAAGAGAGGCTAGAGTGCTGCGGAGATCATCTTTCTCCGCATCTTCTCTGTTTTATAGCAAAGCCTCCTGTGCTGTGATACAGAGCTCACCTCACTGCAGGGATGCAGATGAGTGTGGGACCTCTGGGGAATGCAGATGCTCTTCCTATCATAATGCCAATCATCATGCTGTTTGGAAACTTCTGAGACTCCAGTGCTTAAACTCTGGAGTCCCAAAGTTCCGTGGGCCCCTTTGTAAGGACTTAAATCTTTTGCCCTACCCCATAGCTTGTGGTTCAGAGAATTTGGGGTGAAGCAGCTATTCTGGGGGGGCCTTTCATAGCTGGAATCTGGTTAGAAACATTTTGGTGATAATATGGAAAATAAAGGTTCAACATAATCATAAAAGCAAAAGCTTTGGGGTGAGACAATCCCTAGTTTGGATTGTGCCATTGACCTTGTTACATTGGATGAATTACTAAATCTTTCTAAACCCATGTTTCTTCAACTGTAAATGAGGCTAATGATACTTATATTATAGGCTTGTTGATGAGGATTCAAATTTAATAATATATGCAAAGCACTTGGCACAAATTTAAGAATTGTTATTCTTATCTTTATAATTTATTGTTGTCTTCAGTGGAGCCAGGGTGAAAAAGAAACAGGTAACAAAGGCCATCAGTTGGGTGCCCTTTTTTAGTTTAGATGCACTTTTTTTTTAATAATTTTTATTTTGTTATATTAGTCACCATACAGTACATCCCCAGTTTTTGATTCAATGTTCCATGATTCATTATTTGTGTATAACACCCAGTGTACCATGCAATATGTGCCCTCCTTAATACCCATCACTGGCCTATCCCAATCCCCCACCCCTGCTCTGAAGCCTTCAGTTTGTTTCCCTTGGAATGTGTTCATTTATATGTAGATGACTTACTTGTACTTGGAAAAATCTGTGTATCAGGCTGGTTTTCTTACAATACCTTACCTGTAATAGATGATCAATAAGATAGACTCAGAAATAAGCCTTAATGGCAAATGGCTCTGAGAGAAGCTAAGGAGAAGGTTCCTGTGATGGACTTGAAAACCTCTTTAGAATACTAATGCTCATAATGATAATTATGTCTGTACTGAAGTGAGTACTCAGTATCTAAAAGAACAGAACAAGTCTGAAAAATACAGTGAGCCCATTGTGTGAGCTCTTTTCAAGTAATGAACAAAATAAACAAAATACACATACGTTTACACACACATGTACACCAAGGAATTGCTAGGTGCATCACCAGTTAAAGTAAATCTATGTAATTTGGGCTGTACCTTGTCATTTAGCAAATAGGCTATCATGCAATCTAATTAAGGTAAGGTTTTGTTGTTTGGGATTTTTTTTTTCTTCTGTGAATTTACTAGACACACAAAAGGAATAAAAAGAGAGCTCTTGTCTACCATTGCTTTACGTATCAAGTAGTACAACGGAGTTGCAATATAAATAATTGAAGGCTATTAGGAGAGAGGAATTGGAAGCAGGAATCTTGGCATTTGAAATCCCAGTTCTGCCCTGCCACGTGTTATCACCTTGTTTTTCTCCCGGCTGCATCAAATCACACAAACTGTCTCCTCCAACAGCAGAGGTGATTGTCTGTTGAGCCAGGTATATCAAGACCTGGGGCCTGGAAAATGCTTCTCTCTTTCTTACTTTTCTACTTTAGAGAGATGCCAAACAAAACAAATCTCAAAGCCAGCCTGGTCTGCGGACATGGTAGCCTTTAGGGCTCATCATGCTCTTTTGGTCTGCTGTGACCAGAATTCATACAGCAGGCCTGTTACCTGCTGATCCCCAGATACTCATAGGTCAAGGGGAGCATCAGATTGCAGAAAGAAGAGCACAAGATGCTATTCACTTTACTTCATTCATTCAATCAGCCCTTCCTTCCTCTGTCTCATGTGTGTGAGGACCTCCCATACGCTAAACACTGTGTGTGGTGCTGAGGATAGAGCATGGAACAACAGAAGCAAGAATCCTGCCATTGTGGCACCTACAGTCTAACGGGACAGACAATCGTTAGACAAGACCACTGTAGATCACTGGGTAGAGATGCACCAAAGTTTGGGTTTGGCCTTTACTGTTCAGGGAAAATCTAGTAACATTGCTTCAACTTTGTCTTTGGAAGACCTGATAGTCAAATGTTATTTCAAAGTCATTTCTGTCATCGCTGCACTTGTGTGTGCTCAGTGATCATGTAATCACATAAATAACTACCGTAGCCAATCATGTGATAATGTCTACAATACAGGCAAAGTATATCATTCTGGCTTGTTAATATCTGAATATTTGTTTTGAAATATAAGTGAACATTCCAAATGTACATTAGAGTCAAAATCTTAATATATGCTTTATATGTTGAATTCTATCAGTCAGTGGTTCTGTACACACACTAACACACATATTTGTTATCAAATTGTCGACATAGGTCATAACTTACAACTATAAAACTGTTTATAAAACTATAATTTTATATAATTATAAAAATTACTCATGAAAAGACAATTAAGATTTTCAAACAGTTAAATAAGTAGATGAATATTAAGAGGATGTATTAGCTTGGTATCTTGCAAAATATTATATCCCTTTTGAGCCAAGAAATTTTTTATAAAATTTTAATTGTAGTACAAGACAGAAAAATAAGGGCACCTGGGTAGCTCAGTGGTTAAGCGTCTGCCTTCGTCTCAGGACGTGATCCCAGCATTATGGGCTCCCTCCTCTGCTGGGAGCCTGCTTCTTCCTCTCCCACTCCCCCTGCTTGTGTTCCCTCTCTCACTGGCTGTCTCTCTCTCTGTCAAATAAATAAATAAAATCTTAAAAAAAAAAAAGAAAAATAATGGTTAGACTATATCATAATTCTAATCTTTGTAGACCCATTTGGTGTACCAGCATTCATCACATAAAACAAAATATGATAAAGTTTTCCTTAATCTGTTCCTATCCAGAAGAAAGAAAAGCTTAATAAGTCGTCGTCACCATTGAGAGTTCCATACCCTGGCAGAGCAGGCCCCAAAATATTTCACATCTCCATCAACCTCAAAGCAAAGTAATTATCTATTTGGTGTCCATCCTAAATGTGCCATATAGAGGCACTGAAGGGAAGATTTTAGCTGAGAGTGCTAAGAAATTCTTGTTCCTACCACATAATAAGAAAAGTTTAAATTGACTATTAAAATTTTAATAATAAAATTATAATAATGACTAAATTGTTAATAATTTTATTGGATTCTTGTAGTCCCAGAAGCTAATTTTGTGATGTCAATACTCAACCTTTTCCAAATATTTATTGTAACCCTCAGTCCATTTAACATTCAGCTAAAATGCAGGTTCAGGGCCCTCCAGTTTTACTGGGAAACAAAGATGCAGGGTGATTCCGTGGAGGTGGCTAATAGCCAAGTTGGTCAGAAAGTATTCCCAAGAAATGACAATTGAGCTTAAAAGTTAAAAAGAAGGAGCTGGTCCAGGAAAGAGCATGCTGGGCAGAGACAATAGAGATTGCAGAGACCCTGTAAGGAGGAGCCTGGCATGTTTGAGGGGCAGATAAAAGGCCAGAGGAACTGGAGCAGAGTGAGGGGGAAGAGGGTTGGAAGTGAGTCAGTGAGGCTGGCTGAAGCTAGATTTCACATGTTCTGGATACCAAGGTTCCAAGTCTGGATTTTAAGCCTGAAAGTAGCCTGATGGTATTTACATATATAAAACAGCCTTCTGGCTGCTATGTGGAGAATGACTACATGGGGAATGGGCAGTCATGGAAGCAGGGACACCAGTTGGGAGGCTGTCACAGTCATGTGGAAGATGATGGTGCTTGGCAGTGGCAGAGGAAGGGGAGTAAAATGGACAGGCTCAAGAAACATGGGAACACAGAGCCAAGACCCTCCATACTTCCATTTGTTACTCTTCCCAAGGGAAGTGCTATGTGCTCAGAAGGTTACATTCTAACCCCGTATGACTCTTGGCTCTTCCCTCCTGAGTGTAAGGTTCTTTACTACCGCCCAGCCTCGCTTTGCACAGACTGCTTGCCGGTTTGTAGGTGCTAATTCCTGTGTCTTGGTGAATGACCGTGTGTGAGTTGAAGCCAGCCTGGTGTCTCTTACAACCTTGTGGGTAATGGATGTACAGCTGGGAACTGGGACAGTCGATTCTCTGGCTGGGTCTTTTATTCCCTGCAAAAATTACTCTACAGCTGTACCAAATTTGTTCTTCCTCCACGTTAGCCAAAACGTGTCTTTTACAGAATGTTACATGCTGACATTAGGGTGACATTGACACCAAACCAAAAAAGAAAATTAATGAATTCACTTTCCCCTCAAGGTTTCATTTCGTGCTTGGTTTAAAAGTCGGATTGCACTGTGCTTGTGGTAATTCTTGCTGCTGGTAGGGAGGTATTAATGTGAAAGGATTTGAAGAAATAACCTACCATGGATCCAGTCTCATGGAGCAAGGGAGCAGTTTTCTGTAGATAATGTGAGTGTTGGGTACTTGAAGTCTTTCATGAAGATAATGTTTAATTACATTTAAGTAAATCAGGCTTGACTCCAACTTCACAGTGCACTCTTAGACCCAGGACTCTGCTAACAGATGCAGCTGCTGAAAAATCTGGGCAGGAAATACATATTTTGTACATATACTTCAAATAATTTTGTAGCATCTATTTTGTATAAGGCACTATGCTCAGTCCTATTATTGGCTTAGTTTTTAAAATTAGATACGGTGCTTTCTGATCAAAAATTTAATATGTTGCCAAAAATTGAGGGAGAGCGTAAGGAAAAATTTAAAAATTACTCATGATCCCAATACTAGCAATAATGATTGTAAATATTATGGTGTTGTTTCCAGTTTGCTTTTCTGTATCTGTGAGCGTGTGTTCATACACACCCACAGATATATGCACGTGATAGATAACCTTGTATGGAAATCTGTACGCTCGTCTGTGATTGTCTCTTTTGGAGAAATTCCTAGGGATGGTATTAGTTCACAGCTAGTTAGTTCCTACATGTTGGTGAGTAGGGTGATGTGCTTATCCTGGTTTGCCCAGAGCTTTCCAGTCTTAGAAAGTCCTCTGCATGGGGGCAAAGCGGAGCAGCTGGTTATCCTATTTGAGTGAACACTTCTATTCAACCTCCATCATCCTGTGTACTGGGGGACAGTGTATGACTGATAGTCACTTGCTTGAATTTATTTGTTGGGAGACCTCTGTCTCCTTAGCTTCCACCATCAGGATACCATCTTTGTTTCTGGCAGCCATAGAGCATTCACTGGAGCCTTTAAACTTGCGCCTGGAATTATGATACAGTTCAGCTGTTTGTATACAAACAGCAAACAAGTCACTGTGCTCAAATGAAGGTCATGCTCGGGCCTCACTGAGCAATCTCACTTTGCTCCATTTGTCTGCACACATGAAAAGCTTCACAATTAGAATTATTATGTAAACAGCAGAGTGAAACTTCATGCAAGCAGATTATGTTGTAGTGTTTGTACATTGAAGTGAGAACAAGTAACAGCTATATTTGTGCAGGATATGTGTAGTTGTAGCATCAGGAGAAAACAAAGTCACAGATTAAACTAGAGGGAGAAATAATGCCCATGATACAAACAACTCATTGTGGGAGTTTTCCAGGTCATTTACAATAAACACTAACAATTTAAGTCCTTTTTAAATGGAGTTTTTTATCAGGACACCATACCCATATTGTAGGTGTTAAATTCAAGTGAAAATATGTCTGCCAAGCAAATCTTAGAACTAAGGTTAGTATCACCGGCTTTAGTTAAAGTAACCTAAAATCAGCTACCAGCTTCATTGCCTAATACCTAAACTCTTCTACGGTCTAGGAAAAAATATTATACATAGAAAAAAATGGACATGTAAATATAAATATAAAATCAAACATAAATATAATTTGAGGGAATATTTATATATATATATATATATGAGGAACATATTCTTTCTTCGTTTTGGCTTTTATTATCTCTTTTTAATAAGTAAACTAATAAAAAGTTTTGACCTCTGTTTGAAATATAAAATACCCAGGCACTGAAGAAATAAGAAATCTACATAACCTTGAGGACACTCTAAATAGAGAGGCAGTTAGTAGGGCTCGATTCTAAAACCAGGTTGCCAGGATGACTGAAACCGTAAGTCTCTTGAAATTGATGTCAAATACCTTGTTTAAAGTGGGGGTAAAGCACACAAAGCTCCAAACCAGCAGTATTTGCGCTAATTTTTTAGACCCAAGTGCTGAACCAGAAGTACATACTCTCTCCACATGAGGTTAAACCTAATCAAGGGACAAGTAATTAAAATTTCTTCATAGGAAGACTTATTTTAAAAAGAAAATGGGAAATCACGGATCCAAAAATATTGTCAGTCCAACCAAACCAACTTGTCTGGCTGTTTCAGATCTCCACATTCACCTTGCATCCTGATCTATTCTGTTAATTCTGCATCCTTATTCATACCTGTTTCCTTATTCATTCAATAAATAGTTGTTTACATGAAAGTATGAATTAGATGTTGCCGTAGCAGCCAGGGGTACAACAATGATCAAGACGGGCATTAGGTCCCTGCCCCCAAGGAGCCTATATCCTAGTGAGAGGAGACATAAAATAGGTATATAAACAAATGAGATCATTTAAGAGAGCAGTGAGTACTATGAAAAAAATTAAACAGAGTGATATGATGGGAAATGACTGTGTGGGGGGAATTCCCTTTAGATTGTCTGGTCAGGAAATCCCTCCCTAAGGAGGCATTATTGGAATTGAAACTTCCATGTCAGGAATCGCTTTGTCACCTGAAGATCAAGCAGAAGAACATTTAAGGAAGAGGAAAAGGCAGATTTAAAATCCTCAAAATAGGGATACCTTGTGATATTCAAGGGACAGAAAGAAGAATATTATATCTGGAGTATGTGAGTAAGGGGAAAATAATAAGAGAGATAGGCAAGGCTCATGTCAACTAGAGCCTTGTGGACCATGGAAGCACTTTGGATTTAATTTAACTGTGATGGAAGCCATCAGAAAGTTCTAAGTGAAGGATGGCCATGATGCCAGTTACTATGTGGGCGATGGATTGGAAGGAGAAGCAGAGCACTAAGTAGCTTTGTAATATTCTAGTTTGAAGTTGAGTGATGGCTTCCTGGGTATTTATTTAATTATTATGCTTCAAAAATTACACATGCTTCAGGGTATACTATTTTGCAATAAAAAGGAATGAAGTAGTGATGACTGTTACAACACTGATGAGCCTCAAAAACATTATGATAAGTAAAAGAGGCTAGATATGAAGGATCCCACATTATAGGATTCTATTTATATAAGATGTTCAGAAAAGGCAAATCTGTGGAGAAAAGAAATAGACTAGTGGTTGCCTGGGATTGCAGCTGGGAGTGTGATTGGCTGTAGACAGGCACAAAGGATCTTTTTGGGGTGATGGTTGTATTCTAAAATTTGATTACAGTTACAGTCGCACAATGTCGTAAATTTGCTAAAGGTAATTGAACTGTACACTTAAAAGAGACCGATTTCATGGCATATAAATTATACTTTGATAACGTTTTATTTTAAAAATTCTTAGGAAAACAAATTTCATATATATTCTTTTTTTTTTTTTAAGCAGACATAGCAAACTAGTAGAGAGCTGTCCAAGCAAGAGATGATGATGGCTTAGACTGGATTGACAATGAGGAAAAATAGATATGTTTTAGAGAATGATACACGAAGGCTCATGGTTGAGTTAAATATATGTGTGTGGAAGTAGTGGGAGCAAAAGAGGAATCCAGGTTATTCATTGTCACCACAACTGATAAATCACCATCAATCCGAAGCATGTTGCTGGTAATTAGTTCCTAAATTTTGCACACACATGCAATAATGTAGTCAAATAGAGAAGATTTCGAGTTGTCCCTGTATCCATAGCTCTCTGATTCTCTTGTACTTTTATATACTTTTTTTGAGTCCATACGAAAATGATTGCTTACTGGCTATTTGTGTACAGGGAATTGTATGTAATCCATATCCTGCTTTATCTGTGTCATGGCCCCGAGCGAGTGAACACAGCTCAGGTAGTGTTCACTGGTGTAGCCGTACAAACTGGTAGAGCGCTTTACACCCCTGCCTATGTCAGGAAGCGTTTCTTTCCAATCCGGTTATGCCCATGGGAGGGAGTCACAGAGCAGAACACCTTCCAAATTTGTTTCTTCCTAATTTGAGAATCTGAACAGAGAAGGAGGAACACTGTACTTCACCTACAGTGGAGAAGCCCTAAATATTTAGACATTATTAACAGAAAAGATTGTACCTGCAGAAACTTCCTCAAGGCAAGGGATGGCTTAACTGATTTATGAACACACTGTTTACTCAGGGGTTTCTCAATTAGAATTTCATTTGACAGTTTGAGGCTGAATATATTTATGACCTCAAATAATTATGGCTTTTAAAGAATCCAGTTTCTACAGTGTTGATAGTGAAACAATCCTGATAGGGAAGAGAAGAGAATAAATGTACACCGGAATGATCTCCCATCATTGAACTAATTTACAAAAAAAAACCTCACAGGTTAGGGTCTTTTGCCTTTATAGATCGCTTCAACAATAGCATAGATGGTAAGCATATGTGATGTGCATATATATATATTTTTTTTTAATTTCTTATCACCATATAATTTAAAAAGAAAACATCAAATAATGGTTTGTTTTAAAGATTCTCAGATTATCCTAAGAGCATTACTCTATTGAGCAGTTTCTGTAGTTTATGGCGTCAATATAGTTGATGTCTTTTAAATCCTTCGATTTGAAATTTTCAGTTTAGTAAACAGGCCATAAAGTAGGTCGTATTTGCTTTCTAACAAATAAAGCAGAACAGCTTGTCCATGGGGATTTAAATCATAATTTACATTTAGGTTTATTTTTATATGTAGGCCATAAGTACAATTTGCAAAGCTGGGTAAAACTAAGGCACTAGAAAATTAAAAAGAGAGATTTATTTTTCCCCTTAAAATTGAGCTCAATTGTAATTTAAAACTGCTTTAATTATACAGAATAATTGGATTAGGTAGAGGTTTACACAGTTTGTCAGAAACAGAATATGACAATGTTTGCCATTCTGTTCTGTTGAAAGCAGGATGCGCGCACACACACTGGAAAGAAAGTGAAATGTAACATGGAAATGATTCAGAGGAATTAAGGACTTAACATTATGTAAAAATAAATCCTCATATATACATATTAATGATGAGATTTCAGAGAGAAATCTATTCCAAACGTGGCTTTGAGAAGAATTTGGACAGATATCTACTTGTAAGTCACCCTCCCTTTATCAAATCTGACATATTTTTAACAGTCACTGCAGTTAAACATACAGTGTACAGCACGCCTTTCTAAACTTCATTCTTCACCACCCTCACACCACACCTGCACACCACTGGTGCTATTATTTGTTTCATATATTTTTTTCAAATCTACTCTCATTTTTAAACTTAGGTTTTAAAAGGAATCTTTTTCTGTCTGATTGTAAATTAGAGTAGCCATAAAAATAACTTCAGTGACAATAAAACAATGTTAGTAAATTCTAGATTGATATGATTCCCTGCAGAAAGAGGCTCCAAATATCAACAAAACTACCCTCTCTTTAAAACAGAAGAGAATGAGCAAATTGAAGACATGTCTCTGCCACATTGAGACTTTCTTCCTGAGGTAATTGGAAGGAATGGAAAAGCATGACTTTTTCACAAGGCCATTTGATGCCACGCCTCTGTGCCACCACAAATCATCTCTAGGATACAGGACCCGACTTTTGAGAATCACAGTGTTCAATCTCTGTTTGTTAATGGTTTAATTAGACTCTGAATTTCCCTGGTTTATGTTTATCGTCTTGGGTGATATTTCTAGAACATTCCATTGTTTCTTTTCTGCTTAGTAAATCTTTCTATGCCAGCTTGACTTAATGAGTGATGCTGTTGAATGTGGACAGTCATGACAAAAGAGAGAACACATTTCTCTCCCCAGCTGGCTTCATCTCCTGAATTATCTGACTAAACTATCAAATGAAAGTGTTAATTCTTGAGGGGAAAACCAAAGAAAGCGCCACAGAGAAAAAAACATTTGAAATAGGCCCTTACTTTTCTCTGAATTTTATTTTAATATACATTAGCATTTTATGACAGCCTTGAAAAAGATGACTATTATTGAAGAAGTTCCCAGGCCACAAGTAAATAAAATGAATAATTTATTAATTTGATAAATTTCAATTGAGTATCTACCATGTGTAAAACACTACTAGATATCAAAGATGAAAAAGCAAAGACCTTGCCCTAAGGAGGCATGCACACTCACAGGAAAGTTAAGTGATGTATATTAAAAATGAATATAAAACAAAGGATTCCCTTCTGAAACGAACTGCAAATCCTTCTTTTGGAGAAAACCAGTCCTGGAGGAGAGAGCTTTTGAAGTGGCCTTTGAATTTGGCTATGAAGTGCTTGCAAGTGCAGCCTGGGTGGGGAAAGCATTCCAGCTAAAGGAAGCAGCGTCCATCAAACGCCCACAGTACCGGAGGTGCAGGATAGTGTGGGGAGTGTAGGTTCTAAATAGGTATAAAAGGAGAAAGGGAAGAGAACAAAATCTACAAATATTGGCTAAGTCAGGGCAAAAAAAAAAAAGTCTTGAAAATTAAACTCAGGAGAGGGAACTTAAAGAAATAAGTACATTCAGAAGGAACAACATGAAGCCTGGAGAAAGAATGCTCGTCAACTGACATCAGAGAGACCCAGCTCCAGCAGTTGCCTGTTTGTGGGCTTCCTCATATTCTCCGTTTCAAATTCTGAAATGAGGGAATCTGATTGGCTCAGTCTGGGTCAGGAGCTCCTCCCTGGACCAGTCAGGTATGGCCGGGAGGACACGATCACATACCACAAACATGGCCACCAGAGACCAAACCAATGTGTGGAGGTGGGCCCGGAGCGGAAGGGTTCCCCTGAGCTGGACTCTTGTGCAGCCATATCGGAACAATTCTGTGAAGTAGGTGTTATCATCCCCATTTTAGAGATAAAAACTGAGACTCGGTACCATTGGGTGATCTGCCCTCAGGAATGGGAGGGAACTTGAAAATACAAAGGAAAGAAATTAAATAAATCTCTCTCCAGGATTTCCCAAAGTCTCATGTAAGCAAGAAACAAGTTCATTGAAAAGAGATGGGCAACTTTCTCTCTCATCAAGAGATTTTTTTTTTAAGGGACTCTTTAAGGGGCTGGAAAAGTTTTGGAATAGTTCCGTAAAAAATTTTTTTTTTTTTTGCCAGCCCTGGTTTAAATGGTTCTTTGCACAGCTGTGTACTTAGCAGAGAACAAGTCATTTGCATTTTTTGGATTATTTTTTTCTCGGAGACGGATGGTCTCGTGTAATTCTCAAACAGCTGGATCTGGGAAGGGTGTGCAAAGGGATGGAGATGGGGAGTAAAAGCTGGGAGAACAGAGATTCAGGGACCAAACACTGTATCCTACCCAAACAGCCAGAGATATCCCCATCTATCCTCTTGGTAACTTATGTAATTCCTAAAAGTATCTAAAATTTTGTACCATTGGATGAAGGTGAAAGGTTTGGGCCAGGGTTTCTGAACTTCAGCGCTACTGACATTTGTCAGTTCTTGGTTGTAGGGATTTTTTTCCTGTGCATTGTAAGATGTTGAATGGCATCCCTGGATTCCAAAAGTTCTAAAGAGTTCTTAAAAACTATAAAAAGAAGAGAAGAGAATGAAGTCTGTAAGTATAAGTTGAGTAGATGCCAGTAGTATCCCCACCCACCCACCCTTCGTCATGACAACCAAAAAATGTTGACAGACATTGCCGAATGTCTCCTGGGGAGGGGCGGGGGGTAAAATCAATCACCCCAGTTGAGATCCATTGACTTAGCTAATAATCCTTTTTCTCTGTGCTATCAAACCATTTTAATTTATTTCCACTGACTGAAACAATGGCTTAAGAAAAGGATAGTTCAGCTCTGGGGAGTTACAGTTTATATTCATTGGCCCTGTGGGCAATATCATCAGTTAAGGACTGTATCATAGAATCTGATTGCATGGTGACTAACTGAGAAAAAATGGTCAGTCCAGGATCTAACACTTCTCATATTAACATCAAATAGTGACCAAGGTACAGATAGCAAGCAGGAAGGCTAGGCATTTATTCTAAATCAATTTATGGCTTTATTCTTGAGTCCTATTATGTTCTTACATGCCAAAAATAAATAGAAATCCATCTCAGTCTAGTACATTTCCTGATGGTGTCCAGGGATGGAACCTGATTCAGATGATTCAATCAGAGGAAATGGAGAGATTGTACTTCAGTATTAATTAAATGCTAAGGAATTATCAGCCACCAATAAAGAATAATTTAGTGGCAGTTTCCATTCAAAAATTCAACTCCCACCTCTCTGTCTCTCTGATCTAAGCATCAGATTCTCCAAAGTAGGAGACCAGGAGTGGCTCTGTTTGGGCCTTGGGTCTCCCTTGGGCTCAGTCAGCTCTAGACAAGGGGCAAAGCCACGTAGTACAGACACAACCACTTAGAACCCCATCTCCACCCCATGCATGGGGGCCATCTCCCAAAAAGGGAAATGGAATTTTCTTGAGATACACTTAACCTTCCATACCACTGTTCTTGCATATAAAGTGGAATCTAAATCCACTGTTTTAATTAATCCAGGTACATTTTTAAATTACATTTGAATGTTAATCCTAGCTATAGATCCTCTTAATTAGTCAATTAAATTTTCTTGGCTGAATTAACAAGATAGTTAAGAATGCAAAGGACGTAGTGTGTTCTTGACCATTTCCAAATCAACTGAAATGTTTCTGCAGCAAAGGGAAATGTGCTTGGGAACGCAGGATAAAAATGTACCATGGCTGAATTTTAGCAACGCTCTTTTTCGAAGTCCAATAGTCGCAAAATTGGGGAAGCATTTACAGCCCAAGATTGCCATCTAGTGGCTAAATCGTATCATAACTTCCCTTTTGCGGGGGGCGGGTAGTGGGAGGAGTGCTTCAAGAATCTCTTATATGTCTCAAAATCTCTTATCAGTGAACAAATTATTAAATGGGTCAGTATATCCTCACGCCCAGCCCATGGACAAACAGCAAAAAATTACATAAGGAGAAGGAAATAGGATACTTAAAAATACCAATAGCTAATGTTTGGCTTTTTCCATTTTAAGACATTTTCATATTTTTACTTAATCAGAGCTGACTCCCTACCTTTAAAATCCCGGCTAAAAGAGGAAAGCCTACAATTATCATGTTCTGGAAAACAAATCAGATGTGCTTATGCATCTAGGACTGATTGTTCAGCTTTTGGAAGACGTTTAATGGCACAGAAACTAGAACAAAGGTCTGGTACACAAGTAACCATGTTGTGTTTGTCTTGTGTTCTGTTGTGCATCCATCACACCAAGAATGCAACCTGGCACATTGTTGAAATACAAGAAGTTGTTTTTAAGAGTGGGAGGTATGCGGAAGTCAGGTACATTTAACTCCATTTCGTCTCCTGTTTATACCCCAGACCCTCTGAGATGGGGGAAGGGCGTGTTCAATACAGTGCTGAGGGGCGCCTGGGTGGCTCAGTTGTTAAGCGTCTGCCTTCGGCTTGGGTCATGATCCCAGGGTCCTGGGATTGGGCCCTGCATCGGGTTCCCTGCTCAGTGGGGAGCATGCTTCTGCCTCTCCCACTCCCCCTGCTTGTGTTCCCTCTCTCGCTGTCTCTCCCTGTCAAATAAATAAATAAAATCTTAAAAAAAAAAGAAAAGAAAAGATACAATCCTGAGCCAAGTTCCCAGGGAATACTCCAGCTCCAAGCTGAAAACAACACAAGGGAACCAATTAAAGAAATGCTACATGGTAGAGGTGACTGCAGACGGAGGGAGAGATGAGTGAGGGCTGGAATTCTCTGGAAGGGTACACAGAGGAAATGAGACTTCTATGGGGGCAACGAGTGGGATTTGTGTAAGAGGAATGAGGAGGCATCACTAATGGAGAAAACAGCCTTAGGAAAGGTTCAGAACTGAAAAGGACCATGGGGCTTGGGGAGAATGAGGTCACCATTAGGAGTAAAGAAAAGGGAGTTTGGGTCATTGGGATTTTGCCAACCCACCAAGCAGCATTTCCGTGATCTGCGCAAGTGGCATCCACAGCTCTTGACTTCCTATAGGGCACTTCTCACACCAGCAGCCTCTTTATGCTCCTCTGCCACCTGCCTTCCATCCCTCCATCCAGGTGAAGGTCCTCTGGACACAGGGATAGCCCCAAGGAGGTTTCCAGAATGAGACATTCACAGTCCACTTCCCAGAAGATTCTGTGGTTCTCCCACATCCAGAGATTTGTCTATACTTTGTATTCACACAAGATCCACAGGAAAGTCTACAACACCTTGGGCAGAGATGAAATTACAAAACAAAGAGGCTGGACCCAGAAGGGAGTGTTGAGTTCATCCTGCCCAGCCTCCTCACTTTATAGGTGAGGCCACTGGCCAGAGAGAGCACTGGGCTTGTGTGGAGTCACACAGGACTAGAGCAGGGGCTGGAACCTGGGGCTCTGAACTCTCAGCCCAGTGCTCCTTCTAATTCCCCACCCGCCTCCTGAGAGAGGCACAGGGAGGAAGAGCTTTTCTTCCATTCTGGAATTCCTGCTCAGTTAGGAAGGTGGGCTTTCTGCCAGAGGCACCAGCCCCGGGCCCAGCTCTGGCAGGTTGTGGGGTCCAGCGCTAATAGGAGAACCACAGGGGCATTACTCTCAGGGCAAGCTCCCTTTGTCGGGTCCCAGCTCCACTTCCAACCTAGAGGGGCATGGGCATTAGTACAGGTTTTTAAAAAAAATGACTCTGAAGTCGACCTGTCTGGGCTTGAGTCTCAGCTTCACTCCTTATAGTCTGACAAGCTACAGCAGACTCTCTGATGTCTTTGAGTCTCAGTTTCCTACTCTATAACATGGCAGGAATGAGAGTACCTGCTCTGGAAGGCTGCTGTGACAATGAAACAAGATACTGTGTGTGAAGTGTTTAGCACGGGGCCTAGCAAATTGAGTGTTCCATAAATGTTAACTTTTATTATTATATACTTATATTATTGTTCTTAATCTTCAGTTGAGTGACCTTGATCAAGTTGCTTAAAGGCTGTAAATTTAAGTGTCTGTAAAATGGGAGTAAAAGCGTCACCTTACAGTGACTGTGGTACTGATTCAGTGAGATCCTTCAGGCAGAGTCCTTAGCACTAGACATAGAGTAGGCTCTCAGTCAGTGTCTTTCATGAGTTACCTTTAAATGGTAACAGCCCCGCAGCATCACCTACCATCCATGCCCCGCCAAGAAGAGGCCGAGTCTGTGCAGCCAGCCGATTCTCTCTCTAATAGGTTTAAATAACACCTAATAATATGAACAGATCCCAGTTCTCCAAGAATTAAAAAAAAAAAATCAATAGCACCCAATAAATAATGAATGCCTTTTTGTACATCAATAACAAATGCAATGCTCCAATCACACAGAACAATCTTTCTACCACCAAACATTCCAAACAAGTAAATAAAGGCAACAGAAGAATCCATAAGCATAACCTCACACCAAGAGATGCATACTTAAACAGGCTCTGTCCACAAATAATATATTGATGGGCTCCAACAAAGCACCTCTAAGAGAGGTCACTAAGGGCAAGGGCATAAAACATTGCACAATGAATAATATCTAAATGTCTCCTCTCATTAGGAAAACTATAATGCTTCAGAAAACCTAAAAATATAGTACACCAAAAACTTTTTTCAGATCCTTGTAAATTCCCAGTATTCCAAAGAGGCACAAGGGGCAGATGCTGGAACCAAATATCAACTAGATGCACTGGCCTTTCCTGATTGCTGGGGGCGGGGGGAGGTTGTTGGGGGGCTATGGGGCTAGAGAAAACCCCATCTCGTCCAAGATATGACTTGAAACATTCCACATGAAAAACATTATTTTGAATGCAGACCATGCTTTTCAAGCTGGAACATGCATGGAACCCAAAGTCAACAGAGATCAACAGGGAGCGTCTTCTTGTCATATCAATGTATTGGTAAAATCTGAAACATTATTTTTATATTGAACAAACAACCCTGTTATGGGGTAGCATGTAAAATGTGTAGGGTTTTTAAAAGCAGAATACTTTGGATAAACGTGATGCTTACAGAGTAGCATTTCAGACAGTGCTACCAGGCTCTTGAGAGTTCAAGTTTACCCTTTATGTACCTCCACCATTAAAAAGAACTGAATTGAGGGGCACCTGGGTGGCTTAGTCGGTTGAGTGTCTGACTCTTGGTTTCACCTCAGGTCATGAGCTCAGGGTCCTGAGATGGAGCGGGAAGTCTGCTTGAGATTCTTTCTCTCTGCCTCTGCCCCTCCCCCTGTTTGCACTCTCTTTCTCTCTCTCAAAATAAATAAATAAAATCTTAAAAAAAAAAAAAAAAAAAAAGAACTGAATTGAAACTCCAGATCTCTTGGGATCCCATTTATGCTGCACTTTCCTTTGTAAGGAAACATGGGTTAGACCAGGGGTTGGCAAACTTTTTCATAAAGTGCCATAGGGCAAATAATTTAGCTTTGCAAGCCATGCAGTCTTTGTCACAATGACTTAACTCTGCTATTCTGGTGTGAAGGCAGCCATACATGCTGCGTAGATGAATGAGCATGGATGTGCCCCCAATACAACTATATTTACAAAACCAGGCAGTAGGTTAGCTTTGGCCAACAGGATATAGTTTGGCAATCTCTGTGTTAGACTATTCCTCATCACCTAAATAAGTTTAGATTTTTGTAACTAATCTAGAATGCTAGCTCCCCGAGAGCAGGGACCTTTACTATCTAATATTCAAAGTATCTAGTACAGCATCTGGGCACTAGGTGCCAATAAATGAGCTAAATGAATAGATGAAGGTTTTCAGACTCGTCAGTATTCTATTAAAACCCTGAAGAAATAGAACTCAGGGCAAGTAAAATTTGATTAAAAGGAGTTTTCAACAGTCAGAAAAACTAAGAGGCAGCCCACGGAATGGGAGAATATATTTGCAAATGACACTACAGATAAAGGACTGGTATCCAAGATCTACAAAGAACTTCTCAAACTCAATACACGAGAAACAAATAAACAAATCAAAAAATGGGCAGAAGATATGAACAGACACTTTTCCAATGAAGACATACAAATGGCTAACAGACACATGAAAAAATGTTCAAAATCATTAGCCATCAAGGAAATTCAAATCAAAACCACACTGAGATACCACCTTACGCCAGTTAGAATGGCAAAAATAGACAAGGCAAGAAACAACAATTGTTGGAGAGGATGTGGAGAAAGGGGATCCCTCCTACATTGTTGGTGGGAATGCAAGTTGGTACAGCCACTCTGGAAAACAGTGTGGAGGTCCCTTAAAAAGTTAAAAATTGAGCTACCCTATGATCCAGCCATTGCACTACTGGGTATTTACCCCAAAGATACAGACGTAGTGAAGAGAAGGGCCATATGCACCCCAATGTTCATAGCAGCAATGTCCACAATAGCTAAATCGTGGAAGGAGCCGAGATGCCCTTCAACAGATGACTGGATTAAGAAGTTGTGGTCCATATATACAATGGAATATTACTCAGCTATCAGAAAGAACGAGTTCTCAACATTTGCTACAACATGGACAGCACTGGAGGAGATAATGCTAAGTGAAATAAGTCAAGCAGAGAAAGACAACTATCATATGATTTCTCTCATCTATGGAACATAAGAACTAGGATGATCAGTAGGGGAAGAAAGGGATAAAGAAAGGGGGGGTAATCAGAAGGGGGAATGAAACATGAGAGACTATGGACTATGAGAAACAAACTGAGGACTTCAGAGGGGAGGGGGGTGGGGGAATGGGATAGACCGGTGATGGGTAGTAAGGAGGGCACGTATTGCATGATGCACTGGGTGTTATACACAACTAATGAATCATCGAGCCTTACATCGGAAACCGGGGATGTACTGTATGGTGACTAACATAATATAATAAAAAATCATTAAAAAAAATAAAATAAAATAAATAAATCAAAAAAAAAAAAAAAAAGGAGTTTTCAAGAGATGTCCAAATGATGGAGTAGTGCCAATGCAGTTGGAAGAGTAAAATGTCAGGCTCTGAGCATCAGGCATCAGGCATTTGAGAGGAAGAGATACATGGAAAAATGAAGTAAATGGGAAATGAGGAGGTGGGTGAAAAATACAGATAGATGGGACCTTGCTTCATTAAACCCTTCTTCTGTGGCAATTAACAGAACCCTCATTCTAACTAGCTTAGGCTGAGAAAGATTGCATTATTCCATGTAACTGAAGAGTCAAGGGCTACAGGCATGGCAGGATCTAGATGCTCTAAAGATATCAACAAGAGTTTCTTCTTATCTCAGCTCCTTTCGTTTGGATTGTCCTTGTTATCAGGCAGCCTCTTTCATTATGGAAGGGAGGCTGCCAATACTTTATGGCTGCTCTTTGCTGCCAAGAGTGCATGGGTTACATTCTGTGAGTACAGTAACCCCAAAAGAAAATGTTTCTCCTTCCTTGTGGTTTTAGCCAAAGTCTTATGGCTGACTCTTATTGAATCAACTGAGTCAGGTATCCACCCATGAACTAGTCATCATAGCCTAGGAAATACAGCACCAAGAATGACTTCCTCTCAATTCCGGACTAGGGTTAGTTTCACCCAAACTATATGAACAAGGTCCGGGAGAGATGGTGCCCAAGGAAGAATTGGAATGCTCTACCTAAAAGCAGGGGCAAAGATGTTGAACAGGCGGAAGTAACAGATGTCTATGAGCTGCACCAACTTCCCGCAGACCAGCTCTGCCTGCTCTGTGATAGTTCTTTTATCATACCAAACCTACAGATTTCTACGCTTTATCCAGCAGCCTGAGTCAGCCATCCTCCATAACTACAAACACTTCTCTGTGAAAGTGAGGAACTGACTGTATGTGTGAGATGCTATTATGGAGTTACTAACTAGCCTTCCCCTCTCTCATCCCTATATTAAATAATCCCCCACATTATATGATCTTCAGCCCCTCTGCTTTCCCCTTCATAAATATCATCACACATGTCCTCATTCCCTTCTGGGCTTCTCCATTAGCCTAGGCTCATCAAAGCAGGGATCATGTATGCAATGATTCTAAGCACAGTAGGTGCTTGATAACTATTAATTGAAGAAATGAACACAGAATTTGAAATTTATCCTGAGAGCAAAGGACAATACTGAAGGATTTTTAGTAACAATTGCTTTCAACTTCCCCTCCCCAATACACTCCCTCTGCCCATCCAGATTTTATCCATTTTTAAGATCCATTCTAGTTGCCCCATCTCCATACACACACACACACACACACACACACACACACACACACACACACACTATGATGGATTCCCAGATCACTGCCACCACATCAATTTCATTCTCTCCTGAACCACAGTGTTCATTACTTCTATTATTCATTTATTAGCTCACTGTATTCTGCCTTAGGACATTTCTTGAACTATATTAAACTATTTAGTTCCTCTTTGCAGTTCCTTAATTGTACAGGTAATTACTCAGTTCTTCAAATGAACTAGGGCAAAAAATGGGAGCCAGACATCTTTTTAGCACCTGAAAACTTAACACTGTGGTGTACTGAGAGTAGATTATTAGTTAATGTCTATTGAGAGATTGATCATACCTCTTTTCCCAGGGTGCCAGGGTACCATAAGACCATAAAATTTAAGATATCTATCTTTTTCTGCAGGATTTTTTACAGGGTTAAAGGGACATTTGCATAAAAATTTATTTGTACTTTAAAAATGTGGGGGCGCCGAGGTGGCTCAGTCAGTTAACTGTCTGCCTTCAGCTCAGATCATGATCTCAGGGATTGAGCCCCACATCATTGGGCTTCCTGCTCAGGAGGGAGTCTGCTTCTCCCTCTCCCTTGGCCCCTCCCCCAATCTTGCATGCTCTTTCTCTGTCTCTCTCTCTCAAATAAATAAATAAAATCTTTTTTTAAAAATGTGGCTTAGTTTGCTCAAACAACTTGAATAAAATTTGGACGTAATAACAATATATAGATAAATCTTCTGATAAATTGTCTTTGGTATTAAACATTCCAAAACTGCCCTCAACCTTGGTGAGTCTCTGGGACACCTAACCTGTAAAATAGAAGTAGTCATACCTACATCACTGGTTTGTTGCAAGGATTCAAGCAGATGATGGCTGTACAGGGCTGAGCATCATGTCTAGGACATAGTAAACACAGGAAGCATACATATTGTGGACAATATACAAAGATGTGGAATTACAGACAACGTGTGCTGAGACATGATCCATTATTACAAACAAAGCACTGACCAAGCCAGTATCCCTAGACATGACCATCAAGTGTAAAATAACTCTTTATGGTAAGGTATGAATATACATGAAACATTTCAAGTGTCCTACAAATATCACCGCTGTAGGAAGGGCTAAACCATATATCAGTCACTCATTTGTGTCCTTTATCTGATTGTTTGGTATTTTCTCTCACTCTGCCCCCAGAACATAGCTTTGTTTTTGCCACCTTCTATGAAGAAGAAGAGAAAGTTTTAACACCCTAAACATCACTAGTAATTGCGCCTGACATAGGACAGAAGGAGAAGAAAAACAAAAGTCTGTCTGATCCCAGCAGCTCTACATTTTCATGTTAGGCACATGTTAAATTTTTAATGATGCAAATAATTCATAAAAATTTACAAGCAATCATAATGGATAATGAAATTATCATTCCCCACTTAAAGTGATGAAATTAATGACCACAGTTCTATGAATTTTCTTGGATGATTGATGGAGGGAATAAACCTGATTTTATTGTGCTTGTAATGAACTGCCAGAGCCTGAGCTACGGATAGTCTGGACGGAGGGAGGGAAGGCATTTGTAGGCAGAGAAAAAAGACACATATACTTCTTTGGGCAAGGTAGACTAGAGCTTAATCGAAAAGAGGGTAGTATTGATTCTGCTTTCCTCCACCATGGGAAAAGGGGTGAAACTATGTGGCAGCACTCGGAAGGTCATCAAGTTATTTTATTTATGTAAATCTGAAAGCAATGAGGGGAGGGTTTAAAACACTAATGGTTACTGAATTCCGATTTTCAACAAATTTACTTATCACAATGTTACACTCAGAGACAAATTCTTTCCTCCTCCTCCTGCTCCCCCTCCTCCTCCTCTTCCTTTTTCTCCTTTCTTCTGCTTCTTTCTCTTCTCCTTCTCCTTCTGCTTCTCTCCCTCTCCCTATCCCTCTGGAGTTGGCCTCCTATCTGTTGGTTGTGTGATAATCCCACACTATCGTGAGACAGTCAGATTAAGGCAGACCATCCTTTCTTCATCTAGATCTGTATTCGAGGACTAGAGTGCAAATTGGTATCTTAGACATGCTTCATCAATCAAGTCTTCTTGACTTTGGCTGACCTCATCCAACTGAGACATGTAATAGTCAACATTCATTCAATTCAGGTTCAATTCTTAGTTTACTAAATGGGATAGCCCATGCAAAAGCACCTAGAAAAATGACTCACAGTAAGCACTCAGTCAGAGCTTTGTTATCATTATTTGCTAGAGAGTGGGAGAGTCATGCTATAACTTCCTACTACTAAGAGTCACTATGGTAGTAACTCTTACAAAGTCACCATTCCAAGAGCCGCTGTTCCAATGTGCCCATTAACAACTCACAAACTAGAATAGACAGATTACCTGTGGTCCGCATCTCAAGGAAACTGAATAATTACTCTTTCCTTCCTTCAAGGGCCACCTAATATGGAGGGGAAATCTGTGATTGGGAGACCAAAGCCTATCCACCTGTTCATCTTCATGAAACTTGAAGTATTTTCTATAGGCCTGTTTGCTCTTTGTCCAGCACTCTGCTGTAGACTGTATGCAGTAGTTCACAAACATAACCAAGCAGCAAAATCACCAAGGAAGATATTAAAAATAAACACTCCTGGACAGCCTATTTTCTATAAATTCTTGCTTAGTAAGTATGGGATAGAACCTAGAAATCTCTGTTTCAGTACCTTATCCGTCCTCCCTCCAACTTAATGATTTTGATACCCTTATCTTGTCACATCAAAACTCGTATGCTCCCTGGCCTCTCCTTAGTCCAGTCTATTCTATACATTCTCAACCGACTATCATCCTCAGTTACAAACCAACTAACATTGAGAACGCTCAATGGTACCTGATACTGTGCTGAGCCCTTAACATTCATTGTCTCATTTAATCCTCACAACACCCAAAAGAGGTAGACATTATTTCCCCATTTACACATGAGAAATTTGAGGCTCAGGGAGATTAGAAGACTTACAATCACATAGCTAGTTAGTGGTCCGCAATATCTGCAACTGCACCAATACCTGATACACAAACATCAGAAAGGGGAAGTCACATTTACCACTTAGCAAAATGTGACTTTTTTCAAATTACTTAATATTTCTAGGTTTTAGTTTCCTCATCTGTGACAAACGGTAAACAACCCTCACCACCCCATAGCATCACTGTAAGGTTTAAATGAGATAGTGTAGTGGAAGGTATGCAGAACAGTGTGTGGCTCACACTAAGTGCTCAGTAAATGGTAGTTGTTGGGGTGAACTGATGACTGTGGTGGTAATTAATAGTTAAGATAGTTGCATGATACAGCCTGAAGTATAACAACTTGAGATTTCCCCAAGCCCTCCGCCTGCGGCAGATAGGGAGTTAGGATGCAGGGAAGGGGTATTCTTTCATGGTCATGCTGATTGGTGGTAACTCAGGAAGGACAAAGAGGAGTAGGGAGAAAAAATGTATACAGAGGTCTCTCCTTTATCCTCTCCCTTTTTCCGCATCCCCCAGATCTTTTCCACCGACAATGCCACCCACAGCAAATTAAATGGCCTGCCTTCCATCTTTCTAACCAAGGCTTTTAAGTGGTTTGATTGCTTTATTTTACATAGTAGTAATTAGTTTTACCTAATTATACCAGGATACCAATATTGGGATGAGAGGAGGACGTCCTAGCCCTAACATTCCTTCAAGATGACATTGGTTATCCAGAACCAAATTA
Organism: Ursus arctos; assembly: GCF_023065955.2. Lineage (NCBI taxonomy): Eukaryota > Metazoa > Chordata > Mammalia > Carnivora > Ursidae > Ursus > Ursus arctos. The sequence goes on along the minus strand of NW_026622808.1, from coordinate 43,973,531 downwards.
TTAGCTAACAAGAATTTCCTTGGTGCAATTGGTCAGTTTCATTCAGGGTTTCTCAAAGTATTACACACTAGCCATTCATGAACCTCTTTGGGAAAAAGTTTCTATAGTCACATAAGTTTGGGAAATGTTGTATGCTGTGGCCCCTCTTAAAGATTCAGAATATATATTAGCAAAATAAAAACTCTGAGAAATCCTGCAGAAGGGCACCAGTTTTTGGTTAAGCCAGTATTTCCTGAACCGGTTTCATCATGAGACCCTTTTGTCTTACAACATCTGCTAAGTAAACTCATGCTCAGGTACTTCCACCTTGGAGCTTGAGAGACTGAGAAAGAGCACTGGAGAGACAGGAAGACAGAGAAAGACAGAGAGAAAGAGAAAGACAAAGGGAGAGAGGATAACAGATCAGACTCATTCATTCATTCAGTGAGTATTTTCAGGATGTGGGTACCAGAGATAAAGTACAGACCAAGAATTTAGGTCCCTCCCTTCTGGTGGGTTTGGAAGCTGTGATTTCCCCCACCTCACTCTCCCTTTACTTCAGGGAACAGAAGAGGATGGAGACTCCTGTAGTCTCAGCTTAAGCACCACATCCTGGGACAGGATGTCCTCTGACCACCCACCTAATGTAGCCCTGCCCAAGCCATTCTGTTTCATGAACCCACTCTACTGTCTTCATAGGTCCTATCATTTTTATTTTCACCATGCTTATTTACTTGGTTATCTTCATGAGTGCAAGGATCTTCTCTGTCTTATTCATTGAGTCTTTCCCTGAGCCCAGAACAGTGCCTGGCACATATGGTGCTCAACATAGATTGGGCAGGTGGGTGAATTTGTGAATGAATGAACAATGAAAAACAATAACAAAAAGCAACAACAACAACAACTGAGCCCTTTTGAGGCTAAATTGATAACCCTGCTCTCATTCACTGGGAAACTCAAAAAGATCAGCAAGGGAAGCTATCCAATCAATTCTCTATTGCCCACAATTCTGTATTATTGCTCCCGCCTCTCATCTTGCAAGTGCAGGGCAAAAGTCATGTGCCTGACACCCACTGACTCATCTCCCTTATAGATATAATGCACTTAGGTCCCTTATCTTTTGAATTGAATTGGATTAAAATAAATAGAATCAGAGGGCTCAGAAACCTGGCAGACCCTGGACCTGGCCTGAAATTCTAGCTGTGGATGGATAAGGAAGAGGTAGCTGGGGAGGAGAGGTTAGAGAGGGAATTTTTGGTGGGTTCCTGTACAGATTAGAGAAAATCTCCATGTACAGCCCCATTATTATCACTGCACCTAATTTTTCAGTGTTTTGTATGTTATAGGCACTATACCAAAAATGCTTTTTTTTTTCATTTAACCTCATAACAGCTTAGAAAATTGAAACTCTGGTGAGTTTTCAGATGAGGTAGCTGAGGCCCAAAGAATTTAAGTAGCTTTTCATGGTTATACAACATATAAGTGGCAAAGAACAGATTCCCAGCTGGCCTAGTGAGTTTGGAGTAGTCTAAATTTAATGGATGAAAATTATTCCAAAATTAAAATTCACAAATAGCACTATTTCAAAATTGATTATTGGTTCAACAAGTATTTATGATGTGCCTTCAGTGTGGCAGGCATTAGTTTAGATACAGATATGCAGAGAACAAAGCAGACAAAAACCTCTGCCCTTCACAGAGCTTGGCTTCTAGTGAGAGGAGACAGACAATAAAGACAAAAATAAGAGTAAAATATATGTTGGATGGCAGTAAGTGCTCAGGAGAGCAATAGAGTAGGGAAGGAGAATGGGGAGTGCTGGGGGTACTGTTTTCTTCAGGACAGTCAGGGGACGGTGCACCGATAAAGTGACTATGGGTAGAGCCTGGGAGAAGCTGGAGACCAACTCGTGCAGAATACTGGAAAATAGGAAACCTCAAGTGCAAAAGCCCAGAGGTGGAAGTGTGTTTAGAATTTTTGAAGAACGACAAACAGAGTCTTGTGGCTGAAGCTGAGTGAAGGACAGGGAAAGTGACAAGGTCAGAGGCAATGAAGGTTCAACTTATGGAGGGCCTTAAAGGCCATAGTGAAGATTTTATCATTTATTTTGACTGAGATGGGAAAGCGTTGGGAGGGTTTTGAACAGAGGAGTGATCATAGCTGATTTACATTTTAAAGGATTACTCTGGCTTCTGGGGGCTTGCAGAACAGGAGGAAAATGCAAAGAAACAAGTGAGAAGGCTATTGTAATGAACCAAGGGAGAGATGATGGTGATTTGGACCAGAGTGGGGTCAGTGGAGCCGTGAGAAGTGGTCGGATTATGCCTGTACTTTGAAGATAGGACCAACAGGTTTTCTGGAGTCACAGATGATTCCAGAGCAATTGGAAGGATGAAGTTGCAAATTGCTGACCTGAGGAAAACTTCAGGAGGAGCCGGTTTGGATTTTGGGTAGAGATTAAAAGTTGAGGATTAAACATATTAAGTTGGAGTCCTATTAAACATCACTAGTGTGGTCAGTGTGGACCAGCATTTCTCAACCTCAGCATTACTGACCTTTTGACCTGGATCATTCATTCTTCATTGCTGGAGACTGCCCTGTTCATTGTAAGATGTTTAGCGGCATCCCTAGCCTCTATCCAAAGATGCCACTCGTGACCCTCAGCTACAGTCATGACTACCAAAAATGTCTCCAGGCATTACCAAATGTATCCTGGGAGGAGGAAGGGAGCAAAATAGCCCCCACTGAGAACCACAGCTGTAGACAGAGAAAAGAAAAGGTCTTCAGACTGAGGCCTGGGAAAGTGCTAAATTTTAGAAAGAAGAGAAAGAAAAGCAGGAAGGGAGGCTGTGAAGTAAGAGGAGGCCCAGAAGGAATCTGTGCTTCACTTGCTGTTTGAATGATTCTATCTTGATCATCAACCTCTGTAAACAAGTCTATCAAAATGCATAGAATTTAATGGCAAATAGATTATGGTTGGTCCTAACCACCCAGCTATGCCAAAGAAAAGGTTATGTCTTTTTTTTTTAAATAAGATTAGTCATGACTAAATTTGTGATAGCCTCCAAATTCAACCACTTGGCTTTCTAAAGTTCCTTTTAAAGCCCAGTTACCTCCAGGACCCTATTCATAACAGCAGCTCACATGTATTTAGCCAAGCCATATCATGTGTTCACTGTGCCAGTGCTTTACCTGAATTATATAATCTATTCTTTGTAATAACTCCATGTGGTAGGTATTTTGCTCATCTCCAGTCTACAGATGAGACTAAGGCTCAGAGAGGTTGTCTCTTGCTCACAATCACATAGTACCTCAGAGGTGGAGCCAGGATTCACACCAGTCCATACAACTCTAAAGCCCACATTTCTAACCACAGCATCTTCAGATTTTTCTCTGAAGTTGTACCTGGCTTCGTTTTCTGCCACTCAACTTTCCAAGCACTGAGCCTAAATGAGGTGGAAACCATAAAAAGCAAAGCTGAGCACCTGACAAGCAGGAGCAGCAGGAATCAAGGGGCACTCAGAATCGGACGAGTCCAAATGGATTTTATGGTATGCCTTGCACACATCTCTAACCAAGGAAGGGAAGATTCAGGAAGGACCAAAAATAAATAAATAAATAAAAGTCTCCACTGTGAAAAGATAACTAACACTTACAAGGGCCTTAGAAGCACTAAAAGGTTTTTACAACTGTTATCCTCCCGGGGAGTTAAAGAAGGCAAGTTTTGTTACTATCAAATCCATAGCAAGCAAGAAAATTTAGTCCCGAGCTGAATGATGGACCCTCGCATTGGGCATTCCAGGTACGCTTGGTTGAGCACTCTCCTGTAAGTTTTTGTCTCCCTAGTACTGAGACAAAGAGAGTACATGGCCCTTACAGGTGGAAATGTGCGGCAGAAATATCTGTCTACTTACTTTACCTGGGTAGAGGACATAAAACTGTTTTTTATTAGGAATGTGTGCAAGTTAGAATTGAAGGAAATTATAGTTAATTCTGGCTCTTATCAGTTGTTGAGCCTTCAAGTTTATTATTTCAGAGTGAAACCAGTGCCAGTTGTGACATTTTAGTTACATCTGGGCCCAAGACATCTGGCCTTGCAGTCATCTTATTCACTAGACTCAAGTAGGTACAGTGCCTGGGCCCAAATATTGTTCAAGAGCCTTGCTAACTATCGAAACCTCAAAAGGAAATGGATTAACTCTTAAATAAAGATAACTGCAAAATCAAAAATAACACTAAATTAAATGTCTTTTAAATTTAAGCTATATCCACTAGTCAATTGCAATTCATCTCAACTTTCATCCAGTTTTTTATACATTTTTTACAAGATGGTTTGGAGTACCTTTAGCATACTTAACAGTATGTGGGTGGGAATCCCAAAGTAGAAGTAGCTAGGCCCTGTGGAGGACCCTGGTGGCCAGTGCAAGGAGAGCCAAATTTGACTGGGAATATAGGTGCTATTTTCACCCTACTGAGATGGTGTCAGTAGACATGATCCAGGTGGCTTGAGCAGTGGTGATAGTTCTCTACAACTCGGATTTGTCATTTTTGAGGGACGATTCCCTGGCTCCAGATTGGGCCACTGCCATACCTTTGGCTTCAAGAGCAATTTCCCCAGTTCTTTCAGCCTTCAGCCACACTGAGGGGCATTTGGCCAGCTGGCCCGTTCACCATTTCCCTTTGCGACTCCTGGCATTCATGACCACTCCCAGTGGTTTCTCTTAAATGTTAAACAGAGAAAAAAAAGAACAAATCCACAAGCCATTCCCAGGGGAAGAGACAGGCATGGCTTACAACAGTGTCCTCAGGGATCCTTCTCTGTGGGATGATGGGAATCCAGCCCATGAAAGCAAAACCAACAACAGTTCCCATAATCCCCTCCATCAAAGGCACCTGGGAGGTCTCACAGGATGGGGCTGGCTGCATGGAGGACAGCCAAACCTCTGAATGGCTGTGCCTGTACCCCTCAAGTGCTGCCTCTGTGTGCCCACCACAGCTTGGGTGCCCACTCAGTCAGAGTTACAAATGCTGGGGGCACTCAAGTGCTGTTGAGGTTGGCTTCATGGTCATTGCTTTCCATGTGGGAGGCTCGACTGGGGGCACCTTTGATGTGGCGAGGGCTTCCCCTGGGAGCACTTGACCACAAGTAGTTTACGAGACATTGGCTGCCTGCCTTGGTCTTGGGAGGTGTTGACACTCTTGCTCATTAGGGGACCGGGACCGTGCTTTTGGCAGCCTCAGCCAGCACAATCAGGCCTCAGTCCAGTTCTCATACTGTGGAGAGACTGGCAAGCAGGGAGGCTGTTTTCTGAGGACGTATGAGCTGGGAACTCTTTTTCCAAGGCAGCAAAGTCATTAGGCAGGTGTTTATTGAGTGACTGCAATAGACTTTTTTTTTTAAGATTTTATTTATTTATTTGACACAGAGAGAGACAGCCAGTGAGAGAGGGAACACAAGCAGGAGGAGTGGGAGAGGAAGAAGCAGGCTCCTACCGGGGGAGCCTGATGTGGGGCTCAATCCCAGAGCACTGGGATCATGCCCTGAGCCGAAGGCAGACGCTTAATGACTGCGCCACTCAGGCGCCCCAATGCAATAGACTTTTTAATAGTATGAAAGGACTATAAGATATGCCTAACTTCTCTAGGATATGCTATTCTACTTTACGACTCCAGACCAAACTACAGGACATAGAGTAGAACCAGGATGATGTATTTAAGTACCAAACAGAGGCACTGTATCAGTTAGCTATTGCTCTGTAACAAACCGTCTGAAGACTCAGTGTCTTAAAACCGTAGTCATTTATTTCCTTCACTCATCTGTAGATTGGTGGGGGTTAGCTGATTCATGCCAGGCTCAGCTGGGTGGCTCTGCTTCAAGATGTGGGTCCGGTTGGTCTTGGCTCCTCATGTGGGTTGGGCTCAGGCCTGTTCCTGCATCTTGGATGCAGGTTGGAGCGATAACAGCCACTGGAGAAAGTTCTACTTCTGGTGATGACAGAGGCACTGGAGGATAAGCCCCACCACTCAAGCACATTGCAAGGCTCTGCTTCCATCACATCTGCTAATACCGCATTGGCCCATCCTCTTCCTGGCACTTCCAACCTCCCTCTTCTGATTTATTTTCCTCTGTGGCAGTGTGTGATAAAAGTAGGAGGAATGAAAGACCTGATGATGAGGTGGACAAGGGACGAGAAAACAGGAGTGAAGTCTGGGTGACTGGCAGTTCCTTTGGCTAAGCCGGGCAAGACTTAGAGGAAAAGATGTGAGGGGAGAAAGCTAAAGCTGAGGTTTGGATACATTTGATTTCAGATTCCTGGAGAGGAGACATTCCTGTGGAAATGTCAAGTAGGTAGACCGGAGCCTTCATCTCTCCGCCTCTCAGACGACCCAATTTCTACAAAGCAAGTGCCTCATTTATGTAGATAAGAGGTAGTTTAGCTCTTCTGGTACATTAAAGGCCCCGAATCACATCCTATCAATTAGTTTCTATGAGACACACTGTGATGGCACAATTGATTCACTTGGCATAGAATATCATGCAGTCTGCCTGAAAGGCAGGCCAGAAGATTTTAATGCAGTTGTCTCCAGGCAATTATTAACTTTCCCTCTTAGCAACAGGACCAAGGCACTTTCATTCCCTGAAATGACAATTCTCCCTTGTTAAAGCTTACAGTTAATTTTAAGAACCACACCAATTTAACACCCAGCTCACATGAGCCATATACCTTGAATAAATGCAAATCTGTGGCATGAATTATGGCCTTATGCTGAGCATTACCATGGCAACTAATGACATCATCCCCCAAGACCAACCTGCACAAAATCCAATTCTCCAAGGGTCCTTATTTGCCTAAAGTGGATGTGTTGTCTTGGCTTATTCACATATGCATTGGTAAATATCACTCTGTTGTCAAAGGTTCGTGGTGGATGTTTACTGTCATTTTGGGAGGTATATTCCCTTTGTGGCAAATGTTGTTTTTTGTTCGTAGGGGGAGGGGGGTGGAGGAAATTCTAATGAAAATTACTGTGTGTATTTGATTAGCAACATTTGTTGATAACATATGGTCTGAGGAGGCTTCCGCAAATAAGAGGCTTTAAATAGTAAACAGAGATGTGACTGCGATGAAGCAGATGCTCTCCAAACACACAGTAGAAGGTTGCTTTGCGGTGGATTTCTCCTTCCCTCCACCCGAGCATATTCCTCTCCCTTATTTCCTCCCCCAGATCAAAGTGCTCACTTTCAAAGCAGTGGCACTATGGAACAGGTTTGGAGAAATAATGTGCTGTGACTTTAAAAGTCATCTCCACCCCCCAAAATATGAATTATCTGCTACCCCTGTTTATTATTTGATACTAATAATGATGTAGTGTGACTAAATGAGTCAGCCAGCTCAAGTGGATCTGGAAGCAGCATTTGGGCACCACGTGTCTGAAATGCTATGATACACAATCCCCAATTTTCCAATACACCGAGAGTGCTGGAGAGAGCTCCATGAAGAATTTAGAGCAGCAAATCGAATCACCATGAGCTGAGCTGTCCTTGTAAGTGCATGTTTACAGTTTATCTTCGTGGATGTGCTCCAGTGAGCAGACTTCCTTCTGATCTGCTAATGAAAATAAAAGTATTCCCATTAGATTGAACCAGCAATTTCCTTGGGTCTATCAGGGGCCAGCATGCTTTTTGTATAACGGACCAGAAAGTAAATAATTTAGGCTTGTTGGCCAGATGGTCTCTGTTGTAACTACTCTGCTCTGCCTTTGAAGTGCAAAAATAGCATAGGGTAGTATGTAAAGGGGTGAACATAGCTGTGTCCTAATAAAACTTTATTGATGGGCATTAAAATTTGAATTTCATGTAATTTTCATGTGCCACAAAACATTCTTCTTTTGATTATCTTCAGTCATTTAAAAATGGAAAAACCGTTCTTAGCCCATCAGCCATATGTAAGCAGGTGTTTGGCCAGACTTGGCCCCTGGGACGTAGTTTACCAACCCCTGGTCTGTAATCCTACAATGAAAGACATATTTTTTAGTGTTTTCCATGTGCTGGGTATTGAGTTGAACAGTGTATATACAATAGCATACCTTCTGCTTAGTCTTCCATCCATCCTCTGGGGTCAGTATTTTTCTTATCCCCAATTAAAGATGTAAAAAACAAGGCTCAAACTCACTCTAATAACTGTTATCATTTCTGCATATGACATCTCTGCAGGTAAAATATGATATCCCTAAGTACTGATGTCTCCTTCACCTTTGGATCCACAGCAGCTCCTAACACAGTGACTTGCACGTGGTAGGACATGTAGGAAGTGTTTTCTAAATGAAGAAAGAAATGAAGGGCTAATTAGAGCTATGATCCCTAAAGCAGTAGAAGTCAGAGTTTCACCCAGTGCCACAGAGAGCATGTAGATTCCTCAGCTGGACTATTCCTATATTTATTCCCCAACCTCTTGTAAAAGGTACTTGGTTTGGAATGGACTTACATGTCTCCATACACATTCCTCTATATTTGGAGGTGCCACTCTGAGTGATTGCATCTCTAGAGTCTATGTTTGTGTGCTGTTGGCTGGAAAGACCAGAAATGATAATAATAGTCCATTTTATAACTTGGCGGCACTTTCCAGCATTATACCATTGGCATTCACGTTGCTTCCAGCCCTTGGCCTCATGAGTTAACCATCCTTGGTGTGCTGGGTCTCCACTGCCTGCTGCCAACATCAGCGTGCATTGCAGAGAGTTGCCGTGCTCCTAAAAATCATCTTATCTCCAAGGAGATAAAGGTCTCAGTTTGCTTAAAGGAGGCATTCATACCCTTAGTTATCTCAAATGTCACATCTCTCTGCAATCCCCTGAATTTGGTTACATGATTATTCTGAATTTGTCACTTCTTCCTAGTCATTAAATTCGTATTTGTTGTGTGCCAGGCCCTGTGCTTGGTGCAGGAGATTAACCAAAAAAAAAAAAAAAAAGTTTTGCCATGCTCCCTGCCCCCAAGGTGTTCATTATCTAGAGAGAGAGCCAGATACACAGATAATTGTCAGACGACACTATGATATTGTGTTATGAGTTACTGAGAGACAGTGAAGCTCTATGGTTTCATGCATGGGCTCTGCGGTCAGAAACCCTATGTGTTTGAAGCATGGCTCTGTGATAGTCTGAAACCCTGGTCCAGTTTCTTAACCTCTTCGAGTCCTAGTTTCTCCATTTATAAAGTGGGGATAATAAGAGAATATACCTCGTGGAGCAGTGAGAAGGTTTAAATGATATAATCCATGAAAAGCACTTAGCTCGGGGGCCTGGCAAACTTTCAGCACTTGCTAATTGGTGACTATTTTTAGCTTTTCTGTGAGCTAGCTGTATGGTGTGATTGTAGTGGCAGATATGAAGGGGTCACAGAAGAGGGAGACCTCACCCACTTTATCTACCTGTATTCAAAGAGAAGTTTGTTAACCTCCCCAACTGCTACTTGCAATAAATATTATCAACCTCTGGTCTTTTCAAATCAAACTGCAGTTGTACTTCAGTTCTGGGAAACTTTTAAGAAGAGGTATCCATCTTAATAACCACAGTCAGTGCACAGCAAGGCAAAAGAAATGAGCAGAGAAGAATGCAACATTGAGAAATAGATTCAGTTAATGATGTGTGGCCCCACCAAAGGCCTAAGGCTTTTGATGCTTCCACCACTGACTAAGTTGTCTATAGGGTAAGTAGCCCTCTGTGAAGTGTATTGAACATGTGAAATAAATCTAAACTGGGAAGCTCTAGTGGCCCAGAGTCCCATCAATCCTGAGACAGAACTCTCCCTTTGACTTACAAAGGTAACTGATTTAACTGAATCAAGACACAGAGCAGTGAGTTGGTGGAACGTGAAAGGAAGGCTGTATGGTGCCATGGCTGAGTTTGGGTTGTGAAGTCAGACTGCCATTTGCTCCCTGTGCTCCCTGGACACATTATAGCCTGTCTGAGTCTGAGTTTCTGGTCTGTAACTGTGAGAGTAATCATTATAAGCATCTCACAGGATGGCCAAGAGGACTTAAAAAAATAAAATGCATGTCTGTCTGAGTAACACTTTCGAGAGAGGAATTTGTGCCTAGCACGTAGTAATCTCTGAATAAACATTAGCTGTAGTCAGGTCTCTCTGTGGCTGGAAAAAGACAAAGAGGGGACAATTCCATGACTTTTTTTTCAAAGGGGAAAAGGACAGGAAAGAATGCTTATAATTAAATCTCCCTGGGTCTTCTACGAATAGGAAGCATTTACAAAAAGAAGTCAGGAGTCGTTCTTTTACAAAGTCCAAAGACTATAGTGAAGGGTGAAGGTTCATGTCAACACCAGTGACAGCCAATTTCCGCTGCATCACCCATCCTCATTCCCAGCTAAATAGACTGAGTGTCATTGAACTCAGAACCTTATTCATGGGCTCATGACTCATGCAACTACCCAGGCTCCATGCTCAGACCTACGTTTGGTTTAATGCTCTGCATTGCCATCTTGAAATTCTTAATTATTTTATCCTTGAACCTGTTTGTTAAGTGAAGTTTGATGGAACAATGGAGCATGCATTTGAGCAGAACTACTCCGAAAAAGGAAAAGACTCTATATTTTAGTAGCTTTAGTAGCACTTTTCCCTCCTTTTTGAAGAAAAAGCCCCACATTTTCATTTTGTGCAGGCCTTGAAAATGACATAGCCCATCCTGATTAGACTGGAGACTTTTTGCCAGGCTGCCATTTTGAAATCTGATGGATAAATTGGGACTCAGCAGTGACCTAAAAACTCGAGGTGAGCCAAGGATCATGGTGGGAAGCCAAAAGCACAGCTGCAGATCTGGGGGAAAGGAAAAGCCACTCAGTGTTCAAATGGACTGGGTCATCAGGGCAGCCTCCAGTGACTTGAATTCCATCCAGCTGACAGGGTGGAGGCCTCACTCTTCCCTACAGTCTGAGTCATGTTGAATGCCTGATGAGCTGAGCATCCTTGGGTAGCAGCAGGGGTCCAGGCAGACTGAGTTAGTGCCTGCTTAGCAGGCCAGAAAAACCCTACAAACCAGTCCCAACAACAGTATCATAGGGATGGGGGGGATCCCTAGGGGATAGAGTGGGGGGAACTCCTGGGGCACTGAGATCAAGGCCTTGTTGTGGCTTGGTATTAATGCATCTCATTCCAGAACTCTTTTGATTTCCAGAAGGAATCTTCCTCATCTCCATGACCAATCATGATAAATGCCCAAAGAGATTAATAGCACAATTCATCACAAAGAATAAATTAATGATCATGTTTTTTGCCAATATTGCTAATTATTAATAATGTGTGTTATTGATAATTATGACAGTATTAGCAGGGAAAGCTGCAACATGGGGATTAAGGGATTTGGGTTCTAGCCAGCTTGATCAAATTACACTGGAATAAAATGGGCAAGATCTTGAGTTTCTTCTCAGTTTTCTCATCTGTGAAATGGGGATGATAATAACTATTTTACTACTTACGTTGTCGAGTAGGAGGGCAATATCATTAATGTCTTACTATGTGTTGAATGCATGACCCAAAACAGAAGTGATCATCACAGTTACTAGACTATCTCTTACATATCCTTATTTTGGGGAGGTAAAGTAGCCAAAATTTGTTGGGTCTCATGGTCTTTCAAGCCTGTTACTATTTACTTTTTATTTTTTTATCCTTACTTTTGTTTATTTATCTTTATCTTATTTTTATTTAGGTACAGGACATTAATTACTTGCCCCAAGTCCTACAGTTCATAAGTGACTAACCAGGACTTGAAGTAAAGGTGTCTGATTCAAAACCCTATACCTTGTCATGTTGCCTTTGCTAGTAAATTGATTCCCTGTCTTAGGAGCTTTCTGCAGTAGCGGAGGACCAAAATTAGGAGCTTCTATCTGTACATCTAACATTGTGCTGTTGTGTTTGGAACCTGTTGCTTCTTGTTCTGTCTCCTGTCCTTTTGCATGTCTTCTTCCTTTCTCAGTTATCACTATTGGGTTTCCTCAATGACTTTTATCCCTTAGCTCCCAATCCAGGCTCCTCCTTCCCTCCACTTTTCTGGTGCTGTCTTGTCAGCTTTCTCGAAGTTCCTCATGTCTCTGAGTTTAGTCTACAGGATTTATTTGAGTGCAACATGGAGACTAGAAGGCATTTCTATCATTCACAAAAGAAGAAATACAACCAACAAACCCAGAGTAATATATTCAAGCCTGCTATTAGTCAAAGAAATCCCCATGAAAACACCAAAGACAAAGTAAGCCAGAAGAAAAAGCGAATAGGTCATGAAACACTGTGATTGGCACTCATTCCCAGATGCTGGGATAATGGTTGCCACCTTTGTGGAAAGCATTTTGGGAATCAGTGTCCCAAGACTTGAAAGTGTTCATTGATGAGCAGAATTCCTGCAGCATTGTAAGAGCAGCATAATGTTTATTGATAGTTCCCAAGGAAATAATCAAAGATGAAGTTTTAAAAATCATGTCCAGCTGCATTCAATAATAGAACGATGGTTAAATAAATTGTGATGTACCTATAAGGAATAATATTATAGGGTCATTAAAAATAATATTTTAATGAATATTTTACAGTATGGACATTGCCATCATATAAGGCTAAATGAAAAAAAAAACTCTATACAAAATTACATCTATTCCTGTTTCCTAGTTCTATAAAAGAATGTATATTTAGCATCACTTATTTATTCAACAAATATTTCTTAAGTGTCTTCTGTGTGCTAAGCACTATGCTAAGTATGCAACATAAGCAAAAAACACCCAGTCAGAAGATTCGGTTATTGAAAAATCACACAGAAATAAATAATTACAAATCCTGTGATTGATAGGACAGAAAATTAAACAGTATGTTCCAGAGAGTTTAACACTGGACCACATTTAGACTGGGAGACGAAGGGATGGGAAAGTGTTATTGAAGCTGAGCTCCGAAGAGGTAGCCAGGTGGGGAGAAGCATTGCCAACAGAGGGAAGCATGCATGCAAGGGCCCTGAGGGGGCCCTGAGGACACAGTCAGGAGGCCCATGACGCTGGAGCAGGTGAGTGGGAGACTACACCTAGGGGTCTGGATTGCACCCTGGGGGCTCAGTGCAATCCAGTTGGACACTTCTGGAAGATCGCACTGACTGCAGGTACAGAACAGGTGGTAGGGTTCTGTGATAACAATGATGAGTAGAGGAAAAGGCCCCATCTGAGGGACCCATCCGTGGCTCACGTCAGCCCCGCCTGGCACCCCAGCCAGATGCTAGTTAAGCCAGGCTCTGCTCTGAGGAGATCTAAGACTCAGATTCCTACAGACCAGTGGGGAAGGGCATTTCCCACTTCTCCTTCTACCTTCCATTCCTTTGAGCTCCATCCATTCCTCTATTCAACTCATCTTTGAACGCCAGAAGAAATGGGGCCCCCCACCTCCCCATGAGTACTGACATTGCATTTTAAAGTCAGGTATTGGCTCTGACCAAATGAAGCCCTGTCTCAAAATCTAGAACTGCAGTTTCCAAGACCTAGGGATTCAAAGGATACAAGGAAATATTTGCGGTGACGCTGAAATAGTTTGTAAGGATAGCAAACGCATGGGGAAAAGTTCTCAACAACTCGATTTCATGCTAATTCCAAGGGATTCCTTGTAGTGCTCTGTGAAGACCCATGGCAACTTTCTGAGCATCTGTCTTGCATTTGCCTAACAAGTTAATTAACACTTTTTGTCACTCTGGCAGCTTTGGAGGGGTGGCAAGGGGAGGGGGGTGTGACAGCCAGTGCTGCCTCGGGTTAACCCTGCATTCCCCCTACTCGGGAAGAAGGCAGCTGAGTTTAGCATTGTCAAGGCAGAGGGCTCCGTGCTGACCTTTCTGATTCTGTCTGCAGCTGGGGCACCCAGGGTGACTTCTCGACGACCCACGCACTGCCTGCTGTGAAGGTGAAGCTGTTCACAGAGAGCACAGGGGTCCTGGCCTTGGAGGACAAGGAGCTCGGACGGGTAAGCGCTCCCTGTCACAAGGAGCTCCAGAGAGCTGTGTCCCCACGTCCCAAGAGGCAGCATTGCCAAGTACTGAAAGGTCCAACTTTGGGTTTGAATCCACAGGCTCTACTCTCCATTGACTGTGTGACGTTGGGCAAGTCCCTCAATTTCTCCAAGCCTCCGTTTCTCCTCTTTCAATCTGGGTTACCAGTAGTGCACCCTGCAGCAGATAGAGCAGGGGTTCTCCACACCCTCAGACCCAGACACCCTTTAAAGCAAAGATTTGCAATACCCCTCCTATCCTGAAGGAAATTCTTAGATAATTTAACAAACCAATCCACCCAACAATTTAAAAATCAGTACAATGACATAATATGAAGGAAAAATAAAAAGGAATTAATTAATAATAAAACAACTTCAAAATGTAAAGATTCAGGAACAACTGCCCTAGAAGATCTAAAGAAGAAACGCTGTCCTTGTTCCCATACAGGGAACCACTCCGAAGGTCACAGCCACAAAACCCACCGTAGAGGGGAGAAGCTCTGAAGCTTAAATGTCAGTAAACTGATTTCTTCAAACTGCCCACAAGTCTTGGTGACAAAGTTTCCTCAATTTCCCTGGAAAAGTGCCAAAAATACGTTGAGTGTATATTGCTCCAAATTACAAAAATTCAACGGAGTGAAGTTTAAAGATCTAATTGGCTTATTAAATGATTCATGAATCTGGCAGGATCCCATCTGTAAGTGGAAGGAGCTCCAAGGAGATGTACAAAAACCGAGGTTTCTGTAGAAGAAGGATGGGGCAAAAAATTGTCAGCAAAAGGAAAGAATTGTTTTAGGCAGGTGGCTTTCCTTTAGGGGGAAAAGTGAGGGGTCTTATCATGCAGATGACCCCATCTCTCTTTGGGGGATGGTGAGGGTCCAAGTGGCATGCTCAACAGCCCTGACCAAAAATTTCCTGACCCACCCATTGAGACTACATTTCTGGGGGAAGTTGAAATTGCAGTTAGATTATGTCCTGAGCACCGGTTTGGGAACAAGTGACACCATTTGTTTTCTTTTTAAGAATACGTAAAAAAGATTTAAGATCTGGTCTCAGTTCATTATAAACAAGCTTTTCCACCTCCATTCATACCCAGTGGAATATTCAGAAGTCGGCTGAGATGCAGGATGATTCCTCACTGGGAAGGAGTATCTCATTCACTGCATGATGTGTAGTATCCCTGGGCCCCGGCCATTCAATACCAGCAGAGCCCAGCACCATTATTTCGTCAACCACAAATGTCCCCCCAAATTTCTGAAATATCCCAAATGGTGGTACCAATCCCTTTGAGTACCACTAAGGTAATGAAGACGTTTCTTCTTACTTCTCAGCCATTGACTCTGTACCAGGCAGACAGTATTTTCAGAATGTAAGTTAGATTTGCTGGCTTCAAATGCTTCCATCACTCCACACTGCTTACAATAAAATCAGAACTCTGTAACACAGCCTACAAAGATTCATGTGATCTGGCTTCCACCCACCTCCTCTTCTGTTGCTACCTTTCCCCTCATCCACTTTGCCCCAGCATCGGGGCCAAATTTCAAGCCACTGGATAAACCACTCTTTCCTGCATTGGAGGGCTTTCTCTGCCTAGAACACTCCCCACTGCGCAGCTCTTCAACAGGCTTCCTCCTTCCTTACATATGTGCCACGTCCTCCTCAAAGAGCCCTTTTCTGACTGCCCATCTTCCTTCATTCACTACCCCAGCCGCCTGTCCACTACACTTCATCACCAAGGAGGGAAAGAGAGAAGAATTAACAGAAATTTTGGCTTCTGTCTCCCACACTGGACTACAAAAATCCCATGGGCATAGAAACCTAAACTATTCTGTTCACTACCCTATAGCCCTGAGCCCAGCACAGAGACTCCCAATACATTTCATGCCATACTGGTTGATTTCATAATCCCTTCCAAAAGCTGTGTGACCTCAGCCAAACGTTCAACCTCTCTAAGCCCCTGGTATGTCATCAGTGGAATAATGTGAGAACACCTGGAGACAAGCACACAGGCACACACTCCTACCAAGGCCAGCAAGAACACAGTAAGCATGCTTTCTTTCTTCGTCCTTTTGACCCAGTTACTTACTCTGGCTTTCATCTATAGAGCTGACCCGGAATCATAGTACTAGGATGCAGACCAGGATATTAGTGTTAGAAGTGGCAAGTCCAGGAATGCTCAGCCTGAGTCCACAGAAGGTTCCATGGAATCCAGGAACCCCTCGAAATGGTTTGCAAATGTCGAGGTGGGGAGGGGCATATGTGCATTTTTCTGGACTCACGAGTCCAAAGCATTCACCAACTCCTCAAACCTGTTTCCACTAAGGAAAGTTAAGCCCACTGGGCTAGTCAAAGCCTTTTATTTTATAGATGAGAAAACATTCCCACGGAAGGCAGGAAGCTCCCCTAGAGCCACCTGGTTAGGTGGTGCCCAGGCACCGTACATTGGCCATTGGCCAGGGCGCAGCCCTGAGGACGCTGTGCAGCCCCCTCCCCGATGCTCCGTGATAACCCTAATGAGTTATTACTCATCCTGCCCAGACGAGTGCACTGGAGCCCAGAGGAAGTAAGTAACGTGCGAGAAATAATGTTAACTCATCTCCAGGACCATTTCCACTGTACCAGTTTGTCCCTATGCAGAAATAAAACCCTGGCTCTGCTGCTGTGGTGAAGGCCACAGGCTTGCCACAGCCGCATACAGGTTTTCATTTCTGAATAACTCGTTCTCTCCTCCAACCCCGTTATATATTTTCCCAGATAAGAATTTGCCCTTCCTACCAAAGAAACTTTTCACCAGTTGCGGTCCTGCCTGGTCCTTGTGCCAGCTGGGGTGCCCTCTGCTGGCAACACCTCTGCAGGCAGCAGCTGGTGATGACTGCTTTCTTTTTTAAAAGTGGAGCAATTTCTCGTACCCCTGAGAGGTGTTTCTATGCTCTAATTGGTCCCAAGCTTAGCAGGACACAGCAACATTTAAAATCCCAGTGCTACATGCATTCATTCAACAATATCTAGTTTGTTCCACATTCATTATACTTCATTTTAATAAACCTTTTTAACTGAAAAAATAAGTTATGCACGGTAAAAAAAATTTTTTTAACGGATATAGTGAAAACTCACCTTGTCCTGTGTCTCTTCCAGAGAAAAACCTTGTTTTCAGTTTATTGTGTATTCTTCACCCAGTATTCGATGCATGTATAAGCATAGCATATACAAGCATTTGTATATACATCCTTAGAGAGAGAGAGAGAGATAAGAAAGAAAGAAGAAAGAAAGAAAGAAAGAAAGAAAGAAAGAAAGAAAGAAAGAAAGCCCACTGGAAGTTACTGTATACCTACTGCTTTGCACTTTGCTTGAAATATCAGTATATTTGGAGATTAGTCCATGTCAGCCCATGCTGACATGCTTCCTGGTTTCATGGCTGTGTAATATTCCACGTATAGATGTATCATAATATATTTAGATTGATTCCAGTCTTTGGCTGTATAAGCAATGCTTCAGTGAATAACCTTGAATTTACTTCTTTACACATATGTGTGTGTACGTGTAGGATAGTTTTCAAAAAAGTATTTTGCTGAATGAAGTTTGAATTTTGACAGATACTACCAAATTGTCCCTTAAAGAGTATATACCAATTGATACTTCCACAAAAGGCATGAGTGACTGTTTCTCTACATCCTTGCCAGTACTGTAATATAATCAAACTTCTAGTTATTGGATATGATTGTGAGCCCACGGTATCCCATCATTTGTGGCATGCACAGAGCAAACAGAAATAATGACAGGCAAAAATTTCTAACTTCAAAACACTTAAGGGATATAGACATAAAAACTAGGAATCATAGTGCAGCATGGTAAGTGGTCTCTAGAGAAAGAACACCTGGGAGCATATAGCAAGGGGAAGTAACCCAGTCTGAGGCTCAGGGCTGCCTTCTCGGGGTGAGAGGTAGATGCAGCGGTAGGGAGGGCTATATAGGCTAAGGCTTGGAGAGGATCAGTCAGGTAAAGGCTCAGGGTAAAGCAGCCCCCCAGAAGGATCTGCCTATGAGCCCAGGTAACTAAGAGAAGCTGGGGCTGGCTGGCATGCAGCTCACTGCACAGAGTGGGTTGTGTTCCCACATCAGCATCACCACATCAAAGCACAGCACACATGGGCCTCGGCTGAGATGACAAAGTGCTTGATTAGCAGCCTGGAATGTCCAGATGAGGTGTGTGGACTGCTCAGGACTCATGTGCACCCAGGAGGACCCTAATAATTCAGCAGGGCTGACACATACAAAGGAGTCGTCGACCCGTCAGGCACATGGCAGGGTGGAGCTGAAGGTGGAGGAGAGCTGCAGTGACCTCATCTCTCCAGTCACCCTGGAGAGGAAGTCTCCCCGGGGAGCCACCACGTGGAAGAAGAAGTCTTTGTGGACGGGCCAGTAATGAGCTGTGGTCATTTGTGTCGGCGAATGGACACCATATTGCCAGTGGGAAACACGCCCAGAATCCATATGGTAGAAGGCCTGTTAACGAGCTCCGGGTGCCCAGAGCGCTGCTCCTGCTTTGATTTTGCCAAATGGGCAGGAGCAGAAGGAGGCTCGGGTCTTGCCTGCTGCTGTTCTGGCCCTGGCTGGGCTTTCTTCTACCACCCCTCCCCCTCCTTGCTTCTCAGCACATCACCCCCCTCACCCCTCTGGCCAGACTAGCTCAGGAGACAGCATCAGGGATGTCAGGGACATCCCAGGGATAGCAGCGCCCCCTCTCTCCATCTCCCGCAGCTGGGGTCTCAGGAAATGGGAACACGAGATAGAGTGACATAGGGACAGGCATGCTCTGAGGGGAGGGAGAGGTCTCTGCTGCGCAGTGGCACCCAGACTTACTTGCCTCCAGCAGCCTACAACATAGTACACTTTGCTGGTACCAGTTATGTCACTTTATACATTCTATGATAGAATTTTAACTAAATTAACGCTCACAGAATGAATACATGGCCCGAAAAGATGACTACAGAAGTGCTGTAATGTTAGGATGATACTAGTATTCCAAGCCTGGCAAACAGCACAAAAATGGTGGAGCTGACACCCGTCCTGCTAAGCAGGCGTTCTGTCATCCACATCGTGAGAGGAAATCACTGCCAAAGTGATCAGCTAGGATAGACGTCAGTCAAGATATTCTGAAATTATTTACAAGACTACTTGAGCTATAGATTTACATCCAGTATTGTGAACAATGAGCCTTGCCCTAAATATATAGGGTATCTTAAAATATGGCTATAATAGTATAAAGCCACCAAAATCAGCAAGATACTTAAAAATATAGCTTTTTATCTTTGGCTTATTTTTAAGACTTCTATATTTGTGTATATTTTTTGATATATGTAACACTGTAATATATTTATACAAAGTAAGTGTATATAATGTAAATATATAAAATATAAGTATAATGATATATATTTATGTAACATATATACATATATAATGATGTTTTCTATATTTATATATTGATGGTCATATATTTTTATATCGATAGCAGTATATTTACAGAGATTGGGCTACTGGCTCAACATATTTTGCCAGCATAGGGCACAATCAGAAAATCTTTGGCAGCTTCAGGTCTGAAAAATCAGGCCTCCTATTTCGATCATGTCATAAGACACTGAGAAGACTCAGATTTTGCGTTTAGCAAAAATGGATCAATTTTCTTACATCAGAGAGAGGGAATGTAATGGAGGGAGAAAAGGGTCAGGCCTGAAATGAGGAGGGGTGAAAAATCAGCACAAACAAGGCCCGTGAGAGGGGGCCCATTTTGTGTTTCTCCCGCTCTCCTACTCTTCCTGAGCTCTCGCTGCGCCGCCTCGTGGGAAGCCATCGGCTCCACCCTCCCTGCAAGCCAGGCTTGCAGGCAGGCAGTGAGGCTGGCAGCATCTGGAAGGCCGGGTGTCCGCCTCTGAGACTCTAAACCCCTCCCGTCCCCCTGCAGAGGTGCAAGCAGCCCAGGAGAGAGGCTGCCTTCCCCTGCACCTAAAGAAAATAGATGCTGTGAAAACAGAGCCAAAGCCACATGCAACAAACCAGGGCACGCCACCACCACAAAAGCAAATCTTAGCAAGCCCAGCTTTTGTTGTGCCTATATTTAGTTCCTGTTCCTTCAGCTTAGGGGATTTTCCAGGTAGTTCGCTCCTGCCTGAGTGCATGTTCCTCAGATCCCATGTGGCTCCTGAGAACTCGGGCGGCAAAATGAAGAAGTGGATGTGCTGAGTTATCCACTCCTTGCCTCACTTCTGGCCCCAGAGACACTGCGAACCAGGGCAGAAGACTCAGGTTGAGAGTGCCATCTCCGAAGCACACAGTGAAAGACGCTGTCAAAGAGCCCATGCTTCCTGCTGTGTGTGCTTCCTTTCAAGCCAGGACAGAGTTGGGTGCTGTGCGACAGAGATGCCACGTCCTGGCGAATGGTGTGCAAATGTGTGTCAGCAAGGCCCTTCCCTTCCGTAGGTCTCACATTTCTCATCCCTCACATAAAGTCCCTTCCAGTTTTCCCCTACAGCCTTTTAGCGATGTCTCCTTCTAAAACAGGGGAAGCAATCCTGAGGAGTGGAAAGATGAGTGGACGAGAGGTGCCCTAATGTGTAAGGACATTTCTTCCTTTCATACATTCATCTTCTTATATGGAGAGACTCGTGTGTGAACATTGTCTGTTCTGGGTTGCTTCGGGACTTCTGAATTTTAGGAACATGCAAAAACAAGAGTCACAGAAACCATGATCCTAACTTTTTTTACTGAATTATCCAGGCGGGGAGAGAAGAGAGCAAGAGAACACCATTTCTTTCCTCGAGCTAGTCTGCTTGGCATGAGGCAGTTGGTAGACAGAGCCTTGGATTGAAGTCCGACGGCCAGGCTTCTGCTTTATTTAAATGCCTGTCAGCTATGGGAACTGGACAAGACACTCAGCTTCTCAGCAGCAAAGTTTCTCATTGATTAAAAACATACACATGACAGGGTTTCCATTTTCTGGCTAAGATGGTTGTCCTTTTTCCCTACAGGTTATTCTCCATCCCACCCCAAACAGCCCCAAACAGTCAGAGTGGCACAAGATGACAGTCTCCAAAAACTGCCCTGATCAAGACCTTAAAATCAAACTTGCTGTCCGAATGGATAAGCCTCAAAACATGAAGCATTCCGGGTAAGTGTTTCTTCTCCGAGTGGGAGTTTTAGGGAGATCTCCATCCATTTCTTAAAATATTTTCTGAAAAGGAAAACTGACTTTCAGAGAAGCACATGGAAGGAAATACAAAGGATTCATGAGAGAGTCTTAAAATACTTGATTTTGGTATTTACTATAAGCTTCCTCAATTCTTATCATTACCCTTTGTGCATTTGTGCTGTCAAGATAGAATAATTTTCTTCTTTTCTAGTAGGATTTCCAGTACAATTCAGAATGTTCCCAGAAGCATGCTGGGTGATTCTGGTTTAGGAGGTTTTATTGGCTGCATGTACCTTTTCAGTGGCATCTAGATCTTTCAGACTCTCTGAATCATCCACTTTTACCTTCACTAACAACCACGTCCAAGAGACACGAGCAGGTGCCATAGGTGGTAACATTCAAACATTCAATTCACATCGAATCAGTGTTTGTGTTTACTGTAGTCTTTAAATAAATGACCAAACCACAGAAAATTTATGATCACCTTCAGTTTCTTAAGGTTGAGAGGCATGAGCAATTAAGTGATTTCGAGTAGCATAAAAAGAATAAGTAAAATAAGTTTCAATTCACAGATCAATGATTTGTACAAAAAATGTTTATTGACAGCTGGGTATATGCCATGGCCTATTAAACTGCTTGGACCCCACTATCTCAGTAAATGTGATCACTTAGAAGTTGGGCCATATAATTCTGAATGGGGGGATGTCTAACCAGTGGAAGGGAATGGATTGCTTTTCAAGGATTCTGCAGGTACCAGTTGCCAACTGGCTATCATTCTGCTTAGCCCCTCTCGTCAGTAGAAAAGTCTCAATTCAGGGGCGCCTGGGTGGCACAGCGGTTAAGTGTCTGCCTTCGGCTCAGGGTGTGATCCTGGCGTTATGGGATCGAGCCCCACATCAGGCTCCTCTGCTATGAGCCTGCTTCTTCCTCTCCCACTCCCCCTGCTTGTGTTCCCTCTCTTGCTAGCTGTCTCTCTGTCAAATAAATAAATAAAATCAAAAAAAAAAAAAGAAAGAAAAGTCTCAATTCACTTTGGGGTGTGAGCATTTGTGAGATGGCTTAAAGTGATAAAATTGACATGAAAACTGAGAATTGGTTATGTGCTAGAGGTTTGGGGAATGCGAAAACCCAACACCAAGGACTAGCAACTGATTAAGACAGATTATTTAAAGACTTTAAACAGGCCCAGGAGGGAGCAGTCAGGACAGGAAGTACACTCCCCGGCAGATGGGCAGACCACAGCAACATGCGGTCAGGAAATAAACATTCTAGCTTTGGTGCCTTGGAGTTTTAGGGAACATGGAACACTCAAGGTTCCGGAGAAAGAGAGATATCTTCCCGTCAGGGCACTGGTGGGGGTCAGGCATGGGGAACTCCAGAAAAGAAAAGGTCTCCTGACAAGCTGGATGCCCAGTACTGAACCTGAGCTCTGGCATGGATTTAGAGAATTTGCATGGCATTATCTGGAAGCCAAACTCTTCCCAGAGCCTGAGATGGAATTATGCCAAAACTCTTCTGCCTGTGGCCATGGGAAGGCTGTGGGAGAGGGAACCAGACCCTTGCTACATATGTAGTCTTTTCTCAACCATCCGTGATGAAGGGCAGCTAGCTTCTCTTCAGTCAAGTTAGCATCACAAAGATTTCTCATGAAATGTTTGTGAAGTCAGCTTTTCCTCCTTCTTATCATACTCCTGGCATATATTCCAAAAATGTTAAGTGGAATTTCTCCCCTATATTTCCTCCCCCTTGATGTAAACATTCCAGTTTCGAGGCAGTGGGTTTGGGAATTCTTTTAGGTCTCTGTAGCATGCAGGAAAAGATTCTGTCTGCATCTTTAGTAAAATACTGGCTCATAAATACTCAGTAACTATTTGCTAAAGGAACCAGAGTGTGAGTGAGCAGGACGGAAGGAGATGAGAGAGAGAGAAATGAGGAGGGTAAGACAGACCAAAGAGACAGACCAAAAATGATTGAATGTATCTGTGCTCAAAAGTTCAGTCTTTTTAAACTTCCTTCAAGGATCAGTATCTCAACCCACCTTCTCAGCCCCTTTGAAGCACCAAACTAGGAGTTTTCCAAGTACTCCCACATTTAATCCCACATTTAATCCCCACACACACTTTACACGGGTATTAATTTCTCCATGGGACACATTCCCATTTCCCACGTCCTCTTCTTTTAGGAAACTGAACTAACTGATCTGAATTCACTAATTTTTCTGTTGATTCATTTGTAAAATTATTGAGACATTTCAGGCTCCCTTGACCCTACAGATGACAGAAGAAATATGTAACTCCCTTCTGACAGTTTAGCTATTTCATATTACTAGACTGCCGTGTAAAAATCACCCCTCTGCTAGGAAATAATAAGGAAGGCCTAAAGGAGCCCTGAGAAGCAGGCAATGGCTTTCTAGTTACTAACACTCTCAGACCCAACGTGGCCTAAATCTGGCATGTACAGCATTAGTTGCACAAGGGTGACTCAAGGAAAATAAAAATGTTTATTATGGACTATAATTTTTTTTTCATTTAAAGTTAAAATAGTTTTATTGATCCCCATTGTGTGGGGAAGAAGGAGAGAAATATCAGAATAGTGTTAGAGCTTAAAGAATAGTAGAGAAAAGGAAATTTTAAAAAGCATGGCTGAGGTTATAAATTATATCTACTTTCATGTTTATTAAAACATAAAAGGAAAATCAGAATTACTGTGAATGAGTCCTTGTTGGTAAGCTGTGGTTCCTTGAATCAACCACTTACCTTATTGAACAGAAAAATGTTAGTGAGAAAGTCAACACTAATTTCTGGCTTTAAGACATTAACATCTCAGCCTATTTGACAATGAGCAAGTTTTTGGAGAGTAATTTTTCATATTTTACATCTGTATGGTGTTTTCAAGCTCAGCCAGTATATTCACATGCACTTTCTCATTTTATCTCTGAAACAGCCTCACAGGGACTAGGTATCATTATCCTCACATCTTAAATGGCCTCTCCCTTCACCAAGTTGCTCAGACCAAGAACCGTGGGGTCATCTTGGACATTTCTCTTTCTCTTTTGCTCTTCATCTCATCCATCAGCAAATTCTATTCACTGCACCTTCAAGATAAACCTAGAGTTCAGCCTCTCCTCACCACACTGTATGGTCATTTGGATCCAAGCCTCCATTCCTCTTCTCTTTCACTAGTGCCCTTACTCTGTAAACAGTCCCCCTACTGCTGTCCTTGCTTCCCTATAGTCTGTTTCCCACCATGAGGCAAGAGTAGTTTTTTTTAACACACAAATCAGATCCTGCCACTCCAATGCTGGAAAACCTCCAATGATTTCCCATCTCAGAGTAAAACCCATGTTGTTACCATGGCTGTGAAGACTCCATTACCTACCGGACATTGATCATTCCTCCAGCCACACTGGCCTCCTTGCTCTTCCCCAAAGACTCCAAGTGCATCTGCACCTCAGGGCCCTTGTCCCCACCCTTCCCTCTGCCTTGGATGCCTCATCTTCCCCACGGAGCTTTCTACATGGCTTCCCCTGATTTCTTCATGTCTCTGTACCATATCAGAATGCCTTCCTTTCCTGGCCCACCTACATCCTCTCTCTTTCTCTTACTCTGCTTTATTTTCAGGAGAGCATTTATCATCATCTCACATATCACGTATTTCTTTGTTTGTTGGTTTGTTGTCTCTCTCTCCCCCCACCACCACCATTGGACTGAGTTCCTTGTCACCAGGGACATTTGACTCCCTTGTTCAAAGTAGCCCTTACAGAGCCTGCCACGTAGTAAAAGTCCAATAAATTAAGCTAATTGTTGTGTAAATGAATAAGTGAATGAATGAATCCCTACTTTACACATAGGGAAACAGATATGGAATGGTGAACAGACTTGCCCAAATGAGATTAAGCATTGGAGCTGGGTCTAGAATTGTGTTATTCCTTCCAATTCAACCTTAACAAAGGACCCAAAACTTGAATGAAATACAGAGCTTCCCTGATCCCACTTTGGATTCAGTCAGTGAACCACAGTACACCAACCCAGAGTAATTTACAGCAAATCTGATTTTCTTGTTACGCTTCAACAAAACTTGAAGGGGATACAGTTTATAAGTCTCAGCCATGCTTCTTGAAAATCCCCTCTCCTCTTCCATTTTCTTAGCTGTGCCGCTACTCTGGACCTCTTGTTCTTCCAAACTGTCACCCTCTCTCTCCTCCCTGCAAATCTCCAAAACACCACTCAGATTGGCACTGACTTTCAAACAAGACTACTACTACTGACCTAATTGAATATTTTTAGGATTCCATTTTCTGTCTCTTGTTGGCTTATCTTCTATAAATGTCAATTAGATTAAGTTGGTTGATAGTGTTGTTGAAATCATCCAAATACTTATGGATTTTCTAAGCAATTATTGAGAGAGAAGTATTGTAATCTCTGACTATAATTACAGATTTATTTATTTCTTCTTACAATTCTGTCCATGTTTGTCTCATTTTGCTCTGCTCTTAGATGCATAAACATTTAAGGTTATTATGTCCTCTTGATGAATTGACCCCTTTATTATGATGAAATGTTCTTCTTTATCCCTAGTAATATTCTTTGCCCTGAAATTTACTTTGTGTGACAGTCATACAGCCACTCCAGCTTTTTAAAAGACTAATGTTATCATGGCAAATCCTTTCCATCCTACTATTTTTAACTTATGCTTTTAGAGTTAAAGTGCATTTCTTGCAGGCAGCATGGAATTAGCTCTAGCCTTTAAAATCCAATCTAAAGATCTCTGCCTTTAAATTGGGATATTTAGCCTATTTATATTTAATGTGATTATTGGTATAGTTAGGTTTAAGTCAAATTGCTGTTTGTCACCTTGCTTTTTGTTTTCTGTTTATTCCATCTGATCTTTGTTCTCTTTTCCTCTTTTTTTCTTTTTTCTTTTTTCTTTTTTTCCTTCTTTTGGACTAATTGAATACTTTTATGATTCTGTTTTATCTCCCTTGCTGTAGTATTGTCTATAAATGCCAACTAGGTCAATCACCTAGGATGCAGTCCTTGGCAGTAACCACTTACCAGCTATAGGCAAGTTTCTTAACCTCTGTGAACCTCATTTTGCTCAGCATAAAATGGAGGTCATGATAATTTTGCCTCATAAGATTGTTGTGAGAATTAAATGAGTTAATACATGTAAAGCATTTAGAACAGGGGCTGATACATGGTTAGGGCTGTAGCTAAGTAAGAGTTGGTGGTGGAGACTATTGTCACCACTGTTTGCTTTCATTCATTTACTGTGCTTCTCCCCCAGCCCATGCTTCTTCCTGCTGGGCTGCTGCAAGAAGACTCAAGCATCTGGAGTCTTAACATCCTCTATGCTCTCATTCTCTCTCCCAGGAGGGGAGGGATGTTTCCCAGTGGGAATCTTGGTTTTGTCTCAGTGTGACTGCTCTTCTTAGAAGAAATTCACATGAAGAATTTCTAGCAGAAAAGAAAATTTTTTAAAAAGGCCCTGCCTCATTACCACTTGTGGTGGGCTAGGTGCCGTGGCAGCACAGGGACACAGAGGAAAACAAATGGAGCCCCCTCTTCCCTTAGGGCTGAGCTTCATCTCTGCCTAGACCAGAACGGCACCAACTCCTCATTTTCTAGGCTTTTCAGTGACTTCTGGGTCCACAGCCCCCCAAGTTGAAACTTCAACTTATCCCCGGTTTCCATGTCCCTCTCTACTATCCTTACCGCTTTGTATGGTGTCCAGGGGCAAGTGATTCTGGCAGATGTCCTGAGGGGAACACGAACTCTTCTCCCTGACTGGGTATTCATCCATCCTGGAAGAAATCAGTAAAAAAATTCCTCATGAATAGCTATGGAGCACCCACCATGTGCACACCTAGTGCTAAGCACAGAAGATACTTAACAAATAGGGCTGAGTTACTAATTCATTAACATTCGTAAACATCAGATGGAGGAAGACCATCCCATTTTTTTAATAAAATGATAAGGTATAAGCATCACCATGGGTGTTGCCCTGCCAAGGAGTTCCAGGGCAGAGGGATCCTGAAGCCAGGGGATCATGGAAGACCCACAAACATCTTTCTCTTCTCTGTTTAGTCCTTCATAGTTCACTCTGGCCTCTCACCTAACTAAAATGCCCCCAGCGAATGACAGAGATGTCAATGATCCACTGGCATAGGTTTTACAAAAATACAACAAGCAAGGATATATTAGAATCACAAGGCAAAATGTGGCCTGGAGCTCCAAACCCAGACACGTGTACCTTGCTTTATTTCCCAACAGATGTGCACCCCAAAGCCAAACATAAGTTCAGATAAAGAATCCAAAGATGAATCCTTTGCAAAGTTGGTAGTTACGTGCTCTTTGTACTGGAGCTATTATTTCTACCACTGCCCTGCTACTACTAAGGATAACGCCAAGCAACAATATTGCCTGATGTAACCAAGCACTTACTGTGTGCCAGTCTGTGCTAAACACTAGCCATGCATGCTCTCCATCAGTCCTCACAACAACTTCACACACTATCCCCATTTTACAGCTAAAGAAACCGAAGCAGAAGATAGTCAAGCCAAAGGAGAGTTGATGGCAGGGCCAAAATTGCCACATAGATTTTTCCACCCTGAGTCGGAGATAGAACCACTAGGCTAAACTTCTGCTTACAACACTAGAATGCTGATTTATCTGTTTGTAAATCCCAATTCCCACAATCCTGATGGCCTGAAGAGAGAGTGGAAGGCCGCTCATGCCCATGCAGATAGATCTGTCTGTAGTGCGAGGAGCTGGAGGGGAAAGCCACCTGGATGTCTGCAGGGACAGAACTCCCATCTGCTCCAGGTACTTCTCATTCTGTCTAGTGAGCATGTTTCAACCTAAGAGAACAGAGAGCCGGGGCTGACTAGACAGAAATGATACAGTGCAGCCCTCAGTTTTTCTCGGTTTTGACACCTTCTGGTATGTGCCAAATTAGCAATAAATTCTGAGGAAAACCTCTGAGGGAAAGCCCCTCCTTCACACAAACCAGCTGATACTTTGCAAAGGAGGATTGTTGATTTTTCTCTGATCCCACTCAGCTTTCCCATTCAGAAGCCTTTCACCAGAAAAACTCAATTGGAAGAGCAATTTGTGTTCTCATTTCGGTGAAGACACCAAAGTTTGTCATCATCTAAAATGGGAGGAACAATAGCAGCGTGGAAGGGGTGTTCTGGAACCTGGCTGTTCCGAGTTGCCATTCTCACTACGTCGTTCACCAGCTGGGGAACCCTGAGCAGGTTCCCGCAACTTCAGGTTCCTCAACAAAATAGGAGTAGTAATGTCATGAAGTAGCTAATAAGTGTTTACTTTGTGCCAGGTGTTGTTCTGACATTGTAGATCCCACTAACTATTCAAGCCTCACAGCAGTCCTCGAAGTAGCTACTGTTATGATGCCGTCACACAGATGAAAGGCTGAGGCACAGATACGGCCAGTAACTCACTGAAGGTTGCACACACAGCTAGGCGACATGGCTTCAGATTCAAGGCCTTAACCCCTCCAGGGAGGTACGATAAATTCCAGGAGAGGGCCTGGCACAACGCAGCGCAGTAGTAAAACATGGCCAAGCAGGAGCTAGGATTTTTATTCTGAAGGGAAGATTAATGCTTCAGTATGAGTTACACTCTGTGGGTTTTCGTGCACTCCTTTTCCTGCTTTCATTCTCCTCAATTAAAACTATAAACTTCGGATGTAGTGTCTGTATTCACTGTTCTGAATCTCTCTGTGTGGGTTCAAGTTAAGGGGAAAGAAAAATGGGTAGTAGCTGCCAGATATAATTCCAGAGAACTATGAGACTGTGACAACCTTGCCAGTCATTACTACAAATACAAAATTTTTCACCTGCCTTCTTCATTTGATTTTTGTTTTATCTATTTTTCTATGTCCATATGTCCAGGGAGATTTCTTTTCATGTATTTAGCTATTATTTATTACTGGTAATGATATGCTTTTCTCTATACCCAGAGATAGTTTATGATAAGGCCGACATTTAATGTGCATCTACTTTCTGCTGTGCCTTGTGCTTATACTCCACAAGACTCATCTCACTTAATCCCCACAATGACCCTGTGCAGGAAGAACAATTGCTGACCCTGCCCTGTTTTCCAGGACGCCAGGAGGTTAAGCACCTTGCCCAGCCTGTCAGAGCAAACATCTGAACTAGAACTGGAAGACAATACTGTTAATTATAGACCAATGAACCCTCTCTCTCTGTAGCCCTGGCCATGCCTCCCATTTATGTCAATTTCTGCCGAGAATATTTTAATATATTATTTCAAGAAAGTTGAGAGCACTGTCCAGGACAGTGGATTACAGCTGGGTAATCCACACAACAGTGGAGCTGACCAGGTTGGCCTCAGGGCTGATGTATTTACCAGCCATCCAGCCACTGCCATGGCCTCTGTCCCAGTCCAGGCACCATCCTCTCTTTTCCACCTGCACCACTGCAACTGTGAACTTGATGATCTCCCTACTTTCTCTCTTGCCCCTTTCATCCACAATGCCTTCACCTAGCAGCCGCAGGGACCATCTAAATAGAAATATAATTGTGTCTCTGCCCTGCTCAAAACCCTTCCATAGTTTCCCATCCTGATTTATTTATTTATTTATTTATTTATTTATTTATTTATTTATTTATTTTAAGATTTTATTTATTTATTCGACAGAGATAGAGACAGCCAGCGAGAGAGGGAACACTAGCAGGGGGAGTGGGAGAGGAAGAAGCAGGCTCACAGCAGAGGAGCCTGATGTGGGGCTCGATCCCAGATCGCCGGGATCACGCCCTGAGCTGAAGGCAGACGCTTAACCGCTGTGCCACCCAGGCGCCCCTCCCATCCTGATTTAGAATGAATGTATTAATGATCCAATTTACCCACTTAAAAGGTCACTCTGTCTGTTGTGTAGTGAGTGGAGTAGGGACAAGAGTAAAGCAGGGAGACCAGCTAGGAGCCTGTTGCCATGTCCCAGGTGGACATCATGGAGGCTTGACTGGGGAGTAACAGTGGGGACGGAAAGAAATGGGATATATTTTAGAAAGAAAATTCAAAGAATTTGGTGATGGATTGCATGTCTTTTATGCAGTGTTTTAAAATCTTATCAGAAACCTTTATAAAAATTGCTCTGGTTTCCCAAGAGCATGGCATTCAAAACCAAATGAAACATAAGTATACAGTGACCTCCTACTACATACATATCAAGAACTGTACCAGGAATTTAAAAAGAACAAGGTTCTGTGCTAGGAATTTAGAAGTGAGAATTTAGAAAAAAGGAATAAGCTTCCTTCCCTCGAGGAGCTCACTCATAGTCCAGTAGGAACAATAAATATAAAAACAAATAAATTATAGTAGTGTGATCATTGTAACAGAAGAATTATTAGCAGGGCCCAGGAGGTGATGACATCAAGGTAGAGATTTAAACTTAGAAAGAATGTGAGTTTGAACATAAGATGCTGGGAAAAGGCATAATATATAATTAGTGTATCAAGGCTATAATATCAAGTTTTCTTTCAAAATAAATTTATTCATGTTAAATAAGTTATTTTAAAGGAAAATGTCAAGTAAACAATAGAATAGGTGGACAGATACAGGATAAATCGGGGAAGTGGAATATGAGTGGTCAGTTTGAGGCTCCCTTCATGTAAACAGGGGTGACCCATGGAAGGGGTTTAGCAGGGAAAGGCATGATGGCATTTGAAGATGGTAGGATGCATGTCACGGCCAGGAGGAGGATGAAAATCATTCTGGGTGTCCCTGACACCCATTAAGAGTTTCCTCTACACTTGTCCATGGAAGCAAAACTGTGGACTGGGACTGAAATAGTGAGGGTGTGAAAGGGAGAGACTGAGCAGAGTGGAAAACTTTGCAGGAGGTAAAAAAATTTAAATAATAAAAAATCAACTGCACTTGGTAATTAAGGAATAAGGTCGAAGAAACAGAGGGACCCAGGTTGACTCCTGGGTTTCTGGCTTAAAGGTCTGAGCAGATTTTGGCCACCAACCAGTTGTAAGAGCCCCTGAAATTTGTCAAATGGTATAAATTTTAATTAGGTGCATTCTTCTTTATGTTCCAAAACGGAAATTCTGTCTGATTCCAGGTGAAGTGAGGACTTGGATGTTGTCCAGTTGGGTTTTATAGCAGATAAAGCCAGTTTTGAAACTCGAGTGTTTGAATGGTTTTGAGTATGACCAGCTCTCTCTCACTTGGTCCAGTAGAGCCTGAAAACCTCACTTCCTTGATCAGTGCCAGTGGCGTGTAGCAATCCACAAGGCCAATGGAGTAATTCACAAATCTTGAAGTAGTACCACTGCTCATAAAATCTCCAGATACCTTAGACCTGTGCCTCTGTGGTTCTTAACTCTCCTTTTATTTCTTTTGTCTCTATCAAGATTAATTTCCATCAACAGGAGCATTTGGGAAAGGGGGAGAGGTATAGGGAGAACTTTCTATGTTGACCGGAAACTTCCTCCCTATAATATGCCTGCGTTTGACAGAATTACAGAGAAAGAAAGTCTTGGGCGGGGGCGGGTAAATTCCTGACTGAGACTTGAAAGAGCAAAGGAGCTGTAGTTGTAGGATTTAGCAATCTTTTTCCTCCCTTGTGCAGCTCCTGGCAGGAGTTTCCCTACCTAATAGACTTTTAGCACATACAAAAATTAAGTCACAATGTAACATTTTCCAAGGTGCTTTCTGGAATCAATCAAGGAATCTAAGTCAAGTGTGATGAGGGGCCACAATTCCTTCTATAAACGGAAGTGAAACTTGCCTGCTGTTCCTTATTCTCAATGGCACAGCTCCCAAATCTGCTTTCTGTTTCTGAGCTGTGTGCATTTCCTTGTTTATGAGTACCAAGCTTTATGGTCAAATGAATTAAACAGTGCAGTCACTCAAGCATTAATGCAACTCTGGTCTTTTTCCTTTTCTTTAGGTATTTATGGGCCATTGGTAAGAATGTCTGGAAGAGATGGAAGAAAAGGTTTTTTGTACTGGTCCAGGTAACTCTTCAACTCTCTCCATTTTAAGAGCCATCAGTAGTAAAGATTTGATAGGAGTAATTAATGTTTTTTATTTGAGGTGTAACTTACCTAAAGCACACAATGCTCAAGCATTCAGCTCAGTGAATTTTTACGCATTATATAAGCATGTAACCACCATTTAGAGGGACGTAGAATATTTCTAGTCCCCACAGCCCTCCCTTGTGCTCCTTTTCCCTATTTCTATATCACTTTAAATTTTTAAAAATTAATGGCTCATTCTTTTAAAAGTCTAAGAATACAGGAGCACATAAGATAAGTAGGAGAAGTGAACTGCCACGCTGCCAGGGATGGAGGACCCCGGGGAGAAAGCAAGCACGTGCCCGGGTGGAGCACTAGGAACACTGACACTGTTTTAGCAGAATTTGCTGTTTCTAAAAGTACTAAGACACTCATTATGAGAAAGGTCAGAATTTACTTAGACTTTTGGCATCTATTTTACTGTTTAGGATTTTGATATTGAATTCCCTGTGGGGGAGCTCTCTACTCTCCCCGGTGCATGGGGCTTCCAGAAGTCTTAACTGACCTCCTATAATTATGTTTAACAGTCTGGAATGTATCTTTCCAGATAGACTCTTTTTTTTTTTTTTTTTTTTTACTATATAACTAAGCTCTTTGTGTTATCCTGCCACTCACTTTTTGGTTTTTGTTTTTGTTTTTGTTTTTTAACATAAATCACTGTAGATACTTTTCCGTGTTTGTATATGTAGCTCTGGCTCGAATACCTGTAGAATTTCCCTTTTTGGAGGACTTGTGGGCTTCCCCAATTGGGAGTATTATTAACCATACAGCAAGGAACATCTATCTGTATATAGATACAGATGGAGATGCAGATACCAGTATTAATAATACATGAGTAATATATAAATAGTACCTTTGCTTTCTTGTCTATTTAAGAAAAAATTTCCAGAAATAGTGATCCTTGTCCTTGAGAATCTCCCCTGCCTTTTTAAAATTTGGTTCATTTGCTTCTTGCATAAGGATTTTTCAGTTTACAAGGAAATTTGCCATTGCCCCTTTTCAATTTCCAGGTTCCACCAAGGCATATAAAAAATTAATATATGCTGTATTCTAGGAGATGCCACAAAGCGAGTCAACTTGTAGTTTAGTGTGGTTTGTGCACTGGGTTACTGTGTTAACTATAAGCATTGACTAGTATTTAGGACAATTCCAATTCTAAAACCTCATTATGAAACAACTGCATCTTAGGTCTAATGGC
This sequence comes from Ursus arctos, assembly GCF_023065955.2. Classification (NCBI taxonomy): domain Eukaryota; kingdom Metazoa; phylum Chordata; class Mammalia; order Carnivora; family Ursidae; genus Ursus; species Ursus arctos. The sequence continues at coordinate 43,940,099 of NW_026622808.1, read as the reverse complement.
CTTGAAAGTTCTACCAACCCTGACCTTCTAAGACTAGACTCTCTGTAGATCTAGTCAAGTGTCTGCTGTGCCACTAAGGCAAAATGCGTCCCTCTGACTATAAGCAAGAGGTCATCTTTGCTTTCATGATTGCTATGGGGTACAACAAAACCTGAGAATAAATGAGCCCAAGGGAAACTTTGGAATTGTGCCCAAACCCCTAAATAATCCATGGGTAGGCAGTAGAGGACATTTCATCCTGAGATACATTTCCTCAAACTATCAACGGACCAGTATATATTGAGCAGCTACTTCGTGTAGGGCACATTGGTAGGTCATAGAGAAGAACTATGGGGCCTGATCTCTCACTTCCAGGGTATCTGTTAGAGTGCTTTATATATGCAAACAGCAGAAACAGACCTAACCTAATAAAGGTATTAATAATAATGTATTACAAAACTCTCGAGGTAGTTTATAGGATTGTTGAAGGAGCTGAATGGCCTGTCCTTACTACAGGACTCAGAGTAGGTTCCAGAAATCCAGGTGGAGGGAACCATGGCCAATGTCATCGATGTGATCAGAAGACAGAATTGGCTCTGACCATTGTCTATCCTTGCATCTCCACTGGAGGGCCAAATATGAGGGAGAGATTTGTTCAGCTTGGGTCACACACGCAACTTTTAGCAGGGGCAGGCCATGGCACTTTGATTCAGTCCCACTGGGATGTCTCCAGTACAAAATCAGGATGCCATTACCAAAAAAGAAAAATGGCTGCTGGGCGGGCAAAAACAGCTGGTGTCCCCTCTAAAGAGAGTGCATTATAACCAGAAAGACAAAAATGCATTAAAAGAGGCAGTGCAGGATTATGCAAGATTCTCCCCCTCCAGTGCATCTCACTGGGCACAGCAGCCTGTCTTGGCATCACCTGGGAGTCGTCTGGCCTCTTCCAGTAGACTGTATGCTGTTGCAGAGCCAGTTCGGTTTCCGATTCGTCTTTATGTCCCTTCCTCTTTCGCCCACCACACACGTACACATCTCAAGCTCCGTACCTGGCCCAGGAAATGTTTGGTGGAAGAAAGAAGGAAAAAGAAGAGAGAGAAGAAGGACCCAGGCTGGACTTCAGGTGGTTCTGAGAAAGGAAAGATCGTATTGCCTGGAGAGTGGCTGGTGACAGTTTCCCAGAGGAAGCAGGACAAGGGGCCCTCTCACCTTGACATGGAGTCTTCCCTGCCACTCTGAGGTAGCCAGTCACTGTTCCACGGGACACACGACTTTGCTCTGAAAGTCTTTGAAGTGACAAAGTACCTAAGAGAAATAGGTGACCTTTTACTTTGCAAGAGATTTCAGGGGGAGAAGAAAAAACTCTTCAGGAAAAAAACAGGAGGAAATGTGCCAAAAATATCAGTGGAGCCATGTCTGTACAATCTGTCCTGAACTGAAGAGGAGAGAATGGTTGTTTTAGGCATCATGGCCTTCTCACCAAGCCTTCTACCACAGGAAGATGTGAATTGTACAGTTGCTAAAAAGCAAGTTCTGTGCTCCCTTGTGAAAATCCGCAAAGGCCAGGCATAGCCCCTCTGAAGCTCAGCATCGGTCCCAGAGAGCAGGAAGGAACAATTTCAGGATTTTAATATGTGTCATTTACATGGGATTCTCAACTTTCAGTAGCCACAAGGTGTGCTGGGGACATTGATCCTCCAAATTTAACCTTCTGTTTCAACTTAGATTCCTCGCTTAACAACCTCTGTGGTCTTCAGAGGGGACAGGACGGCCCACCGTCACAAGGCCTTGCTCACCACAACAATGTCTAAAGCAGTTTGGTTCTCTGTAGAAAATACTGCATTGTTTTGGATTCTTCCCATTTTGTCTTCTCCGTGGTTTAAGTGATCACATTTACAGGTGCTTTATCACAATGATAACCAAAAAACTCATCCCCTTTGAAACAACCCCAGTGCCACCATAGTTGCAAGAGAGAAGTTCAAGGTCACCAATTCTGGCCCAGTTCAGGGGAAGCAAAACCTCTCAGGTTGCTTGAAGAGAAGGATGACAGAACGAGCGATGACAATTAGCAACCAAGAGCCGCATGAAGTGATACCAGTCATATGGGCAAATGAGGACCAGTTCCTTTTTAGCCACGAGACCCTTCCACTGAAACTCAAAATGCAGAAGTGAAACCAGGAGCACCACTCGGGCCAAATGTGGGGAAGGGTGAAGGAGCTGGGCAGGGAAGCAGCCTCCCCTCAGCCTGCTCCCCGAGTCCCCAGGTAGCCTCGGAGCAAGCTCTGCAGAGCCCAGTGCACAAGCCACACAGAAGCAGCATATCTACCCAAGTGACTTACTGAATGTTTATTTCTCTCTACTCAGACATTAGGTCTTGGGAAGTGTTTATATTTTATAGAGAGTTTGCAAGACATAATTTCCAACACAGTTATGAATTTCATTAAATTTAATACAAGGAAAATAGTTTGAAGAACCTAAGAGGAAGAGAACACATCCAACACTAGTCTCCTTAAGATCATCTCCCCTCCCACCCCCAGCTCTCCCCCTCCACCACACACACAGACAAGCACACAGAGTCTACATTTTGGCTGTCATGTGGAGCTGTTAAAATTCTCCCTACGTGAGAATTCCTCTTAGTGCTACTACCTTGGGGGAACCAAAAGATAGGTTGTAAATGGACTTCCTACTAGCCAGGGACAGAGGAATCCTCTGAGGGGTTTTGAACTGAAACAGCCATTCCCATTTTTAAAGATTGGGGCTAACATCATTATGTATGTGGCTGGAGTCTGCCCCCCCACCCAGGTGTGGAAGAAATGATGCAGTTGAGGGGTATTTCTGTGCAGAGACTTAAGTGTTCCTATGCAATGAGATGGTGTTCTCCAAGTATGGGCCTGGACCACTTCACTGGGTACTATTTAAAATCCACATCCCAGTACACCATCCAGAAGATTCTGATGCAGGAGGTCTGGCATGAGGCCATGGAATCTGTTTGTTTCACAAGTACACCAGGAGATACTGATGCAGGTTGTCCAAAGTTATCTTTAGAGAAATATTGGCTCCGTGGTCATTGTCCTTTTTAAAGTGAAGGCTCCATCCCCTTTAGACCACACACTTTCAGAGTTTATGCCTCCCATGGAGCTGAGCACCAGACTAGCTACACACATGATTATATGCAAATGACATAACAAAGCTTCTTCAGCCATGTTCCTTTACATTCCAGTAAATGCCCCCAAAACATGGCTGCAAACTCTAACTCAGGGATTAAGGGGAAATGGGTCCTCAGCACCCCAAATCAAGAAATTGCTGGTAAATTCATTCTAAACCCTAGATGCCTTGGTAAACACCGATTACCATTGTTAGGAACTCTGACCAAACCAATGCTAATAATGAGGGTGCCAATTCCATACCGCTCTACCTAGAGCTCCCCACTTTGGGTGTATAAGGGAGGAATGAAAGCAGACAACTCATCATCCAGTCCAGGCTAGAAAGTCTCCTTACTATGATCTTTTTATTTTAAAAATATTTGTAATCAGTAAAATAAATTAAAAAATAAAATAAAATATTTTTACTCTATGCCCAAAAGACTTCTGGTTAAAATCAGTTTTTGATTGGTCTTCATCCAAAGTATTTCTGAGCCTTTTTTCCCTCTTTTAGAACCATACAAACCATAATATTCTGTGTCTCTTCTGATGATGCTAGCAATTGGTTATATTTATATGGTCTCTTAGACTTTATAAAGTGTTCATCAGATTGGTCTTTACAAACTTTCTGCACTACAGTGAGGACAAGTCTTATGCCATTTCATATTTGAGGAAAGTGAGGCTCAGAATGGCTAAGTGATTTGCCCATGGTCAACAGCTAATAGGCAGCCAAAGTGAAACCTAACGTAGGTCTTCTGACTCCAAAGGCTTTCCATGATTCCAAGCACTCAGGTGGAACTGGTCCCCAAAGACTTTTATGCATATACAATGTTCTAGAACTCGATTACCTTGCATCAGATAGAACCAATATCCTAAATCCATATCCTATTTCTGATTCTCTAGAAATAATGTAAAGACTAAAAACTCTGACTGCTCCAGCTTTCAGAAAAATCACTAAATCTGAATAAAATATTGTCAGATAATGTAAAATGCCTTGGAATATAGCAGTTGTCACCCAGGAAACCATATTAAAATAACTTAAACCCCCCCCAATGAATTGTAAAACGTATAAGTAGTTGAGTGATTTATAACTCTCTGAATGAATGTCTATTTTTTCCACCCAAACATACATTGCCTCAAAGGGCATTTCTGTTTTTATTCTGGTTGCAAATGACAACAATCAACCGCAACTAACTCAGGTTATAAAAGGGGAAGAACTGTATTGGTTAGTTAATTAAATTAGCAGTTGAATAAAGAGTCTTCGGGCATGGGTAGCCCAGGTCTCAAACACAGCCGTCAAGACTTTGACTCTATCGATACCATCTCTTGACTGTGCTCTCCGATGAGCTGGCACCACCCTCAAGCAACATCTCTCCACGTAGCGGAATAGGGAGGGTCAAGATTTACGACAGTTTAGCACCCCCAGAGGAAAGAAAGCTTTTCATTCTCTGTGGTTTGAGCATATCCCCTAATTGATCTTTCATTGGCCCACTGTGGTCATGTGCCCATCCCTGCTCCAATCACTGCAGCCAAGGAGATGTGATGCTGATTGGCTAGGCCTGGGCCATGTGTCTCACCCTCCCTACCTCCCCACAAGGCTCAATTAGCACTATACTATATAATGGGCTGAAAGTGGGGAAGGTGGTGATTGCCCAAGTAAAATTAAGATTCAGCTACCGGGGAAATGAATGCTCTGTATTCAAATCAAAGAAGTCTTCCACAATTATTACCAACATCTTGATTTAAAGATAATGGAACTGAGTCCCAGTAGTTAACTGAATTGGGCCAGGCCACACACCTAGAAAATAAGGGATCTGAGAATCAAATACAGGTCTGTATAACTCCAAAACCTATTCTCCCTCTACTCCACCAAGTGGCCTTCGTGTTAATGTCAATCAGGAGTCTAGGATTTTAAACTCTGTGACCCTTCATTTACAACCAAATCACATTAAAGATGGTCTTGGGCTCCTGGCTGACTCATTCCATAGAGCCTGCCACTCTTGATCTAGGGTTGTTAGTTTGAGCCCTATGCTGGGCGTAGAGATTACTTATAAAATGTGTTTTAAAAAGGAAGTTAAGCATCATAAAATAAAATAAAATTTAATTTAGTTTTGAAAAATGGTCCTTGGTCCCGGGAATTCTGTTCTTCACATCATCAAATTTCTCCATCTTCAGATCTTGGCTCAATCAGTCAATGCTTCCTCACGCAAATTTTCCCTGGCCACCCAAGTAGACCAAATCCCCAAGTTCTTACAGTATCATATATCTCCTTTTATACCTGTCCCCATTAAAGTTACTCATTTCTGAGGTAATGTGATTAATGTCTGCCTTCACAGTAGACAGGAGAGCAGAAATTACATCTGATTTTGTGCATCTTTATATTCCAGCACCAGACACAATATCTAAGTATGTGTTAAATGAGTGAATGTACCATAAAGAAAGAACTCTTCTAAAATGGGTGTATGTGAACTTTGGGCTAGTGACCAGGGTTCAGAAAAAATGACAGCTGAAGCATTTATAAGGAGTGATGGTAAAGGCAAAGAGAGGGGGTTTAGACAAATACATTATATCATTCACTGTATGTGCAAGTACTTCAGTCTTCCCCGGGGGTGGTGGGAGGAAGGAGAAGGGAGAGTCAGGGGATCAGAAAGCACTGACCCTTTCATCTCCTATCTGGGCTCTAGTTGTTAAATCTAATTGAAACTCAGGGACAACCTGAAAGTTTCTGGACAGTTCCTATATGTTAAAGCAATGGTTCTCAAGCTTTAGTGTGCTTTAAGAAATATCTAGAGCAATAATGAAAAAAAAAAAAAAACAGTCCCTGAGACTCACCCTGACCTGAGATTCTATTGTTCCAACTTATAGAATCTGCATCTTTATATCCTTTCCCCCACCCTCCCGTACATACACGCTAATGAAAATGGCCTCAGTCCACTCTTTAAGAAGCACTATTAACAATAGTGTCTGAAAATAAGGTAGTTCAAATAGTGCCTGAAAACAAGCTGAGGGTGTGTGGGAGGTCCAGTCTTTTTACACAAACCTTGAAGCCTATACCCTCAGAAGTCCCAGCAGCCCATCTGATCCCGTGATTCCATATGAAGGTACCACCGGCCAAAAATCCCAAAGATGTAAACACTGCAGTTCTTTTGCCCTTCTCTCCAAAGGGCACTTTCAGATGTCTGCTGGTCATGTGAGATCATGAGATCTCCGTTTTCTGTTGTTCTAGGCCAGCCTCTCTGGCAGCGGTGACCAACTCTCTGACTTCTGACATGTATTCTAGTTTCTTCTATGCCGTCATTACAATAGCGCTCACCATCTCATCAACTTCTTATCAAAATGCAGTTCAAAGAGAATTTTACTGTGGCAGAGAAACATTCATTTCATTCACTTAGTGATGTCTTGTAGAAGCTTTAAAAAAAATAAAAAAGTTCCCAACCCTTTGACTATTCCTCCACCCTTCAAGCACTCCAGAAAAACTGAGATTCCCCCTGAAATCTGCAATAATTAGAATTTCTTCTCCCTCCCTTTATTTCCTAAAGAAAGTCACCAAATCCCCAATGAAAATGCTTCTGAAACCAATTCGTTTATGTGAGCCCGAAGTTTGTCAGGACAGCTTCCGCCATATTACCAGAAGAGGGCAGCAGGGTACAGCACTCCAGGAAGCAAGCGCCTGAACTGGAACAGAAAAATCTAAAAGCCCAAAGCGTGTAGCAATAGTAAATGCACAAATCTTGAAATAACACCCTTCTGTTGTGATATTTTTCTGATCTCAACTTAGTGTCTGCAACTCTCTGGCTAATCATCCCATTATGAAACTACATCATCTCTCGTGTTGCCAGAGACAGGTAAAAATCACCACAGAAAGATTCCAGCAATAAGTGTGACCACTGCCACACTGGGGACCTGGGAGATTAGTTATTTGGACCAGTAATGAGTGGGAGAGGCCTGGTGCTGTGCTTAGAATAACATATGTAAATTTTGAAGGAAAAACCCTCTTTATTAGAGTATACATACTTTCTAGAACCAATCAGACTCAGAGTAAATGCCCTTTATATGGTAGATTTTGCTTATAAGGAGGGAAATATAATGAAGATGTATGACTCCCTAGGCTTACCTTCAAAGGATTTATAATCTAGTAGGGAAATATACCTACTCAGCTACTCCATAGCAGAATGCTGGCGCTTAATGCAAGGAAGCTGCTTATTTAAATGCACATGTTGAGCATGTGCTCTGTGATTGCCGTACGTGGTATGTGAAGCCCTTCGTTGCTCAGTTAATCCCCCAGCAACAGGAAGATGCACGTAAAATACAGACATGGACTCTGAGACTTGTCAGAGCTGGGACGGGACCCCTGGCCAATGTGCACTCCTAACTCTCCTTTTTAGGAGAAGAGGATGCTATTGGTTATTCTGCTTATTACAAAAAACAATACACGTCCACTTATGAAAATATTCTTCGCGATCTGGCCTTCTGTTTCCCCGAAGTCCCTCCAGGCCTTGCACTGTAAGGAGCCGGTTCTGCAGATCCCACACATTACGAAGAAAGTTGTCACCAGGAACCGACAGAGGGCAGCAGTAGATACACCAATCATTCCCCTTTATCTGCCATTAGGAACAGCAGGCCTCAGAGGATGTGGGAGATGGGTGCAGAGTTTGAAATCACCAATTTCTTAATGCCATTTAAAAAAAAAAAAACAAAAAGACATCTCACCATGGAGGAGGCTAAAAATGTCCCCAGTAGGGATCAAAGTTCGCTTAGAAAATGTCTCTCTTAATAAAGGAAACTAAAGAGATAAGGGATGTGGCACTCCCTTCTCCAAGACATGTGACATGGTGGATGGTAAACATGCCCACGAGCTTTTAGCCTAAACCCCAAAGGATGCTCACTCTCCCAGGGGCTCCTTGCAGATGAACCAGATGTAGGAATGCGAAGGATCCGTGCTGGGTGTGCATACACTGTGGCGACAGGGTCCCAAAGGCCGGCCTGCAGCTGTGGAGCGCCCGCAGGGATGCCTGTGTTGGCAGTGAGGGCTGCACAGGGACAGTGGCCATGCCATCGGGGGCTGAGGATGGCTCAACTGTGACTGGCACCCAGCGATGGAGCGCTCATTGCTTGTGACAGCGTGTCACTCCTGCACTTGTCTGAGAGTCAAGGAAGACTTCTCAAAGCAACCGAAAGCACTCCTTCCGTAGGAGAAGGGGAGAGGGGAAACAGAATGGGTGGCTTGATGCTGAGACTTGGCTTGCAGAAAATAAAATGGTAACTAAAAATCACTGGGCATTTATAAACGGGTGTCTGGTCCCTAATTGCAAACCAAAAGGCCTGTGGGAACATGGCCGTCTTGGCCAGGGCCATGGTTATATTAGGTAAAACCTACCAAATTGCCACTATTTAACCAGTTTTGACCTACAAAGAATGGCTTAGCCAATTAAAATAACAACAATAATAATTGCCACTAGCTTTTACCAAGCACTTACTTAGTGCCAAGAACAAATCCCAAGTGCATGCCACATGTGAACTCATTCAGTTCTCACAATAAGCCAGTGAGGAGGTCAGTTCTCAGACATGAGGGGCTAAAGGACCAGAGAGGCTTAGTAACTTGCGCTAAGTCACACAGCAAGGAGGTAGCAAAACTCAACTGGAACGCAGCTATTAAGTGCAGGGCCTCAGGGACAAGGACATGGTTGACTGGAAAGGATTTCTTCAGGGAGGATGGGCCCTAGGGTAGCAAACTTACCGTCTGTGCTTTTCCTTCCCAGGTCAGTCAGTACACATTTGCCATGTGCAGTTATCGGGAGAAAAAAGCAGAGCCTCAGGAACTTCTACAACTGGATGGCTACACTGTGGACTACACCGACCCCCAGCCAGGTACCCACCTATCCTCTAGGCTATGAACCCTGGAACTTCCCCTGGCACAAGTCATGGGTCAACTAATATTTCCTGGGCCCTTCCTCCATGCTAGGCACTAAGCTGAGTGACTAAGTCACAGGTGATTGGGACAGCCACAGTCCCTGGACTTACAGAGTTTCCATCTGGTTCAATGAATGCCATCCCAGTCAAGGGCTTTGGTTTGACTCAAGGGATCCTCATAAAACCAAAAAGAAAATGTAATACCTTTTTCTTTTACCTAGCTGTGCCCACATCAAATATGTGCTCCACCTAGAATGCTAAAAAAAAAAAAATTACTGAAAGAGGAGTCTTCTGTGTGTACTATGGACCATGTGCACGTGTGTATGTTAGTGCGTGTGGTTTTTCACCAGGGATGTGTGGGCTTAGCAGGTGTTGTGTCTCCGAGTCTAAGTGAGCCTGTCCTGTACATCTGTATCTGCTAACTACAAGTCAAGGTTAGCTGATGGCACTGGAAAGGAACACTCTCCCTAAATGTCTTCTTTCCTAGGAAGACACCAATCCACAAGCATAGGCATCCAAGCTCCTAAGCCTTATGTAACTAAAAGAACCACACAAATGGTAGTATTTCTCATAAGTTCTACATCCTGCCCCCTCACACCTCTTCCCCCCACCCATTTTATCTTTCTCCCGGGAAAAAAAAATGAATAAAAATCAGCCTCAAAGAACCTTCAAAATGGGGGGGGGGGTGCGAAATCATTTCAGCATATTAATGAACAACAAGCACCAACAGCCCTCTCCCAGAGAAGTTTATTTTTATGCCAAATCTGTACAAGGGAAGCATTTCCAACCATACTGCATTATTTGGCCCAAAACCTTTTTTTCTACTCCCATATTGCTCTTCCACATGCAACAAAATACACATAAAAGAAAAACAGAGTTTGAGAAAAGATGGAATGTTAACCTGAAAAGGTGTGGCAGGGAAGGCCTTGGGCCCAGTCTGCTTAGGAAAATTAGCACCTTCAGAGCCCCAACCCTTAGTGATTTGGACCAGCCCCCATCTCTCCGCTTGGTGATTTGTTTCCAGCCAGAGCATGATACAGAGCTGACCATGTAAGGCGAGCATTAAAGGCTCTGCCTGGAACTCATCATACTGAATAGAGCCTATGAGTTCGAAACAATTTCATGCAACATCTCACTGAAAGTATGTGACTCCTGCATTAAGAAACGAGCCCTCACAGGTTTCTGCAATAGTCTGCGTTCTTCTCAAACCATTGGGTTCCGTTCAGAAAAATAGATTCCAACTTTCCAAAGACCTGCATTTTAAAGTGGGAGGCAAAAGGGCCCATATGAGAAGGAAATGCCATAGCATCTTCAGACAGTAATTTCTTCTAAGCCATTTCCCAGCTCCTTTCCCCTACACGATTGCATTTGGACCTGACCACAATTCCACCAAGGAGACAGGACCAGGATTATCTTCCCATTTTGTAAAGAAAGAAAGAGCTGGAACTCAGGGTCTCACCCACGTCATTCTTTGGCACTTGCTGTAAAGCATAGCTACGTGTACTGCTAGAGCAAAGTAGAATTGTTATTTTATCATGGGAAAGCAGAATTCTCTTCCCACAATGGGGAGCGCAGGAGCGGAGAGAAAGCTGTTCTACATACATGCAAAAGTTAACTGTGCACATACATTATAAAAGCCTCTCTTCTTTTTTACACATCAGTCTCATGGGATATAATTTTTAAATTCCTTTACCAAAGATGTAAATGGAAAGTAAATTGATTATGTTCTCGAGAATAATAAGCAACTTATTTTCTGATCTTCCATGTGCCAAGTCCTATTTATTTCCAAATGTTTGCTTGAAAATGGAGTTTTAATACTCCCAATTGTCGTAAGAAGTCTAACTTAGAATTTCTTAAAGAGTGCTTTAACTCCTGGGCCCCATGCCTAACCTATGAACCAGAAGGGAGGAGGGCAGGATGCTCATATTTAAATAAGCACTGTTGAGGATCCCTGTGCACAGTCACATTTGCCAGCTGGAGACGGCAGTGAGGCACACCTTAGCCACGGTCCTCAGAGATTCGAAAATCTCCTCAACTCTCCCGACGGGTGAGTGTGCACACAGGAAGTACTTCTGAGTCCCCCCTGTCTCTCGCACTCTTGGCTTTCTGCAGGAGGTCAGTGGAACCAACAGGTGGAAATTGTTTATGGGGTAGGTAGCCTTGCAAGCGTGCGTGTTCTTGCCTCTGTAGCAGCCTGGATCGAAATGGGCACCCAGACACAAGCCTGTGAGCCAAATCAACCCTACCTGTTTAGAATCTTTGAAATATTTGGGGAATTGGTAAATAATTGTATGTGAATTTGATATCCAGGCTACTCATTTTAAGCTAAAAGTGAAAATGCTTCACTTTCAGTTTCCCTGGGTGTGGTTGGGAGAGTGGACAGTAATCTCTCAAGTCCTATTAGATTAAGTCATTCAGTCTAAATAAAAAGATATTCAGAATAATCCAACAGCACAGTTTAAACAACTACATTAAGCCTTAGCATTCCCATCATAAATAGACTGTGTCCATCCGGCAGGTTACTGGAACAGCAGTCCCCCCTTCAGCCCCACAGGGAGCCAGCCACCACTCCCCGCCTGGTCTCCCTCTGTCCTTTCGCAGATGTGTCTTCTTGTGCTTGACAGATCGGTACCTGTGGGGCTGTGCTCCACGTCCCCCATGAGGAGCCCACGTCCTGTCACCCATCACGGTCTACAAATCCAGTCCCCAGGAATCACTGCCCTGTCGAAACCTCTCCTGCCTTGGAGCATGTGTCGATGTTCACTTTGCTTTCTCCTCCCTTGGTTTTCTTTCAGCTGCAGTGCTCTGCTCCCTCCTTGCTTTCACCGGGGTGCCCTTGGTCTCCCATGCTGTCTGAAAAAGCTCTGTTGCTCTCCATGGCTGTCATTGCCCTGGCTTCTGCCGCTTTAGATATTTCTCCTTGTGCCCTAGTCATGCCACAATCAGGCTTCATTCTGTTGTTAACAAGTAATTCTCAGAGTGCTTTCGCTGTGTGCCAGGCCCTGCTCTTTAGCTTTGCGGCCGAATAGCACGAGGGGTCCAGTTAGCTCTGGAGCCAGACAGTGGGGTTAGAAGCCCAGCTCCGATGCTTACAACCTTGCTTTGTGTTCATCCCCTTCTAGTCATAGCCTTCTCTATGATTGTTTCCTCATTTATAAAGTGGGGATAATAGTACTGACTTCATAGCACCATTGGGAGGATCAAATAAAAATCTGAAAACTGCTTAGTATCTTTCTACCTCGACCTCTCCACTCTCCAAAGCAACCCTGACAGTAGCTCGAGGAACGCAGCATCCGCACCCCCAGCTGCAGGCCCTGGAGGGTGGGGAGTGGGGCAGGGGCTAGTTGCCTCCAGTGATGGTGAGCCTGGCATTCAACAATAATATCAAAGTGGCTTATCCCAAAAGTTACCATGAGGCTGGGCTGCAGAAGGTCTGTTGACTCACTCTTCCTTTTAGCTCCTTCCTGTTCACTTTTCAGGGCTTAAACCATCCCTCAAAGCTCTTCTTCCTTTCCCTTCCAGCTTTGCCTTCTTCTTATGCATCTCATCAGGTTTTCCCTGCTTGCTACCTGTGTATCATATCATGCCATCCAAACCACACGTTTAAAAACCCTCCATAAAGAATTAGGCAAAATACTCTCGCATAATCCTAACTACCAAAAAGCTTTTGTTAAAAATGCTATAGCACTAAACCCTCCACGTGAAGAAGTAGCTATTGATTGTTCTAGAGTCCCTGGCAACTCTAAGTACAGAATTCCCAACACATGCCCACTCTATGGAATAAACACCTGAGTTAACATCACCGGCACCATGGAGAAGTCTTAGTGTCACCAGAAATCTTTTCTGGCGCCAAGTGTCAAGCCAGCTAGTGACAGGGCCTTGATGGAAATTTGGGGTGCTATTCACTCTGCTCATTCTCCTCTCAGTATTAAACTGATAACTGGATGGATGATGAGGAACCCAATGAAGACAGGAAGCTTTATTTCCAGCCAGAGAATACCCAGTGACCCTAAAATACAATCTTTTGGAATATGTTGACAGACACAATGTCGCTGTGGCCTGAGCCCAAATAGGCCTTCACCTACCTCTCTCTAAATTTTAACTTCAAGAGCTGCCTGTGGGAAAAGGCAGGTCTGAGAGCATTCATTCATTCAACAGGTATTTGCTAAACATCTACTACATGCCATACGCTATTCTAGGCACTAGGGATACAGCAGTGAACAAAACAGACAAAAACTCCCTGTCCTTATGAAGTTAAGTAAATTATTTAGCTTGTTAGAAGGTGATAAGTGAGATAAGAGGGATGGTGACTGAGGAGTAAGTTCGGGGAGGGACTCAACAAGATTGTGATATTTGAGCAAAGATATGAAGGAGGTAATGATGCAAATCTTGCAGATAGCTGAAGGAAGCATTTTCTAGACACAGAAAACAACAAGAGCAAAAGTATCAAGGATGTACCTGGGGTGTTCAAGGAACAGCAAGAGATTAGTCTGGCTAACAGGAAGTATGTGCATTTATTCACTAAGGAGAGAGTAGGAGGAGACAAGGATAGAAGTAGTGGTGGGTCAATCCAAGGGGCCTTGCAGGCCTTGTCAGAACCTAGACTTTTCCTCTAAGTGAAATGAGGAGTGACTGGCAGGTTTTGTGCAGAGGAGTGGCATGACTTGACTCTAGCTAAACTGATTACTATGGCTACCATTAAGAATCGCCTATAGAGAGTGAGGACGAGGCAGGGCAGATAAGATAGGAGACCATTAAAATAGTCTAGGTGAGAGCTGAGCATGACTAGATTCAGGAAACACTGGGAATAGAAGAAGGGATCGAATTCTGGTAAAATGTTCTGAAGGTATAGCCATCAGAATTCCACTGGAAGTGGGTAGTGAGAGAAAGTGAGGAGTCCAAAAGGACCCCAAGGTTGAGGGCTTGCACAGCTAGAGGGATGAGCTCAGCTTTACTGAGGTGGAGAGGAGTTTGGGAGAAAGACCAGGAGTTCAGTGTTAGATATGATGAGCTTAGAGTGTCTATCGGATATCCATGTGAAGGAGTCAAGAAAACCATTAGATGTTCAGGTCTGCAGTTCACAGGAGAGGTCCAGGGTGGAGATAGAAATGTAGGGACTATAAGCAGATTCATGATGTTTAAGACTGGATGGCCTCACTGGGGAAGAGGAGAAGAGGTCCAAGGACATACCAGGATGCTACAACATTTAACAGTTAGGAAGAGGAAGAGAAGCCAGCAAACAAGACTGACAAGCAGCTGCCAGGGAGGGAGGAGGAAATTGGGTGACCTGGAACCAAGTGAAGAGAGTGTTTCAAAGAGAATCAACTGGCAAATGCTGCTGATAAGGTCCATAGATGGAGTAAAATGTAGACTCTGAACTGACCTTTGGATTCAGCAGTGTGGAAGTCACTGATGACCTTGACAAGTTTCCGTGGGGCAGCAGCCTGATTGGAGACGCTTTAGGGCATAGTAGGAGGAGAGAGACTCTTGTTACTATAAGTGTGGTCCTTAGACCAGCACCATCTGCATCCTCCGTGAGCTTGTTAGAAATGCAGGTTCTCAGACTTCTCCCCCAGACCTACCAAGTCAGAAGCTGCATTCCAACAAGATGCCCCTGGGATTCATAGGGGCACTAAAATTTAAGAAGCCCTGGTAGAGATTCCCCCTATATTGTAAAGAGAACAACAATAGAACCATAGCTAAAGGGAGAGGTGGGGTCAAGAGGTGTTTTTGTTGTTGGTGGTAGTGGTTTGTTTGTTTTTAAAGACGAGAAAAATAGTAGTGTACTTATAGGCAGATATCTACCCAACCAGTAGGTAGCTTGCTTGACACTCCTGTCCCCAGCCAGACAAAGAAAAAGACAAGAGCCAGTCTCAGAATATCTGTTTAACATTATGGCTCTACTCTGTGGCCAAGTGGGTATCAGACTTCCCATCCTAGAGTCAGATAAATTGCTCCTCCCTTCTCTGGCCCAAGAAAAAGCAGCAGAAATGGCCTTTGTCAGGCCTTGGTTCCACCGAGAACACGGCAGCTCAGCTTAGGAGTGTTTATTTCCTTGTATTCCAGGTTTAGAGGGTGGCCGAGCCTTCTTCAATGCAGTCAAAGAAGGAGACACCGTGATATTTGCAAGTGATGACGAGCAAGATCGCATCTTGTGGGTCCAAGCCATGTATCGGGCTACTGGGCAGTCACACAAGCCTGTGCCCCCAACCCAAGTCCAGAAGCTCAATGCTAAGGGAGGGAACGTGCCTCAGCTGGACGCCCCCATCTCCCAATTTTGTAAGTAAATATGCCATTTGTTAAAAATAGCTCTGTAGAGGAAAGTAAATTTTCCAAAGTTGAATTAGAAAATCTAGTTGCTTTTGTGTTAAGGATTCATTAAACATGTTTGCTGAAAAAAAAAGATGAATTCGGGTTGGGGGGTTGTTGGGACCAAAGTGTTAGATGAAAGTAATTTTAAAGTGCAATACTTGACATTTCCCCCCCAAGGACTAAACAGAGGAAAATATATTTTAGGTGGATTTTTATCTCTTTGTTTTGGTGAGAGTTTGGAATTCACAGCGAAACTTGCATTTGTTTGAGTCCTTCAAATATAGTAAGTTATGTATGTCCTTGACTCATTTCTTCCTATTAAAAGTAATTTTAAAATAGGGCTTGATTTGAAGTAAATTTAAATCTGCAACTTAGAACCATTTAAAAATAAATGATGACATTATCACATGCAGTGGAAAAAAAAACAAAAAACAACAACAACGAAAAATGGTACCTAAAATCCCATTCTGAGCAAACATACCAGGACCCAAAAATGAAACCATCTCTTTAAACAGCCTTGTTTAAAGGTTTAAACAAACCTTAAAACAGGTTCATTTTCCAGCTGCTTCTCCTGTTACCTCCACATCCATTTTAATTTCTTGCCCCTTTGCCATGACTTTTTGCTATCTGGGATAGTTTTTGTTTTTGTTTTTGTTTTCCTCCCAAACACTTCTGATACACGAGGCAAGGTAAAATCCATCATATGCTTGGAGGCGGTTATTAAAGCAAAGGAAGTGGAAACACTGGAAACGTACAGCACCAAGTAATTCATTTTAGTTACAAACATTAACCCTAAGTAGAGACTTCTCTCTTACCCTGAATATCAGGTCGGTTAGGGGTCACTCAAGTACAAGTCATTTTTAGCAATTGTCATGATGATTCCTTACTTGAGCCTGGGCCCCCCTCAGTCTGGTTCACGGAGACAACTGTCCGGGTGATGAGACATACAGATGAGGAAGACAGATGAGGTCCCCATGCTCAGGATACCTCCATCCTCATGGGGGAGTCTAGCCAGCACACAAATCAAAAAGCAAATAAGATAGTTGTAGACATTGGAAACTATGAAGAATGTAATGCAGTGGTGACTGGGTGGAGAGAGATGATCTGAACTTAAGCCCAAATGATAGGAAGTCAGCTCCACATGTACTTCGGAAAAGAGAACTATACCAGATGGGGAAGCAAGTGCAAAGCCCATAGCAGAAACTTGACCTTTATCTCAGTGCTTCTTCATGGTCTCTCCCTGTTATTCTTAAGCAAAATGTGCATATGATTCAAATGATTTTGCAGCAACACAACTAACTAGAGGTGAATTCTCTCCCCAGTGGATTCCACCACTATGTCCATTTCTAACAAGACTATGTTCTTAAACCTTGTAACTCCCTTGCTTATGAAAAAACAGTTCTTTTTGGAGGAGAAATACTCTCTATCAGAAATATTCTCCATCAGGTGCTCCGAGAAATTCTTGTCCAATACTAATGGTTTCTTAAAGGAAGGTACATTCCTCATGGCTAATCACACAATCACCATGGGTTTCCATGCAGAAAACCCTGAAAGAAGGAGGAGGAGGTTGAGGAAGGACTTTGGGATAAGGGACAGCCCTCCTGACCATAACCACCACCAACTTCCCCACGCTCTTCTTGATTTCTCTAACATTTGGGACCCTTAGGTTTACTTGAAAGCAATAAAGAGAGAAGGCAGCATCTCTTTCTGTTGGTTTAGTCATGAGTTGAGACAAAGCATACCCCAATATTTATTTGTTTTTAAAAATCACTCTGTGATGGAATCCATCCTTTCACCTTGCCTGAGAGGCTCCATTTTAATAAATTTAGAAACAACACATCCTATTCTATTCCTCTGAAATGAAATTATCTGTACATAAGGGGGGAAAATTCCGAATTATAATCACCATCCAAATCAACCTCATAGAATATGTATCTCAGGTGGTATTTGGAAAATACTGATTTTATTTCCAAAGAATCTCAATTTCTTCTGAAGTCATTTCACCTTACCTTCAGTGTTTCTGTTCTATCATCTGCCCAGATCAAGAAATGACTGCTTCATTTGTGATTAGCCTAACTTCTTCCTCACTGGCATAGGAAAGAGGAAGAAATTCAGGAGTAAAAATAAATGGAAACCAAGCACTTATTTAAAAAAAGAAGAAGAAGAAGACCATTGAAGGAGGTTGTAAGGAGGGGACGAGGTCTCCTTATGGAAATACACAGGGGCTCTTGATTAGATTTCCCTCTGTGGATAGGATTCATTCAGCAATGAAATTAGAATGCTGAACACTAGGCATCAGCAGGAAGATTTAATTGAGTGCGCATCAGCTTGATGTATTTTGCCACCCTAGTTGACACAGGGAACTTGTATTAAATGGGACATCCAAAGCAAAATTCTAAGGGTTAGAATTTGGGGGGTGGGTAATATCATCCCTAGAGAGCCTGGGAGGTAGACTGAGGGATGAGTGAGAAAGTGAGATAATTCATGCCTCTGAAATTTGTCAGTACCTGGTGGTCAAACCACCTTCTCTCTTGTCTCCTGAATCACTGCTCAGAAACAAGGGTTCTCCAAAGAGTGTGAGGCCCTACCACACCTACCGGGTTCTACAAGCAAAAAGCTACCACTTTCATCCATGCAGACTGTGCACTTCATTAGTCACTTTTCACGCAAAAATGTGAATGGTGCCTACTGAGTTGTACAGTGCCCGATCTGCACAACTGTACACCATTGACCCTGTAATAAATGACAGTTCTTACCCGGAGCTTCAATCTAATAATTTTGAACCCAGTAATCCCATAGTTACTTTACTACTCCTGAAACAGAGGCTCAGTACCACTCCAGATTCTGTCTATTGCTAGTTTAGGCACTTACTAAAAACTGCAACCAAAGTACCAGCAAATGAGCCTTCTGTTCCCATAATTTAGCAGAGGAATCCAGTCAGAATTTTAACCAACCCAGCCTTCTGCACCTAATCACTTGGAGTTAGGTGTATATAAAACCAATGATAAAGATCAAAAAAGGAACAAGGAGCTCTGCATTCCATGGGGGTCACTGAGTTAGTGATGCATAACAACCAAAAACTGTCTGGGGGTTTGAGAGTATATCCTAATTTTTAGTGGAATCTGCTACAGAAGGGTGGTTATGTCACAGTTACTTTACAGCTGCATTTAATTTGTTAAATTCAAACTATCCCTATTAAACAGATCAGGCCTCATTTGTGGGTAGCAGTCAGACTCACAGGGTTGATTCATACTGAGAGTTACCACCTTATCCAGGTTTGCCCGTGACTTCCCTGGTTTCAGGCTGAAAGTTCTGTCTCCAGAAATTCCTTGGTCCTGGGCAAACTGGGACAAGTTGGTTAGCTGGCACGACAAAGCAAGGTTCTAGAAAAATGAAAAACAATCACAACATAGTAATAAACACCAAACTTTGATCCTTCACTGATAGTTGGTTCTCAGTCTACATCATAAACTATTCAGTCACGGGTTCTGTAACACAAAGAGTAAACACAATCAAGTATTGCATTTTAAAAAGGTTTCCTTGACTTCCAAAAGGTAAGGGTCATTGTTAAATACCTAGTCTTGTACACATTTCATCAAATCCTGCTTTCGAGTATTTGTTTGAAGTCTTTGCCATTCTTGCTAGTGAATGATTTTTAAGAACAATATTTCAGTGAGTTAACTTTTGTAATCACTTTCCTAGTCTTAGTTGGCAAAGGGAAGCTACAGAAAAATGGGAGAGGTTTTTCGGGTAGAGAAAAATAAACACTCCAGTCTTGTCATGTCGCTGTCTGCTCAAGGGGAAACTTGAGAATGGAACATTTTACAGTTTGGGAAGCTCGGGAGTAATTATGAGTTTATTTGGGTATTTCTAAATTCAGTTTGACAGACTTCTGGGTGCAGTTTTTATTTTTTGCAATTTCAAAATGAAAAGACACGTCTAAGAAAGAGTGGAGTGGAGTATTTATATGGAATTGTAAAAACCGAAAAAAATAGATCCTGCTATTCATTAGTTTGTATGTGACTCTACAATGATTTGGGGAGGGTTCCACCAAACTTTAAAACTTTTTTGTTCTTTTGTGGTTTTTTTGGTGTGTGTTGTTGTTGATTTAATTTTCCCCCTTTTATTTTGGTTGAAACTTGAAAAAAATTAAGTCAGTGGCTAGCTGTACAATGTTTTTAAACAAATACTTGCAATTTTCCAATTTTTAAGGCCAGTGTTGCTCACCTTGGAAACTATGTTCAAATCTGTTGTTGAGTGTTGCCACAATTTACTATGCCAAGTGGCCTCTCGTGGAGACACGCGATTCCTGTCCAGTCTGTGTCAGAGGAACAGTAAAAACCAGTACCTCCCTTCTCATTCGGAGTGGGGGCAAGGGGTATTTTAAGCTTTGCTCTTTGGTCAATGATTACTTGATAATATCACTTGCGATGAGTCTCATTTTACTGTCTGTTTCTCAACTAATAACTGTTAATCACATCATACATCCCCAAAGTCGGATGTTTTTGAGAATTGTTCTATTTTTGCTACCACCCAAACAGTCTTCAACAGTTAGTGGGGTCTTGGTTACTGTTGGTTTGGGAGGGGGGGTTGATTTTGGTTTTTGTTTTATTTTGTTTCATTTAAGTTTTCTTGTTCAATCTTTGCTCAAACCCAAGAACTTTAGCTGCTAGGTTAGAACTCCTGTCTGCTTTCCTGAGCCTTGTTGCTAGTCTTTATGTTATTCTGGTTTGTTCCTTCTTACCCTGCTAACTTCTAGCTGGACTGAAGGGTAAGTGTTCCCCTATAGCTAGCACAGCTCAGATAATCAGACTAGATTATCTGACACCTGCAATGTGCTTCCTCCCTCTCCTCTTAAATCTCCCTCATGTCTAGATTTTGTAGTAAAACTTTTCATGTTATTTTCCTGACCTTAGGTTTGAAATGTGAGCTTCCATACTGAAACTAGGATGCATGTGATGTGTGCATAATTGCCTCCTCTCCTTGGCTTTCATATTGGCATCAAATGATCCTCTGAGTAAAGCCAACCATTAACATCTCCTATTTTTTTTTATTCCAAGAATATTAATTAGCATCACAACAAAATGGCAAATGATGCCTTTGTTTCATGGAATTCACAGCTACCTGACTGCTTAATGCCTGAAAACAGATCATTTTGCACTCCGATAATGTGTTGTTGTTTTTCCTCTCCCATTCCAAAGATGAGAATGGTCAGCTGTACCTGTGGGGTGGTAACCATGGATACCCTAACAAATAGAAAGGTGGGGTGGGACACCCAAAGATCTTAACTGAATAAGATTTCAAGAAACTGCAGAATACAATGAATAAAATAAAGGCACTATTTGAACACTAAAGAGTTCGTTCTACCTGACTTGAGGGTGTGCTCTAAGTAAGACCCAACAGAGGATTAATTTTGAAAGGAGAGCTATAATAACACAAAAACAGGAAATTAACTACATGATTTGCGTCCGTGTAGCTTTTTCACAGAAGCTTCAGATTCACGATCTCAAAATACCGTGGAGGGTTTGGACCTCTGGTCTTGAATGTCTCCCTGCTACTCCCCCAACGACAAAGATAACAATAGCTTTCTCGACGTCATTTGTATTGGTATTAATTTTTCTAAAATACACCTGTAAGAGAAAAAAGAAACTTTAAAACATAGAAAAAACTTTTCTTCTCTATTTGAGTTACTAATGAAAGAGAATCTACAATTCCTTTATTCATATAGGGAAAAGCTGTTTATACCCTTGGGTGAACTGCCTTACCGTGTTGAGGGAAGACTTGACCTTAGAAGGAAATAGAAAAACCAGTCAAGAGAGCAGGCAAATATGTACTTGAGTATTCTGAATGCTGATTTAGAAACTGTAGGTCATATCATTCCTCCTGCCCATTTAATAATAGTACTTTCTTCTAATTCTTTCTGTTTCTTTAATTTGCTTTCTTTACCCCTTTCTTTCTTTTTTCTTTTGTTTTGCATAAATGTACCCCTGGCTAGCAGACAGATTTTTTTCACCACTCCAAGCAGATACTTAATTTAACTTTACTTTGAATGTCTGATGAGGCATCTTAAAAGCTTACCATAGAATGTGAATATAGCGGGAATTTAGGATTTTGCTATACTTTTTTTTTTTAAGAATGAAAGAAAGGATGGGTGAATAGATGACTGAATGAAATCTGTTCTGATCGAATTTACATATATTTGCACAACAACGCATTGCTATCCTAGTAGATTTCCAAATAGTCATTTGCCTTTATTCCTTTCTATAGTTTTATCTCATGAGAGTTTTGCTGTATCTTCTTGTATTGTCAACTTGCAGTTGCTACGTTGCAGGAATGCAATATCAAAGAATTAACTCAATATCAAATTAATTTGCATGACCCCAAACCACACTGTAAATCATTTTCCTTCTCATTGCAAAAGTAAATGACTTTTTAAAAAAGAAATAGACTCCCAAAATCAGGTCAAAAATTTTCCAAACACCATGATATGATCTACATAGTCCATGTTAAATGAAGGCTCATTTCTGTGTGAACTACTTCAGGCACATTTTAAATGTATTATTCACTCATTAGCTGAGCACACTCATGTCATATAGTGATTTACAGTAAGATAAATTATTAATTAGCCAACTACAAAAAGTTTATTTTTGCTCATGCCACAGGGAACGTAAAGACATCATGGAGTACTCTGTAAATTAATTGAAAATGTAATAAATACAGCAAATAAATACAGAAAATTACAGATCATTTACTTATTCACTTTGAGATCATTGACAAAATCTCTGTTATGAATTTTACTCAAAGTAACTGTCTTACAAAGAATTATAACAATTAACTTGAAATAAACATCACATGTTTATACCCTTGGGTGTACTGCCATAGTAATTTTAAATTCAAGATTTTTGCAAAATGCAACGTGGCCCTTCTCTCAACGTGGCTTCTCTGAAAAGCCATTCTCTCTTGGCCATGCAAGTTAGCTTGACTGAGTCAAGGGGACCATGTAGGAATAAGTTGTTTCTCAAGGGCAGCAGGCGTGGGAGGACCACTCTTCTGCTTGCTATGCAGAGCTCAGGCAGAGAACAATATCCCCTGGTTACTTGATCATGCCAAGAAAAACTCTTCTAGAAAAATCTGTAAACAGCCAGCTGCCATCAATCATTGTCATTTCTTTATTTCATGTCTTCTGATGAGGTTGACTACTGTCATTGCTCGTTATTGTCCAAACCATACATTCACTCTTGCACTGTCAAGCAGATATGACAAGCACACATTTTCCATATAAGAAAGATACAAAGTCACCTTTTAATTTGCAGTTTGGGTTCACAATGACTTTAGAGTCACATTAGCTATTCTCTTGCCTCTAGCATCCATCAGAAGTAACAATAGCCATAACTGTGCTCCACATTTCAGTGATAAAGTGGCACCTCTAGCTTATTATAAAAGGGATTCATTAGAGAAAGGAGACTCTCAGACAATTTATTAATGGTAGGATCATAATTATTTTCAACAGCAGAATTTCTTTTTTCCTAGCCTATGAAAAGTTCTAAAATGTAATATTAAAAAATAAAAAGAGATTTGACCTTTTGTTCTCATTCCCTCAGCTGTTAGAATAATATGAAAATCTCAATAAAATGAAAATTTGAAAGCTGTATTATTCCCACCAGGAAAATTCCATTTGTCTGGTAGACCTTATTGCAAACTTACCTAGAACAGTTTATATCTTAAACAAGATCACATAAATATGCTTGTTATTAAGACAAGAGATCATGAAAAAAATTGTATGTTTCCCATTATAAGGAAGAAAAAGGAAACCAATATCGCACATGAAATAAACCCAGACGTCATGATCAATTAAAGAACAACATAACTAGTAGGGCCATCAATTAGTGACATCACTTGAATTTTAATGAAGTAGATGAAATGGGAGTATAAAATCCACATCATCATATCACTTTAGAAATCAGTATTTTCCCAACATTCCTTAAATGCTAAACCAAAATTGTTTCTGAGTAAATTTGGGGTAAAGTGTTGATGAGTTTCCACTCAAAAGTGTACCTGCCTTCCATAAGTCTTTGTGTCCATCAGCCTGCTTCTGTGTCATGGATACCATTAATAAGACTTTAAGTTTCTTAATGTGGTTTAGGTACTATATCAACTTTATTCATCCAAGGTGAGTCTGAAGTCCTGTCTATGCCCATGCTATACAGGACTTCAGAGTCGTTATGCAATTAAGTCCAGAATAAAACAAGTAGCATTGTTTGGAAGATGTGTTGAATTATGCCCTACCTGCAGAGCCTATAAAATTACACAGCCAATTCTTAGGACATTTGGAGCCTTGCAGACTAAGGAAGGCTTAGGAACTATTCAGCCAGGTCTGGAAAAGGTTAAGATTGAAGTCGTTCTTAAAATGCAGTCAATCCTTGATTTCTTTAAAAAGAAGAAGACGACGATGACATATTAGTGAAAAAGAGCATTGGTATACATTTCCCAAAGCCAGAGATAATCCAAACATCACGGGAGATTTCAGCAGCCACGATACCCTCCTAATTCTGTTTTGCTCACCCTAGTGTTCAAATTCATTTTCATTCTCCTGACACAAGCGAAACATTGGCACAGGAAGCAATCCCAAGGTGTCCTGAATTCAGGAAGTAACTTTCTCATATTTTGCTTTGGGCTGTTTTCCCCTTGCTAACGTCAGCATTGGAGTTTTCTTTTTCTTTCATCAACCAGTTCCAATTGTTTGTACGGGGGGGAAATGGAGTTGCAAGGAGCATCTATTTTGTAATGTTCCACACTGTAGAAGAACAGACTGGGGCCGTGCAAGAATGACTATATGGTGTTGCTTGGGAAGCACCCACAAGTTCTTTGAAACAGAATTTGGAACAGCTGGACCACTGCAGTGTTTTATTTTAAAATAGACAACATATGTAATGCATATGGTCCTAGACATGTATGGAGACACAGGCAGACAATCTGAATGGTATCCAAAGACACCTGCACCTAGAATTCTGTTTCCTTCTATAAGATTTTTTTTCCCCGAAGAGCACATGTTCCCACTTTTGGATTTGCAAGATGCCATCTGAATCCCCATGTGTGTGACTCCTTAATAAAGTCAATGGGAAGTTTCCTGGGATGGAAGTGTCAGAAAAAGTCAGTTAGTAAACACCTCCTCAGGACCTGGCTCCTCTGGGAGCTGGCAGGGGAAAGAACAGATCAGAAAGTTGCCCTCAAGGAACATTTTATCTATCAAGGGATTCAACTGTGTGTGGGTGTTCTGACCACCGAGAAATTGGAATATAAACCAGCAAAAACAGAGAGACAGGACGTGGGAATTAGTGGTACAGGGGCAGAGGAGAAGCACAAAGCAGAGAGACTGGGAAGGCTCCCAGCTTCCTAGAAGCAATATGGTTTAAGAAGCAACCTGTAACTAACATTAGCTATAAATGCAGAGACATCCTTGGCTCGCTGAAAACATTAAACAAACTGGCTTCAGGAGCACAAAGAAACCTGCCCACTCGCTCACAGCTAAGGTTTATTGAGCACTTACTATGTGCTAGGTGTCCAGGTGCTTGACAGGTCCTTCTCAGCAGAACCTCTCAGCAGCCTTCCGAGGGTAGATTTAAACACTACTCTCAGCTTACATAGGAGGAGGACACTCAGAAACACTAATAAACCTGCCTCACATCACCTGCCTAGTAATGACAGGGCTGGCCTCAAATTCAGTCTTTGTGACCCCCTAAGCCCACCCACTTAACCACCTGCTATCCTAGCTCAAATACACCGTTCCCGTTGAATTTAGTCTATCAACATTTCATAAAATCAAGAAATAGAAAATACTTGTTGAAGTAGTGAATTTATTTATTTTGATGAAATAAATTCATTATTTTAACACATATATCTCGGGTGCCTGCTACATACCAGGTACTGAGGTATACCATTCCAGGTGCTGGAAATACAGCAGAGAGCAAAAGTACCAAAATCCCTGCTGGGATGGAGCTTAAAAATCAGATCCCTTCCTCTGACACCTTAAAATAGCATCCCTGGCCCCCCCGCTCCTCTTTCTTTTTCTGAATATAATAAGCTCAGTGAAACTCTCAAAGATTTCGTGGGAGCCAACCACCCTTTTAAGCACTCTTGAGTTGTTGGAACCATTAAAATAATGAGCCTAAATCTGAGTAAATGATGATTTTGTGTAAGCAAAATCCAGGGGCTGCTCGTTTCACCTGCTGGAAATTCCCATTGCATTCAGCTCCATCTTACACATGTGGAAGTTGTGCAAGGGATCTTAAGGGTGGTAAAATGACAGTGACCTCACCAAGGGAAGTGGAATTTGGCTCATTTTACACCCAAGGAAACTGAGTCTCAGAGCAACAAACCGCCATCCCACAGCTTATTTAAAAATAGAGCTCAAACTAGAGTCCAGATCTCCTAAAGCAGTCCCAGGCTCATCTACATGTGGACCGAGAGAGAGGGAGGGAAGAAAGGAAGAAGGAAAAAGGAATTTTTATGTTGACAGGGCTGCTTTCTGAAAAGGAAAGCAGGCTGATTTTAAGCATATTTTTCTGTAAGCCTGCTTTAAAACGTAAGTAAAAACGAAATTGTTCTATAGATCTACTCTCAGCCAGGAATTAGCCCGGTGAAGCTGTATTGTGATGCATCGGGGAGGCGGGGAGTGGGTCCGTATCCAGGTCCCCGCAGAGGAGCCAAGTTGTCTTTTCAGATCCGTTTCCTGAGTGGGCAGGCAGCAAGGCGAAATAGTTCACCGCAGACTTTTCAAGAGGTTCAACAAATTACGAAAAAGAGACTTGAAACATGTGTCATATTTTTAACAGCTACGAAAGAGCCCCCTTCTCTTTGAGCTAAATGACCGGTTGCACCATCGTAATTGAAGAGCAATAAAATAGCGAGCCAAACTGGCAAAGTAAGGCCTGGGCCGATTTGTCAGCTTGCAAGCCTCTTCTGAGAAATTCGAGAGCAAGAAGCTGGTGCTAGCCAAAATGCCTCATCTATCTGTTAAAATTGGGAGGCACGAGGTGGGTGAGGCTTTTTATGAGGATGAAATAGGATGAGCAGTTTGTGTACCCCACTGTTATTTTTCCTAAACTAAACGGACCTGGGACTGACCGGAGGACAGTGGGAGGGCATAATCTGTCCCTCAGGTTTGGAGAGTGCCCCTTGGACTGCAGGAGTGCCCTCCTGGGGCGCAGAGCTGAAGTTGGAGCAGGTTTAAGATGTTTGCCTTGGGCCAGAGTAGTCTCACATAGACGCTCTGGAAGCAGCTGGCTTCCTCCCCAGCATCACCTTCCCGGCCACCTCTCTCCCTAACCATCCTGAGTCAAAGGAGAAATACAGCTTGGAGCCCAAACAGCCAACAAAAGAAATTCTCGTAGACAAAGCACCTAACCTGAAACTGAAAGCACTTTCTTGAAGACAAACCCGAGGCAGTTAACAGAGCAAAGAGAATTCTTTCTAGTGTAATTCCTGTACATGTGATATCCCCTCCAAAAGCTTGTGTTGCATCATCCTAATGGAGCTATTTGGCTATTAAAATACAGATTCTTCAACTTGTCTTCTGGAAACCGCTGCTTCTGTGTGTCTAGGGCATAAACAACACATCCTGTTCAAACACTGACCACTTGCTGCTTCTATGGAAAATGACTAGCGATTTAAAAAGTCAAACAGTAAGAGGGCAAAAATCTGACATACCATGGATTTAGGTCTGAAGGATACACAGAACCAATAATGTGATAAGAAATCATCTTCTTAATGTCACCCTGCTACCAAAACTCAAGTTTTCAGTCATACCCCAAGCATGGAAGGGGAGAAAAAAAAAAAAAACTGCCTAGGATGAAGGCCATGTATGAAAATATATCCAAACACCCTCTCAAGTCAGAAATTGATTTTCCTCCTGTCCAGACCGCATCGCTGGTCCCTGGAAGGTCCCTGTATTCCGGTAGAATACTGCATGCAAGGGGATGAATAAACTCTGGCTTAATTTGATATAAGACTCTTGTTCTTTGCAGTCTGCGTATCAGGAGAGTGAGTAAATATGAGGTGGAGTGAACTGATTCCTTTAATGCATAGGATCTTCATTCCTACCTCTTCGGGATTTACTTGGTCTCCCTTGAGTTGAATTCTGAGTTATTTTGCCGATTGAGTATAGAGTATTTTAGTTACACATATTGAGATTAATTAGTTAGCCCTTAGGAGGTTTTGCTTGCAGCCTTCACCCTGTAAGAAAAAGTGTGAATACATTGAGACTATTAATTCACAATAAATGGCAGATCATAGCCCTTGCTGAGTAAATCTGTTTGTCTCTTTCATAAGCTTCACTAACTGTAAGCACACTATAAGGCAATGACCTTGGCTATCACAACCTAAATTCCCATTTAACTTATTCTCCAGGTTTCAAAGAAAATCTTTTGTTATTATTATTTTTTTTTAATTTTGGAGGGTGGGGACCCAAATCTTTTGTGAAACCAAATTGGCAATGGGTTGGGGAAGGGGAGGATACAAATATTGTCACGTTGCTGAAAATCAGCATACCCCTTTTTCCAGCTAATCCCAATAATTGTAGAGAAATTGCTCTAGACATAACCACTGGAATGGCAGAATCTATTAAAAAACTAAAAAAAAAAAAAAAGCTAAATAGGCTTTTATAAGCAAAGATCCGATCTGCTTTCAGTGTTTGGTGAAATGCAGGCGAAGTTACGGTCGTGTGCTTAGTTTTTAAAGAACAACATAAATGCACTGGAGTTGTGATCATTTGATAAACATGTTGATGCCAATATATTTTTGCCTAAATGCAATAAACTCACCAGTGAGTGATGCAAGTTGACAATGGGAGGTAAAAAGTGTATCTTGCGGATGTTGGTGGGAGGCAACAGGGGAACAGCTAGCGTTCATAATGCCTAGTGAATTCCTGTGTATTTGAAATGTCAAAGAAAATGTGATGTGTTTCTCTAAATTGTGTCTCTCTCTACATGTATAAATGAACAGACGCAGATAGAGCTCAAAAACATGGCATGGATGAATTTATCTCTTCCAACCCCTGTAACTTTGACCACGCTTCCCTCTTTGAGATGGTGCAACGCCTTACTTTGGATCACAGACTTAATGATTCCTATTCTTGCCTGGCAAGTATATTCTTTGGTCTACAGCAATTTAAACCTGATAACATTTTTATTTAATAAAATATTTCTCTACCTTTCTATCAGAAGCTCTTTTTCTCTGTTACAGAGCCCCTTTAACAATTATAAATGTGTTCTTGATTTCCTGGGTGGAGATAGTTTTACTTACCAAAGAAAGAAGACAGAGCGGGAGGAAGTTATCAGTAGAGACGGATCCAATTCCCCAGCCTCCCTAGCTAAGCTTCCCCCTTTTCAGCTGCTACTTGAGAAATATTCCCAAGAGGGTAATCGAGTTTGGCACCTGCTTGTGGAGAACTTGTAAAAATTGCCTCGGTTTCTTAGACTTTAAGATTCCCCCTCCCTCCCCTCCTCAGATGATAAGACCCTGTGCTTCTGTCTCAGAAATGAATGTGTTCTTTTTGTTTATTTTTCAAAAATTAAAATGATTTGTAAATAAACTTCACTTTTCATAAGCTGAACTGGTTTGGGTTTGTTTGTTTGGATGGCTTCTAGTTTTTTGGTAGTATTCAAAGCATCTTTCACCCTTCGGGGGAATTTTTTATGGTGCTTTAGACATTTGGAAGTCCAGCTGTCCAGTAAGAGCATCAACATTTTTTGAAATCCTGTTCTAAGCCTAGATTTAAATCATTTAAATTCAAGGGACAACTATTATGTCTTTTTAAAAATTCTGTCTTTATTGGATTCCTGAAGATACATTTTGGGCTTTATAC
Source organism: Ursus arctos (assembly GCF_023065955.2). Taxonomy (NCBI): domain Eukaryota; kingdom Metazoa; phylum Chordata; class Mammalia; order Carnivora; family Ursidae; genus Ursus; species Ursus arctos. The sequence goes on along the minus strand of NW_026622808.1, from coordinate 43,910,897 downwards.
TAGCAAATTCAGAAGCCTAAAAAGACCCCGTTTATTTCCTTCTACAAACCGTAAATTGTTATTTCATTTCTTAAAGGTGAATTATATTAATCCCACTTTATAGATGGGGAAGGTGAAGGGAAATAGTGAAATGACTTTACACAGAGGAAAAGTCTCAGCCCTGACTCCAAACACTAAGGTTAATATATGTGTATTTTGCCAATATTATATGATATAATAAGGTTAACATATTATTGACATTAATGTAAATATAATGAAAATCTGTCTCCTTTCTAAATGACATGACTATTTCCTACATCTATTCTTACTACTTTTTATTTTAAATTCTGGTTTTTTTCCTGTAACCAGAAGCCAAACTATTAAAAATAGTAGATAAAATAGTCTTAAAAGTAGAAGCGGGATTATACGGAATAATTTATTAATCTGCGTCTCATAAAAGATTCATTGATGATCTCGGGTTTAGAATCACTTCATCAGAAGAATCTGAACTTTGCCAAATTGGAAAGGAACACTTCACTTTGACTTTAAAAAAAAAAAAAAAGCTTACCTTGCATTGCAAGGCAATTTTTCTCAAATGTGTTTCTTATGATTATGTGATTATTCATGTAATTATAAATTGCATTCATGAAAGTTGTAAGAATATGCCGCTGAGCTTAATTCCTATTCTCTTGAGGAATTTTTTTAAAGGATTATTTTCAAGACTTTTTTCACATCATTTTTAAAACAATATTCTTTTTCGCTAAGAGATTCAGTCACTAAGGAGAGTTAGCAAATGCCCTCTAAAAAATTAAACCAGAAATGAAATGTTGAAGCTTGCTTCCTATTAATCAAGTATAGGCTTAAAAATATGCTCCAAAATCCAAAATTAATTATAAATACCATAAAATAGTTTCCTTCTGCATTTGTATACCTGTATCTATTAATCATTATCCCAAAATTTCAGAAAATAACAGCAATTAAAAGGACCTTATCTTCTGCCTCTATGTATTTCATTTTCTCATTATTACAATCTTTTTTTTTTTTTCAGTTAGTTTTGGAGACCGACCAGCAGGGATACATAAATTTTTCTGTGTCTTCGACTGAGTTCCTAATTGATATTTCTTCAACTCTTTTCAAAGCAGCTATTTTGGCATCTACAAAAGACTTGGTGTCATCTGAGTCGTAGAAAATATATTTTAATCTTTCACAGCAGTGTTGTTTCTAAGATTTAGCATTTGGGGTAGCAGATGGAGTGGCAAAGAAGTTGCCTATAGGGGCAGCCCACTGCCTCGACTACTCTCCCGCCCTCTGCAGTAACTTATAATTTGAAATAGGAAAGATGCCGTCTTTCGTTGGATGCATTGCTGAGCTGCATGTTGTCAATCGAAGAGTCCCCAGATCACTAATACAAGATCAGAGTACTGCGGAGGCCTCTCTCTTTGCACCTCTGTGGCCTGTACCTGCCCTCCCCTCCCCCACACACCCGCCATCACTTTCTCCTTTTGCCTTTTCTCTCCCAAGACGGAGTGATATTTGCAAGACTCAGAGAGGACCCTCAAAGTAAAACGAAATTTATATTTAAAACAATTTTAAATTCCCAGCTTACAAAGTACCAACCTAAATTGGTTTACAGGTTGACCCCCCCACCCCCGCCGCTACCCAAAAGTTTACTCTATGCCACTTTGCTTTTATGAAAAGACCTATATTAGTACTTGTTTTCAATAACCAAAAGAGATCCAAAGAGGATTTTCACTTGTACGAAATGGTGATTTCTTCTTCACTTTACACCATTTTGGCTTATGAAAGGTTTTATAGGAACTCTCCATTTTCGGATAGCGAGGAAAACCTGTATCTTTTTGCTTCAGAAAGGTACCAAAACCGGAAGAAGTGATTTGATTTCTGGCTTGGCTGATGGGTGACCTTGAGTGGCAAACCCCTCAGCCTTTCTGAGTATCTATTTTTTTAAGTGCATCATGGAGGCAGCGATTTCTCTGCCATCATGCTTCCCAATCTGCTCTGAATCAGAGATCCCATCCAGGTTCTCTTTTATAGCAGAGTTTCATCTGGTCATACAGCAAGCAAATAAATAATAAGAAAACAAATAGTGGCCAGGGGGGAAAAATGAAACAAAATGCTGAGCCAGGGCATCAGAAGCACCTCTGAGTTTAATTGAATCACGTCTGATTCACAACCTGAGAACGTAGTCACTTTGCTCTCTTTGCAAGGTTGTGTCATTATCCTGATTTTAAAATTTTAAAAAGATGTTCTTTCAAAGTGAAAGAATTTATGAAGTCCTGGCATGTATGTAGACCAATGCTAATATTTCTTAGTGCTTCAGAGTAGGAAAAACAGAAGACTTTGAGTAAGCCAGCACTGCTTCTCTTTCGTATTATTTGTGAGTCACTTAGCAGCCCAGATTTCTGTTTCCTTTTCTATGAGATGGAGATAAACCTACCCTGCCCACCTCACAAGATTGCTATGGGGCTCAAGTGAAAGGTCTTCGTGTAAAGCACAATACTAATTTAAGACCTCATGTTATTGCTTCATCTTATCAGTAACCAAGATTTCACCCTGTCCCCCCCTCCAATGTTCTTAGAAGGTGTATAGTTCAGTGTTAGGGCAGCAGGTGAGATTCTGTTTCTGGAATCATGCTGTCTGCTAATCCAGACTCCAGCATGTACTAGTTCTGGGATCCCAGGGAAATTCCAAATTCCCTCAATTCGATTTTCGCACCCATCCAACAGGAATAACAGGACCTATCTCACAGGGCTGGTACAAGGGTTAAAGCAGCCAGCACACACAAGGGGGTTAGCACAGCGGCTGGCACTTAGAAGAAATCAAAAGGTGTTGGGTCTGGCAATCTTTGAACCCCCTTTCTCCAGTCACCCCTAACTGTAGCAGCTCTCAAAACAAAACAAAACACCACCCCCAACAATAAAAACCTGTATTTAAAAGAAAGTCTCTCCTTTATTCCCCAAACAGGGCTGGTTCAGTCCTGGCCAGGTGTTTGTCCTAGACGAGTACTGCGCCCGAAACGGAGTCCGAGGGTGTCACCGACATCTCTGCTACCTCAGAGATTTGCTTGAACGGGCAGAAAATGGCGCCATGATTGACCCCACCCTCCTCCACTACAGCTTTGCCTTCTGCGCATCCCATGTGCATGGGAACAGGTAAGCACTCGTCCAGAGGTATTCCTCCAAAAAAAAAAAAATTTTTTTTTAAAGCACTGGCAATGGTTTATGATTGGTCCTGCTTTTAGAATTATCTCTAACTTTGTGTCTATTCCCATTCCTTCTATAGCACACACACACACACACACACACACACAAACACACACACACACACAAACACACACACACACACACACACACACACGAACACAAAGGTCTTAGTTTCTTCTCCTTTCAAGAAACTTAAAAGAAATGGCAAAAAGAACTTCTAAAATGGTCTCTGAAGGTAGAAAAATCTAGGTTTAAATCATGGCTCCTCCATTTACCAGCAAAGATGCTGGATGGTAATGAAACCCCCCATGCCACAGTTTTGTCATCTGTAAAACAGGGTAGTGTCCTCATGGCATTGAGAGGATGCCGGTGGGCTCAGCACAGTGCCTGGAACATGGTAAGAGCTTCATAAATGTTTACCTTTGTTGTTCTCATCATTCATTCATTATCATTCATTCCATAGATATTTAATGATTACTTACTGAGTGTCAGGCACTCTGCTACACATTCAGCATACACGGTGAGCAAACAAGACACCAAACAAGGACAGGGTTACATAGAGATTGGTGCTCTGACAACAAGGAATAATATTCCATGCTAGCATCTAATAAAGTAAGGCAGCTCAGACGGGGTGTTTGGATGGCAGGGAGGGTGTCCCTGAGGAAGAGAGGCTTGGGCTGAGAACTGAAGCATGTGTAGGAGTTGAGTGCTTCCAGGCAAAAGGAGCAGCATGTACAAATGCCCTGCTGAAGGAGGAAGCCAAGCACACTTCCAGAGCTGAAATAAGCTAGGTGAAGCTGGAAGGCAAAGATAATCATAACACTTACAGTTTAACCATAGAGCTGGGAAGAACTTCAGAGATCACAGTGTAGCCAACCCCCTCATTTTATAGGTTTTATAGACAAGACCAGAACATCAGTTCTCCTAACTCCATACTAAGTACTCTCTTTCTTTAGACGTTGCCCAGCTCCTGGAGGAAAAGATCCATGTTCTGAATAATGCAAAGCAGCAAATAATTTAGGAACATTACCATTTGGCTCTGAAGACATGGAATAAATTTCCACATTGCCACAGCCAGTTTACTATCCCAACGTATGTAGCCTCACGTTACTAGGAAGACAAGCCTGCTTTACCTCGAGCACCTCAACCAATAGCCAGGAAAGACACATCCAGGAAAAACTAGGTGGCTTCAGAAACCCAAAAAAGTTGGTGCTGTGGGGAAATTCACATGTGGAGAATCCCAAATTGACTGAGTTTATTTTAAATCAGACTGTCAGTTATCTTCATCTTCGCAAGCTAGATGACTCTGAAATATCTGTAGGATTTGTCCTGTGCTTTTCTTCTCTCTAATGCCGGTAGGTTTTATGAGATGCAACTTCAACATTTAGAACTAGGTAACAATAGCATTGTAGGTTTGAATATTTAACAGGCAACAAGGTTTTCATCACTTCCCATTGTTATAAGGTTTGCTAGCCTAGCACATGACCTTTTATTTACATAAAAAATATTTATGAAAACTCTGATACCTGGGGAGTATCTGTGCATAACTCTGCTTTTTATAAATATGTACACTTTGATGACTATCTGTTACAGCCTCTTGGACTGAATTCTTTAAAGAGAGAGAGAGAAGTTGCATTATATTCTCTGGGTTGTCACACTGTATTCTACATATGTTACTGAATAAGAAAGTGTTATAAAATAATGAAGTGTTTTTGTAAACTCCCTGGTAAACATCATCATGAATTATGATACACATTGTCTGGATTTCATATTGTAAGACTGCCACTTGATTCACAGTTAGGTTTATACATCTTGTCATGGAAACAGTTTTGGATTTCTTATTTTCTTTTCAGTTCCGATTTTCCTTATGCAAGTTTGCATTTTTTTTTTTGCTTATTATTTTAGTTTGAATGCATTTGCTCTTGCTGTTTGATGCATCCTTCTTTTTCTTTCTTTTGTTTGTGCATGCATGTGTGCTCTTGATTCTCCTGTGGCTGACCACCCTCTGTGCATGCCCCATGCGACCACCCCCTCTCCAAAGTCAACAAATGCATGTATACCTTAGTGGGCTGCCACCAAATACAGACCCTCAAGGGAGCAAAACTCCCTCCCCATCTGAACCAGAGGCTAAAAAAGATACCAAAAAGGAATCCAAAAAAAGAAAAGATTACAAAACCCAGGCAAATCCAGAGCCCAAAAGGTAAGACATTATGTGTGCATTGGCTTGTGTTTTATAATAATATCTGTGACATTCCCCCCATTTGTGCCATGACTTACACCTTAGCAAACAGTGAGCTTTGTGTATTTCTGAAGCTTCTGTTCCTTTAAGGTTTTTCAAAGGTACACTTCAAAAGAAAATCCTAGCAATGGGCAAAATACCATGCATTAGGACTGAATTTGAGTCAGGTGTTTAGTGACTCTTAAAACATATTCATATTGAAAAAACTGAGCAATACGTAAACAGAATCATGAATCAGATTGCTTTTTTAGTGGCATCCAGTTAAGGGCCTGGTACCTTACCAAGTCATTCGTACTAAGCAATCCATGCTTTATAATTTTGAAATTATGTGTAAGGAGCAAATAGAATAGATTGTCATAAGCCGGGTCTATACATTTATAGTAGCCCCATCATTTTTAGCAAACCCTTCTCAGTTCTGCATTGATCTCATGAAGCAAAGCTATCTTTAGATAATGATTTATAATAAGAACACAAAATAAAACCTATCACTAATGGCTCCTTAGTAGAATCACTTATATAATGAGGTCACCGTGAAGTCACTTTCAAGTTCTAAAATTATACTTATCCACTTCTGTTTTCTTTGTCCTTTAGGGCTGCTCTCATTGTGAATTGATAAAATGGCAAATCGGTGGCTTTTTCTCCTTTTAAACTTGATTTGCAATTATTTCTAGTGTTATCCTATGTCCTTCATCTTCTCTACCCTCACCACAAATTAACATTGACATTTAAAAAAATTTTTTTTAATTTTGTTGTGGTTTTGAAACTGACATTCTGACCCTGACATTGCCAAGCGACACAAAGTTCACAAGCAGGTATGTTTTATGCTTTAGTATGAATTTGTTCACTGGATTATTTCTAAGTCCTGAAATATATACAGTTAACTTGTAGGCAGACTGAATGAAAATACCAACTTTCTCTTCCTAGAGTGTGGCAGGCTGTCAATCAACATGTCCAGATCTGTTAGTGAAGGTCAAAGAAAGCCCTGATTCCATGTGAACCCCTATTTTTCAAACTTTCAGTATGTAAGGATGGAGGTGAAGTGAAGTTTCTGTTTGCGTTTCCCTACGAGAGTCAGACTGCAAGGTAACGGTAGCTTGCTGCCAATAAAGCACATAGAGAATGTTACAGGTACCTCAAAGAAGCCTCTCTGGATGCTGTCCAAGGTGCTGCTTTTGCAGTGATCAGCGTTGAAACAGAAAGTAAACCGGCACACTTGATCGAGCCTGCCCTATGCCAGGAAAAACTATTAGAAAGGATCTTGAATAGTACTTTGAGAAGCTTATGTGTGTTCCAGGGTCTATGCGTGTATTGCATTGTTTAAAGCAGAAGAAATCATAATATTAAGTATCAGTTGTGTAGCACTCCGCAGTTTATACTTTAATACATTCCATCTGATTTGCTGTAACATTTTCAGGTCAGCTATTTTTTACATCCATTTTGCAGAGGATGAAACTGAATGTCTGCAGATATAAGTGGCAAACTCAGATATTCTGAGTCCAAAGCTCTTCTTCTTTTCACTACATCAGCATTGTGTATAGATTCTAGAGATCTGAGTATTAGAGTCTGTTTTGCCTGAATCTAAAATTATTGTATCTCATTTCTGTGCCTCTGTTTTCTCATCTGCAGAATGAACACATAGAATCATAGTATCTGTGATATTCCACCAACCTCTAAAATTATCTTCTATGGATTATAATAACAAATTAAATAAGCCATTGTCATATTCCATAAATAACGTATAATTCAAGTAAGGATAATTGCTGCCACTTAATAAGTGCTTGCTATATGCCAGGCACTGCGTGAAGTGCTGTTTAGATTCATCATCTCATTTTATCCTTATTACATCCCCGTGAAGTATTATTATTATTATTAGCTTCATCTAACATCTGAGGAATTTGAGGCTCAGATAAGTTCAGTCACTTACTCTGTAGCAAACAAGTACTCAATCCTAATTCAAACACAGATAGTCTGACTTTGGAGCTTGTGTTTGTGGATGGTGTAAGATGCCAAATTCAGCCATTTGATATGAGTTTCAACATTTCCAGGGTAGATACTATAGCAGTCATCTGAATTAATTAAAGGGTTTTCCATTTTTGTCTTAAAGCTGTCCAAAATCAGCATGGCTCCCCTGGTAATTTTGGCCTTGTGAAGAGAACCAGAGTGTATCTAGAGTTTCAGACCGCAGAGTCTCCCTTGAACATTAACAACCTTTTGGTATAGGGAAACCATTTTCCTAACCTCTTTCTCCAGGATAAACACTATTTGCATGTGGAGATATTATCTATTTTTTGGCCCAGATTAAGAAGGCAGTCATGAGTCATGGAAACAAATTGCCCTTTAATTGAATTTAACTGAACAATAGAACCCATTCCTATCATCACCTCACAACCAGCTTCAGATTAGGCATAATGTAGCTTTTTATATAATTATCAACTTCTTACCTATTAATAACTAGCAGACCCAAAGGTGGAGGCAGAGACCTGCCCTGTTATAGCTGGAAATCATAAATGACCACTCAGCTGCTGATGACTGAGTTTTTCCCACCTTCTCTGGAAGCCTGCACCACATCTCCATATGCCTATGTGAAGCCACAGCATCTAATCAAAAGTAGACACATCTGGTCAATCAGGAAGATGATAGCTACTTATAATTCCAGGCACTGGAAGTTATGGGACCATCCACGTGTTCGGCATTTTTAGAACAGTGGTTCTTGACTGGGGAGAAGGTGGGGGTGATCTTTCCCCCTGGAGACATTTGACAATGTCTGGAGACATTTTTGATTGTCACCTTGGGGAGGGGAGGACAACAGTGGTACTAATGTCAGCTAATGGGTAGAGGCCAAGTCTGTTTCTAAATACCCTACAATGCACAGGAGAGCCCTCTGCAAACTAAGTCCCAAAAGCAAACTCCCAGGTGATGGGCTGAATTTCTCCTTTTTACTTGGATTTTTTGTTTCTTTTTTGTGTCTAAAGGCGTAAGAGTTGCCACCACTGATTTTCACCTTGTGCAGTAGTTCTCACACTGTAGTGTACATGTAAATCACATAGGGAGCTTGTTAAAATGGAGAGTACTAGATCCTATCCTCAGATAATTTGACTCAGCAAGCCTTAGATAGAACCAGGCATCTGTGCATTTAATCATTTCCTCCCCAGGTAATTATAAGGCATTTGGTCTTCAGATCTCACTTAGTTAAGGCCTTGGTTGTCAAACTTGGCTACACATTGGAATCACTTGGAGAGCCTAAGAAATGGTGATGCCCTAGCCCCACCTGCAGAGGTTCTGATTTAATTAATCGGGGATATGGCCTAAGCATCACATTCTAAAAATCTCCCCTAGTGATTCTAATATGTGGCAATGTTTAAGAACCACTGGTTGAGGGGGCACCTGGATGGTTCAGTTAGTTGGTTGGCCAGCTCTTGATTTTGGCCCAGGTCATGATCCTGGAATGGAGCTCTGCATTGGGCTCTGCACCTAGCTGGGAGCCTGCTTGAAGATTCTCTCTCTCTTCCTCTCTCTCTGCCCTTCCCCCCACTCACGCTCTTTCTCTGTCTCTCTCTCTCTCAAATAAATAAAAAAATCTTTTAAAAAGAAAAAAAGAACCACTGATTGAGGGAACATTAGTTTGGGCCAGCTCTTTAAAACTGAATGCATTTTCTCAAAGAGAGAGAGAGAAAGAAAAAGAAAATGTGAGTATGTTCAGCTGGTTGCACTTGGCGATCATAAAACCCACAGATGTAAATCGCTATATCTTCTAATTTTTGAATCAGCTCCTAAGGTTGCAGTACTTAATTTTCACCATAATATTTGTAGTATTCTTTCTAGATGACATTTAGATTAGCGTCACTTTGGTCACTGTCCCGCAGTGACAAGGCAATCAAACAGCTCCCATGATTGCAAGTTGCGTCAATGTTCCTTGGATCCCTTTATTATTGGGATTGGAAATTTTTCTCATTTACATTATTATTTAACATTTCTTGAATGCCAGTGCTGCTCTTCACATATGGCCTGTGTAGAAAGTACATTGTATCAGCAATTAACAAATCCATAATGCCAACCGCCCCAATCCAAAGTAAGCTGCATAGATTAATGAGTCTGCAAGCAGATGTAAGAGAGCATGAGTTCTAGAAATCTTTGAAAATGTGTCCCAGGATTCCTTCGGGAGCTGTATCTGGAGCCAAGGTGCTGCTTCTGTGCAGAGACTCTCTGATCCCTGGAGTTAGATTTGAGTTACTGAACAATCCAATTAAACTCATTTTTCTCCTCTGTTACTCCACCAGTCCCCCTATGTCAGTGAGTAATTCCATCTACCTGGTTTCCCAAGCCAGAACCATGGGAGCTGTCCTAGACTCGTCCTTCTCCCTCAGCACATCACAGGGATTCAGTTACTGTGCCCCGTCAATGCCCTTAAGTATCTCTCAAGCCCATCTACTACTCCTTCTCTTTAGTGCCACTACCAGAGTTCAGGTATCTATCTTCTCTCCCCTGGACCACAGCAAATGCTTTGTTGACCATGTCCTTGCCTCCAGCGTTGATTCCTCATTCCCAATCCGTGTTGCATAATATTTTCTTTCATTTCTTTTTTGTGAATGCTTTCCTGGAAGTAAATCAGTCATTTTTGTACATGTCAGTATTTCTCTTTCACTCCAATCTCACCTTGTTCTCCCCCTCTCTTCTTTCTCTTCCCTCCTTCCTCTCATCCCTGTCACACACGTACCCTCCTTAAGATATTATGTCTAGTGCTTTTTAACTCTCCCTCTCCAAAAGATGGAGAAAGAGAGAAATGTGCAGCAGGGACTGTTCGGTTTTACTGAGCTCTGAATACAGCACTTGATTAGCGGGCAGGCATGAATGGGGGATGACAGTGGCCTCCACATTCTTGGTATAATGTTACACACTCACATAGGACATTAGCGTACTTGGGGCATGTGACTGGTTGGCCTTCCAGCTTTGAGCAGGTGTTGGCCTTGCATATATAACTGAGTCATGCTCTTTAAATTCTAAAGAAGCAACTTCATCTAATAGGAAGTACTTGTAAGAGGGGCGGAGGGTGTAATCAAGCACATTTCAAGCAAAAGTCTGCATCCTAAAGAGGAATTCTCTTTAGATTTATAGTCAAACTTCTAATCCACGTGACTCCATTCCTAAAGGAAATTTGCCCCACGAAAACAGCAGATTTTCCAACTCAGACATAAAATCTTGTAAAATATGCTGAATTATCTATTCCATTGGAGCAATCTTTCTGGCCCATAGCAAATCATCAAATAATATACATTTCCTTTCTAAAATTTCAACATGTGTCCTCATCCTATGGTCATTGAATTCACTGGGGTAAAAACGTATTTTCAGATGTCACACACTTTCCAGGGTGGGTGTGATACCAAAAAGCCACACATATTATTGGTCTAACCACTCAGAAGTCTATACATAAGGAGTTAAGGGTAGAATCTAAAGCCTAATTGTCTATGTTTGTCTAGAAACGACAACAACAACAACAACAAAAACCCATCTCTTCTCTTATTCCTCAAAGAGAAATATCTGTATAGTACCAATTTTGGAAATTGATCCTTCTCTGGGAAAAGAAATACGTGCTTTCCTACAATGCGTACATTTTATACGATTTTTGTACTCACCTCTTGGGTTCTCCATTCAGCACCTGGACTGAGTCTAAACCACTTTGACTAGTGTCCCTTTATTAATAGCATCCATATTCTTTGAGATTTGTTTGGTAGGGAGAAACTTCAAACACTCCCATCTTTAGAGAGAGCAAAGATAACTTCTGATATTGTTGCGTTTTAGCTACATGGTTAGAAAAACAGAAAAAAGTCAAAGAAGACCTCACTGATATATTTTTGCCCTCTCCAAGCCTCTTTTTCAAATTAATAGTAGCCAACCTCAAGAAGCTTCAATGCCCATTCGTAAGGTTGTAGCAACTGCCTGTTGTTGCTTCCTGTCTTAGTCTTTGTGAAACAAACACTTTGATATATTTGTTTTAGCAGCGTGTCTGAGCCCCAGGGCATCAGGGCGTAATTAGAAAAAGGGTTTGGGCTGGAGGGAAAGGAGAGGAAAGGGAAAGGCTGGGCTTTCATAATGAAGCAGTGACTATTGGATGTGAGAGTCCTAATTACAGTGCATAATTAAGCTAGAGATTATACAAGCCATCCAGATGAGCAAGCAGGGATGTCTCCTTTTGAGATGATAATGCTTTGGTGTTATCTTGAATTTGTAGTTATTAGCCACTTGAAAGAGACAAAGGAAAATATTCCACTCTAGGATTAAATTCAGAGGTATCACTCTAAAAGTTATAAGGATAAAGAGTTGCTAGGAGAAGTCCGTTTAAAAGAGAGAGAGGCTAAGAGAGTGTGTTTGGCCTAAATGTTCTATTTAGGGAGCATTGCAAGGAACATCTACTGAGATATTCTGTCCCACTCTGGCCCTTTAAGCTCTCGTGTTTCTGGGCTGGAACAATTTAGTAGCAAGTAGGATTCAGTTATCATGCTTGTTTAAGGACATTTTCAGGGATCCATAATGCGGTCTGCAGGCATGCATCCATTTGGAGAGGGAGAATATATCATGTTTACGGTGCCTGCACCAGCATATGTGGACATTTGCATTTGGAGAGAAAGTATATTCCCACTTCAGCTGGAGTTTTACCCCTTGTTGGTAGTGATTGGAGCTTAAAGCTGGCTGTATGCAGAGAAGTGGACCAGACACTCTTCCTCTTTTGAATCCATGCATTTTCTTTCCCACCTGGGTTCTACACTTGATCACCAAATAGATGCAATATCAGAACACATCTGTCACTGTAAGTTTTGAATTAATTTAGTAACCTGACCTTGAAAAGATACCTAGCCTTCCAAACAAGGGTTCTGTGTCCCAGCTTTCAGCATAATGTGGAGAACTGTGCTAGCTGGGTAACAAAAGGCCAGGAATCTGTGTGCTCACCTGGGTGTGTAGGGACAGTTCAACGACCCAACGAGATTAAATTCGCTTTCACAAAGCACATTGCCACTTGATTTCTTTGACTAGATTATTCACACTTAATTTCAAATATCAAAATAAAATCTTTCACATTGAAAGCCTAGGACTTAATCATATTCGATTACTCCAATAATAAACATTAATTCATAAGCTCCAGCCCGGAAGCATTTGGGGAATGGGAGAATACTCTGTGTAACTAGTAACTTAAAGGATGGGCAGCTGGGTTATGGTAGTTTCAGTCTGACAAAAGAAAAAAAAAGGAAAGACACAACTCTAGATAAATTATTATTTGTGACATGGCTCAAGATGGGAGAGTGTGAGGAGAGTGAAGGTGACAGAACTGCAGCTGACCATGATGACAAGGACTTGAAGAGCAGCCGACATGACATCTTTCCTATCGTGCTGCCGAAAATGTCAACTTTGTGAAGGACAGTGAGAAAATGGGTTGCCGAAAACTTGAAAGGTGGATTTGAGAGATGCCTGCTTTGTCAGATGTGATATAGTCTGTTGTGGCTGAGAGACCCACTTCTGGTGGCAGTGGTGGCCTGCAGGTGGGGGAGCGCCCAGTCTCTGACAGGGCTCCAAAAATGACGGCACCTGACCTGCAGATCGTCTCAGGCTTGCAGGATCATGATATGCAAGAAGTGAGTGGTTAGCCAGTGTGCAGTTAGGTGGAACCAGAGACCTGGGACCACATTTCCTTGTCGTGTGTGTGTGTGTATGTGTGTGTGTGAGATCCTAAAGCTAGGTTCAAAAGTCATCAAACGCTTCTACTATTAAAGCACATATCCCCTCCTTCTACTAAGAAGTAGGAGACATGTGCTTTATGAACTCACATCAGTTCAGTATAAGTAACGAACAGTAAATCTGAATCATCTGTCATCTAAGTTTTTTGGGGAATGATGATGGGAGCCTCAGAGAAAGGGAGGGGAAAACTGGAATCAAGGCAGCTACAGAAAAGTAGGAAACAGGACAGAAGCAACCCTTAACGACATGTTATAATAACCTGGGGAGCTTTAAAAGCAACAAATCTCTAGGCCCACTGCATAGGAATTGAATCAATAGCTTGAGGATGAGACCTCCCAAAGCTTTCATATGTACAGATTTGAGTACAGCCAAAAATTAAGAACTACCGACCTGTGAGGACAGTCTGTTTGGTCAGGGCACAGCTGCTAGGGTGCGCAAATCACAGCTGTTTCTTCTATCTATGCATTATTTACTCAATGTAAAGGTTCCAGAAAAGCGTGTCCAGTTGGCTGAGCTTAGGTCATAGTCCAGCTTAGATGCACAGTGGCCACGAAAGGCAGGAATTGGCTTGTGGGAAGGCCCTTAGTATAAACAGCAGGAAAACAGGATCCCAATTTACCCTTCCCCTGAAGAGTACCCGCAGTGAGGCCAAGGTCATTCTTCCAAAGGACATTCAGGTGTTGTTAAAAGGTGACAGTGGATGCTAAGAAGCAAAAAAAAACAAGAGGGCAGAAAATGCACCATTCAGGACACAGGAGGATGAGGGATTCGGGGCTTCTAAACACGTGTTCTAAGGAAAGATGCATCTCAGCCTGCGATTTACTAGCTAGGAATTTAAAATCCAACTTTATCCCTCTTCTCTCATTCTTTGTGACTCCTTAAGTGTTAAAAGTATGGAGAAAGGAACAAGATGCTGAGCCAGTTTTATGACAATTATAGAATCACCTCCAAATGTTTCCAGAAAGAAAAACAAAACAAAACAAAAAACACAAAAGCACGGGGGCGCCTGGGTGGCACAGCGGTTAAGCGTCTGCCTTCGGCTCAGGGCGTGATCCCAGCGTTCTGGGATCGAGCCCCACATCAGGCTCCTCTGCTATGAGCCTGCTTCTTCCTCTCCCACTCCCCCTGCTTGTGTTCCCTCTCTCGCTGGCTGTCTCTATCTCTGTCAAATAAATAAATAAAAAAAAAATCTTTAAAAAAAAAAAAAAAAAAACACAAAAGCACGGCTTCTGAGAGACACCAATACAGTTTCTCTACTTATTTTACAACCAACATTGCTTGGGATGACACCTTGAAACCGTGCAAACACCACTTCTGGAAGGAATTGTGACTTTGTAAGTGGACTGTTATGCTTGGAGATCTCTGCTTCCAAACTCACTCCAGTCCAAGGGAAATTGGTAACCTTGAATCAGACATACCCTTTTAGCCACTAATAAAAGAGCCACCCACCAAATATTTTCTTTCTCGAAAGCAGAGGTTCTCAAGGTGTGGTCCCTGAACCGGCAGCATTAGAGAACTTGCAGATTCTCAGGGTACCTGGGTGGCTCAGTTGGTTGGACGGCCAACTCTTGATTTCGGCTTGAGTTGTGATCCCATGGTTGGCTCTGCAGTAGCTAGGGAGTCTGCTTAAGATTCTCTCTCTCCTCTCCCTCTGCCCCGTCTCCCAGGCTCTTGTGCTTGCTCACTCTCTCTCTCTCAAATAAATAAATATTAAAAAAAAAAAAGAAAGAAAAAGGAAAAAGAAAAGCAAATTCTCAGCCCCATGCTCCAGGTAATTCTGAGGCATGCTCATGTTTGAGGGTTACCTCTCTAGGAAAAGTATTTCATTGCTTCTGTGAGAACAGGTTCCCCAAAATATTGAGCCAGGATTTTTAATTAGCAGCTCTATAGAAATCTAAGCCCGTATAATTAACATTGACAAATTATAGGGGTCAACAGAAGAGAAATTGATATTTGATAGAATTTTCAAAAATAATTGTGTGAAACTAAACCCCAAAAAAGGATATTTTTAGTTTTCAACTGATATAGTTCCAACCTGTGATCTTTGACAAATTCTATTATTCCTGCATGTCTCTTCTTCAATTTGTAAAATAACATTCTCTATCCCCTGTATCATTTCAGCGCAATTCTGGCAGCTGCAAACAAATTTGCAGTCAGTGTCAAGATCGTGACTTTTTTAATCACCTATTTTTCTTGGTGAATTCTGTATTACTTACCTTCCAGACATAAAGTTAGTTTGTTTCATTTATTTTAAGAGAAAACCATTCACACTGATATAGGCAATTAAGAAGCAAAAAAATTTTTTTAAAGATTTTATTTATTTATTTGACAGAGACAGCCAGCGAGAGAGGGAACACAAGCAGGGGGAGTGGAAGAGGAAGAGGCAGGCTCCCAGCGGAGGATCCTGATGTGGGCCTCCATCCCAGGACTCCGGGATCATGCCCTGAGCCGAAGGCAGGCATTTAACGACTGAGCCACCCAGGCATCCCAAGAAGCAAATTTAAGCAAAGACTACAACAATAATTTTTAGTCATTTACCTTTTTTGAATAGTGAGATTAATAGTGCTCAGAAAGGAGTCGAAGGAGAGATTGTCGGGGAAGTGGAAGTGGCTGCTACCTTAAATAACCACAGATGTGAATCATCAGAACAAAAGGGAAAGAAACATAATCAAATTTCATGTTTGTAATAATACCCTTTGAGGTGAGGATTAACAGGCCAGGCACACATTAAATGCTTAGTTTTTATCATCTCAAACACAAATCTAAAAGTTACTTTCTAATTGCCTAATAATTGCCTTAGCAGGCTTGTTGAGTGAAGAATGGATGGTTTTCCTCAGGGATGTTTATCTCTTAATTATAGTCACACACATCTCTGGGCTGCCCATGTGAAATGGTTTCCATGCTTTTTTTTTTTTTTTAAGATTTTATTTATTTTTTTTGACAGAGAGAGAGACAGCCAGCGAGAGAGGGAACACAAGCAGGGAGAGTGGGAGAGGAAGAAGCAGGCTCCCAGCGGAAGAGCCTGACGTGGGGCTTGATCCCAGAACTCCAGGATCATGCCCTGAGCCGAAGGCAGACGCTTAATGATTGAGCCGCCCAGGTTTCCATGCTTTTTCCTGTCATGGAAACCCCTCTCTGATTTGTAAATTATATTTTAAAAGATTATATTTATGTATTTACTTATTTATTTTTTGAGAGAGAGAGCAGGTGCCCATGCTAGCAGGGGGAGAGACAACAGGAGAGGGAGAGAGAGAGAATCTCAAGCAGACTCCTCACTGAGCATGAAGCCCAATGACCAGGGCTCAATCCCAGGACCCTGAGACCATGACCTGAGCCAAAATCAAAGAGCCAGTCACTCAATCAACTGCACCACCCAGGTGCCCCTGATTTGTAAATTATATTTAATAGCATTTTTCTCTGGGCTAATTCCCTGCTAAGAAACAAAACGCTTATAATGGCTTCCATTTTCCCAAATCAAGTGTGTACATGCACACATCAGTTGTATAAATGTGTTCAGTGCATTAGTGAGCTATATTTTGTGTAAACAAAATCTAAATCTAAAAACCACACCTAAAGAGAGTTGTAGATTATAATAGAAACATGAGAAGTTACCATAAAAAACTGTCACGTGTATCTTGTGGAGGCCAGTGAATTCATCCTGAGATTTAAATACAGATTCATGGACATTTCATGGTAAAAAGAAAAAAAAATGTTGTTAAATAAACTTTGTATATTAACATTTAAGATTTTTCCAGAAAATATGAAAATAAGGGCATATTCATGGATTCCAACAGCCTACCTGATGTTTTCTGTTTGGCCTTCTTTCTTCCTTTAAGTTCAGGGGATTGTGAAGGAATGGATGTTATAGAATTTTACTGTTCAGGGTGTATTTTATAATGTGGGGGAGGGGAGGTTTTCTTGTTTGTTTGT
Organism: Ursus arctos; assembly: GCF_023065955.2. Lineage (NCBI taxonomy): Eukaryota > Metazoa > Chordata > Mammalia > Carnivora > Ursidae > Ursus > Ursus arctos. Next base: position 43,893,803 of record NW_026622808.1, on the reverse strand, counting down.
TTTTTTCCCCCAAGTAGGGCGTTTTTAGTATTTAAAAAGAAGGGAAGCTGACCAATTAACCCCTAACAGGAGGTGCATTGCTGTCATTTGCCAAGTCTTTTGTGCAGTCAGACTGGTCTAGTATACAGGATTTTCCCAACTTATGCTGGATCCTTGAGAAGCCCTATAAATAGGACCATTTGTTTGGTCTCAAGATGACTTGCATTTGCAAACTGAAGAATGTTCCAATAGAAGTTTCATGGTGACACACCAATCTGCAAACTGGCTCAGCCAGTAGTCAAAACAAGTCACTACGGGATCTGGGAAGCTGAAGTCTTTGAATGGGTCAGATTATCCTACGTCTAATTTGGCACAGATAAATTTGGGCTATAAATATGCAGCTTCCCTTTGTATTTTCAACTTGAATGGTCCAAAGCAAATAGGAAAAATGTGTGTGAACCTAATGGTGATTTAGAAATATGAGAATACGGTGATTAAACTGAAATTCACTAATTTTTGCTAGGGTCCTTCTTTTTATTAAAATGAGCAATGGTTACTAGCATTGAAAGCATCATATGAAGTTTGTTCTCTTCCTTTCTAGCTCTGTTGAGGTATTAACATATACCACGTATCAGTTTAAGGTATAGCATGTGATGATTCAATACACATATATATTGTGAAATGATTAGTATGACAAGGTTAATTAACACCTACATCCCCTCACATAATTACCATTTTTTTTGTGTGGGTGATAACATTTAAGATTCTCTCTTAACAGCTTTCAAGTATATAAATACAGTACCGTTCATTGTAGTCACCATGCTGTACATTACTCATCTTATAGCTGGGAGTTTATACCCTTCAGTCAACAGCTTCCTGTTTCCCCCACCCCTCAGGCCCTGGCAACTACCATTCCAGTCTCTATTCTTATGAGTGTGACTTTTTCAGATTCAACATGTAAGTGAGAACACAGAGGATTTGTCTTTCTCTGTCTGACTTATTTCCCATAGCATAATGCACTCAGGTTCCATCCATGTTGTCACAAGCAGGGTTTCCTTCCTTTTATGCCATCTATCTATCTATCTATCTATCTCTCTATCTATCTATCTTTATTTATTTATTTATTTATTTATTTATGCATTCACTTAGATACTTAGGTTTTTTCCATCTCTTGGCTGTTGTAAATAATGGCTGTTGTAAATAATGCTGCAATGAACACAGGGGTGCAGATATATCTTCAAAACCGTGCTTTCCTTTCCTTCAGATGTATACGCAGATGTGGAATTACTAGATCATGTGACAGTTCTATTTTTAACTGTTCGAGGACCCTCCATACTGCTTTCCACAGTGGCTGCATCAGTTTGCATTCTCACCAACAGTGCACAAGGGTTCCCTTTTCTCCACATCGTCACCAACATTTGTTGTCTTTTTGATACTAGGCATTCTGACTGATGTGAGGTGATATCTCATTGTGGTTTTGATTTGCATTGCCCTGATGCTTACTGTTGTTTTTATGTATCTTTTGGCCATCCGTGGGTCTTCTTCGGAAAAATGTCTGTTCAAGTCCCCCGCCCATTTTTAATTGAATTATTTGGGGTTTTGCTATGGAGTTTTATAACTTCTGTATTTCTATTATCTATTATCAGAGAAACGGTTTGCAAATATATTCTCCCATTTCATAGGTTGCCTTTTCATTTTGATGTGCAGAAGCTTTGTAGTTTGATGTAGTCCCACTTGTCTGTTTTTCTTTTGTTGCTTGTACTTTTAGTGTTATATTAAAAAATCGTTGCCAAGGCCAATGTCAAAGAGCTCTTTTTCCCTATGTTTTCTTCTAGGATTTTTACAGTTTCCGGTCTTATAGTTAAACCTTTAATCCATTTTGAGCTCATTTTTGGGAGCCATGTAAGATAGGAGTCCAGTTTTATTCTTTTGCATATGAATATCCCGTTTTCCCCAACACCATTTATTGAAGAGACTATTTTTCCCCATTTGTGTATCTTTAGTTCCCCTGTCAAAAATATTTGTTGACCATATATGCAAGGGTTTATTTCTGGGCTCTCAGTTCTGTTCTCTTGGTCTGTGTGTCTGTTTTCATGCCAGTACCATAGAGTTTTGATTACTGTAGCTCTGTAATAAAGTTTGAAATCAGGAATGGTGATGTCTCCCACTTTGTTCTTTATCAGGATTGCTTTGGCTATTTAGGTCTTTTGTGATTCCATATAAATTTTAGGATTGTTTTTCTATTTCTGTAAAAATTGCCATTGGAATTTTGATAGGGATTGCATTGAATCTATAAATGGCTTGTAGTAGTATGGACATTTTAACAGTATTCTTCCAATCCATGAATACAGGATATCTTTCCACTCATTTGTGTTTTCTTTAATTTCTTTCATCAATGTCTTTTACTTTTCATGATGTTTTGTAATTTGTTTCTTCAGTTAATACATGAGTGCTTAAATTAATCTGAACATCTATAATTGTAAGCTGGAAATTGAGTCACTTAAGAACATTGAACACTGAGAAAGATATTTACAAGGCACCTGGTTTTCATAGAAGTTTGTGTGCATCATTCAGAGATCCCAAGCCTAAGTGCCTACAAGAGAGATAGGTACTACAAATTAGAGATGTGGACAGGTGAGTGCCTGCCCCAGCTAAGGAAGAAGTTGTTACTTGGCACTTACCAATTAATGCCAGTGTTCCGAATTTTCAAAAGAATTGCGTTATAAAATTTTCCTGACTTGAAAGTGCAGGCAAAGAGTTCAAAATCTTAAGAAGCTGTGAGCCAAACAAAAGGTCTAGAAACTGGGCCTTACAGCCACCAGTTGGTACATTTTACCATTTCACAATAAGTGAGCAACAGTTCTACAAATGTCTCCAGACGATAACCCCCAATATCCCCCATGCCCCTTAGTAGCCAGCACTGAAAAGCAGGACTTCTCCTAAGGTCACATCGATCATTGTAGTTGTTCTTCTAAAATGGACAGTTTCCTCCTGCTAGAGATTTGATTTCATGGTGTCAGCGTATGAGGTTCCCGTCACTTCATGACATGTCTTCTTTCAGGCCTGATGGAATCGGAACTGTGACTGTTGAAGAGAAGGAACGTTTCGAAGAAATCAAAGAGAGACTCCGAGTTCTGCTGGAAAATCAGATTACACATTTTAGGTGAGTATCTGGGGTTGAGGGGTTTATTAGGAGGGTGAGACTGGAGAGGGGCAAATAAAGGGCTTGATTTTCTAAAACTATTAATCTATCAGGAGACACATTGGAGATTTAGAAATGACTAAATGGAAGCGAAAACCAGTAAGACAGGGTTCCACGATAGCCAGAAAACTTTGCAATCTTAAGTGCATTTTATTCCCACTGAAGGGACAGAGCCCTTCTTGTGCAAGCTGACCCTGGTTATCAATCTGTTCTTTTTAAAAAATCTATTACGAAGTTGAAGGTGAAGTTTCTTCAAGGTTCCTAGATCAGTGAAAAATCCTGGGAATCAGATCACATGAACAGGGAAGGAAGGCAGTGGACAAGAGTCTCCACTTTCTCCCTTACCTTAGAAATAGGACGAGCTGTCTATGCAGGGAAAAAGAGAAACTTAGATCAGACTTGGCAGGTTGACTCTTCCCCACTCACAGAAGACAGTGAACAGGTCCAAGGCCTTGCACCATGTAGCCCACTTCTCCCTGGTAGCAAATCAGACATTTGTAATGCTGGTTCTGGACTAGAGATCCTGAAATAGTAACTCCAAAATAGTAGAAACATTTGTAATAACGTAATAAATAGTTCCTTTTTATTAAACACTTCCTGTGGGTCAAGATATAAGATTAGAGGCTAGTTAAGCATTAACTCAGTTTTTTATTCCCAGAACAATTTGGTAAGGTCATTATTATAATCCCCAGTAAATATAAATTAAACCGAGGCTGAGAGAGTTAAGGACTTGCACCAGATCACCCACTGGACACCTGCATAGGTCTTAGTCTGCATTTAAGTAGCCTCTGCTGGTCCCTTTGTACCACGAGGAACAGTGTCTGGAAGGGTCTGCGACAGCCTGAAATAGTCAATGGAACTCTTAGGAGTCCATGACATAGTTCCATCTGCGCCACCAAAATCCTTCTGGACAAATTTTTATTGATTACACACTATATGCAAGAAGTATTGCCAATAACAAAAGATCCAATAACAATTAAAAACCACAGTCAAGGAAGGACACTTAGCAAAAGCATGAATTTGCTCAAAATACACTCCTTCATTTCCTGTAGTAATTCTTTGGAGACTTGAGTAAGTGTGTTTGGATTTCAGCCTGTTTCAACTAATATTTTTTTAATGCTGGTATCTATAATCATATAGAAGGTCACACGTGAGCTAACAAATGGTTTTCCTTCACAATAGAAATCTAAACAGAGCCTTATGTCATCACTCTAAATATTCTTTTCTGCTGCAGACATTTGCAGAGTCTCTCTTTAGTCATTATTCACACATACACATATATACATTATATACACACATATATGGTGTGAATTCAGATTAACATAACACAACGTGACAAAATAAAAAGCATTTTCTGTTCCTCAGAAAGAGTTGCTATAGGAATCAAATTGCAGCATATTTCATGCTAAAATGTAATACATTTGGGCAACCTGAAGAATTTTCTCTTTTTTAGGTATTGCTTTCCATTTGGTCGACCTGAAGGTGCTTTAAAAGCTACTCTATCACTCTTGGAAAGGGTAAGAATGAAAGTGGAAGACGGATTACATAGATACAGACATGAATATAATTGTAATGAAATACTGTAGTTGAATGACCTAGTTTGTCATTTTTCAAGGCTTTGTTTACCATTCATCAAATACCAGAATAAATGTGAGGAACCTGCCAAAATTCTAGATATTTTATCTGCAGACTCCCAAATAGTTAGCATATATTGAAGATATGTTCCTGGCCCTTCCCCGATTCATAGATGGGCTTTGCCATCCTAACTGTGCATTACGGTTCTGTGTTTTCTCTTTAACAATGGCTCTCAATCAATATTAAGTCACAAGGAGGTATTCACAACTCATTTTAAACTCGAGCTCTTTAAGAAATATAAATGAGTAACACATTTGGTTGAACCATCTTAATAATCTTTTTTTTTCTACCAACAGGTTTTGATGAAAGATATCGTGACGCCGGTACCACAAGAGGAGGTAAAAACAGTCATCCGGAAATGTCTAGAGCAGGCTGCTTTAGTCAACTATTCCCGGCTATCAGAATATGCTAAAATCGAAGGTAAGGCTCCCTTCTGCCCCCAATTTTTTATTTAAATCTTGGTATGCCTCCCTGGGGAAGAAGAGTCTGTCTTTTCTAACGGGCACCAGGAAACAGTGGTCCATCTGAGTATGTTAAATTGAAACTTGAAAGCACTGGAAATGTGAATGCTTCCTTGACTGTGGCCAAATAAATGAATTAAGAACAGGGGCTCAAGGAACAGTCTTTGTAGGGGAAGAATACTGAATATAGGATGTGATCAGATAACTTAGGTCCTTCTGAGCGTCTTTGTTGGCACTAAGTTTGCTCCGTGACTAATGTTTTCCTATGAAGAAGTTCTGTAGGATTGTTACCTTCTTTAAATAGAGGAAAACAAAGCACGTTGTTGTCCACTGTTGATAGCATTGGAGGTAGACAAGCATGGAACGAAACAACATCAAGATTTTGCTTAACTCTTTCTTGCCCCTTGAAAGTATCTTGTCTTTTGGTAACATTTCAAACTTGATGGCAGGTTAGTGTCCAGCTGTCTCTAATGGCTCCTGGTTTGCTTTAGATCTCATTCATTCTTGTTGCTCCAGACCTAGGATGGTTGTTACCACTGCCCTCTCAAGTTTTAGGGAAGCAGGCACTGATGACCAAGTAATCACCCAAAAGGCACTTTGAGTAAACTCTACTTGAGAAGATATGGTTCTTTGGGACCTATTCATTTGCAAAGGTATTAATCACTTTTCATTGTTACCCTGTTGGCTGCTATAGGGTGATTTGAAAACCACACCCAACTTGACCAGTGGTGTAAGTGTATAAATGTGGAAGTTCTGTGTGCAAAACTCAATGTGTCCGCATTCTGGAATCTGATGTTCTCTCACATGTGAAACACCTGACTAAAACCAGCAAATGCCCATTGTCTGCCTTCAGGACTTTACTGGAAAAAAAAAAAAAAGGGGTCTAACCAACCACCAAAACCCTATCACTTACCCTGCCGAAGTCCTTGTTTCCTTAGAGAATTAGGTTAAGATCATGTCAAATCGCAGTGTTCTGTACATTACATGTCCTCCCTCTCTCAATTTTGTCTGTCTGACAATGCAAATTGTGTACCAGTGGTAATGAATTCATTGCTATGCACCCAGGGAGAAACACTTAAGAATTGGGCACTAAAAGGATGTTTATCTACTCTTGACTTGGTAATGAGTGACAAAAATAGAGGAACAAGAAGATCATTAAAGGGCTGTGTTAGCAAATAATTGTTCTAGCATTTACCTTCCCAGGACATAATGATTGGTTGTATTTGGTAAAGTCAATCAGGTACCTAATAATTCTAGGCAAGGCCAGAGATGGGATGGAATCAAGAAACGTTCGGTTGCCATGGCTGCTGCCTCGTAGGCCTTGGTCTAGCTATTACTAGTCTTTTGGTAAGATCTGCTCTCTTCTTTCAGATAAATATATCCAAAAACAAACTTTAAGATCTGTAAGTAAAAATGCATTCATTTCCAAAGTAGATCAGCTGATCTGTAATTTCCTTTTGTGCCTCAATTCTTCTTGGTTGTGTTAATTATCTTTTGCACTGTGACTTTTAGGTCTGGGGATTCTTTGAAGAAACCAATCTTTTTTTTTCCAACTCTCTTTTCAGAGAAGTACCTCATTCCACACTACCTGCTCTCTTCCGCTTCTCTCCTTCCTTGTCCGTGATTGGCTCAGCCACTTTTTGATGTTACCTCCGCAAAAGTGGCTGTGACACCAATTTCAAAGCATGCTGGGATTGTTAATTCAGACAACCCAACATCCTCTGGCTGCATGTATCAGGTTTTCTTTCATGAACATAGTCCACCGTAGGCTGAGACATCGCAGCTTTGAAGATATTACTACCAAACAACTTTCTTTTACAAGGTTCCGATCCTATGCTCAGAAAAGAAATCTTACATTTTTACATTTGAGCCCCTCTGTGAGCACTAACAGCTTAGTCCCCTGAGAATTTTGGAAAGAAGTTGTAGTGATATTGCTGGAGACTATGTTTATGAAGAAATACCTCAAGAGCCTTAGATACTAAAGTCTGAAATCCTTAGTATCTTGGAGCCTTAAATCAATGAAATTCTGTTTCCCTTTACTCATGATGTTTTTGGTCATTGTACTCTTGCAAACAATTCTAAAGAGACGTGTAAAATCATGGTCACAATCTCTCTCGTGACTCACGGCATGCTGAATGGTTAATCCAGTAGATCTCCAATTTTGAAACTCCTTTTTCTTTTATCCTGTGTTTATCCCAAAATACTCTGTGGCTATTTTCCTTTGAGCTAATGTAACGTATTCCTCTAACCTATGACCTTTAACCTCTTTACCTCTGACCTAAGCCTCTTGCATGCCCAAATCCTCTTTTATAGGGAAAAAGAGAGAAATGTATGAGCATCCTGTCTTCTGCTTGGCCTCCCAAGTGATGGATTTAACCATTCGTGAGTACCTACCACCTCCTCGCCATGCTGTCTTCACTCTTTCTGTTTTCATTATTTCAAGAAAATCCAGATCCAAACCAACTCACTCTCCTTGCTTCAAGTTTTTTAGCATTGGCTTGTCTGTTGATTCTGTCTGTGAAACCCAGTGTGAGAAGTCCAGTCACTTTTTATCAGCCTAAAACAGGTTAGACAATTAAGCCATTTGTTTGTGATAAACTCAGATTTGTCCGTAAGTTTTTCAGTTATTCTCTGTCTGTGACCTGAATGCATTTTTACTTTGCTTGTGTGTAACCCCAATTTGTAAAGTGCTTGTCACTGGTACACAATCAAAAGGTAGCCGCTAGGCCGGGAGCAATGCGTTAGGTGTCAGATAAAGGACAGTTGGGGCAAAATCATGCCTTCTTTTCCATGTTTAAGATGTCAAACTATTTTGGGTATAAGATCACACAAGGTGGTCCATTCTCTGTAAAAATTAGATCTTATATGCCTCCTGTCTGTTCTCTTTCAAGCTGGGAAGCTTTTCCTTGTTCTCTCTGGAGATTTTGACTTGTCCTTGTCCTCTAAGCTCTGGCTAGAACATATGACTTAATTGTCACTTGGAAAGTTCGTGTATGTTTCATAGCTTGATTTCACATTAAACTTAATTTTACTAATTTTCTATTTGTGCAGCATTTTCCACCTCTGTGAAGGAGCCTTTTTTTGCTGGCCCCCACACTTCGGGGCGGTGGGAACCCAAGGGCAACCTTTTCCTTCCAATATCATGTATCACACATAAGTGGGGGGCATTTTGGTCCATTTGCTCATTAATCCTGCATATGTGTTCTTGTTTCTCTCTCTCTTCTCTCCTTGTTGTGCTCTCTCTTTCAAATAGAGAATCAAAAGGATGCAGGTGAACCAACTGTATATGCATTATAAACTATCAGGATTGTTGAGTTATATTGAGTTTCTGTTTTTGTTTTTGTTTTTTAAGAGCTCCTTAATGTATGGACTCCCAAAGACTGATGGGGAGTTGCAATGATACTTAAGGAGTTAATTTGTGCTGTCTAACTATATCTCTTGCCCATTAGATGGTGACCTCTATAGAGCAGAATTTCTGTAAAGGCATAAGCTTTGAAGGAACAGAACTCTGGTTAGCTGCGGAGCTTCATTTCATCTTTGGTTTCAGGATTCAGTGATTTGGCCTCATGTGCTTAAAAAAAAAAAAAAAGTTACTGAACCGAACCACTCTTCCTCTTTGTTTTTCATTTCTTTTTTCTGTTTTTTGCCCTATTGAGAAGTTTGTGTTCTTTGATGAATGTTTATCAGCCACGACAGAGAGAAGTTATGTCCATGTTGTTCTTGTACGTATCGTGTGATGAGACAGGATTCACGCAGAGGGTGGCTGAACACGGGCTGTTGCTGGAAGTTTCATGAGAGGAAATATCTTAGAGAGTTCTCTGGTTTTGGAAGTTTTCTTCTTGTTTGGTCCCCAAACTTCTGAGCATATTTTGAGGAAAGCTTTAACTTAAAACTTTAATAAATACATACTTTTGATCATTGTTTTTAAGTCTAAAAAATCCTCAAAAGATAATTAAACGTATTTCATTTAATCAAAGTTGAATGCATTTCGGATCAATTCAGAAAGCAGTTATGTGCACATGCCAAGAACCAAGCTCTAGCAAGAGGTATTTGAAGACTCACAAACCTATGTTCTAAACACGTGAGCCTTTCTCTCCCTGAAAGAGAAGGTATTCATTCATCCATCCATCCATTCATTCATTCATTCATTTATTTATTCATTCATTAGACAAGTGCTTACTGGGAGCCTACCATATGCCAGGTATAGTTGTGAAAACCAGGGACTAGTAAACAAGAGCGAAGTAGCTGTTAACCGTATGGAGCATATATGCAAATGGGTGTCTAAGTGTAAATTACAAATTCGGTACACAGTAACACCAATTGATAGAGTGATGTGTAAGAGTGTATTATCAGAAAACCATGGGGGCACCTGGGTGGCACAGCGGTTAAGTGTCTGCCTTCGGCTCAGGGCGTGATCCAGGCGTTATGGGATCGAGCCCCACATCAGGCTCCTCCGCTATGAGCCTGCTTCTTCCTCTCCCACTCCCCCTGCGTGTGTTCCCTCTCTTGCTGGCTGTCTCTATCTCTGTCAAATAAATAAATAAAATCTTTAAAAAAAAAAAAAAAAACCATGGAAGTTTTCACAAGGGTGGTGAGCTTGTATGCATCTTGAAAGATAAATCGGAATCAGTGAAAGAGAGCTGGGTTTGGAAAGTGGAAAGGCATCCTAGATAGAATATGTGAAAATGCATAAAACTGTATAGCTAATAAAAATAGCTAATTCTTTAAAAAAAAAATAGCTAATTCTTATTCAATGTGTATTATGTGCCAGGTAGGACTATAAGTGATTTAAGTGTATTAATTCATTTAATTCTCAAAACCCCTTATGAGGTAGATACTACTATTATTCCCATTTTAGAGATGAACCATCTGAAGCACAGGTTAAATAACACACTCCTAGAAGAGTAAGTGGTATAGCCAGCATCTGAGCCCAGATGGAGGCACACTCTTAAATACTCTGTAATTCAGTGTGATTGCCAGGCAAGGTGCAGCGATGGCAGTAATGGGTGCTGATGATGGCAATGTGTGCAGGAGGCAAGATCTCATATGTGCCTTAATAATAGGCTTCAGACTGTATCTCATGGGCCAGAGGTTCTTAACCTGGAATCTATGCCAACATTTGCATGCATATGGATTTTTCAAGGGAAAAACTCCACAGGTCTCAATTCCAAAAGTGAAGGCTTTTTAAGCAAGGGAGTAGGTTGGTAATTTGCATTCCAGAAAAATCATACTGTCCACACCATGACGGACAGAAAGGACTGGGTAGCAGAAAGAGAGTAAAACTAGACCTAAAAAGTTAAGGTCAAAGAAGAGATGGGTTTAAAGCTTGGTATGTCCTGGGCCTCTTCTAGGCAAAGCAGACCTAAATCACAATCATCATCATAATTGCTTCTTTATTGACCTCTAAATCTTTTTTCTTACCCGCCCCCTCCCTCTTCAATTTCCTTAGAGGGAACAAAACACAAACACGCAGATGGGTGTGCAAAGCCAACTGAAGGAGGGGGCAGGGCACAGCTGGGGTCACCTGTGTAAATTGGGGTGGACAGTTGTAGAGTTCTTTAGTCAGGCTGTGCTTCAAGAAGCTATGGGACTCTGCATATGGCATTTTGGTGGACTTATGCTTTCTGTCTGATAGCATTATTAGAAATTAAATGTTCTGTTTAATCAGTATCCTAAAAAAAAAAAAAAGTAAAAGGCTCCTACTCTATGAAAGAAAAGCTGTGACTCCTGCAAATGAATTCTATCATTTTAAATACACTTCGTTTAAACTGTCACACATTCTGAACCCAGTAAGCTCTGAGAAAGTCTACACTACTATTGCTGTTTTGCCTCAATTCTTGGCTAAATACTTGCATAATTTTCTGAGCATCATAAGGGTTCTACTGGAACTTGAAATAAAACAATTTTTCCTTTAAATATGCCAAGGATTTATATGATTAGATAGATAGATAGATAGATAGATAGATAGATAGATAGATAGATAGATATCCAGCCCATGTATGGGCCCAAGCACTATGCTAAGGACTTTACATGGAGGATCTAATTCAGTTTGTACCTTAGTCCTATAAATAAGGCTTCATTATTGCCCCTTTTACAAATGCAGAGAGGATAAGTGACTTTCTCAAGAAGGATTTGAACCCAGATCTTTCTAAATTCAAACACCATCCCTTTTTGTTTCTTTCCACTGTGCAGCCTTTCCAACTTGGACGATATCCATTCATTCTGTGACCAAGTTCCAAAGTATCTACAACTTTTGATCTAGGAAGACCACAAAAAACAAACAAAAATACAGCAGTCCTTTCTGGGACCAGATCGTTGTCAAAATCCTTTCAGTGGGAAGTCTTCCTGAGCCGTTGAGATTCTCTAAGATTGCCAAAGAACTGAGAATTTGTTTTTCTCTACAACTGACAGAAACTTGCTAGAGCAGGTCAAATGCATCCAACGGACTGCCAAGCAGATTCTGTAGTCAACACTTTGTATCTTTTCCTATCTCCAAGTCAAACTTCCTATAGGTCCAAGGTCCTACACATATTCAGGAGCCCCCACCCCACACCCTGCCTTATCTTTCAGCCACCAGATTATGGCCCCACCCACAAGCCATTAACTGGCATGAGTTTTCAATATGACAGCTGATGATGTCCAGTATTCACATGTTAGCATGTTTTATGTACAGCTCCAAGAAAACACTGCTTCAGAACCAGCCTGAGCACTCAGGATTTGTTACACCAAAAATTTAAATCACTTTTGGTTCCAGTGAATTTTTTTAACTACTTTAAGCCTCATTTTTAATTTCTGTAAGAGGGGCTGATAATGGGTCCTCCCCCAACGGGTTGCTGGCAAGATCAAAACACATATTCCAAATAAAGCTTTTAGCACACTGCCTGGCACATAGTAAATACTCATTATATTCCTTAGAGGGAACAAAACACAAACACGCAGATGGGTGTGCAAAGCCAACTGAAGAAGGGGGCAGGGCACAGCTGGGGTCACCTGTGTAAATTGGGGTGGACAGTTGTAGAGTATATAGCTAATATATATATATTTTTTATTTATTTTTATTTTATTTAAAAAGAAACTTCTAAATCCAGATGTGTAGTGTAGACATATTATTTGATTTTGGAAATAGAATATGAAACAGTGCTTCTCATACTTCAGTGTTCATACAGATCCCTGAAGATCTTGTTAAAAACATAGATTCTGATTTGGTAGGTCTTGGGTGGGACCTGAAAATCTGCATTTCTAACAAGCTCCCATATGATGCTGAAGCAACTGATCCAGGGATTACAGTTGGGATGTCAGTGAAATCCAGGGGGCAGTTGATTTATCCTTTTATCATAAACTTCAAAATAAAACATTGTAATATAGCTCTACATAACATTTGTTAAATACCCACTAAGTTCCAGGAGCTCTGCCAGGCACCAGAGCAATAAGGAAAAGGAGCCATCATCCCTACCTGGGAGCTTATGATAAGGAAGAGAACACAGTGTAAAACAAGTAATTACATTCTGCTGACTATGGTAAAAGGCAATGTGAGGTGCTGCAGGAATGCAGCACAAGGAGATTTTACTTAAGCCAGGGTCTTTGATGCATTCCCAAGAGGAGATATCCTGGAAGTCAAGGGCTTGTTCCCCAGGAAGAACTGTCTGGGGTATTCTTGTCTTTGTAGAAGTGTTTGTCTCTATTGGTTGTCCTTCCAGATGCTCCAAGATCCTGCCCCAGAGAGCTTGTGATCAATGTGTAAAAGCTTATTTGGAGACTGCATAGGAATTTAATAATTAATAATTAAATAAAATAATTAAAGCAGGATTCTTGCTGTAGCAAGTGACAAAAAAAAACAAAAACAAAAAACTCAGAAAGCTTAAACAAGAAAAGGGAATTTTTGCCACATGTAGCTAGGAAATGCTTGGAGGAACTGGACTCAGGGATAAAGAATTTTAGTGTGTTTTGATCTCTCAGCCTGCTGACAGGCTTCTTTAATGTGGCTGGGAGTCATGATAGTGGGGTTGGGAGCAACATGTCTATAGATGGCACCAGCCTTTTATCCTAGAGGATGACCCTAGAGGAAAAAGAATTTTCCTTTCCAGGCAATTGTATAATGTTCCAAAGAAGGGCCTCATTGGCCCACCTTGAGTCACATGTTAATCCCTGAGCCAGTCATATCACTCATGATTGTGTGGGGTGCTGTGGTTGGCCTGGCTTGGCTCATTTGACTGTCCTTATTCTTGTGGGAGTTATTGCTTGACATTCCCACCAGAACCATATGGGATAGAGAGGCAATTCTCCTGAGTAAGGTTACTGTTATTCATACATGAATAACAGATGTCCGCTACTGTGTCCATCCAAAATTAAGTTCATTTTTCTTAGGTGCAGCAGTTCAGTCTTAAGGGCAAAGCCTGATTTAGGGTACAGAAATACCAAATTGGAGAAGAAACATATTATAATAGCATTATTTCTTCCTTGTTGATACAATTTAAATAGAAAGTATTTTAAATGATCTTAAATCATTTTTAATTGTATCAAGATACCCAAAGTTGTTCTCTTGTTTGGAAGTTGAGGTTACAATGTTTACTATTGAACGATTCAGTTTAGTATATTTGTTAAGTAACAAGGGGCTTTTGGTAACAGATAAAGTGACTATATAGTTTATATGCATATTGCAACTACAGAATATTTGCATTTCTATGAAAGCACTGCATTGGGTAGAATCCACTGAGGATTTCCTTCCACCAGTATTTGAGGGACCTGCCCTGGACCAGGAACTGCTTTAGCCCCTAGAAATGCAAAATTCATTGGGCATAGGGAGAGACTGACATTGAATATAATTTGCTATTTTTAAGGGCCATATGTGCTCAAGTAGAGGTATCAACAGAGGAGATGGACCTTTGTTATAAAGGCACTCTCTTGTTACGGCATATGAAGGTGTAGCTCTTGTTATGAAGGGATCTCATAAAAGCTTCTGAGCAGGGGTATGACAGGCTCAGATGTGTGCTTTATGAGGTCACTCTGGCTGCTGCATAGACAATGAACTTCAGAGGAGGAAAGGGACTAAAGGCTTACTGGCAGTCTTTAGCAACAGTTGAGGTGGAGATGGTGAGATGAATTGCATGTCTACCCCCTCACAAGAGTGTGGGCACATGACCTAATACAGTGGAAGATAAAATCAAGAGTCATTTTGGAGATAGAATGGATAGGCCACGCCGCCATGTCCTTATAGGGAAGGCAAAGGTGGCTACCAGGAAAATAGTAGAGAAAACGATCCATGATTCATCCACATCTTTATTACCATATACTTCATACTGTGCTAGAGATGAAATCTTCTGAAAGGGAGTAATGAAGATGCAAAGCATTAAGTGTATATAATGGGTAACCTCACTGAAGAAATTATGCTGAACTGTAACCTTGCATTAAATGTATGGTCCATGGAGCCATCATTTTAGAGAGGCAGGGTACTCTGGAAAGCAATACATGGCAAACTACTTAGCTTTCTATTCCTACTCTAGCTCTTTCCCCGCCCCCCCCCACTCCCAAATTGTAGCAAACTGCTACAGGCTAGTTATTTCCAGTGATAGCATTATACTAACACTGACATTTTCAGCAACACATCAATAGGTTGGAACTTGGTAGTAAGTGGGCTTTCCATCAACCATATCCATCTCTCATATGATATTTCAGGGACTGGCAATTCCCTCGCTGGAAGCAGAGATGGTCAGGTTATTTAAGGGCTAATTGGAGTGTCTCTCACTCCTGGATGCTTCTCTTCCTTGGCTTAGCTGAGCGTGCAGAGGAATTCTCTTTTTGTTTTTCTACAGTCACATTTAACTCTCTCTCTGGAAGCCAAGCAGATTTAATTGTGTAAACATGAGCAATGGTAATTGGGTAAATGAAGTTGGAAACCAAGGTATGATGTTTTTGTTTTGCTCCACGAGGAAAAAAAAAAATAGGGAGCTTGTTTTTCTATGGTGGCAAACCTCACTGTCAGAATTCTGGACAGGCAGTTGGCAAGAGGGAATCCCTTTACGAATTTTCATCAGGACCCACTGAGATGAAATACGTATGTGCTGCCTCATGGGGGGTTCTGGATCAGCCTGGGAACACTCCATTGTTTAATAAACCACCAGGTCCAGGGTTTCTCTACACAGGCTCAGCTATCTGGGTGAGAATAAGTAAGAAGTTGCCATGAGAACTGTATGCTCAGGTAACACGCACTCACTGAGAGAGCCTTGAGGATGCGCTACCAGAGGCGTACCTAACTTTCAGTACAGCTGTAGGTGGAAACCAGATTTTAACAAATATATTAAAATCTGGAGTACTTTTTTTTATAAAGAAAGCATCAGTAGTTGCCTTCCTCTAAAGAGCTTTAATTCAACCCTGATTTTTCCAAATTTTACTTAGGCAGAGTCTTTTCCAAACAAAAGATTTAAATAAGAGGAGACTGGTAGATATATATTTTTTTTAGTCCTGCATTCAAAACACTGAGATGGTCCCACAAGCAAAAGACCTCATCAACTTTTGCTTTCAATAGATGGTTACACCAGAATATTATATTTAGCCTTATTTCTCATATTTTTTATTAATGTTGCTAGAATTCCATTTCCTATAAGCCTACAGTAAAATTCATTTTCCCAGTTGAAAATTCAAGCAAACCAAGAAGCAAACTTGGCAATGTAGTATGTCCCCCCTCACCGTACAATTGCTTTATAAATGAGGAACTATTAAAAAGGAGCAGGTCTAAGGTTAATGAGACACTCATTAAAGAGAGAGAATTGTAGAAGTTGCTAGTGCTCTGTGTCTGTATTGAAGGAGAGGCTATTGTTATAGGATGTTTGCTGTGCTGATATCGTAAACCACATGACAGATGGGTCAAGTGCTGATTACAGTATTCTAACATTTGGAATAGCGAGTAACATATTTGATAAGCTGGCAAGTTTTTATATATGATTCAACCCACAATATAAAAGCCACGAGAATTCCAAATTGAAAATAATTAAATGAGCTGGAAACAATCAGATACCACACATTTTCCCCCAAAATGACAGATTTTGACATGTTGAAATTCCACAAAGGGAGCAAGAATATTCCCTAGCTCTCACTTGAACTAATAATGGCCCTTCATCTGCTTTTATAAAGCAATTAATTCCTGCCTTCTCACAGTGAGGTGAGAACAGTAAACGTTTGTAGGCACCTTGGGCTTAACAGAGATCTGTCCATGCATTGTTTTATTTGCTCTTATCATCAGCCCTGCAAGGTACATAAAGAAAGATATTAATATTCTCACTGCATAGCTGAGGAACGTGAAGCACAGAGAGGTTTAAGGAGCAGGTGGAAGGTTACATGAGAAAGTTAAGTAGCATACTGAGGGTGAGAAGCCAGGTCTTCCAGCTACAAATCCATCAAGTCTGCTCATTGGAAAGAGGAAGCAGCTATTCACGTAGAGGCGTTCTTCATTGAACAAAAGTGTATCTTCTTTCTGTCAATGATGCTGCCACCATCATTCATGTGTATCCATCTGGAGAAAGGCATCCAGTGTTTGCATTCAGCCTCTGAGTGTCTCAGTAGGGCGGTACAGGCGACGCTGGTAAGAGTCCCGTCCCTTGTCACACAATGTCATACCTCTGTAATATTGCAGTAACTCCAAGAAAGCAGCAGCTCTCCGCCTGTGTTTTATTCATTGTTGCTTGTTGGGTTGTTCTTTTCAGACTTCGTCATCTTCCTTGTCACCTTTGTGAAAGTCACGTTGTCTCTTTCCTTTTTTACTGTCTCTCCTCACCTCCCTGAGCAGCTCCCCCGCCACCTCCTGGGCCTCCTCCACCCACCCAAAAGCAGACCAGCATGTTTTATCAGAGGCTCAAAGGCATGCCTAGGCCAAAACCAAGTACTGTAAACTTCTACCGTTACTTTATTCAGCAGCTTTCTAGCTTAGTTTGCTTTTCTGTTCATTCTTCTTGAAATTTTATTTCGGTTTGGAATACTAAGCTGAGGCTCAGGCTCTCAAGTTTGACACTGTAGGTTTTGAGACAGTCGAAAGAGAGCGTTTATTTCCAAATGTCCACATTTTTTTTGTCTAGCTATGTCTGACATATGCAACATTTTCAAATCTCAATGTCAGCACAAAATAACATTGTTGTTGCATAACATTTTGCATGACGATTTTTTTTATATGTTATGAGCTTCAATTCTGTTGTATGAAATGTTTACTAAGTATATGGGAGTTCTAGTTCCCCTTCTTCAGTGCTCCAGCTAGTACAAGATTGGGCGATAGGAATGTTGTAATCCATTTCAAGACAGCAGAAGTGACAAAAAAAAAAATCATGTCTAAGCACAAATTTCTCCTTGACCTCTGATGGGGGGGAGGGAGGACGTGCTAGAGGATTTTGCACAATATTTTCTTTAAAGACAACATCCTAGAGAAGTTGGTTTTAGTACCATTTTTCCCACTTAGCTAGTCAGTTAGATATGCAAATAAAGAAGAAAATAGTGTTGTGTCTCAATAAACTGGCTTGATCTACAGAAAATGGTATTGCAGCTAATTAATAGTAAATGAAAGTCTGCTACATAGGTTAATTGGAAGATCAAGCATCATAGATTAAAGGATCCTTAACCTGCTTATTTTAATGGTTGCATGTTCAAGTAAAATTGTGAAAGGTTTTATTAAACATACTGTTTGTATATATACATCAGGCATACACATATCTGTGTACATGTGCACACACTTAGAATGGCTGCATGCACATATACACTTTATGTGTATCTATCAGTATACATTGTAGTCAATCTGAGAGTACTGCTTATTAAAACAAATCTTCAGGTTGTCCTAGCTTAAGCATCTTGGATTTCTCCAAACGTGAAAATCATTTACAGTCTTAAAATGAAAATACATAAAAATATTGGTGGGAATTACTTCATGTCTATATTATAGGTCATGTACAGCTAGAATTCCCTTAGATTTGGTGAGTATTTCACCCAAAGAACAATGTTCTTTATTCTTAAAGCTAGAGATTTCAAAGATGTGCCCCAAGTGGGATTTCCTGCAGATTTGTATTAATGTGCAGGCTTGTCTGGTTACTAGAAAATGTATGTAAGTGTGTGATGTGTGTATGTGGGTGTATGTTTCGAATGGGTAATAAGCATAGGATGAGGAATTTGCAAATTGATGTGTAAATGTGAATACCAACTAATAAAAAATAGTAGCTTATGCATATTTACTATCAAAATGCAAATACCTCATTCTACACATATTACTCAAACATATATACACAGTATGTTTGTAGAAATGCCTGAAAGTCTCATGAAATTATGATAGCCCATTTATGAAATTATACAGGGGCCAAGTACCCCAAAAGTGTAGAAGTCAGTCTTGTCATTCATTCTCTCTCCACATATTTATTGCTCTAGACCAGGCAATGAGCTATTGACCCTAAACTCTGCACATTTCCTTCCTCTGAGTGCTGGACATTCCCCACCTGATCTGTATATTTCTGTTTCCCACCACTCCCCCCTTCATGCCCTAACCACATCCAGCCTCATTTCCACCTGTGCATGGTAGAGACAACGGAGTGATCCACTGGCCTGAATCCAGAAAGCCCATTTTCACGCCAGTCATCGGACCTTGTTGGACTGAAACTTTCAGTACCGTGACTATCTTACCCAACCCCATCTATCATTCTTAGTTTCCATTGGCTGAGACACTCTTTTTTGCATAGTGCTTCACTGAATTTGTTTTTCATTATTAAATCCCAAATTACGAATCATCTGACATGTTCATCACCTGTCTAAAAAATGTACAAAGGAATATTATACAGCTCTTTTAAATTTCTTTTGTAAATTAACAATCACCCATGACTTTGTTTAGACCCCACCCACCCCAAGACAACAACAACAACACAAACAACAACAAAACCTTCCTGTGAAGTATTGAATAATTTTCTTTACCTAGAAAAATCCTGAAGCCAAAATATATCTGCTTTAGATGACAAGATAAAAATAAGTTTGGCAGTCTTTTTGTGCACATATATACCTGCCTGTGGGAATCACACTAACGGATCCTTATTGCCGTTACACTCTGTGTGTTCCAAAGGACTCTGAGGCTTCAAGGTTTGAAGATTTCAACGTGAAATATAAGATCCCCTGTGAGTGCAGACTGGTTAAATTCAAGTGATTTCACTGTCCAAGAAAACCTTTATATTTTAAATATTACTGTTTCCCCCCCAGAGAAAAGTTTTTAATTTTTGGTAACATAATGACCTTACCAAACATTCATGAATTCAGCTCTACAAAAGACTCAACATCATCAACCAGGGTCCAGTTTGTTCTTGAGTCAGATAAAAACACAATGCTTTCAAAACAATAAAAACTAAAAACAAAGAAACATTTTTGAGTACATTCTTGCCACCCACCTGATAAAATATCAATTATACCAACAAGTGGCACAAACTACCACCAGTTCATCCAGTAATCTACCCCCAACACCCTTTTAACAGTTCTGTTCTGCCTTCTACCTAATGTCCCAGGAATGTCCCTTAACTTTCAGTCTCCTCCCTGGACAACTTAAAACAGGCAGACCTTTGATTCTGTTTGTTCAAAAATTCCGTTAAACGTACAGACCTGTAATGAAAAACAATGCTGTAGTATCAAATGTTCGGGGACAAATGCAAGAAGCTAATGTCATAGC
Organism: Ursus arctos; assembly: GCF_023065955.2. NCBI lineage: Eukaryota > Metazoa > Chordata > Mammalia > Carnivora > Ursidae > Ursus > Ursus arctos. Next base: position 43,873,858 of record NW_026622808.1, on the reverse strand, counting down.
AATCAAGAGTAAGCTTCCCACATCAAGTAGCACGAACACAGTTTAGAGAGTGACCTAAGATAGTACATTAATGCTGTCTTTAAAGAATGTGTGTACAAAATGTCACTAAATTTGAAATGGGCTGTCATAAACTTAACATAGCTTAATATGCAAATTTGAAGCTGGAGCACTGCTTTTTCTTAATATGTATTCTAATGACGATGGTGATAATAACAAAATGGCTTTATGGTTTGCACACTACTAATTACGTGGCACTTAACATTTGCATGAAACTTTAAAAAAAATTGTTAACTATTTGACATTTCTTATCCACTAGTTCTAATGGCCACGAAACTAGCCTGAGGCTTTCGTTGAATTTTAACACAAATTCTTGTACTACAGAAAATGTAGGCCGGTTAATCACTCCTGCCAAAAAGCTTGAAGACACAATCCGCCTTGCTGAACTAGTCATTGAGGTTCTCCAACAGAATGAGGAGCACCACGCAGAGGTGAGCAGGCATGGCGGGAAAATGTCTCTTTGGGTGTCCCTTAGCTGGAAAGTGCAGAACTGATCCTACCAGCGACACAAACAACATGCCTTAATACCCATTTTCTTTTAACTGGCCTTGCAAAGAGAAGGAAAGGGGAAGCTTTGCAAGGAGAAGTCTTTGGAAGATTGGGTAAAACAAGCAAAAAGTGGTTGCATGTTGTCCATTTCAGCTTAAGTTTTCAGATGTTTCTAGCAACAAGCAAAAGAGGTGAGTATATTTTAAAGATAATTTATTCAAGCAGCATATGATTATCGTCCAGAATACACAAAATACTTTTTGGTCTTCTGTGGTTGTCGTCGTTGCTACCACTGTTGTTTTTATTTATTTTATTTGGTGTGTGGATCACAGGCCATGTTTTTGAATTTATCTCTGTAACTTGCTCTAGAGTCTTCATTTGTTAATCTTGGATGACCTAGGTCGCTAAACACAGTGATGGAAGCAGATTATTCTGTGTTGTTCAACCTGTCAATTTGCCAACATACATCTAAATAGATACAGCTTACTTTTTCTTTTTTTTTTTAACGAACCACTGTCAAAATGATCATTTTGATAATCATTATAAACTAAGGGATTTCAAGGCTAACTAAATCCCAAACCTATAAGGACTTAAACAACCCAACCCTTCAAAAAAAAATGCCAAGATTCCATTATGGTCAAACGATTTTATCACTTCTTGTTTCAAAACTGAGATTTAAAATCATTGCTCTTAAAATAACCTTTTTGAAAATTGCACTAATCTTCACTCTTCCTCTCCAGTCAGTTCTATAGCAAAAGAGGAAACAAGGCCTTCCATAAAAGCAATTTCTCAAACACTTAAAATGATCGTTCCCACGATAAATGAAAATTGACAGTATAGTTTAATAATATATAATACACCATAAATCCAATCATCCAGACTAACGCCTGATTACATATTTAAATTTCCTCCCTGTTTTTCTACTGTTCCACTCAATCACGGCTGATCGTGGCAGGGAAAAGAGGTATGTGACTAAACCGAATGAGCCAGCCACCTGCTGTCATAGTCTGTGCATGCCCTTCCAGTACCATGTCTTCTACTGGGACTTTTCCTGGGTGCTCCTGCTTCCTAACACTGACCCAAGGAATGTAACAGCAACTTCCAGTGGACTGCTTGTGAAATGGTGGCCCTCCACGGCAGGGTAAATGTGAGGGTTCTCTTGTGCGTGCATGAAGCGATTGATATACCTAACAACAACGCAGTTACATCCTGACACGCGCCTCCCACCTGCCTGGATTCTGTCCTTAGCCTGTCTTAGTTTCCTGTGTCCGTCTGTACTTCCCTTTCTCACAGCAGATGAGTACCGACCGTAGTAACCAGTAGCTGGCCAGAGTGATACTAATCTTCCTCTACAACTGTCTGTATGTGAACCATATATACAGTATTTATATATAGAGAGAGTGCCAAAGAATCATGATTTCCCCGAAAACCCTCTTAAGAATGGGGTGAAGACCCCTTGAGGTGAGTGTAACTGTGCACAGCCAGGACTGAGAAGAGGGGCCAAATCTACACCCTCAAAACATGGAAACCCTAGGACATGCCTCCAGACATATAAAATTAAGTTGGGCTAGAATTTTTTTTTACTCCATCCTATAGGACGTCCTTTTCAGATTGGGGGCCGTTGAGGTTTAAGTGATGGTAAGTATGTTCTTTCTGGGTGTCCACCAGATCATCTCCAGAGGCCCTCCCCAGATCGGGATGTTGAGGTTTTTCCCACAATGAACCAAATCTACACATTTCTGAAGACATGGCTACGAAGAGGATCGTTTTCCTCAGTCACAGCTGTGGTGCTGTGCTTTTAAGTAAAAGAAGAAAAATGACAGACATGCTTGATTTGCAATCACGTTATTCTCTGAGGCTGCTACAGGCTAAGCAAGGAAGGATGGATATTTTCTCAAATTACTCTAAAGAGGTACCAAAGGAAGTTGATATTCCAAAGAAGACATTTTTTTTTCTTTTCCAAAAAGCACTTCTTTCAGTAAGTGCTAACATCATCTTAAACTGCCCTAATAACCATCATCATAAAAATATTTTAATCTTACACATTCAAAAGCCATTCAGGGTAAATAAATAGAGTAGAAATAAATTCAATTCCATTTTCATTTACTAACTTTGGGAGTTACAACTGAAAACTTCAGCATACTTTGGAATTTGGAGACTCCATTTGGTTTTAGGTAAATGTACAAGATTACTTCCTGAATTAGTAATTTCATCCAACACAAAAATTTCATTCATCCATCAAAAGCTACCTATCTGTTGAGCACTGACGCTCGTACCTCCATGATTTTTGGAAGGACGAGGAGACATAAGGTAGTCTTGGCCTTCAGACAATACAATGCAGAGTGGCCAGGAGCTTGGGTTCTGTGCCAGAGAAGCTTGAGTCTGAATTCCAGGTTTACCTCCTCATTGCTCTGTGATCTCAACTTGATTACTTAACCTGTCTAATCCCATAAATGGGAGGTAACAATAGACTCTACCTCAGATGGTCGTTGGGATGGAAGGCCACATTAAGTAAAGCATCTGGTGTTATGCCTCGCATATAGTAAGTTCTCAACAAAGCTTGCCTGTTGTATTATTAGGGACAAATTGCTAAGGAAGCAAAATATATGAACATGTGATCATGAAAAGGACAAAACCTATGTGGAAAGTACCAAATGAGTGGTACGGACAGAATATGTTGAAAGAAGAGTGGGATTGTTTTAAGGTGGAATGGTCCAGAAAAGCAGCACCTTTGTTCTTAGCATTCACTTCCAGCTTGCAATCACCTGGAAAGCTCTTAAAAATGGCTGATGCCAGGGTCTCGCCCCAGCTCAATTAATCAGAATCTCATGGAGAGGGGCCAACTATTCGTAATTTTTAAAAGTTGCCCAGGTGATTTCAGGGTATGGCTGGGTCAAGAAAAGCCCCTGGGCTACAGTTAAAGAAGTAGAATTTGCCCTAGTATATTTAAGATGCAGTTTTGCTGCCCGAAGAATGAAGTATGAAGATTTTTCCCACTGACCAGTACTCACTGTATACTCTATGTGCTCAATAAACTCTAGAAAATTACTAAATCCTAAGCACGGATCTTGGCTGCTGATCCATACTGTTTGGTGGCACCACACAAATGAACGTGACAAGTAGACTTGCCTCCCCCACCAAGAAAACAATAATCCTTAGAACCATTTTTAATTCCAGTACAAAGTAATTAAATGCCCCAAGAGGAAACATGCTCATCGGCTAGAAATGCATCACACATACACTCAGGCATGATACAGTAGCAGTTGTCTTATTTACCTCTTAATTTCAGTTTAATTCTGCTCTCAGAGCCGAAGTTATTCATACATGCATGCACACACACACACACACAGGAATTATGCCTTCATGTATATCATTGCTCCACCTTTCCAATCTCTCTCTATGTATACGTATGTATATGTATATATGTATTGTGGTACACAAAGGGGTACATATATACATGTAGTTTGTGTACAAAATATACAGTGTGTTCAGTGTGGTGGACTATATTCCTAAAGCATACATCTTTGCCTTTAAATAATGAAAAGTACCAGGTAAGTATTTAGGAGCCAAAATACACCTCCCTATTGTCTTTGGAAAAGATTTCCAAAGACTTTAGATACCCACAAACTTTGAGTTAACTCATATACAAAAATAGCATTCACCTGTATGAGCAAGCATAATAAATATAGTTGTTGGGTCTGGGTGGTTTTTTTATTTTGTTTTGTTTTAATTTTAAAGCTTGCCTTGCGCAACCCAGTCACACAGATTCTGTTCATTTGATTGAAATTATGATTATGGCTTTTTGGTTGTTTTTACCCTTGCCAGAATCTTTTTCTCCTTCTCAGAGAGTAAGGTTTGATGATGAAGTCCTGGAGGAATGACCTTGGGTGTACAGAAATAGATTTGGTCTTCATTTCTCCTGCAACAACTATATTTAAATTATCGTTATTCTAGAATCCTAAGTTTCTCTGCCAGACTTCAAAAGTGATCATTCACATCACAGTAGTCATTGTTCTTTGTAGGGCTGCCTATCTACTTGACTATTAATGCAACAACTGTAGATAATTGCTCAATTTTATTAAATTCCAGTGAAGGGCTAAGTTCTCGATAGATAGTAGAAGTGGGTACTTCTTAGGGCCTCTGGTTTGCAACTTTTAAATAAACCTGGTAAGAACCAGGTATGAGGTTGGGCTAAGACATTTTTAATTTCAGACATTTAGGATTGGTTTTTGTTCTGTGTTTTGTTTTGTTTTTTTCCTGTCATCCTAGAGCAAAATCATGTTTGGGAAGGCAACTCAGTCTCCCCAGTAACTGTTTACTTGGACTCACCCTGAAGATGTAAAGTTAATCAAATAACTAAAGAATGAGTACCAGCGAACATTCGGTGTACCTTTGTGAAGTTTTCCAATACCCTGTAGCAAGACTGATGAGAGTCATCCTTCCATACAGGGTTGGGGGTGGGAGTGGGACTCCAGCAAGTTCTACTATTTAGAAGGTCTCTGCCTAAAAAACAGGTGGCTGGGAGAACTCGGGGAATGGGGTGGAGGATTTCTTCCTCTGCCAGATTTAGCCAGGTAGTCAGTGGAGCCAGCCCCAAACCCCAGGGCTCTCATGCCGAGGTAGTAAAACTACAGTAAAACCTCATCGATTCAGACACAAATGCTTGTGACAATTCAACTGCAGATACAGATCGTATAGTTTTTCTTAAGTAGAATGTTTGACGTGATCTCAACTTTCTCTGGAAATTCTAAAGGCTCTCTCATAAGTTTCATCCCAGGACCTCTGAAGTCAAAACTTCTATCTCTTTGACTTCACTTTATAGGTCAATGTGTCTACAATTATTGGAAGTTTTTAAAAACTTCTACATTTATAATACATTGATATGGTAACCAGCAAATAACTTTTACTTTGGTGCCCAATTACAGACTGAATTTGAAAGCAGTAAAATGATACCTCTTTTTAGAAAACCCCATAATTTAGGCTTTTTTGCTGACAGATGAGCATCTCTCTTCTCTCATTACTCTGAATCAGTGAGGTTTTACTGTATATTAAAATGGAAACAGCAGGTGTCTATTTCCAGCCAAGCTGACCTTGCAGAATGGTCCATGACTTGATTTTTTCCATTTAATTTGCAAACCAGCCACATGTTGATAAAGGAGAAGTAAGTAAAATGAAATCTCATGAAAGAAGAGAGGTGGACCCCTACTCTGCCTCCTAGTGGCTGTTAGAATATCCCCAAATAACTAATAAATCACAGAAGAGCTTGGCCATTGAACAAACTCTTTCATTTATGGAATTATTTCCATAATCATCTTTCATGTTTCCAAACGCCTTCTCATCTTTTTTTGGTGAATGCTCCGGAAAGTGTTTCCAGTGTAAATACTTTACGGCATTGGGTGGGGAGGTGGGGGGCAAAAAGGGGCTGGCAATTTGTTTTTGTTTCTCTGCTCTTTGAAATCAGGAAAAAAAAAGGGGGGGCCTGTTGACACCGCCACTCATTCTGCATGCTCCCTGCCAGAAATGATTAGTTACCATGCATGCATGCCTTTGAATGGCATTCACATCTGGCCTAGTCCAATGTGAATGTTTGCCCCGAGACCCTGCACAATGATTTCCAAGGACCCACGTGCATGAAAATGAGTTACTTCACTGATATTTTTTGGTTTTCAATGTACATATATGTCCAACCCCCAGAAAAGTAAGTCCTAATCTTACTGAGTGTTTCCTAGCTTCCACCTGATCTTTCCTACAGACAGGATGCAAAACCAGAGGCTCCCCGCTTAAAGAGATGTTGACTCAAACATTTGGTGACTTGGTATGAAATAGGAATAACATGACCAATGCGTAGAGAAATATGAGTTGCTGAGCTTGTATGAGACCATAGGCAATGAAGCCCAGATATGTAGATATAAGTGAACCCTAATTGCAAATTTTCAAGTTAGACCAGCAGAAAACCCATAAACACAGTGAAGAAACTCCCAAATTCTAATACCTTAGAGCAAGAGCTAGCCAACAACAGTGACAAAGAGCATGACTCCAAACCTACTGGATTATTGTAAATTGAACAGAAGTTCCGCGTCTGTCGTTTCTACAGCTGCATCCTTGACCAGCAAGTCAGATAAAGACTTTCTGAGGCAGGCTTGGAATGATGAAAAGCATGGCCTTGGGACGCTGAGAGGACCCATTGTATCAAAAATGCTGTTCTTTTTACAATAAAGTTACCAAACCCTGCTGATGCACAATTAATCTTGACCAATGAGGGCTTAACCTCACATCTTAGGTCGGAGAGAAAAACTTATCGCCTCTTTGTCTGTTGTTTTTCTGCCAAATTTCAAAGGCCTTCGCGTGGTGGTCAGACTTGATGGTGGAGCATGCCGAGACGTTCCTGTCACTTTTTGCAGTGGACATGGATGCGGCATTAGAGGTGCAGCCCCCAGACACGTGGGACAGTTTTCCACTGTTTCAGCTGCTGAATGATTTTCTCCGTACCGACTGTATGTATTATCTTTGACTGGTTGACTTTCCTAAGTAGCATGCAGATAAACAGACCGCTAAAATGTCTTTGGCCCAGTGAGACTACAAGCTAGTGAAACCTCTTCAGAGTTTTCTTATTGCTTAAAAAAAAAAAAAAAAAAAAAAAAACAAGTTTACAGCTGATGGCCCTTCTCTTTCTACCAACAAATTTCCTGTTGCACCGAAGCCCTCTCTTAACTAGGCAGGAGAACCCAAGAGCAGTGTGATAAGCGATACTCGTGCCTGTGTGTTTTATTTGCTTTTGACAAGCTAATTAACTTAACCTCTTCACATTTTGAAATTTTTATTGAAAGATGTTTTCTAGATGAAAAATAATTTCTAGCTAAATAACACCCCAAGTATTTCAGTATCTTATAGCAACACATAGCCATAAAATAGACCTTCCTTCCAAGAAGAGTGATGAAGGAGGGGAGGGGTACAGAATATTCTTTCTTTCTGCTAATGTCATGGGAGGAGGGGTAGCAGGTATAAGGAGAAAACCTAAAAAATAGTTGTTGGTTATTGTTTTTACTGTTTTTTAAAGGAGCATGATTGTTTTTCCTTTTTAGAAGAATGAAACAAATGGGTAAAATATTTTTGAATTCCATTTTCCTTCCACACAGATCTAATCATGAGCTTCGGTGCTGTTCATGTACTTTTATACCCCCCTTTTCTTGCATCCCCTAGGAACAGTGTATTTAATATAGAAGACAGTCCCTTCTGTATGTACGTTGTATGCTGATAAAGCAACTGTGGGTTCTTACCAAGCTTTTGCTTATCTGTTCTAGATAATTTGTGCAATGGAAAATTTCACAAACACCTGCAAGACCTGTTTGCCCCACTTGTGGTTAGATATGTGGATTTGATGGAGTCCTCAATTGCACAATCCATTCACAGGGGCTTTGAGCGGGAGTCATGGGAACCAGTCAAGTAAGGAAACCTTTTTTGATACCATCGGAGTTTGGGTGCAAATGGCTGGAGAGTCATACAGAAATGGATTAGCGGTGTCTTACAGTTTTTATTGTTAGCGTGGACAGAGAGCAAACACTGTACATGTTTCTGGCTGTGATGCTCATACCATCCTTGTCCAAAGCAGAGGAGGCAGGAGGAGGTTGAGAAATGTTTTATGAAATGAAATCTTTGTTTTATTGCACAAGAGAAATAAGAAATAAGGGCTATAAACTTGGCTCTGATGTTTATACTGTGTATCTTACTCCAGTGGTGATATCCTTAGGAATTAATGTTTCCCACAGTGTGTTCCATAGGTGTCTAGGCAAGGGGTCAGCAAACTTTTTCTATAAAAGGTGAATATTTAGCCTTTTCAACTACACAATCTCTGTTGTCACAACTACTCAGCTCTACCATTGTAGTGAAAAACCAAAAACAGACAAAAGGCAAATGAACAAGTGTTGCTATGTTCCCATAAAACTTTATTTTCAAAAACAGGAGACTGTCCTATGGGCTATAGTTTGCCATTTCCTGGTCTTGGCCTTCGAGATACACCTCGAGAAAAGGACTCTATGGCCAGATATGTTTAGAAGACTCCATATACCGCACTCATCTACCGCACACTCATATCTCCTGGAGAACCACAAAGCACAAGAGCATATTTGAAAACTCTGAGAACGTAGTCATACAGACCCTTATTTCACTCTGCTTCACCTGGAGTTTCCTAAATCTATTCAACTACTTTTTTTTTCAGGGGAATATCCTTTAGGACCAATGACAGGATATCCTGTAGGGTGTGAATTTGGCAATTTCCACAATTGCTTAGCAAATCTTAGATCCTATTTGAAAATGTCTGGCAGATTCAGTGCCACCTGCGTTCCCCAGCAAGGAGGAGGGCTGTGACTGAGGGCTGCCAGAGGGTCAGTCTCAGGCTCCCCTTTCTAGAGACATAGAAGGCTTCTAGGTGGAGAAAATTTTCTGGTGTGATTTAAAAAGCTCCAATAAAGTCTGACATTAGCTTTGCCCTGTTAGACTCTTTTTTTTCTTTTATGTAAGAAAAGCATTTAATTCTTTCTAGTCCTTTACATCTTTGGGAAGTAACAACCAGTATGGAACAAAATGGGGGTATTTACAGCAGACTTTGAGACACTCCAGAACAAATATTCAAAACCCTTTTCCTCAGTTTACAAGACTTGACCTGTACCCTGTCTCTAAGCAGTTCTCTGGATTGAGATTCTTCCTCTAATATTATACTGCATGACTCTAACTGATAAAGAAATCAGTGCAAAATAGCTTTCTCAGCCACCCCCTCCCCCAACTTCCATGTCTAAGCCACGGGAGAAGTTTCTTGACTTACCCTACTGAAAGCAGGTTAATAGGCAGTTGCTCTTCATTTGCAAGCACCAAGAAATCTAAATTTTAGCTTGTTATTCTCAGGTTTATACCGTCTCTTAATATGGCCCTGCTGACTTTTAACTCATGAGAATTAAACGGTCTCTTAATGACAAAGCACGAACAAGCGACTGTATTTTTTTTTTTAATGCTCTTTGTATTCAAGACAGTTGTGCTGTAGAGAACATCTGAGAAAAGGAAAAGATTCAAATGAGTAATATTCACATTTTCAAAATAGTAATGGTCTTGAAATAGCTTTTACTTGGGTTTAAACGTGAATGCTGCTACTGCCAACCACATGGGAGGAAATGATTGGTATCTGTCACTATTTCTTAAAGGGCCCTAAAGTTAGGGCCTTGCCCTCCCCTCATCAGCCAGAAGGCAAGGCTTCAAAACTCTGTGAACTGTTTTCTTGTCTGTAAAACTGATTTTTTAAAGTGTCCCTACTCAATGTCTGAGAATTGTTGTGAAGCTCTGTGATAATGTCACCAATGTCATTTTATAATCTGTTAAATTCTTCAAGCAAGTAACTGCTATTCCTCTTGAAGTATTAAATATTCTTGATACCATCAGACATAAAGGAGGAATCAAGATTATTTTCACAATTGGAAGTGTTAGTCAAGGAAAGTTTTGTTGGGGAGTTTTTTTAATGATTAAAAAAATAAAATTTGAACTCTTGGACCAGTAATTTAAAGATCTGAAAATTAGTGAAGGATTAATAGTTGTGAATAATAACCTAGGAATGTTTTATGTAGATGTGGTTTTTTTCTTAAGTAGCTTTTTGCTGTCCCAAACTGCACTATTGGTTAGTGACTGTGACTGTAGTCTGTTCAATTCATGGTAAATAGTACATTGCCTTTTAGAGTATGTTGAGGAATTTGAAAGTGCCAACTAAAACATAAACTAAATTACAGTGCTTCGAAACCACACACATTTTATTAGCTGATTTGTAAACAGAATGTGAATGCTGTGACAGATGAACAGAATGGCCGGCACAAACTGAAGGGTAAAAAGAACTTGGGGTCGTGCTTTTATGTGCTAAGACAAATGAGTCTCCCTATACTTCCTACCAGGTGAAGAGAAAGTACAAGCTTTTATCTGACCGCTAGTGAAGAAGCACAGATTCACTTTCCTTTTTGGATTTTTTTTCCAAGTCAAGGATGATCTTTTTGTAATTTTTTTTTAAATTATGCTTACTCAAAAACAAGAAACTGACTTAGATAAATAGATTTAGTTTGTTCAATTTTCTCTACTCTTACATGTGTTCTTCCAGTACGTGTACATACGCGCACCCACACACACGCATACACACATGCATACACACGCATACGCACACATGCACGCATAACCTTTCCCTCAAATAATTGTTATACTCAAATACTTCTCTTCTTCCATTTTTCAAAAGTTGTGACTACAGGCACTTGATTATAGGTAAAATGACTGAGAAATGCATTGTAAAGCTTGCTTCAAGAAAAACTAGCATTCAGAATATTAAAGAAAAATGGCACTCTGGCAAGAAAATGCTACTAATATATTGAGCTTGCTAAAAAATAGATGAAAAGTATTTTTTATTCTTCAGAATTTCTTATTTCAAAATATGGCCCTATAAAATAAAACAGAGATACAGTCCTTTGGGCTCGATAAAACCAAAGCTACCTGAGAGAAAGGTCAAATGGCCAAGTCCTATTGCTGCTTTTCTCTAGAAAGGTGGCCACCCATCTCTTCACAGAGAGAAAGGGCAGTTGCATCTCTGTTTCCATTAGGTCAGATAAATTCATGATTAGAAACTCTGTGTATTTGTGGAAAATGTCGTTGCACGGCTTCTAACCACAGCTGAAGATCGTCAGCCTCTCGGGACTAGGCTCAAGCTAGAGCCCATAACCCTCTGGTGGATGTCCATCAGGACACGTCATAGGACCATTGCTGGGCAGGTTGTTCACAGCTCTCCCTGTAGCTGTGAATAAAAGCTTTTGGTCCTAACTGACAGTTGGACAACATTTCTACCAGCTTTTTACAGTTGGCTCCTTGTTAGTCAGGTCATCCTGGCCTTCTGTGTGGAAGCAAACTTAAAAAGCACACAATCCAGAGCTTCCCAGGGCTAGTACCAAGTACCCACTCCACACTACCCTCTCCTTGACAGACTTTCTCTCAATCTCCACTTAAACACCTCCAGGCACAGGGAATCCGTGCTTCATGTTGCCCATTTCAGGCTAGGATGGCTCTGAATGGTTGCACTAAACACTGTTCTCAATATATGCACCCTGAAAAACCTGCTTTTCATTTCTCAAAATGCACTCTATCTCTCTCTGCCTGAGATAGACATATGAAAAGTATTCTTGAAATAACTTTCATCTTCCAGATTGTCAAGGATGTCAGTATCTTAATGATAATAAACTATCAGACCAAAGATACCTTAGCAACATGTCGGTGACCTGGTATGAAATACGAAAGTACTAGACTCGGAGGAGTCTGCACCCCTGATTCTGCTACTAACTTGCTGGGTGACTTGGGCAAGTCAGATGACTTTTCCAAGCCTCATATCCTCCTTTGCAAAACAAGGATTTTTCCATCTTTTCCCCCTGACATTTGATCACCACTGCCTCCCTAGCACCTGGGCCTGGGACGCAACAGGTACTCAATAAATGTTTATTGACTGACATTTATTAAGAAACCATACAGCCTGAAAATTATAAGGATACAATAGGAAAACTATGGGGAGGAGAAAAAGGGTAAGATACAATCCTCTGGTCGGGGATTTCAATCTGGGTCTGAGCAACATACACACGAGAAAAATGACTTTAAATATTCACCAATGTACAAATAACATAACAAAGAGTAATGAGAGCATAGAGTACAAGGGAATGAATCTCCACTGAGGAGTCACAAAGGAAATAGCTTGGAGAGTAAGATAGCCAAAGGGGAAGGATGCTTGGAAAGAGCATGAGCAAACGTAGGAACATGGGGGGTAGTAGGGTATGTGATAGAAACACTGAATGTTTGAGTTTGGCCAGCACAGATGAGGAGGGAGGTAAGCCATAGGTTGGAAAGTTGATTGGGAGGTTCGAAAAGCCCACGAAGTTTAGAACTTTATTCCCCAGGTCATACTTTTCAAACAGGGGCTTTACAGCTCCCAGGCTGGTAAAAATTGATTCTTGGCAGGGCAGAGAGGCAAAAAAAAAATTTTACTCATGTCACGTATGTGTATAAAGCACAGGTCTACCTAGAGTGCATACACAGATGTACAGTATATTGGTGGTATTAAATTCTCACGAGGAAGGCAGTTGGGTGCCTGGTGATGCTAATGAATAAAAGGTTAGTTTAGAGTGCTAAACTATAGAAAGATATCAGAGAGTGCCCACCTCCCCAAGCTAGGGATTAGACCTAAGGATAAGCATGGAGAAAGGCTTAGGGTCCTGAGCACCAAAAGAAGACAAGATGTACTATGTACCTTCATGCAACAAGTGGCTCATAAAGTGGGAGGCATTCTGAATCTCAGAGCTATCCCCATCCAGAAATCTTTGAGAGAACACCCGACCGTATCCTCTCTGCATGGAGACACAATCTTGATTAGAATTTATTCCAGAAGTGAGGGATGTCTCTACCTCTAGTCGTTTCATCCATAGGAATGAGGCATGCACGTTTGTGACTTTCATCCATGTGAGAGAGAGCAGATGAGAATTTTTTAATCCAGTTCTCCAGGGATGGGCATTTGACCTGAATTGGAACTATTGTTTTTTAGCAGAGTCCGCATAGTGAATGAGTCTAATTTTTAAAGTGTATTTATTTATTTTTTAGTAAAAAATAAATACACTCAACGTGGGGCTCAAACCCACAATCCCGAGATCAAGAGTCGCGCGCTCCTCCGACTAAGCCAGGCAGGTGCCCCAGAATGAGTCTAATTTTTAACATATATCAGTTGTTAGGATTGCAATTCACACTTCTTATCCTATCCAGAGATATCCCATTATGATTCTCACAGAGAAGCATGTGATGGACTTGTTTTTAGGTAGTTGTTAAAGGGCCCTCTAAAATAATAATTTGTTATATCCATCAGCAGCTCCTGGAGCCTGATCTGACCTGAGTGCTACTAGAAAATTCTCCCTTTTCACATGTATATTATGCATGGAATTGCCTCTTTGACTATTAATATAAGTTATTAATATCCAAATAAAGTATTAGTAACATTAATAGTTACTAATTATTATTATCTATTACTTTGTTAAATGGAAATAACAAGCGTGTTTCAGTCTTTTAAACATAGAGCATTATAGCATGTCACATGAAGGAAATGTTTCTACATGAGTCCAACACAGTAGTCCAGCCAAAATGTCATATTTTACAAATACAATATGTTTTGGTTAATATAAGTATTTTTCAAATTTGCATATGCAAAACAAAGCTCATTTCTAATTTGTGTACCCACCATCCGCTAATATGTTTAAATTTAGTTGCTTTTGCATACACCTGTATGTTATTCATTCCTAGCTACTTTTAATTTGCTTAGAATTGACATTTTAACTTGCCAGGCTGCCATCTCTAAAGATCTCCTAATTCCTTGATCATTATTCAGTGTGTGTATCATCTAATGATCACATTTGCTTATGTAGGCTTACACATGTCTTCATGGAAATCACCAATGGTTTTGTTACATGGCAGTGTTTAAGTCTGAGAGCCACCAGGGACTGACTTCAGAGGCAGATTCTCTGGTTACACAGAGAAACATCAAAGAAAAAGTTCCATTGTTCCTTCTACTTCATAGTCCTATCTAGCTAATCTCTTGACCATTCCCAGAAGAGCACCCTCTCATCCCACGTAGAGAAGTGTAATTGGCTTTCCCAAAACGTAAAGCGTAAAGAACAAACCTGTGTGACACCTGTTTCCCTTAAGGAAAAGAATGCCAGGTTGGCAATTTTGCATTCTAGGTTTTTCCATCCATATTGCCATTGTGCAAGAGTAACTTGTTTCTGAAGGAAGGCAGGTGTCCGGACTCTCTGTAGGTTCCAGGATTTCTGACTTATCAGGAGACTTGCCCCGCTAAGCAAGCCCAGAGGCAGCTCCAGCCCTTGCAAGAGTTCTGTTAGTCAAACACAGCTTGCCCGGGGCAGAGCTGCTTTGGCAAAACTTGCTCTTCTGCAAGATCCAAAAAGAAACCCTCAACTCCTCTGCCAAAGTTCTGTCAACTCCACTTAAACAGGAAGGCTCCTCTCAGATGCAGAGTTAGGCTGGGCTCTACCGTGCCAGTGACTTTGGCTGGATGGAACACCCTTAAAATGCCACTACAGAGACACACGGTGCCAGCTCATGGAGTGGTAAATGCCACAGTCCCTCCGCAGAGCTACGCTTGATTCAAGTTGGGGTTTTTGTTTTGTTTTATTTTCTCTCTTTATTCATTAAGTTATCCATCTCTCCATCACATCAGTTGATCCATCTTCGTTCAAAAACAAAAAGCGGATGCAGGTCACATTTTTTAACTTTCTGTTCATTTTAACATTTTACAGAAAAATGTGCTGCTTGGTTAACTTTCACAGACTGAACACACCCCTATAACAATCACACAGATAAAGAAACAGGACATCCCCAGCACCTCTAAAGCCCTGCCTTCTTTCTCCCCGTTTCTATCTCACTTCCAAGGGTGATTACTCTAACGCAAGACCACATTTGAAATCCACTTATGCTCCAAGAATTTAAAATTCGAGAAGAGTTTGGGATTCTTTTCTTTTCCTAGGTGTCTTTTTGTGTGTTTAAACATTTCTCCATTTTAATTGGACTTAGTTTGGGGGAGGACATTTCTTTAAGTGTTTTATACAATTATTCAAAGCTAAGCCTTCTTCTTGATACAACTCCTTCATCTTTGCCATCAACTATGACACCCTGTTGCACATACACCTGTCTTCAGAAGTAACAGTTGGAAAGTATGCATTCAAGTGGGTGAACTTCTGAATCATGCCTTGTATCTAATATCTGACTTGAGAAAATGCCTCCATCAAAAATGACTTACGAATGAAAGAAAATGAAAGTGCACCATCATTGCTCTCAGTCCCAGCTATTTCCCCCGCAGCCCCAGCTCCACCGATGCCAAGAATTCCATGAACTTCAAGTTCTTAGCATCAGACAAGTTGTAGACTCTCGTGGCAGTGGATTTGGAAACCGAAAGCCCCTCACCCAAGGCGTTTAAATAATGTGATCATTGTGTCTAGGTGTCTTTGAGTTTCCACACTTTTAAGTCACTCTGTGGTTAATTTTTCTCCATTCACTTTTGTCATTTCTGTCTGAATACCTAACCGCACCACAGCTCCCCATCCGTAAGCTGTCTTCTGAAGCGTGTTGCTTGATTTCTCGCTGTCATCTTGCTGTGGACATAGCCAGTTTATTTACAACTGTCATGTGCTTCTGCCACATCTGCATTGTCACTGTGATGGTATTTTTTTCTTTCTGTCTGTTTCTTCCACAGGAGTTTAACCAGTAACCTACCCAATGTGAACCTACCCAATGTGAACCTTCCCAAAGTACCAAATCTACCAGTTAACATCCCTCTAGGCATCCCACAAATGCCTACTTTTTCGGCACCGTCATGGATGGCTGCTATATATGATGCTGAGTGTGTATTCAGTTCACATTAGATCTAATTTAAATTTAAGTGATCTTGGCATGGATATGTATTGTTTATTTCTATACATCCTATATAACAGAGATGGAGATGGATAATTAGACATATTTTGCTGATCATACAGAGACAATATTGTTTATTTCTGGCATGCAGCGTGTTTGTAAGGCGTTTGCTATATATACAGCACTAACAATTTGTCTTACGCCCACTGAACACTTGAGAACTATGTTTCACTTCCTGAATTCTTTTGCAAAAAAAATCTGCCCATGTTTTGTTTTTTTGTTGTTGCTTTTTTTTTTTTTTTTTTAATTCAGGTACCATGACTCTAGGAGTTCTTCATTCAAAAATAGTCCCTGAAACCTCTTTGATAGGCTGTCCAGTCATCTCTGGCCTGATCCAAATCTAAGAGGAAAGCACACTTACCTAGAAGTTGGGGTTTTCTTTAAATAAAAAATTCCTAGAGACTGTTTAAACCATAAAGCATATTTCTGGTGTCAGCAAATGGCAGGATATAGTAACAGTATGTTCAGGGCTAAATGAAAACTTCTGAATGGATCAAGCCTCAGTAATGTCTATGTTATGTAAAGATACTTTCCAAGGTCATAATGCAATATGGAGCATTGGGATCGAGGTAGCAAGAAGATATCTAAATTTGAGAATGCAAGAGTCAAACAACAAATAACTAAATTTTACGGTAGCCGTATCATCTGTGGTCTGAGGATAGGGCCGTTTTTTGCATTCATCAGTACAAATGCCGAATGCATGGGATTTGTCTTTTGGGAAGGCCTGGCCGCCCCTATAAAAGCAGCAGCTCAGGGGTCCAGGCTGAGCCACCACTTCTAGCTTAGGAAGTGAACCCGCTCTCTTTTTTTCCCCATAGCAAGAAGAAGATCCAGCACCCCTAAATTCCGCCTCAGGGAAATTAAATTAAAACCATGTGCATGATTTAATAAGTGAAATAGGGTTTAGTGATTCTATACTCTCCTTTGATCCTTTTCTTAGACCACAGCTAATTATAGGCCAGATAAGCTTTTTCTTGAAAGAATAAATTGGCACATTTTCAAAGGGAAGTGTTATTATCAAAGGAATAAAAAATGATCTGAAACTGGCAGTGATGTTTTGAAATCTCGAAATCACATTCATCAAGATGGCCCTCAACATTTTTATTTCTGCAGTGATCCAGGTAGAAACAGGGCATTAAATGACTGCTGTACTTGGCTGCTTCGAAGTTGCCTAACATTTTTAAAAACCTCTGTTCGTTCACAAGTTCACAATGAAATCATATAGTCAATGTGTCTGATTCTCTTTTAAAGACAAATTAAAACCTCCAAAAATTTATGTCTGAAAAAAAATTCTTCTAAAAAAAGTAAATCATATTCATGCTAAGATGACTATATCAAAAGTTAGATTAGGTAGTATCTGTTAAAAATTAAAATAGAAATATCTGAAAGCTTTTCTTACCTTCTTCTATGCATGCTCCGTGGCATTGTTTTTGAAAAGATATGAATCAAGACATTGTAATAAAGCAGATAATGGTCTCCATTCAATTAATTAAGGCATGAGTGGGAACACATTTTGGTAACTGCTCAGCAATCAAAATAATCTTGGTGCTATTGCCTTAACATTAACAGTTTATCTTAAAAATAAAAAGAAAATATTCTTTTCCTCATGTCAAAACTTAATAATAAGCTCTTCAAAGAAAAAAAAAAAACCCTAGAAGAATTTTTTGAAACTCTGAAACCAGATGGGTGTCAAAATGTTGTTGTAATAAATACCAATTATTGCATTCATATGTACTTAATGATTTAAAACATACAACCATGCAGTTCCAAAACGGGGTTTAGGCTAGACAAAGTTGGGGTTTCTTTTTCCCAAGCATAGGATGGGGGTAGGGGGAAGGCTGAACTTTCACAGAGAAACAACGCATCCCCCCACTTCTGAACAGTGCTTACGGCAGGATCTGTATAGAAGGCGTAGATCCTCAATCACCCACCAGGAAATGCCTGATTCTATATCTTTTCATAATTCCAGTTTCCTCCTTTGCCACCTTTCATTTTTAAGGACGTGTTTCCATGTTACCTGCTCCTTCGTGTCAGATACATCTACATACTGACCTCAGACTGGTCTGTCCTTGGAAACATTACCCTGTTGGTCCAGGCCGTAGGCTCCCTCTCGGCATGTTGGGAGTTTGCCCCCTCCCCACCCCACAGTAGCCGTGTATGCGTTTATGCACTAGCTATATTTCTCTCTGAAGCATTAATTCAATGCAGCTGGCATCTGTCACAATAGAAACACCCACTCTCATCTGTTTCTATAGACGATGTCAGAACAAGTGGTAATGCATGGTGTGTTGGACATTTTATAAATTACCGTGTTAGCATTAGTGGTATGCGAGGAAGGGGGGTGGGTGGCCACCCCTCAGAGCTCCAAATGGAACTGCTAACCAAAGAGAAAGCCAGCCAGAGAAGGACAAGAGGGTGAGAGATGGAGCATTTCCCATACACAGGCTTTCCGTGGATGCCCCAGGTGAAAGTTTCTTAGATGTCATTGTACAGAAAGGAATCAAGACCAATTTCTCCATCTGTACAGGGGACTGGGTAAGGTGGTGCAATGGTAAAAGAGCTCAGGTTTTGAGCCCTAACGCTTTGCAAATATCCCTTGTTGGCTCATCGCCCCCCACCCCCGCAACTCACCTCGTCCTGGGGCTGCCTATGTAACAGGCTGGTCTATGATAATTGGAGTGAGAACCAAACTGAACAAGAATCTTGGACTCAAGGTATCCAGGTGTACTCGTCTTGATCTGAGTCACCCCAGTTTCTTTCCAGCTCTTCAAGAGAGAAAGCAGGTCCTCGCTCACCACTTTGTTAGCACTGTCCTTTTAAAACTGAAAGTCTTGTGCAATCTCCAAGAGGCCTCCGCTCTGGAGGGGAGCTGGGGAAGTGCATGAAACCCTGAATTTTAATAACTGCATGGTGCCATGTAGTTATTATCCGTTGAAACTTACTTCTCCCTCTGGTTCGTGGCCTTCATCTGAATCATCACATGTGTTAATGTGGTTATTAAAAGAAGGCTGATTTTTACCATACACTGTTCTCCTAGTCATTGTGGGGCAACACCTTTCCTCAGACTTCTCACTGGTCTGGAATAATTGGCCGAACAAAGCAGACTAAGTCATGTATGGTAAAACTCAAAATCTGCCGGTGGAGATGGCCCCCACCTCCACCGCCAACACGCGTCGTTTTGTATGTTGAAGCCACTGTTTGCCTTAAGCCTTCTAGCGCCTAGTTGTCTTTGTGTCAGCTTTTCCAGAACCCAAGGCCCATGGGTGACTCTCGTTTTCTAATTTTTATCCTGCCAGTAATGGATCAGGCACTTCAGAAGATCTGTTCTGGAAACTCGATGCCCTTCAGACCTTCATTCGGGACTTGCACTGGCCCGAGGAAGAGTTTGGAAAGCACCTAGAACAACGGCTGAAGCTGATGGCCAGTGACATGATTGAATCTTGTGTCAAAAGGTAAGCCTCGGTGGCTGGACAGGCCCTGCACGCCTTCCCCACTATACTTTGACTCAGGGAATGGTAGGTGGCCACCGATTGGCCATAATTTGGATTTTTTTTTTGGAGAAGGTGATTGCTTGTCTAAGTCTGCTGGA
Organism: Ursus arctos; assembly: GCF_023065955.2. Classification (NCBI taxonomy): domain Eukaryota; kingdom Metazoa; phylum Chordata; class Mammalia; order Carnivora; family Ursidae; genus Ursus; species Ursus arctos. The sequence continues at coordinate 43,854,201 of NW_026622808.1, read as the reverse complement.
GTGGTAGCCATCCAAGTCTAGCTGCTGTTCACCTGCCCCACATCTGTCCCAAACCCCATATAATATGGTAGGCAGTTTTTTCACTTAGCTCCATGAGGAAAGGAGCCATGTCTGTTCTTGTTCTTCTCTGTATCCCTGGTTTCTAGCAGCACCTGTCACAAAATATTTACTTAGAAAATATGTGTTTAAGGTATAAGTGTATGCACGAGGGGATGGCTAATGGAAAAAAAAGAAGTACGTGCAGTTCTGGAGCCACGAAGTCCAGTACAGGTAGCAGGAAATGAATGCCTTTTCAGAAATGTGAGAAGGATCTCTGCAACATCATTTGTTCGTATAATGAACTGTGCACACGCCATGTGCCAGCTCTGAGTTGTCCTGCCCCAAATCTAACTAGACATCAGTGAGGGGGCAGGAGATGTTAAATGTCCATTTGGATTTCCTACAAATTGCCTGCTTTGTCGCCTTGGCATATAGGGTTGAGGTGGGAATGCTGCACTAGGAGTTCCCAGGTAGAGTGTTCTGAGAAGGTGAAGAGGAGAAAATGAGAACAATATGCATCCATTCAACAAAGAGTGTTTAGCTCCTCCTACCTGCCAGGCCCGGTGCCACATTCCTGGCGTGCCGTGAAGAATGAGAGACCACATCCCTTCCCTCCTGGAGTATCTAGTTGTGTGTATCAGACACAGAGACGGACTTCCTCTGGTTCAGCATCATGATCATCACCCTGTCTGTCCCCAGACACACATCCATGTTCCTTTTCCAGTTCATAATTGTTCCATTATTTTTCTTCATTCAAAACAAAAAAGAAAGAGAAAAAGAAAGACCACAAGCAGCACAGGCCACTCCAGATCTCCAGATGTTGTGTAGTTTCATTGATGGATCAGTTGTGGGTGATGGGGGCTGGGTTTGTCTGGGACTGATCTGAATTTTATATCTTGGAAGAAGAGAAGAGAAGTAATAGCATCAAAACTGGAAACCAAAAGGGCAAAAGAACAATGCAGGCCCAGGCAGGTAAATGTCTCAGCAGGAATTGGGGAAGGAGCTACATGCTGTGGGGAGTCTGGGCAGGTGTTTGATGGCACTTCTGGAACCTCAAAGTCCTGGTGATCCAAATTTTGTGTTTCGTTCTTTTCTTCCTACTCTTAGAACCAAAGACAGGCCTGTTGTTCAAACCCAAGGTCAAAATGTTTCCTTAGAATTTTGAATCCTGTCATTTCCTGTATAGTCTCCATCAGTTTTAGGAAAAGCAACTCTTTTCTTGTAGCCAAACCATCCCACCAAAAACTTCTTATGGGGCAGTTCCCCTGTGGTGAAAAATTCTCTCCTGATCTGTACTCAGGGCTGCAGCACGTTAGAATGAACACTTACAGGCTTCCGATCTGTGCACACAGTTATACAAAAAGACGTATGTGCCCTTCTGAGAAGCCGGTCTTTTGAGTAGGAAGTGAGGAGTTGGTGGGGCAAAGATGGGAAGATGTGGATGTGGAACGTAGACAGTGACTCTTACCCCAAATCTCTGTGGCCAGCCACCTGAAGGAGTGTGAACTCCTTACCAACAGGGAGCATATCTTACTTGTTTTGAGCTCCTGGCCGGCCAGGTCCCAGTATCATGCTTGGCACATAGTAGCTGTTCAGTAACCTTTTATTAACAGAAGTTGATCAACTGCACATTCACGCTTAACATCAGATGCTTAAATTTCTTGATGTCCCTTCCAGTTACGGCCCCAGACAAAAGCAGACAACTGCAAATAAAGTGCAGATATCATCCCTCGACCTCCAGATGCAGAGGGTAAAACATGAAAAAGTCCTTGGATGTTTTAAGACATAGAATCTACATGACTAGAACCTAGAGTCTTTGCTTTCCTCTTTGTGACAGAATAAACGGCCATCGTTCTAGAAGGACATCACTGTAAGGACATTATTTCATAGATGTAAATATGCAACATCCAAAAGTCAATCAAGCACTCTTCACTTCCAGGTTTCTGAGGAATCGAAATCATTCATCTGATGGATGTGACAGAGCCTCGAGTCTATATCAGATACTGTGTTCCACTGAAAGACAGCCCCCTAACCCTGTCCTCAAGGACAGTCAGTTGAATTCAGTGACCTCTCCATCCCTGGTATTTTGCTCCATGAAGCCCTCCCAGTCATATTAATTTTGCATTTGGTTTCCTCTTTTTGCACCCTCCAAGGGCAATGCAGAGTTCCCCTGTGAAAACAGAAGACGTTTACTTCATTGTAAGGGAATGATGTAGCATTTCCCTTTCTCCAGTTGGGCCGGAACTGGCATGCCAGCCATCAGCACAGGGACCTGTCCAACTCAGTCCCCATCAGACCTCCTTTTCTCCAAAACCAGGAAAGGATATATTTTCAGTGTAGCTTAAAATGATCATCATGATTAGAAAGCTACTTCAATGTACCGAGTCTTTAGAAGCCAAGATACATTTATCTTTAACATGATCATATAATATATAGGAGTGCTTTAAGGGTTTTTTTTTTTTTAAGTTTTTTTCTTAAGAACTAGGCTTCCAACCTTAGAAATTATACTTGGCTTCCCTGCATGCACTCAGGGTGTGTTAGCAAGCTGGCATCCTTTCCTGAGCTAACTAGCTGTGTGGTCCTCCTCTGCACTGTTAGAAAACTGCTACTAATGCCTCTTGAAGCGGTGCTTTCCTGGTGGCTGCATGATCTCTAGAACCTGACAGCAAACAATACTGAAAAGATGCATTGGGCGAAAGGAGCTTTAATAAAACCACTTACTAACCAGGTGCTTTTCTTTCAAGACATGGGATGATGTGACCCACTTCTCTAAAACCTTTTAAAATATAGCTGGTCCCCTTTACAATGCCGATACCAAGGATTAAATCTCACACCTGTATTACCAGCTGGCCGTGTCTGACTAGGTTTTTCCTGTGAGCAGTTACCATGTTGCCGGGATCATAATTTGACCTGTGTCAGAATTATGTCCCATTAAGCTTGTACCATTACACAGTTCTTGAATTGGTAAGTATTTTATGCCATTTTCACTTATTAAAAATATATACTCTTGAAAATACAGAGAGAAATATACTCTGATCGCAGAATAATAGACATTGCCAACAAATATAGTAGAAGTCCCCTGATACCACTCTTCCTAATTTAACTTCCCTCGCCAAAGGTACCTATCCTATTTTTTTAGTCTTTAAGGCTATTTAATAACTGGATCTTTTTTTTTTTTACTTCAGTCTTTTTCAAAACCGAAAGAAAAAAAAAAAAACAATAAATGTCATTTAAGATTTTTCCCCACCATGAGATTTTGAAGATTAGAAGCTGCTTTTTTGTTTTTTGTTTTTTTAATGAAGTGATTCAAGGTAGGCAGTTGCCAATGTGAGAGAACTTACGTATGCTATAATGCTATAATTGGGTTTTTGTTAATTCATTCATTCTCCTGCAATTAGGGATCTCCATAGCATGTAAACTATAGACAGAAATACGCTGAGCTACAGGTGTTCCGTGTACTGCCGAGAAAGGGAGGGTGTCCGTGGCTGTCTCCGTGAATAGGCCTTCCTTAGTTGGGAAAGTCATTTTTAAAAGAACACATGTGAAGTCATTGTCGATTGAAACTGATTACAGCCTTCAATTTTCTTTTTCACTGACCTCTCAGAAAATGTCTCCTCCACCTGCTGCCATGAATGCTGAATTGGTCTTTTCCTACTTTGTTTTAATAGAACCAGGATTGCATTTGAAGTTAAGCTGCAAAAAACCAGTCGATCAACAGATTTTCGAGTCCCACAGTCAATATGCACCATGTTTAATGTTATGGTTGATGCCAAAGCTCAATCAACAAAACTTTGCAGCATGGAAATGGGCCAAGAGGTAAAAAAAAAAAAAAAAAAAAAAAAAAAAAAATACAGATTTTCCCCCCTCCATTGATCATGTAAAAGAAAACTTCACAAATTTCTTCCATCTACACTAGTCTGCTAGTTTCAGAAATATCCTTCTAACATTTGTGGATTAAGCTACAGATGAATGTTTGGTATTTGTTTGTTAAGTAAATTTCTAAGGCATGTCTTAATGAGAATGCCAGTCACTTGAAAGTGATTCTTGGCTGGAATTGGGGTGGCCGTAAAGTTCCTTCAAGTCAAAAAACGTGCAATGACCTTATTTATTAGGCTGGTATCTCACATGGATCTGTATGCCAGAGGGCAAGTCATTTTCACATTTGAAGTGCATTTTATCACTTTGAACATCTGGACCGTAGGAGGGCTCTCTTTCTTGCATCAAGCAACCTCCAGGATATATAATGTATCACCCTGCTACCCCATCCCCAGCCAGCAGGTTCTGAATTTTTAAGAAATCACAGACTTCCCAGTTTCCTTAGATTGAGTTGATTTTGAATCTTCCCTGACCAAAAGGTTAGTCCTTTGCTAAGTTTCCAATTCCAAAGTGGTATTTAAAATGTAAAGGAGAAAGAAGCAGCAACTCGGGCTTGATTAAAGACTATCATGATCATTTTTCTCCGATGGCCTCAAGCCAGCTAGATATTCATATACCAATTTAGAATTAATTCAGAAACATTTCTGGCAACTCTCGTGCTGTTGCCAATTGGCATAAATTGCTCCTAAATCAGATCTTTCGATACCAGCCTTACATGCTCAGAATTCTTACTAAATTATATTTGCTCCTTATTCGTTATTTATTTTCTCTTATCGGCACCTTCCATTTTTAAATGTGGGTTGGTGGTATTCTCTTCCTGGCAACATCATCTCCAACCTTCTTTCCCCACTAATCAGCTTCCTCAGCCACCCCTATTAGTGTTTGCTCCTGACTGACTTTCTTTGGAGGGACATTTGCTCAGGGGTCATGTTCTGGGCACTAGGGGCAGATGCAGGGGGCCCTCGGTTCTCTTTCATGGCTCCATGTGCTGCATGTGAGTGACCTAGAGCAGTGGTTCTCAAGATTTCAGTGAGCATCAGACTCATCTAGAGAGCTTCTCAAAACCAAGATTGTTGGGTCTCACCCCAAGGGTTTCCGAAAGGTCCGGGGTGTGTTCCAAGAATTTGCATTTCTAACCAATTCCCCAGTGATGCTGATGCCGATGTGGTCTGGAGACCACAGTTTGAGAATCATTGGCGTGGAGCCTCAGTATCCAAAAAGGAATTAAGATTAGGACTCACACCTGAAGGACAGCCCCTTGAGAGAGGCTCAGGTGTGGTGTTCAGCCACCAGGGTTCTTACCCCGGCTGTGCTGGAAATGAGCTGGGCCTTAGTTTTCTCATCTGTAAAATGATAGCACTAGTCTAACTTAATTCAGGCTATTTTGACCTGCAGTATCAGTTCTTCAAACCTTACCAAGAAGGCCAGCATGTGAAATAAATAAAATGAGAGCTGCTCTGGATACAGTGAAGGGCAGGGAGTCAAGGAAGAGGGGCCCCGTCCTCAAGCTACCATGTTCCTTTCCACCTCTGCATTTCTTTGCTGTCCACCTGAAGTCTCTTGGGCTTCACAGAGCCCACTTGAAAAACCCTGCTTTTGGTGATCTCTAATGTTCATTAAGATCCTTTTGAATTCAGACTTTCCAAAATTCTATCCCTCCTGAATTTTTCTCCCCTTGAGCTCTTTTTTAAAAAATTGAGATGTCATTCACATGCCATAAAATGCACCCTTTTAAAATTCAGTAGTTTTTAGTATATTCACAAAGCTGTGCAACCATCACCACAATCAATTGCAAGACTCTTCCACCACCCTAAAAAGAAACCTGACCTATGAATAATAATTCCCGAACCCTCCCTCCCCAGCCTTGGGCAGCCACCACCCTACTTTCTGTCTCTAAGGACTTGCCTATTCGGAACATTTCATATAAATGAAATCTTATGTGGCCTTTTGTGACTGGTTTCTTTCATATGACATCATGTTTTCAAGATTCATGTTGTCACATGTATCAGCACTTTGTTCCTTTTTATACTGAGTAGTATTTTATTATATGGCTCTACCACATCTTATTTATCAATTCATCAGTTGATAGACATTTGAGTTGTTTCCACTTTGTAGCTACTCCAAGTAATACTGCCATGAGCATTCATGTTCATATGGACCTATGTTTTCATGTGGGCCTATGTTTTCAACTCTTGCTAGGTCATATGGTCACCCTATGTTTAACTTTTTGAGGAACTGCTGAACTACAACTTAGCCAATACTTCTTATTATCTGTTTTCTTATAGCCTCCCTCGTGTGTGTACAGTATATCTCACCGTGATTTGGTTTGCAGTGATGTTGGCCATCTTTTTATGTGTTTGTTGACCATTTGTAAATCTTCTTTGAAGAAATGTCTATTTAAATCCTTTGGTCGTTTAAAAAATTAAATTGTCTTTTTATTATTTAGCTGAAAGAGTTCGATATGTATTCTGGATACTAGACCATTATCATATATATGACTTGCAAGTATTTTATCCCATTCTGCCAGTTGTCTTTTTCACTTTCTTGGTAGATTCCTTAAAACACAATCGTTTTTGTTTTTTTTTTTAAGTTTGATGGAGTCCAGTTTATCTCTTTCCCCTTGGAGCTTCCCAAGATGTTCTTTTCAACTGAGTTTCACAAGGCTGACAGCATTCTAGGATGAAGAAGACTTGTTGCACGGGGACTGGCCTCCTTTCCCCTAAGCAGCTCTTACAGTCCCTCTTCAGACTGACTCAATTGTGGCCATATTAAAAGAATTCCCACATACCTAGTCAGATGCTAAGCAATCCTTCCAAAGAAGCCAAGTCATTCTGATCTTAACTTCTTTCTTTTTGAACTGGGGTTTGGGGAGAGTAGTGGGAGTTGGGTGGCAAGGGTTACTGTCACAGACTCCACTGAAAATTTGATGAAATTTAAGGAACCAATGCCCAGGGGAAAAAATACTTTCCCACAATTTTGCATTTCATGTTGACCTGTGGACCTTGTTAGGCCAGACTGTAGCCCCTAGCTGGAGATCTATGAAGAAAAATAGCAAGTTGATTTTGTCACAAGGGGATCCTGCTCTTATCTTTACCACTTATCACTTCTGTGCTACAGTAGAATGATCTTGGCTTAAACTTGGGGTTATGGTTTTCTGGAAGAACAGGTTGTCTACTGGCTTAAGAACATAAGTACATCTTATGGAGCCTATACCTTGACTGCCAAACCCTGTGACCTTGAGCAAGTCCCTTACTCTTACAACCTTACTGTCATCATTTGTCACCTGAGAGATACAGCATGTAACACACAACCTTTGAGAGACATGGAGCATGTTGAAACTGAGGATAAAAGCTCCCTCATTTCTGGATGTTGGATTAGAACGTTGTCTTGGATATGCCATTTTTGAGGCTAAGCAGCAATGCCTACTTCTTTCTGGGCATTGTTCTATTTGATAAAGTAGAATACACTTCATGTATTCCTTCCGAATAATTCAATATTCTTCTTTTTTTAGTTAAAACAATGACTAAACCTGGTAAATATTTCCCATTTTTCCTGAGCCCCCACACCCCTCCTCATCCAATACTGTATTCTAGTCTGTGGCTCTTTTCCTAAGACTGCCAGTTTCTCAAGCCACGCTAGAGAGACCTACTATGCCATTTCTCCTTAGTATAATTGAATCAGAGACACCTGATGTGACCAGCTCATGGGAATAGAGGCCTCTGTTGACCTTACAATACCAAGTGACTGAGAATAGTCAGAGTCAGAATGAAGCCAGACATCATTTTCTGTAAATATATACTTCCTTTGAGGGACCTTGCTGGCTATGACCTTGAGTAGAACTTCAATGGGAAGTCTCATGCAAATGGTCTCTCCTTAATTTTTCTCATTTTGCAGAATGGGGATATTCATCTCCAAAGTCAACTGAATTGTAAAAATGAAATTGGTCAAGGATGACTGGAAATTGGGAGAATAGGTAGCAGTTCAATGTTTTTGTGTAGTTTTCATTTGTGAGTATTAGATACTAAGCTCACATGTAGATCTAGTTGTAGTACCTGCTTCCACCTGGATTCGAACTCCCTCAAAGTGTTTTAGACTAGTGACTGGCCAGGTGATATAATATTCTGCCATCTTAAGATCACTTCCTCAGTTTCATCACCAGGGTAGAGTCCCATCTAAAGGCAGCTGTTGAAGCATTTGTTAACCATACTTTTCCATCTTAAATATTTATTTTTTTCATTAAAATTTGCAAAGCACCAATAGAGAGGAAATTGTGTATTAAATAGTTTCGCACTTGGTCTAGTGTGTTTTCATCTCATTTCCAAGGTCAGATGGTCTTAACAGAAAGACAACATACACACAATCTGTTCCATGACAAGGCAAAATGTGCAGTACAGGAAGTCAAGCGGAATGATTTTTACAAAGTGATTGTGAATTTGCAGCAGCTTAGCTCATCAGAAGCAGAAGTGAACTCCCCAAACTTTCCATACCAGTGAAGATTAGCAGTTCCCTTGCTATGATCATGATCTAGTGCCCCAGAATGTAATTTATGGATATTATTGTTATTATTATTATGATTAGGGTCAAGCCAATCCAGTGACTCCCAGAGAGGGAACTGGAAAATGCAAAAATAGGAAGGATCCCTCTTTGTACCCATATTGAGATGCGGATGGAATTGGATAGTCTATCTGACTGCAGGCGACTTTGTGACAAGATTATCTTATTGTGGGGATGGTACCTAAAAAAATGCCCCTGTAGTGTTTATACCCCTTCATGGAGTTTCACCTGTGCATGGAACAGATAATCTCCCCAGAAAGAGCAGAACGAAGGTGGAGTGCTCACTATTGCCCCGGAAAAGCTAGTTGATCAAATGAGTCTCAGGAGACACTGGTAAAAGAAATTCGTACATTTTGTACTTCCTCGTATAGAAATGGGGACTGCTTTCATGTATACTGCTTTAATGCATGATAAGCAGAGTACATGTTACCCTGCTGTACTATCTTTCCCCAAGTAGGCTTTACTTAATTCAGATTATAATTTAACTACAATGGATTATACATAGATTTTACTTGAGTGTAGAGAAATGTAAAGAAACACACATGGAACCACTGTGCTAACCAATTAATGATAGTAATAGTAATACTGCTATATAGCACTTCTCAGTTTCTAAAACATATTTCCATGCATTGTTTCACTACTGTGTTAGGTGAATATGATTCCTGTATTCCCGGGTCATTCTTAGCCCCACTAAGTAGATGAGGAAATAGACCAACAGAGATTGACATGTTCAAATTTCCTCGGGAAGTAAGAGGCAGAATAATCAGATCAAAACAACTTTTTCATGACAGAAAAAAAGAAATGCAAACAGGAGTGGAGATCATCATATTTCCATAGAGTGAAAAGGAGAGACAGTGGGACTCTCTGTGGAGAGGTCAGGACCAAGTTTGGCATGGAAAAATGGAAGGCAGGAAGAGGTTCCCATTAACCCACCACATCTCCATATCCTTCCGTTTGGACTCCTTCCAGAATGAAAAGGTTTGAGGTTCCCCCCACTTGTGAAGAGAAAGCTTATTTGATTTTCAAGATTTCAACATTACTAACACCTCAGACCAAGAGCCTGTATCTTTCCTGGTGCGTGGAAAAAAACCGCTCTTGGCGCTGCTTGCCATTTCAGCCAAGTTTTTCAAGAGAATGTTTCTATTCTCAGTGATGTTCTTTGCTTGGTTAGAAGCCCCTCGTTTAATATTTCAGATTGTATTATTTTGCCTACAACTTGCTTTTCTGAGTTAGTTGAATCTCATAATTAATTTAATAAATGTGAATCATTTATAGTAATCCAAAGAAAATCAAGCAGAGCGAGGCAGTCACATGAGGAGGAAAGTAAGCATGTGATACTGGATCTTATCTCAAGACCTAAAAATGAATTTGGAGCCCTGTCAATATTCCTGAATTCTTTTGCTCTGACATCTTTCTTTGTGTTTCTAGCACAGAATTCTGCAGATAGTTTTTGCATTTAGCTTCAGGTTTATGCCACTTACTAGTAAATCCCTTCGTGAAGCTAGCAGTAGAGCCGAAGTGGGTTCTGATTCATCAGGACTACACAACATGGACCATTTGGTTTATTGTTTTTCCTCTAATCAACTGAAAGGGAACTAAAATGGGAGGACTGAAAATTAAGACCGTATCTCCTTACCATTAGCTTCTGCTGTATGAGCTTGAACAAATAGTATTTGAATTGCAATTATAGTTGACAAGATGTTTTCACATCTGATCCTCACCTAATCCTCACAGTGGATCTGTGAGTCTGAGAACAGGACCACCAGGAAATGGCTTTTAAATAATAATAATAATAATAATAATAATAATAATAATGTGATAATGATAATAATAATAGAAGAACAGACCTGCTAAATATCTTTAAAAGGGGGTTTGCTCATTCTCTTTCCAAAATTAGTGTTTGTACTGGCTTCCCTTTCCACCCTACCCATTGGTCCTGAGTGGTTAGTAGTATTATCTGTTTTTTTACAGATGAGGAAACTGAACTATATATTTTCTTAGGTGACATGACTTCCCAAATTTGCACTGGGACTTTATCCAGGTCTTAACAATTACAGATGAAATTCCCCTGTGACTTTTACTGAATAACTTAATTCACATCCCTTCGCTTACTTTCACTAATTCTGATTGCCAGTTATCAGAATATCAAACCACATTCCCATGGCTTATTATTTCTGCATGTTTTCATAGCTTTTTGAATGGTTTGTTTAATTTTCATTTTCTCATATGTCCTTTTGTCCTAATTTTTATTTGCACTGTTCCTTTTTTTTTTTTTCTATTCCTAATTAATCATCCTTCTGAAAGTTTGCTAAAGAGTGGGTAAGTGCATTTTCCTTTCCAAATAGCAATGTTTTGCATTGTTATTTTTTATTAAGGAATACGGAATAATTCAAATGGATACTGAAATGATCTAATAAATGTCAAGGAACTGGCATACAGTATTTTCTGTTGAAATTGCTTTTCCTCTTTTCCTGGCATTTACAGCAGATTTTTGTTTGTGTGGGGGTTTGTTTTCACATTACTATTTAAATTTAATCGACAGTGGCCATTAGAGAAATTGAAAAACTTAAAAGGAGTCTTAGTGGAGGCTCTAAACCTGGGTCTGCTTTTCCATGAATAGAGAAAATGAGCGGCTGCCACAAGGGTTCAGAAAATGACACTTTGGCACTGCACTCAGTGAACATCTAGAGATAGAACTAGTGGGCTCTGGGGCATGAACCCAAAGTATCAGAGGGTTTCAGAACAGTTTTTGCAAAATCAGTCACCATGTCTTAGTCAAATTCTGAGCCACATCCCCCAGCAGTTTTCCAAAGAGAACTTCTTCATCCCCTATATTAAATTATTGTGATATCTTGTTTTGTAAGTTCCAGATCCACACACCACTAGGCCATGAAGCCATCCATGCGTGCTATTTGTAATCGTGTGTATGTATCTACACATATCAAAGCCATCAAAAACCCTGGGTGAGGAATCACGTGGCTGGTAATTTTTTTAAGAACCTCAGATCTCTCTTCATCAAAGACCTGGAGTCAGAATCTTATAGCTGCTTCTGGGAGTATGGAAATAAACTGGGTCTGCAGGCCAGGCTTTATTTATAAATTGTGTTGTCTAAAAATTACTGACGGATGCAATGCCATCACCTCCCCAAATGCTAATATTTGTCTTTCTGTGTTCTTTAGCATCAATACCATTCAAAAATAGATGAACTAATTGAAGAGACTGTTAAAGAAATGATAACACTCTTGGTTGCAAAGGTAACCTTCAGCTTCAGGTGAAATGTTTCATTGTGAACATCACTTTGTTATATCTGCATTTCCATTAAAATGTAACACGTTAAAAAGTTGAGCTGGATACTTGTATCTCTCAGGAAACAAGATTGTACATCACCCAAGCTCAGCTCGGAATGATTTTTTCTGGTGATTGCAAGCCGTGCGAAGATGAATGGATGAAGTGGCATGTGTTAACTTAATAAGAAATTGTCCCCAGACGTTGCACTAGGTTATGTGGAAAATGTTTGTTTTGTTTTTCAGCACTGACAAAGTTAGATTTTAGAAACAGAAAGTTAAACGGTAATAAGGAATTCTGCCATCCTGAAAACCCCCTTTCCCCTCGTTTCACATGCAGTGAGAGTCATAATAAAACATAAAAGTCAGATAAAGCTATTTCAGTCACCCTCATGAATTATAGAATTTTAACTAAGTAATGCTGAATGGGAAGACATTTATATTTGCCAGTGCTAAACTTCTGTTTCCCCCAAATTACTGATAAAATACAAATAAAAATAGATTGGATTAAATGTAGTGCTAATATGTAACGTAAAAACTGCTTTGCGCAGTTTTGGATTTTGAAAAGTGCGTTTAATATTATCGCATGCTGTATGCAACTCAATAATATTTTGTCACTTTGTACTTCTGTAACACTCTGTATTTGCAATCACATAATAATGAAGAGAAAGCCGGATAAGTCAAATATTTCTATGTGAAAGCAATCTATTCCTTTCCCCAAAAGCGGGAATCAAATAATAGAATGCAAAACTGAGCGAGGTCATTGCTAGTCTCTGTGTGATTGGGAAATGTTGTGCCTTAATGTGAACAATTAGAGTCTGAAATAATAATTCTTCTTTTTTGCTGTTTTACTAGTTCGTTACTATCTTGGAAGGAGTACTGGCAAAATTATCCAGATATGACGAAGGGACTTTGTTTTCTTCTTTTTTGTCATTTACCGTAAGTAAAGAGCTTCTTTCTTGCCTGGTTTTTGTTTTAGTTTGAGTTTGGGTTTGGGTTTAGGGGCGGAGTGCCAATGTGTCACTTTGGTTTGGGTTTGTATAAGTATGTTAATTAAGGTCAACTGCCAATGTATAATAACATTAGGAGAATTAGCAGGACATTTCACAACAGCAGGTAATCCAAAATCATTTCTATTTCACTTGTGAATATACAATATGTATGTATGTATATGTATGTACACACACACACACATATGTCTCTATATGTATGTATCCAAAAGAGAGTTGCTGGCCTGAGCCCATGTTAGCTATCTCAGACAAATCACTTCATGTTTCCGGGCTACCATTTCCCCATCTGTAAATGAGGAAAATTAATTTTAAAGGTTGCAAATAGAGACCTTCAGGTCAGACAGAGCTTTTAAATATGTTTTATTTGGACCTCACTGTGTCAGGTACACTTTTCTTAACTGGATTAGTTGCCTACATTTAAAAACTGAGAAAATTTGCAGGGATGTCCATATTCCAGGCTTTCTTTATAAAGGGGACAGTTAGCAGCTCTGGGCCTATATAATTGCATAGCAGCCATCTGCTGGAGTGGAGTCACGGTGGTCCCCATTGACCAGACATGTGTTTGCCAGTTTCCTGTAGTGTCCTCCTGGCTATTTTGCTCATTCATGTACCTGCCTGGGCTTGGGAACACTGGAGTTTACAACCTCTGGAGCAGATGATGGAGTCTGTACAAATTGTGAGGGGCTCTAATTCTTTGCCAGAATTGGGTACAGGCATAGAAGTGAGTTTGGTTGTGGGCAGAAGCCAGCCTAATTCTCTGTAGGTAAATGACCAATGGAGATGGTCACTGGGATTGAGCTGCTTTGGGGGCCTGGTTCTCCCACCCTTCTTGTGCTTGGTGGCTATGACAGCTGCATGTTTTCCTGCCATTTCTGATAGCAGTGTTTTTGCTGGCTCTGAGACCAGTTTTCCTCTGACAGTGCCATAGGAAAGGCAATCAATTTAAGTCCTATTATCTCTGGGTCTTTAAAACAGCCTTAATGTATGAAGAATATCCTAGAAAGGCACTGAATGCCAAGACAAGGTCCAGCACAGGGTAGGGGATAGTAAATCATCATCTTTGGAATCTAGCAGAACCAGGTTCAAATCCCATTGCCAATATTGATCAGCTTTGTGATCTTCAGTAGCTGTCTCAACGTCTCTGAGCCTCAGCTTTGTTTCGGTTTGGTTTTGGCTTTGGAGAGGGGTGCTATGGTGTAATTTTGGTTTGGGTTTGTGCATACGTGTGTTAATGGTGGTCGACTACTGTGATGTATGGGAGTGAGGAGTGGATAATGTCTTCTATGATGAGCTATTGTGAAGATTATAATGTAAGAGAAAGAGCATAGCATAGTCCTCGCAAGAAGCAGGCCTCAATAAATGGTGGCTATCATTAATGAAAGATAACTAACATGATTATTATATAGCACAAACACACATGCACACAAGTTCTCCTTAAATATGCCTTTTTTGGGTATTTCCCATGCGTTAGATTTTCTGGAAATTAGGGGAAATGTAGACAGAAAACATTTAAAACAAATCTAGATAGCATCCGTGTACCCACATATCCAGCTTGTTTTAATATGCAGCTCTAAACTTCCAGATATGAGGAATGAGCCCAACCCCATGGGAGTGATAGCCCCAGTCCCTGGAATTTAGTGGTAGAGGTGGGGTGGGGTAGACGATGGTGACAGTAGGAGATCTACCCTATAGCTCTCTGTAGAACCACCCGTCATGCGTCCCAGCTGAAAGGATACCTATCCAGCCACACCTTTGACAAACAAAGAAACCAAGGCCCCCAGAGGGGAAGTACTTTGTCTAAGGTCACACAGCAATGGGCAGAGTGGAGATAGGAAGCCAGGTCTTCTGTCAGCTTCCCCCCACCATCGAACAACTTCCTGGAGAGAGTGGGATTCAGCCGGCAGTTGCCTAGCACTGGAAGGCAGATGGGCAGATGAGTGGGGAAGATTCATAAAGAAGGATTCAGGGCACATTGAGTGGGAAATATTAGATAATCTTTCATTCCTCAGTGAAGTCATGGAAATGGTGAAAAGAGGCAGAATTAACTACAACATTTCTGGAAAACATTCCCCTGACACCCACAAAAGATATCACTTTCTTTGAGTCTTCATTTTAAGCAAGTGTTTTTACTGCACTGGACTTGAATGAGTGCAAACCAGGAAAGCCCCTCTGCTTTTTATAGAGCAGAATTCAGTCCCCCCCGGGGCCCCACCCTCATGACTGACTTCCCAGTAGAACTAGTGGAAGGTGGTCCTGTGGCAGCAGTATGAGGACACCACACCAGGGGGATTCTCACAGGAGGGTGAGAAACAAAGAAGACCTCACATAGCCTAGGCAGGAGTTTTCAAGCTGAAATTCTCATGCTCTCATCTCTTTTCTGAGACATTTTGCAGCCTCACAGCATGCCTAGTGAAGTCCCCGTAACTGCAGAACACTTCAGTGCCTGTTGCTGGGCCTGTAACTTCCCTTCCTTAGTGACACTTCTCCCACACACTTGGCCATCCCATGGCCAAAAGCACCCACTTATCATTTGCAGCCTCTGTTCTCATCTCCTGCTGGTATTCCAGCGTTGGAGAACGCGAGCTGTGCTTAGAGGTGGCAGGAATATCTATCTCCGCACGTGGATTCTGAGCTCCTGCCCAAATTTCAATGGGCCTTTGAAACTTCCTGCAGCCCAGTTGTACTAATTACACCAGAGTGGAGTGGAGGGGAGGGCAGAGGTTTGAGCAGGGGCAGCAGGCATTGTGGAAAGAGCCTGGAAATCAGTGAAGAGAGAGCCAGCTGTGAGTCCCAGGACCCTGGACAAAGGCAGAGAGATGGTGCCGACATCCTGGCAGGATTTCCTTAACTCTGCTCCCATTTCTGATTCAATTCTTCAAGTATTACTGTGCACTTACCACGTCCCCACCTCAGCAGGGCTGCCAAGTATGAGCCATGTGCTGTGCCCCCCAGAAAGCTGACAAGTATCGACAAATATGCCACCCTTTCCCCCTCTTTCTCCCGCTGAGCGCCTCCTTTCCTGGGTGGGCTTGATTTCATGGTCCAAGCCAGACATTTTGGAAAACGTCTGCAGTGGCACGGAGCAGGCAGGAATATTTATTTCTCGTCTCCATCTGCATTGCTTCCTCTCTTGGAGAGGAGCTGGGGGGAGGAGGGAGGAGGAGATGTGGCTTCTTCGTGCCAGCCCGAGAGGCGTCCAGGCGCACCCCTCCTCTCCTCCCTCCCCAGCCTCAGCAGCAGGAGCAGCCTGGGATTTCTGGAGGCAGGCGCCTTTCGAACTTTGGAAAGATCAGCCCAGTTGGAAGTCGCGATTAGCAAATATCCTCCCATTTCCCCTGACTGCAAGATGTGCTTTTGTGTGGGTTGCCTGCCTGGAAGGGTCCTTGTCTGGTGGGTAGCCTCACAGTGTTCTTTTAGGAGGCCAGGAAGGGGGACAAAGCAGGTACCTGGGTCTCTCTCCAAACATATTAAAATCCTTTCCTTGGTCCTATCCACGTGTTAATAAATATGCTAGTTCTGGAATCCACTCATTCATTCATTCACTCGTTCATTCATTCACCCAACATATTTACCAGGCACCTATGTGTCATGCATTGTGCTAGTTGCTGGGAACACAGCAATGAGTGGAAGACACGTTCTCCGTTCTTTTGGAGCTTACATTTTGGTAAAGAGACAGACAATAAAAAAGGAAAGAAAATTAAAGGAGGGGGGAGTGCTATACAGGCCACAAACTAGAAAGAAAGGGAGAGAGAGAGAAAGGAGATGGAGGTAGCATTGCTTCAGCAAGGATGGTCACAGAAGGTCTCTGAGGAGAAGACATGGGCTGAAACTAAGAGGGGTCAGCCGTGGCTGAAAAGAGGGGAATCTCTTCTATACAGAACAGCAATTACAATGACGAGGAGGCAGGAAAGTAGGAGGCATTTCTGCAGGATATTTTGGAAGGAACATGGACAGGATTTAGAGACTGAGCACATGTTGGGGGTGGAGACTTGATTGAAGGGGGCAATGTGGAAGGCCCCCAAACGGTGAGGTCTTGAAGAGCTCCGCTGAGCCGAATGAGTCCTGAGAACCAGGGGCGTACAGCACAAAGACAGCCCAGGAGTGGGGAGACCTGGGATGGGGTTCCAGCCCTGCCCCTCACCCGGGAGCTCTGTGACCTGGAACTCAGGACCACACTTGGCTTTTCACTCCCTGTGGCGTAATATGACGATGGTTTTATTAGATGAATTCAGAAGTCTAAAATAGCGACAGGAGCAAGCGCTCCTGTTCTTTAGGCACTTGCTACGTGCCTGGCACAGGGCTAAGCGCTTTAAATACATGTTTCTTATTGCATCCTCTGAACACTGCCATTCCAGCAACGCTCTTGTGCAGGAGATCAGACTGAGGCTCAGAGAGGTTAAGCCCTCCAGCTTGACCAGCGTACTCTCTCCCATAAACTCTGGGGCCTCCAAGGAGGAGTGACAATGTAGGAGGGGCCCACACCCACTCCCCTTATAGACAGAATAATTACCTCAAATCCTCTCAAGGCCCCTAGAATTCACTCAAGATTCCCCCATCAAGCCAGTCCATTTGAGATGGTCACGATGGAAATGGAAGCCACTTAGGACAGGCGGGATAAAGCCTCATTCAGAACTGTCAGGGGCCCAAACCCCACCATATGTCCAATCTCCTAGGTCTCAAATCACCCACATTTACCCTTTCTTTCCATTTGCTAGCATTTTAATTGTTTTGCCACTTAGAAATGAAACAAAGTAGAAAATGCTTCTTCCTGCTAGAATCTAAGACCAGGGCTGGTGTTAAGTGCAGATCAACCAGCAGCATAGACTGCTTTTGTGCAGAGCTCTTGATGTCATGCCAAAGAACAAGACTGCCACTTTGGTCAAAAGCCGGAACTGGATCAAAGGAATTCACTTCTGTCCCCAGAACATTGTGGTCAGGAAGCAGTTCAAATTTTAGAGTGGGGTGAGGGTTCATAATTATTAGTGTGATCTCTGATGACGTCCTATTTTTGCTTTGGCTACAGGGAATGCCCAGCGTGGAAGAGATGGCTTTTTATAGTGTGGTTTGGTGATGGCGGTATAGACAGAGAGGTCTTACTCTACCCTCAGAGGGTAACATCAGCAGATTATCAGATGCTGAATCCATGTGATTCAAGTCAGTTGGCTTCCTTCAGAGTGGAGGTGCCTACCTTGGACAGAAGCACCAACCATGGTGGTAATTGCTGACCTTTACTGAACATTTACTATGCATCAAATGCTGTGCTAAATGATTCACATGCATTTCCTCGTTGATCCTCCCAATCAGCCTATGCAATAGACACGATTATTATCTTCATTTTACAGATGAGAGAAGTTATTTGTCCAAAGTCATACGAGTTCTAAGACTCCACCTTAGATTTACTCCTTTATCGTCTCCAGAATGTTATTCTCCATAGAAGCAGAGAAACTCATAAATGAAATCAATTAGCAACTCTTCCAGGAACCATCCACTTACTGATACTATTTCTAAGGAAGAGTCCTCTATTTTTTTCACATCTTACCAGCAATAATATTTTGTAAGTAATTTACCCACCAACTGTTTTGCAATAAAACCAAAGGAATAGAAGACATTCACAATCCCTCGTTGCTTCTGTGCTTTCCACATAATCTTCAGTTTCATACTATTCCTTCATTCCACATGTTTGTTGAGCACTTACTTGATGCTAGGCACTGGGAGCGTAGCAATGAGGAAGAGGGATAATGCCTCTTAGTATATATTCTCATGAGGCAGATATATTCTCAACAAGTAATTTACACATGTGGCAGTTTCCCAGAGAGAGGGAGAAGTAGCTGATGCAATGGGACAATAGCCTGAAGGTACCCAACCTCCTCTGGGAGGCCATGAAGGAAATGACATTTGAGCTGAGATCTAATGGATAGCAAAGAAGAGAAGGAAGAGTACAGGGTACAAAGACACAGAGGAGAAAGGGAAGGTCTAGTACATTCTGGGAACTGGAAGTCCACTGTGACTCGGCGAAAGGCCAGACTAAAAGGAGGAGAAGGACAGGCATGGAGTAAAGGAACAGCTGGTCTTGAGCCTGATAATGAAGGAACTTGCCTGTGGTGATGGGATCTAAGGGCTTACAATGGACATTATCCAAAATTGATTCAGCTGGAGAAGCTAAGAGAGGTCACAGAGAGACTGACTACTGTTACCAGAAATGTTGGCTTTGTAGTCTGATTTTGAAGCTTTGAGCCACCATTGGAAGGCAAGACTTATTCTGTCTAATGTAGTTTGTTCACATTGACCCAAAAAAAGCCACTGTGCTCTGAAACGTTCAAGAACTGTAAAGCACTGATCTGCCATGCCTTCGACTGACTTCTTTCATCAGCCCTTCCCCAACGGTTCAGAACTTGACATCCACTTTGGGGTTTATGACAGATAATTTTATCACCTAGTAGGACATCATCCTCATTTCCAGTTCATGCCTTGAAAACGTAGTTGACAATTAACATACCTGCTGTCCGAAGCAGCCCTGCAGATGCTTTTCAGAAGAAAAAAAGAAGCATCCAGAGTTAACCATTTCCCTTAATGTTCTTTAGAAAACAAACAAACATAAGACAGACACAGTATTTTCTCCAGACTGAGGTGCTGAGTGACTAGGTCTCAGGAATGTCAGTTATGAAAGAAATACCTAATGAATACAGATGGGGCTTCAAACACAAAATAATTGCTCTGAAATTAAAAGTTAGAAATGCCGCCCTGACCTCTGAACTACATATAGTGGGAAGCTTATCACCAGAAAGTTGGAGGGAGAGATATGATTGTGAAGCCCAGACTAACAGAAATGTGGGTGAGTTAGTGACCATTTGTGAGCCTCAGTCTCTTCATCTGTTGAGTGGGGGTGCTGGTGCCTCTTTCAGAGAGCTGACAAGACGACTGCAACTACAGTGTGCAGTCACCGGGCAGGACACCTGGCATGCCGTGGATGCCCAATAAATAGCCCTTAGCCTTACCTTCAACTTCAACCTGTAAGAAGGTTTAAATGATCCTAGCACTTTTAACTATTCTCTCACCTTGTCGGTCTTTAGTATAGTAATCATTTCTTCTCAGCAACCGAAGTCACTATTCATCACAAGATCAACCAAAACTCTCTACAGCTCCATTTCGGCACATCCTTGTACTCAAAATTCTGACTCATCAGAGATGTTTTCCATTAAGTTTAATGTATTTTAGCGTTTAGTGTTTTATTTTATTTTATTTTATTTTATTTTATTTTATTTTATTTTATTTTATTTTATTTCTTATTTCTTTTAAGTAGGCTCCATACCCAGGGTGGAGCCCAACACAGGTCTTGAGCTCACAACCCTGAGATCAAGACCCAAGCTGAGATCAAGAGTCAGATGCTTAACCGACTGAGCCACCCAGGTGTCCCGTTAGTGTTTTCATTCTTCCAGAATTTTTCATTCCTACACAGTTTCTAGAATACCTATTAATCAAAATATTCAGTTAACTAGAATTGAATAACCCATTCCCCATGCTTATTTTAGGTTGAATCAGGATTATTTCAACATACACCTAAGTTACTTGTTTGTCCGGTTCTGCCGCTTACTGGAGTATAATCCTGGACAGGTTAATTAAGCTCTGACCTTAGTTTACTGACCTATACAATGGGCCCAATCATAAGACCTCTATTCCGTGATGTTGTTAGAATTAAATGAGAACTGTTAGGTACCTAGAATGAGGTAAGCATCTGACACTTGTTAGCTGATGTTATTATTATGGTTCTTACTGTGCTTATAGTCCCTGAGTCCTGAGTAGTAGGACCAATTACTTGATCTGCCACCATGTTTTCCATGACTGCTATATATAGATTACTAAACTAGATGTTGTAAAAATAGAAAGTTGGTTTGTTTTTTTTGTTTTTTTTTAAGATCTTAGCTCTCGTTGTCTGGAAGTTACTATCTAGAGTGCATACAACCGAAGGAACTTTTGAGGTTTTCTGGTCCAGTGTTTGCAGTGATGTGCTGTGTCTGCTCAGTTTCTCCCTCCTGGTGAGCGCCACTTCTCCACATCTCTTCCCATCTCTGCATTTCGTGATGTCCCACTGGCAGCTTGAAATGGACCATGGTGCAATTGTTTGCACCACAGAATTGGCACGTGCTGCCAGACAGGGTGGTTCCTCCCTCCCTCTTCTTCCTCTTTCTCCTCCTCCTTCTTCCTTTCTACATATCCCTGAGTGTTTTCCAGGCACCGGAGATGTACCACGTGGTACCTGAGATGATGTTAGATGTCACAAAAATGCTGCATTAAATAACACCAGTTCCACTGTGAAAGAACGGTCCCCTTTTTAATTTCATTTTCATCTTTATCTTTATATCAAGGGGTAAGTTTCCACTGAGTGCTTATCCATCTCGCATACTTCTCTAAAATTGCAAATCTTCATGTGTAACAAAGAGAGAAAGAGGGAGCACGTCTTGGGCTCAGCACCCTCTGCAGGCAATTATGTCTACCTAGAATGTAATGATGTTATTTTTATTTATATTGTGTGTACTTTTACTCTTACTTCCTTCTCCTCTTGATTGTATCTTGATATTGATTTTCCATTTAGGGCAGTGATATACATTTTCTTTTTATAATTAAGTATTGAAAAAGTGAGGCAATTTAAAGAAGAATGTGAAGTCTAGAAGTAAGTATAGTACAGCACCTGGGCCATAGCTGAAGTCAGGAAGGTGGGATTGATGCCTGGAAGTTTGGGAGGTTGTGATGCCTTCTCACTGCCCCATTTTACAGTTGTGTAAACTGAGACCAGAGAATGAAAATGACTTCAACATCTAGACATATTAGACACAGAACCCAGACCTTGTCCCTTGTCCATTTTTTTGTTGTCCCCATTCTTTACCTGAGATGAGGAAAAAGAAGAGGAAAAAATTCTCCATGTGCACCAGACCTAGACTGACTCTGCTGGACAAACTATCACTGGCAGTGGTGACACAAACAATCTGCACCTTCGAGTTCAGGCTGAGGCAGCTGGGGGACAAGGGGAGGGCAACGGGCTAACAGGTGATCCCCTCGTGCAGAAAGAGGACTATTCAGTCATGACAGCAGGGCCCTCCTTTGCTTAGCACCAAAGCCTTGCGGAAGCCAGAGAGACACGAGAAAGACCTGGTGCTCGCCCTCTTCAACTTTTGTTTTGTTGGGCATCTCAGTGTTGAGAGGTGTTCCGAAGGCAGAGCAAAACCCAAAAATGCCAGAGATGGGCAGAGGCCTGCACTCATGCTGGAATAAAAATACGCCTTTGTACCTGCTTGGAGAATTTATAAAACTAAAGCTTTTCAGGTTGTACTTCCAAGTTTCTCCTAAAATGAGAGTATGCCGTGTAAAGAGACAAACGGAAAAGCAGTACAGCACCGTGAAGAGGTCAAACCCTGGAGTCTGATACACCCATGTTGACCCCAGCTTTGTGTCTCTGAGGAAGCTACACACTGCTGCCAGCTGTGCGTCTTTGAGGAAGTTGTTAAACCTCTCTGAGCTCAGTTTCCTCATCCATCGATGTTAATAATCATCATGCCCTCCATTGTGAGGGTTAATTACTTGTAAAGCGCTTAGCCTTATGCCAGGCAAATAATAAGCATGCAGCCATTGTTAAGTCATCGTTAAAAGGGTAGGTTTGAAGGAGCCTTGGAGCCTTGCAGAAATCCTCGCTGGGAATGAAGGATTGGGACAGAAATGAGGGAAACTGGAAGGAAAAACATGTCTCCTTCAATCGGGCATCTGTTCGGAAGCCCCAGGGGGGAAGAGAGATGAGAACATACACTTCCTGGACCCAGTCTCGGAGCACAGTACCCTGAGCAACAGGAGAGACGAACAATTGTCGTTAATGAGGCTATGGCTCCTAATCAGTGCCCGGAACAGAAGCTTTTGCTTAATAGAGATCATTTCCCTGCCTCCTGCCCAGCTCCCCAGCAGTGCCAGCAGCTCTTTGTTTAATGAAAGGTAGGGACTTCGAGTAGTGTGGTGGGATGGGCTGTAGGAGGCATTATTACCCTCATTACTATGATAATAGTTTAATCACAATCAATATTTATGAACATGCACAGAAGCCGTGCAATCAACCAGCAACCCTCTAACTCGAGGTTTTCCTGTTCTTGCGTAAGGACACTTTCCAGGAAAGCCTACGCTTTCTCCCACCTTCCCCCAGCCCCTCAGAAGCTCTACAGCCGTCCTCAGAGGTCATTTCAGAATATGCATCATGGTTACACGATAGTTATATACGAGGTCTCATTCGTGGTAATAGGTGAATATCATCATAAGTATCTCCATAGTCATCATCTGGATTTGATCTTCAGACTTTGGGAAATTATCTTGTGAATAAGGTTAGAGCAGTGTAATATAGTAGCAGATCCTTGGAAGTTAGACCCACTTGGGTTCAAATCCTAGCTCTTAGCTGTGTTCCCTGAGGAGAGCGATTTAACCACTCTGAGCCACAGTACCTTCAGTTGTAAAATGAGAGGACAGGTTGTTAGAAGCATCACATAGATGGTGTCAGTTGGGCATTCAGGCATTGGTGAATGTGTCCATGGTTTTGTATATGACTATATATATCAGATATTTGACATTTCTATGTAGTCTATGAGAAAACTGAACAATGGTTTTTCCCAAACTCACACAGCCAGTATTTGAGATGGCAGGAGAGTCCAGACTTGGACTCCAATATTCACATTTTATTATCTGAAATTTTTTCCAACACTGGTTCTATTTATAAGCAACTGAGGGAAACCTTATTTTTAAACATTTCAGTGTTTAAGTCTTTTCTTTCAAATGTGCACCAGATTTGGAAAGCCAGTCGATCATTTTTCTGAGCCATGGCCACCTGGTGAGCCTCCGATAAAACATTTTTGGTGTCACAGTTCCCACATCTGCAAAAACAGCATTTATAAACTCCAGCCCTTCGAAAAAGGAAAGGAAGAGAAGATGGCCTCATGACGTATGTTCTCTATGTAGCATTTACGTGGTGCTTATGTGGGTACTGCACTTCGTAATTGGCCAGAAACACCCTTGATCTTCGGCCAGCAAAGGAGACGTTTCAGCCCCTGGGTGACGGAGCTGGGGAATCCATTATGCTCTCTATGATTGCAGGTATACTTCAAGGGTTGTGTTTCTCTGCAGTCCTCTAAAAGTGTTGTAAGGGGCTTTCACTGTAATCGTCACTTGGCCCCAAGCAGGAGCCACTGAGGTTTGCTCAACTGCTCACCCGCACACAGAGTCCCAGTACATCCACCCACTGGTACATTCTGTCTCCCCCAGGCAGTCAGTCCCTCAGTTGGCACTAACAATGTATTCATCTTCCCAAGATGCACTTAGAGCATCCAGATTATGGAATGGGGGGTGGGGTTTGCTAGGTTTTGCTTTTGCCTTTGTAGAGGACATATCTCAGAATCATGTTCCTGGTCAACCAAAAACCTTGAAGAAGTTACTCTAGAGGAGACACATTCCTCCTGCAAAATGCCTTTCTCCACTCAAGTGTTGAAAATTCTACCATTCGTTTTGTTCTTTTTTTCAGTAATTTTTTATGAAAGAAATATATATAGGGTTAAAAATTAAATAGTACAGACACTCATAATAATAATTTTTTAAGAAACAACAGTTCTCTGTCCTGCCCCTTTCCACCGTTAATCCCTGAACCCAGAAGGGATCCTTGAAACAATTTTGTTTTTATCATCATAGTTCCAGGTACTGTTCTTACATTGCTATTTCTTGATTTATTGATCTTAGAGATTATTTGACTCCCTACTGTCATAGATGGAGCTTTAGCTCGCTTCACCATCTTACACCTCTCCCCCTCCCTCTTCCTGTTATGGTTGTGTCAATATTGTCATTCCTCTCTTGGCATCTTGATTGCTTTAAATTACACCCATCCACCTTGAATTCTTGTTTCATCCACATGATGAGGTTGTTGACATCCTTGCCCTTTTCCTTCTCCTGCTTCCTCCTCCAACCGATCTCTTGTTCTAACATGCGAATTGGATGGCACATCTCTTCATTTTTAACATTTTAAAATGTAAGAACCTGGGGCTGCCTGGGTGGCTCAGTCGTTAAGCGTCTGCCTTCGGCTCAGGGTGTGTGATCCTGGCGTTCTGGGATCGAGCCCCACATCAGGCTCCTCCAATGGAAGCCTGCTTCTTCCTCTCCCACTCCCCCTGTTTGTGTTCCCTCTCTCGCTGGCTCTCTCTCTCTCTCTGTCAAATAAATAAATAAAATCTTAAAAAAAAAAAGTAAGAACCTGTATTTATGAATGTCTCTTGAGTCTACCAGCACTGTCCAATAGAACTTTCTGCAGGGGTGGAAGTATTCTGTATCCAAATTATTTGATACAGCAGCCACTGGCCACATGTGGCTCATAAGTACTTGAAATGTGGCTAGTTACAACTAAAAAGTTGAATTTTTAATTATATTTTGTTTTCATTCTTTTTTTTCAGAAAAAATTAATCTATTACATTTTGTTTACATCTGTGTTTTGATTTTATTTTATTTATTTATTTTTATTATGTTAGTCACCATATTAACTGCATTAGTTTTTAATGCAGTGTTCCATGATTCATTGTTTGTGTATAACACCCAGTTCTCCATGCAATATGTGCCGTCCTTAATACCCATCACCGGGCTAACCCATCCCCCCACCCCCTTCCCCTCTGAAGCCCTCAGTTTGTTTCCCAGAATCCATAGTCTCCATGTTTCCATTCATGTAAATATATATAGCCACGTGGAGCTATTGAATAATGCAGGGACGGACCAAGCTTAATATACAAGTCTGATTACAGATAACAACCTGATTTTTTTCAGCAAAAATAGTAATAATAGCAGACACATAATTATTTACCGTGCCTTGAGAACTGATCTGCCAACTCAGTTAATAACCCAGCAACTCTATGAAGAGTAGTAGTGTTCCCATTTGATAGATAAAGAATGTGAGGCATGGAAAAGTCAAGGAACTTGTCTAGTAAGGGGTAGAGCTAGAATTTAGCCCCGTGCGACCCAACTCCGAAGTCTGTGCTCTGAAGCACTGTCCTATCCTGTCTCTTCTCCCCTTTAGAAACGCCCACATCTTTGTTCAGTTGTTTCCAATCTGCTGATCAGTGATGTGTGTGCGGCTTCTCCCATATTCCTGGCCTGAACGATGCTTATCGTGGAGCTGTATGCATTTAGATGTCAAGCCTGCCAATTCCATTTCTGCCACAAAAAAGAGAACGAAAACTGGAAGCTGAGCAAGGCTATGGGCAAATGTAGGGACTCGGGCAAGTTCACAGAGGGGCTCACTCCCTGGTCACAGGAAAGTTGTTCCTTTGGCCTGCTTGATCCAGCAACAGCAGTATAGCAAGTAGGAGGTGCAGTGAGGGTTTGCCGTGCCTTTTTATTACACCCCTTTATGCGTATTATCTTTGTGATTCCTCACCCCAGCCCAAAGAGGTGCAGAGAAAGAGGGCTGCAACTAGAGGGTGCTGGGAATATTAAATTGGATGGTTCATGAAAAACACAGAAAACAGTGCCTGGCACAGGGTAGATACTCAGCACATGCTGCCTATTGTAATCCTTTTATCTCTTTGCCAGGTCTACCCGTGGGGCCATGCTACACTGTCTGGTACCTGTGGGAATGGTCTTTATTTATCTCAAATGCTTTTCCTTTTCCCTGTTACTATATTTTTCCTGGAACCTCATGTCCAGAGCTCTTATGAGTACTAAAATATTAATAAACCTCTTGTTTTAGTACTAGAGTATTTATAACTTTTTCAAGGTGTGGGAAGTGCTTCTATCCCACATTCTTTCTAGAACTAACCTACCTCATACACCATCTGAGAGTCACAAACTTTTTTTTGTTTTGAATTCTGGAAGGAATCAAGAAAAAACATTCAGCCTGGCGCCCTATTATAATAGATAAGGACCTGAGGCTAGGCAAGTAGCCGAGATCAGTCAACTAGTTAATGGGCAAATGAAGATTAGACATAACATTTTGTAATTCTTTTCCCACCCCGACTCCGTGGTCTCTCACTTAAGCATGTTCTAGCCCAGAGGTCAGGGAACTTCTGGAAAGGACCAGAAAGTAAATATTTTTGACTTTACATGCCACACGGTCTCTCAGCCTCTGCCCTTGTAAGCAGCTAGCAACGTGATGTAAATGAGTGGTTGTGGCTGTATTCCAATAAAACTTTATTTATGGACATTGAAATGTCAATTTCCTATAAATTTCACATGTCAGGAAATATTTATTCTTCTTTTGATTTTTCTTTCAACCACTTAAAAATGTGCAAACCATTCTTAGCTCATGGGCCATACAAAAACAAACAACAGGTGGATACCTGGGTGGCTAAGCCTGGGATCAAGTCCCACATTGGGCTTTCCCTGCTCAGCAGGGAGTCTGCTGCTCCCTTTCCCTCTTCCTGCCACTCCCCCTGCTTGTGCTCTCTGTCTCTCTCTCTCTCTGTCACATAAGTAAATAAAATCTTCAAACAAACAACAAGCTAGGTTTGGCCCACAAGCCATAGTCTGCCAACCTTTATCTAGTCTATAAGCTATGGAGAGGAACACACTTGACGCAGTCAACTCCCAGCTAACCACAGTGAATTAAACACTAGTAATAATAATAGCTAATGATTATTGAGCTCTTACTGTGTACCAGGCATTGTGTTGAGCACTTGACATGATGTTAACGTGTTCAACCTCAGAAGAACCCTCCGAAGATGATAGTTCCTATCCTCATTTTGCAGATCAGATATAGAAACTGTGAAAAGTTGAATAATTTTTCCCAAGGTCATTTAACTGATAAGTGATGGAGCACAATTAAACCAAGATCTGTATGACCCTAAGCTTCTACACCTTCCACAAAGAACGTTCTCCTTTTCCCAGATCCCAGGTGGTCAGTAGGTCAGAAGTGGTTTTAGAATGACACATCCTTTTCAGAACATCAACAACTTGGTGTAATGAAAGGACTCTGCACTTCATAACCCGACTTGGGCTTGTATTCCAGTTCCGCCAGTTCCTGGTTCACCTCTTGAGAACTGCTTAACCTGGTTGAGCCTTAGCATCCTTCTATAAAGCAGCTTCTTACAGCACGGTAGTCTCCAGGTACGCACACGTACACGGCAGCTGGCTCGCAAGAGTAAGGAAGCGGAAGCTGCCAGCCCTTCTCAAGACTTGGCTCGAAACTGGCATGGTGTCACCACCATCATGGTCTGTCGGTCAGAACAGTCCTGCCAGCCCAGACTCAAGGGGTGGGACAGAGGAATAAACACTTTTCAGTGAGGAAATGCCATGCCCATACAGGGAGCAAAATAATTGGTGACAAGCTTCTTTGGGAATAGGCTACCACGTTGTGATCTAGGCTTTGGGTCCATATTTCAAGGCAGAGCATTCTACAGAGTCACTCTGTCTCCAGGGATCTCTTTCTAAGAGGAAGAAATAGAATACAGAAGAGAGTCCAGGTTCAGAGCCAGCAAAGAAGAGAAGTAAGACAGCCAGGCCTCTTACTGCAAGGTAGGTCACACACTGTCACCTGAAGCACTTCAGTGTGCAGATACCTAGCTAGCCTGGAAACACAGCCCATCCGGAGCCCTGGAACCTGACTGGTCAAATCCGGTGGCAGGAAAAGAGAATGTAAATTAATAGCCAACATTTATTGAACACATACGTGTACAAAGGTTTTTATGTACATTAATTCATTTAATCCTTAACATGCACTAAATGAATCAATAGAAATCAAATGCTTAGAATAATGCCCTGTACATGTTAAAACACTTTTAAAAAACTTTTTTAAAATTTATAATTCATACAACCACCCTGTGAGGAATTATTATTGTCACTCTCTATTTTCAGTGGGGACGCTGATGCTCAGAGAAGTTAATTCCCTGGCCCACAACTGGCCAGTGATAGAACTAGATGCGAGCCTTGGTGTCGGACCTGTCCCCCCGCAACCCCCCACTCTTGCCCCTGCACTGTACTGCCCGTGTTGTGTGAGAATAAGAGACCCTTTCAGCCCTTCCCACAGAGGCAACAAATACTAGTTCCTTTTGCCCACATTTTTTTTCAATGTCCCTTTAAGACTGTTGTAACTTAAAAACCAACTGAAAGAAAATACTAGAAGCCTCTACCCTGGGTCCTAAGTAAAGAGTACCACAGCCAGGAGTTCATTCATTCAACAAATTTGTACTGAGCCCCTGCTGTATATCAAGCAGTGTAGGCACTGAGGAGAGGGAGAGAAGTTCTTACTTCTTACTTCATAGACACAAGGATGGTAATAGATAATAAGATTCAACATAAGAGAGATGATTCTTTTTTAAAGCTTGATTTATTTGAGAGAGAGCATGCACGTGCACAAGCTCAGGTGAGCTGGGGGAGGGGCAGAGGGAAAGAATCTCAAGCCGACTCCCCACTGAGCACAGAGCCCATAGTGGGGCTCATCCCATGACCCACGAGATCATGACCTGAGCCGAAACCAAGAATCCAACCCTCAACCCACTGAGCCACTCAGGCGCCCCGAGAGATGATTATTTTATGCCCGGTGGTGACCCTACATAACATTTTTACATACTGAACTGCCTCAAGTTGCAAAAACATAATAATAGTAATCCAGATCTCTATGATCGCCTGAGTTAGAGAAATGGAGAAAGGCACAAAATAGCAAAATGATCCTTGCAGACAGAAATCTAAGAAGCCAAACGTTGAAGTAAATGTTGCTAGCCCTTTGAAGCAGTGGTGTGGTTGGCAGTTTCTAGGCAAAGGCAGAAAAATCAGCTCCAAGCTCTTGTGAAGTCAAACAAGCCGGGGTGGCGTCAGCTCGTGCAGAGAATAAATCGCTTCCTTGGTCGGTGTTTTCTTAAGCGACCATGGGGAGAAAGGAGAGCTCAGGCAGCCACTAATGCAGTGGTATCTGTTCAGACTTCTTTTTTCTTCCATCTTTGAGTCTACCCACCAGATTTCTGTTTGCAAAAAGGACCTAATCCATTTTTTTCTTTTTTTTGTCTGTGCATTGATTTAATAGTATCAAACCCTGAGGTCCTCGTGGTCTGCACCTGGGTTGCTTTTTCCCCTAATGAAGCAAGAGAAGTGGTTTAAGCCCCCACAGTGCTCCCTATCAAAGCTACACAATGATTAACTCAGGTCCCCTTATTAGGACCAGGCAGAAGAAAATCCCTTAGTCATCAGCATTGTGAAAATCCCGGGATGGTGAGTGTTCAATGAAAAGATTACCTTGGGCACCTGAAAAATAATGGAAGAGCTCAATAGAGAAACCATTAAGCCTGTCTACACACGCTAAGTCAGGTGGAGGGTCGAGTAATTAGCTGGGACATTCAGGCCAGAGAAACTGTTTTGGACCTTCTGCACTGACTGAGTCAGTGCAGACAATTATTCAAATCCCTCATACATTTTTCCCGGAGAAGCCATTTTAAGTTGTGTCTACACACACAGACACACAAAAACAAGAGTTAAATATGACTGGTCAATAAAAGTGGTTTATATTTGTTTGTTTTTAACTGAATAATAGGCAGCTTAGGGGGTGGGAGGTCCAAAGCTTTAACTTCTTAGCTGCATAACTTTAAGCCAAGTCTCTTCATCTGTTTTAGCCTCGGTTTCTTCAGCTGTAAAATGGAATAAT
Source organism: Ursus arctos (assembly GCF_023065955.2). Classification (NCBI taxonomy): domain Eukaryota; kingdom Metazoa; phylum Chordata; class Mammalia; order Carnivora; family Ursidae; genus Ursus; species Ursus arctos. The sequence goes on along the minus strand of NW_026622808.1, from coordinate 43,823,812 downwards.
TAATAGGTTGTTATGAGGATTAAATAGAACAAATCCAGTATCCCTGACTCATTGCCTGGCAAGACATAAGCACTCAGAAATGTTACTTATAGTTACTAGTTGTTGGATGGACATGACTCATTCTGTGTTTGGAGAGATTATGCACTTAGACATCATCTAAGAAAGGGGCCGGGAATCCTGGAGCAAACGCCTTCATGTACAGCCCCTGATGTGGTGCCTTGTACATAATAAGGGTTCTCTGCTTCAGGCACGTGAGAACACGAACAAGTTGTTCACTGACAGTTTTTCTCCCTTCCATCATCCTTGGTCTCCCTCAGGCTCTCCTACCTTGTGTCTCCTCTTCTGACCTCCTTTCCCAGAACTGGAAAAGTCTCTCTGGGAGGTCGGGGGCAAGGGGGCTGGTGCCCATGGGTACTGCCAGAGAAAGGGTATTCTTTGTCCCATCAGCGGGATGGTCAGAATACAAAAATTTCAGGAAATGACATTTGGCTGAAGTCACAGTTCTTGCCTTTCCCTTGAGTGCCTACTTAGAAAAGGTGCTAGACTAGGTATCCAACCAGGTATCTGGGGCAAACCCCTTCCCCTCCCCCATATCTCCTGTGCCCCAGAGCATATGGCTTGGTCCCAGAGAGCAGGAGGTACGTGTTACTGAATATAACTGAGCCCCCTGGCCTGAGGAACCGCCCGCTTACTCATGCCTAAACTCAGCCATCCTGAGTTAGGGAACAGATCTTTGCCGTCTGCCTCAAGGTTTTGAGGGTGAGTCTCTAGTATACAAGATGTTCAGTGAATTGGCAGAAAGTATACCAGGCTGAGAGTCAGCTCAGATATCTGCTGATAACCTGGGGAGATTCCAGCATCCTTTTTATGGTAAGAAATTGCCCATGGGCTAGAGGTGAGGAGTGAAACTATCACCACCATCACCAGGACAAGGAGCATGCACTTCAGCTACAACAATAAGCCACTATTTCCAGTAACCACCAAGAACAGGTACCCTTACATAGCTTTTACCCTGTGCCAGCACTGTTCTACACACTTCGATGGGTTATCTCATTCAGTCCTTGCAGTATCCCTTTGAGTAATACTATGATCATTCCATTTGCAGAGAAGGCTCAGAGAGGTTCCGTAACTTGCTCAAAGTCACCAGGCTAGAAAATGACAAAGCCAGACTTCTGACTCCACCAATCCTGAGCTCATCTTCTTAGCCACTTCACTAAGAAGATTTCTTTTAAAGTTAAAAAAGGAAAGAAAATAGCGCACACATACATGCACACACACTTTTGAGAAGTACTGATGGGAAAACATACATAATGACAAAATTCTATAATATAGGTAGTACTTTTAAGGAAATGTGTGTTTTCATTAAAATAACATCTACATACCATGGAAAAGCATCTCGTGTGGACTGTAAGGCCTGTTGTTTAGTTGATCCAGAGACAGTGTCTGGTGTGCACTTGAATTTTTCTGACCCTTGGCAATAACTCTGCAGCCCTTATAGGTTGGGAGGATCTGGCCCGTCCTCTCAAAATATAGCTGGCAAATATATATCCTATGGATACCGAAAATAAATGTGGTGTTTAAAGGCAGCACTGTTGACGGTAGGCAGGAATGGGTTCAGGAACCAGAGTTCTGATGCTGACTTTGCCAATTTATTCACTCTGCTATATCTCAACATCTACTATAAAAAGATAGAACTGATGGAAGCTTCTCACCTCTTAAGGAGACGGGAGTCAGAACAGGAAGCAGCCTTGGAGGTAACCTGTCACACAGGAAAGGCTCACATCCAGGGCACCCCACATAGCTCCTGCTTGAGCCTCTCAACCACCAGAGATGACCAGTGCCTGGATGGACTGAGAGACCTGTTTGAACCTTCTCCTGGGGCCCTTCATTCTACTCATCCATCCTGATTCCATGTTCTAGAACCACCATGAAAAAGTTCAGTCTTTCCACATCGAGGCTCCTTAATGCCACATGAGCACGTCCTTTTCTAGGCAAGATGTCTCTGCTTTCACTTTCCTTAGAAGAAGACGCTCCTGAATCCTTATCCTCAACCTCCTTCTTACAGTTCAGTGGCCAGAACCAAAAGTGGTACACCACATTTTTCTAAATAATACAGGACCACAATTTACTCTGAGCTATTTTTTCCTGTTACTATGGGATGGGAGGGAGATCAATAAGACAGAGTACGAGTCAGCAGTTATCCGGTGAGAAACCAAAGGCCGCTGCATGTATGAGTGTATGCATGTATGAGTGTATGCATGTATGAGTGTATGGTTTTCATTCATGACATAGAGCTTGCCTGATCTTCCCAAACTGCCTTGAAAGGAATAGAACTTGACTGGTGTCATTCTCGGAATTGAAACTGCATGTTAGTGGTAAATGGAGAGTAGGCGTGTTTAAAGGTTGATCATTTCAGCTGTAGCAAAACTCATACCAACTGCCAAGCACTGACTCCACAGAGCAAAGGAGGTAGTTTCTAGTCAAGAAGAATTATTTTGCCAGCACCTGCCCCAATCACTGATGCTTGAATTCCTCTTGTACACTTCTACCATGGGGGAGGACATCAGGCGTTCCAAAGGAAAAATTAGAGCTTGGGAAACCACACTGGAGTCCTGCCTTCTCTGCCTTCTGGCCTAGATTATGAGCAAATGAATTCTTAAATTCTGTGGGTTTTAGTGTTCTCAGTTGTAAATAGATATGCTTCATAGCCCCCATTTTGCAGGGTGGCTTAAAGAAGAAACTTATATGAATGGGATTTGCAAAGCAAAAAACACCATATAAATGTTAGATATTATTGGAAGTTTGAGAGACTTGAAAGAAAGGAAAGCCACTTTCTTGCCCAAACTAAATTCTGCTTCTGGAATGGACAGGAAAGATTTGGTGTTGGGGATCATTTAGTAGAAATGTTAATTGTGCAAAATCTGAAAAGCTTCCCTGATATCCCTTTAATGGCCCAAAGTGGGCCTTCTCCTTTCGCCCACCAGCCTTTGCAAGAGGTCAGCTTTCAGAATGTTGGCTTTCACACTGACTCATGCAAAGACTTCTCAATCTGGCCATTCCCCTGCTTATTCCTCAAACATCCTGAAGCCATCACTGGCCACTTGCTTTCTCTACCTCCTTCCTTCTGCCCATTTTTCCTGAGTGCCCTTTCTAAGCCAGGTACCAAGTGAGTCACTGGGGAGACAGCTGTGAGCAAAAGATGACATTCTGTGGGAGACAGACATTGCACAAAATTACTGAATTACAGTTGCAGTCAGTGCTGCAAAGAAAAAGTGTAGGGGTCTAAGAGAATCTATAACAGGAGAATCTAGGCATTGTCTTGGGTGCCGGTGATGATTCCAGATGTTTGGATGCATAGCCCTCGATGTGTGTGGTCAGCCCTTTAAAGTTTATGATACATTTTCTCATATGTTTTTTTCACTAGGTCAGGCTCTCAGCCTTGCGGAGTACACAGAATTACACCCTGTTCTAGAAACCAAGGCTGTGGGACTTGATGTGACTATCTTAGGGTCAACTAGTTCTGCCACTTAGAGAATTTTGGACTTTTAATCCTGGGCTTTTGCCCCCCTACCTCCACCCTATTGGTTCACTGGCTTCTCTCCCTTGAGTTGGTATTGTGAAAAGTAGCTTTGAAAAAAGAGCAATAAGGGGAAATGCTCCCCTGGATAGTTTCCTGGGAGACATGTGGGTAGAAGCTGTGATCCCTGATATCGGTCTCAGCCAAATGGCAAGAGGAAGCCTACCTGTGATGTGAAAGATAACCTAACTGCTTGATGTGCCTCTCAGTCTTTGTGGTTTCCAAAAAGACTAAAAACCCTCTGTGACCTCAAATGTAGTCCATTGGTCTCACCTGTGCCTGAAGGAACATGACCTGAGTCCAGATGAAACACACAGAATATCAGACATACTCCCATAGGTTTTATTCCTCAAAGCCCCTGTGCATTGACTTCTCCCAGCACACAGAGCCCACCCATATTAGCTTATGAATCGATCACCTTAGCTACCATTTGTTCTGTGCCTACTCTGTCCCAGAACTTTGTGTGCATTCACTTCCAGATCACCCAGGTGAAACAGGTATCTCCTGGGAGCTGCGTTTTGCCCATTAGGTAACTGAGACTCAGAGAGATGAAGTAGCTTGCCCAAGGTCACACAGCCTATAAGTCATAGAGCTCAGATTTGAATCCAGATCTGATTCCGAATTCCATGCTCTCAAACACTAAACCACATTCTCTCCCCAAAACCTGAAAATAAATTTCATAGCCACTTCCTACACTTCCCATCTGGGGTTTTTAATATTTAAAACCATGAGACGGGGCACTTGGGTGGCTCAGTTAAGCATCTGACTTTCACTGAGGTCATGGTCTCGGGGTCCTGGGATCCAGCTCCATGTCAGACTCCCTGCTCAGTGGGGAGTCCGCTTCTCCCTCTGCCCTTCCCCCTGTTCGTGCTCTCTCTCTCTCAAAGAAATAAAATCTTTTTTAAAAAGCAAACCAGAAGACACAACAGCAGCCTTGGGACAGGCTTTAAAAGGCTCTGGTACCCTCTCAACCCCACCCACGTATACCTATCACCCTCTGGGTTACAGACGCCCATCCACTACATCCCCTCCTCTTGCAGACACTTTATTGAAACTCGAGGATTTATTAGGACAAACCTACAGCCAAGTGATGAAAGGTCCAAGGTACAAGAAGTTACAGCAGCCTTAGTTGTTTTTCTAGACCAGCAAGCCCTCCACTAATCAGCTTTGGTTTAGATAGAGTCACTTTTCTCCTTTTTAAAGGGACAGAGAAAATACAAAACTGCCACACCAGCCAAGCCACAGGATCCCAATCAGTAAATATTGCTCACTTTCTTTTCTTTTCTATTTTTTTCTTTTCTCTCTCCCTCTCTATTTCCCTCCCTCCCTCCCTCCCTCCCTCCCTCCCTTCCTTCCTTCCTTCCTTCCTTCTTCCCTCCTCCTTTTCGCCTCCCTTCCTTCCTTCTTTCTTTCTCCCTCTCTTTTATCTCTTTCTCTCCAAAGCGGTGGCTATGCTTAGGGAAGAAAATAGCCATCACATTTCATTTTTTAGTACCTTTCTGTGTTTCCTGGTCAGCTCCGGGTGCCAGCATAGTGTGTTAACTGATGATGACACACAGCACGGAGCTGTGGACAACAAAGCATAAACACTAGCCTCACTTCTGCCCTCTTCTTTCCTCCTTAGGTGAAGGCAGCTTCCAAATATGTGGATGTACCTGTGAGTATTCGAAAATTGTTTTTGTGGGGGATTTTTGCTTTCATGAGAAATTTAATGGTGCTGTTTTCATTAGTTGCTGCTAAATTGCATATTCCTGACTTGAATCATCAGAAACAGAGAAGCCAAGAATATTTCATGGTAAAACTTTTTTCAGATGAGGAGAGGGTATGGTTTCTTTCGTCAAGAAGAGAGGTCCTATTTGAGGGTAAACCTGGTTGCCTTTCATTTCATTTTCCTTGGTTTCTCGGGTACAGTTCATTCTGTTATCATCCTGACCACCTCCCCTCTGCGTGCACACCTTGGGAGTAGCTGGGAGCTAGAAATTTGCACAATGGTGCCAGTATTTTTTTTTAAACAAATAAATTCTGAATTTGTTCATTTTGGGGTCAATTCTGCAGTTGTTTTAAGGAAACCTTACAAAACTGCTTATAATTAGTGCAGACCTCATTAATGAAGAGAGCTCTCAAAGTTCACAGATAAAGCACTTGTGGTTGCCCAAAATTTACATTTAAATTGAGGTTAAGTACTACACATGAATGCTGGAGTGTGGGATTACCTGTGATAAGTCAGGATACATTTATAGACAGACTTTGCCCTGCCTATTAGCAAAATAAAATTGGAGAGATTTAAATATATTCCAATAAAGGGGAAAAGAAAATGATTCTGTTTCTCCATTTCTAACAAAAGAGGTGTGAGTCTATTATAAAATATTAAATTTAGAGAGCTTATCTCAACAGCCACCAAGGGTCTTGAACTGAACGTTTCTCATTCTGAACGTGGTTAAGTACCCTCCTTGTTCAAATACTTATTTGTTAAAATTTGTTTTTTTCTAAAAGGATTTATATTAACATTTAAATTCATTTCCCCAGGAAGCTAAGTGTGTAATGGTTTATTGGCTTATTTCTCAAAGGATGGCAGAATGGAAAATTGGAGTGAATTTAGCATTAGCATATATTTTGTTTGTTTAATGAAAGAATGTACAATCAATAATTATGCTTTGAATTTATATAATACTTCTCATCAAGGGACCTCAGACTCCTTCACGTAGATAGTCTTTATAATGGAGAAGAGAAAAAGCTCTCACGTAACTGGAGCAGGGAGAGGCGTTCAGTAATTTATTTTCCCAAGCCCCAAAGTATAAACTTTCAGTTCACAGGGAGCAAACTACTCAAATTCTCTAGGCCTGTTTCTCCATCCTTAAAACAGAGGTAATAATACCCAAGCCACGGGTTTGCTATGCAGATTAAATAACACGTGTATATGGGACTCTCAGCACCATACCTGGCCCTCACTAGACATTTCAGCAGCAGGGGGCTCGTAGGCAGGGGGAAGAGGGTGCCCACACTGTATTGCACAGGGGAGAGTAGGGAGGGAGGATGAATTTGCTGATGGTAGCCCTGACCTGCCAGTGAGTAAGAGAAATTGAAATTCTAGGCTCCCAGCTCAAAGATCTGGTGGCTGAGGTCATTATTCTATAGGCCTCCAGGTGGAGGGGAGATCTCACCAACGAGTTTTGAACAGGTGCCCAGTAGGCAAGACCCAAATACCTGGAGAAACTTGATCTGGCAATCATTACTATCAGTTGAAATTATTGGGGAGGGCCAATTATTTGGGGGAGGCCAAAAAAAGTTAAATATCAACACATTTCATGTGGTTCGACCTCATTCCTACAAACCAGTTTTAGATTTATTGTAAAGATAAGGGAAAAAAATGGGCTCTATATCTACAGGAAAGGGAACAAAAATGCATTAGCAGAGTTTGCACCCTCTAGGGAGACAGAAGAAAATGATGCCACATGTTCCAATATGTGGTACATTTACCACTGTTGATATATGATATAATAATCATCATTTCAATGGCAAACCAAACCTCATAAAGCACTCGCTGCATGCTAGGCACTGTTCTAAGCACGTTACGTATAATCTCTACAACAACCTCACTTTAAAGATGAGGAAACAGAGGCACAGCGTTATTAACTTGCTCAGGGTCTCGTGGTTGGTAAGTGGCAGAGCTGAGAGTTATACCAGTCCCCTTAACCACGATGCCATCTGCAAGATGATTTCAGTTCGTGCATAGACAAACATCTTTCTTAGGATAATTGAGTGATTATCTAATGAGTATTAGAAAAAATGTGGTTAGCACATCAAATCCATGATTTTACTACTTATTATGGCTAAGGACAAAGGTAAACTTTAAAATTAAGTTGATTAACATATATTTTTATGCCAAATAATATTATAGTGAGAATATTGTGTTTTTGTAAATAAACAATTTTATAGAAAATAATAGTATATAATACCCATATATACTATATGTACATTGTTTACCTATGGTAAATAATAGTAATCATTTACTTCTCAAAACAACTGTTTGGTGAGGGAGGTAGCACCAGTTTCACAGGTGAGGAAATTGAGGCACGAGGGAGGTTAATAGCATGCCCAAGGTCACCTGGCTAGTGGCCCAAGGTTACCTGGCTAGTAAGTCGAGAGAGTGAGGATTTAAGTGCCAGCGGTTTGACTATGGAAACCCTGCTAGCGCTGCCTTCCGAGAGTCACATGCTCTTTCCACCGCTGCCTTCAGTCAGGGCACATTGGTAGCTCGAATTCAACCACGGAGGGAATGTTTACACCCTGGAAATTGGCAGTTTCCTTGCATCAAGGTTTGTTTTGTTCTGTTTCGTTGTTTCTGTTTTCTCTCTTGAAGACACAGTGTCCCAGCACACCAGCGACTGTCACCTCTTAAGTCAGTGGTCCTAACACCAGGATGGGCAGCGTTAATACTTATTTTTTGAATTGTCTTTGTTTCTGTCTTTTTAAAATAGAGATTTCCAGCCCCTTGTGCCCAGAGATTGGTGGGGAAGGCGGGGGCGGGGGGGGGGGCGGAGCTTGGAAATCCCTTTCTGAAGAGCTGATCTGCAGCGCAAGTTTGGGAACCAGGGGACTAATTCAGTGAGTCTGGACCTTGGCTACATCTTGGAAACACCTGGGGAGCTCTGACAAGTATTAGTGCCAGGTTGCCCGCCAAATTAAAACAATCTCTGGAGTGTGGGGTCTCGGCGTTAGTATTGTTTAAAGCTCCCCAGGTCCTTCTCATTTGCAGCCAGGTTTAACAACCATGGATAAAATCATCTCCCGAGCTGTTTCTGGCTCTGAAGTCTATAAGGTCATCTGTGTTGCCCTGTGAGGTTTTTGGCACATGGCTTATTGGTTTAGTTCCTTGTGGGGACTGGTAGTAGTTACATTAGAGATTTGTCTCTTAATTATCCGCACTACTGGAAAGAAGTGCTGTTACCAGTCATTCAAAACACTGCATAATCCCCAAAGCCTGTCTTAGAGGTAGTATTTGACCCTTTGGTATACATAGCAGATTTGCATTTCTAATTAGGGCTTGCTTAGGTGACTAAAGATTTAAATTTGTTTTCAAGCTCAGAAGTACCTGGTAGGGGCAAGCTAGGATTAAAACGTCCTATTTGTCCTAAGCCACAGAGTGGCTTCTTCACAAATGATATCTGCCACACGTGGATGGAGTTAACTATACGGAGACTTCTTTCTTTGTGTTGTACGTTTGCTAAAATCCACATCCTATCCCATCAGCCTGTCGAAGCCACATTTAAAATAAAGTGTGAGGTACTAAACACCATCAGCTAAAGTTTTTTCTCTACTGTGTTCAGAGAGCAATATGGTATAAAACCTAATGTATCTAATAACATCAGCTGTTTAGCCGAGAATATTTTCCATCTATAACTGCACGTTAGCTTGTGTGTCTGGGGGCAGTCTGTATTTTCACCATTTTGTTTGGAAATCTACCTGGACTTCATTACCCATCCTTCTCTGCCTTCGTAAATACAGAACGGACTGTACTTGAACCTTCCTCAATGACAGAGGATCACCACGGTGACTCTGTCTTTCCCCAGTAGCCCACCTAGTGATGTGCTACCCGCAGAGGAACCGAACCGGGGCAGCTTGCCTCTGCCCTTGAGCGTCCCAGATCCCCGTGGTTGGGGAGTCTACGGGGCTGTGCTGCTGTTTGCTCAGCGTGTGAGGAAAAGTGATAGTGCTCTGTTACCAACACACCTGTTTCAAACAGTTACCCTCTTCCTCCTTCCTGGTCACCAAAAGATGGGAAGCAAACTTTTTAGATTTGGATGTACAGCTAGCTGGTGAGAAAGGAAGAAGGTTGTGAGAGGAGGCCTAGAGACTTTATTACGAGAAAACCACATATGTTGGCATGCAGAGACTTTGTCATCTTTACTTGATGTTGGTTTCTCTGAAGCCCCTTTTTTCTTCTTGGTTCCAAAGTAGATTCCAAAGGTAGGTAAGGCTATGAAGTGATATAATATCGTGGGGCAGCGTGGGGAGGGGAATCATAGTGGCTCATGTTTGTATAGCAATTTATGGCTTTTAAGGCATTTTGACATATGTTATTTTAACTGATGACCCTAACAACCCCTGAAGGTAAGTAGGAGAGCCATTATTAGTCCCATTTTACACATGGTGTAACTAGGACCTGGGAGAAATTTCAATGATTTTCACAAGTTCCAGTTGGTGAGGGATCTACTAAAAATCCTCGTAGTGTGACCGAAGAGCTTACAAAAAGAGGTGGGAACCGGGCTTATTCATTCAGGGGTTTGTGCATCCAGCCCATATTTCCTGAGCACCTACTGTGTGCTAGGCATCATTCTGTGTGCTGAGGATACACTAGAAAACAGATCAAATGGAGCCCTTATATTTGTGGAGTTATGTTCTAACAGAAGACAGACAAATAAGCAAATATATAGTACAATGTTAGATATTGGTATGCATGATGAAGAAAAATAAAACAGAGTCAAATGGTAGCGAACCATGGAAATTTTTAACTACGTAGGTGAGACGAACCACACTGACTTTTAAATCCGTTTTTAAAACTTAAATGCCCCTTTGACGACAGTAAATTTTGCAGAAAGAGAAGGAATGGTGAATATAACCATTATTGTAGGTTACTAACATTGCAGGTTACTGATAGTTCTGCTGAATTGAGCTTTGAATCTTAGCTCTAAGATGGCTGCATGTGTCCAGGAAAAGGCCATATCTGCCTCAAGAATCACCAGGGAAGAGATGGAAACAGTCCTAATAAGTTTCTCAAGTCCGCCCAGGTAGGGGTCCCCATCCCGCTGAGAATGCCCTCTGATGTGCGGCTGCCAAGGGCGAGAAGGCTCGAGGGGCCAGTTTGGAACTGATATCTATCACTTACATCTCATTGGAGAACCTCTATTGTTTCGTATTATAAAGCTGCAACAATTATAGGACCATCACGGAACGTGCTCAATCCATTCGCTGAAAATTGCTTGAAAGTGTAACAGTTGACTACTGTGGCTTCGGATTGTCCTCATTGTTTTTCAAATTAATACCTTGTCATTGTTTCAGCAGGTGTTAAGAAATGTTACTAGCATCCCAGGGGCCAAGCATTGGCCCTTTCCTTGATAATTGTTTGCTTTGTATCACACACACAAAAAAAAAAAAAGAAAAGAAAAAAAAATACAGTCCTACTGTTTCCAAACCTTCCTCATTTTCACCCTGGAAATTACACAGAAGTGTTAACTAACTTCAATTTGCAGTGCCTGACAGTCACGTCTTGTAGAGAAATGATACTTTGTGATCTAAGGTAAATCACAGTAATGAAAACTAATCTTGTTTAGTTATTAGCAAACATACATGCCTACTGTGGAAATTTAAGGGGTTTGTGGCAGCTCTCCTGATGACCCATATTACAGTGTTTTAATAGGTTTTTTGGAGATAACTTTGATTACGACATCTCAAGTAGTGTGCATTCCGAGTCCCTTTGTATTATTATTATTTTCTTACAATAAATTATTTCCTAACGCTGGATGAACCACCTGCTTACCTTTCCAGAATATCTAATTTATTTAAAAATCAAATCCTTCATCTTCCTCCCCACCTCGCACTCTTTAAATTTTTTGGACCATAAGGCTGCACTGGGAAGCAAAGAAAAATAATAGGTTGAACGTCTCTTCTGAGTAAACTGATTAGGAAATACTCACTATATGCTCAGGTTAAAGTATTCCTCCCCACCCCACCCATCGCCCAAAATGTGGCTTTTGTAGGAGGGAGTGTACACTGAAATATAATTTCTTTACTTAGCATTTTCTCAATTTTTTAAAGAGAAAAAGAAGATCGAGGAAGGCTGTCACCTTTCCAATGTTATATTAAGGACAGACAGTGGAAGACAGAGTATGTTTGGGTATTCTTAAATGGGGATTTCAATCCAAAGAAAAGCCAGAGAATGTCTCTGGGTTATCCAGTGATGATTTATCCATTATAGTATATATGCCAGGAAAAAAAATTAATTGTAGGAAAAATATCTATAAAACCCTGTAATCCCAACTCCTTTCTTAGCCAGGTTTGATTCCTGGAAAGAGCAGGAGGCTCAAATACCAATTCTTAACAGTCCAGGCTGTGGATAGCTATACAGTATATGGTGAATCGCTTGAAATTCCAGCAAAAGCAATGTGGGTTGGGATGGGGAGACTAAGATGCATGAGTAATCAAGGAAGTCACTGTCTGAAAATTCCGTTTTCATGTTTTCCTGTTTCTTTGCAGAAACCTGGGATGGACGTGGCCGACGCCTATGTGACTTTCGTCCGCCACTCTCAGGATGTCCTTCGTGATAAGGTCAATGAGGAGATGTATATAGAAAGGTTATTTGATGTAAGTAAATGCCTTCTCCTCCTTGAAGACCAAGGAGGAGACCCTCCAAAATGTGACAAAATAAGAGACAGGAGGATAAGTCACATTTTGAGAAAATGGATTGGTCCTGATTCAAGCAATATCTTTTCCTTTCCCTCTGCCTTAGGCTCTTATCTGTCGTGTGTCTGTTCCGAACCCACTCTGGTGTGGCCGTGTCTCAGTCCCAATCTGTGTGATACGTAGGACGGCGCACAGCCTCTCAGCAAGCAGCCTCGTTTCTGCACGAAGCTTGTGAGGCAGCTTTCTGTAACTGGCAAAGACCTTTCTTGGTCATGGTTCTCCTCCTTGCAATCTGGCCTTGCTTTAGGGAGGTGTTCTCGTCCGGGAGGCTGACACCAGCTCCCTCTCCTGGGAGTGGTACCTTCCTGACCCCAGCCGTGGCTTGCAGATGTGCAGTAAGTGTTGCATTGTTATCACTTCAAAGATGATTCCGTTTCTGGAAGACTGGAAATGCTTAGTTAGCCCTGGGTTTTGGCAAACTCTTGCGCTAGAGTTGCTCAGTCAGTGTGGTTTTAAACTGGGGTGCCCCCTGCCCACCCACCCACTCGAAAACTTGGGAGAAGAAGCAGGTATATCAGGTTGCCAGACCCAGACTGAACTGGAGAAAATGCAGATTTCTGAGGCTTAATCGTTACCAAGCAATCTTAGTTCCACTGTGACTACATCTGCATTTCCGAAGCAAGCCACTGAGGCAAAAAGAAAAAGAAAAAAAAAGGAATCTGCTTTGGTCTCAAACCATCCGCCTCTTTCAGGCCAAAGCAGATGGGGCTGCCTAATTTAGCCAGATATATTGCTTCAAGTTTTCACTGAATTTGCCAGTGTAGACCCGGCCAGAGTGCACGGAGGCTGACGTACTTGTCTCCGTGTGGCTCTAATTGTGCAGCCTACTTCTGTCTTGTGAAGCGTGAGCTCCTTCTGTCCAGGTTTTCGTATATTTTTATGCCAGCCCGAACATTAATGTTTTGGTCTACTATGGAATCCGTGTTTCTATATTTTTTCTGTGATTGTGTTCAGCAATTTACATTGAGTTTGCGTGTGTGTGTGTGTGTGTGCGTGTTTGTTCCACAGCTAAGTGAGCTCATTGTTGGCAGCGCTTAGGATTCTGCAGCTCCTGACTTTTATATGCTTTGTCTTCCAGCCCATTTGCTTTCCTTGTGTGTCGAAAAGGCTCTTTTCTTTTTTTCTTTTCCAATCATCCTCTTTCTGTGCTCACTATCGCTCTTTCGTCGGCATCACCTTTCCTTGAGAAAACCCTTCTTACTTTTTAATTCCCACCCGTCCTCTCTCGGATTAAAATGGAACTTATCTCTCATGTCAAATGTTTTATCACATTATATCAAGTGGCATGAATTAGAATCAAATAATCTTCCTGTGTACATCTTCTAGCATGACCCACATCCACTGAGAATGCCTCATACATGCATAAAGCTCACCAGCGGGTTCTCTCCCTTCTCTGCATGCGTGCCTTTATGAAAGTACCGAGCCTAGAATGACGGGGGCACAGTCACCCATCCAATAGGCATTGAAAACAGAGACAGGCAGAACCCTCCGGTCTGCAGTTAGGAGTGTGGACACTCTGCCCATCTCCGCTGAATTAAATTCCAAACCACAAATTTTCAAGAAGCCTGTGGATTGTTCTTTTCAATGCCTAGGTTGCCTTTTTTCTTTTCCTTTGATCAGTATCTTCTGATTCTCAGTTTTGTGTGGCCCTCGCGTGAGTGTGCGTGTGCGTTCCTGTGCGAGTGCGTGTGCGTATAACCTGGTGTTCTCTGAAACTTGAAAACATCTCGTACTGAATTCAATGTTTAATCTGTAGCTTAGCCTGTCACTTCATCACAGATAACCCACCCTCCCCTCTTTCTTTTTTTTCAATTAAAATTACAAGGGGGAAAAATTTTTTTTAAGGTAGCCTTGTTGGAGGCAGCAAGACAAATTGTCCTCTTCAGTGGCTTTTCTTAAGGGAGAGTACAACTGAAATGTTACTCAAAAAGTAAGAGTAGAGCCTTGGCTAGCACAGATGGTAAGACTAGACTTGTCCGACGAGGGAAGAACGCAGTCAAACTCAAGCCCTCTGACTTCTTGTGTGAATTAGTAATGAAAAGACATATTTACTAAGAATATGTTGCTCAGAAAGCAAATTATGTTTAGGGTCATTCAAGAACTCACAAGTCTTTCTAGCCCCTTGTTGAATTACACTGACCAACGTAAAATGGCGTCAGCAACTCTGTGGGGATCCTCACAGTTTATTCTTGTATTATCCTAATTATGTTTCCTGAGGGAGTCTTAGGCAAACTCCCCTGAGTATTGGAGTTTAAAGACTTCACTCTCATTCACTGAACATCACTCCCACCCCTGTGGAAAAAAATTTTTCAGTAGCTTATTTGGAGCAAACGAATTTCTTGCCATTTACTTTCTTACTTTCCGAATAACCTGCTCCCCAAATTTACAGACTATTGGTGCTAGGCAACCTAACTGATGTAGTGCAAAAAAAGTTATTGAATCTGTCATGGATTTAAAACATTTGTCATTTGAGAAACCCAGAGCGTCTCAAAAAGCTTCATTACCATGCAGTCTCGGCAATTTAATTCAGTACTTACTGTTTTTCTATAATCTAGCAGCAAAACATCAGATTACCAACATGTTTGATTATTTGCAGCTTCTGTTTCCTCAAGCATGGTGTTTATTTCTTTGCATATATGCTCTGCAAGGCTCTCGTGTCCCCCGAGCTAAACAAGGGGATGGGACTATTAAGGCAGAAGGGTCTGTGAGACTGGCTACCCTCAAATTCTTGCAACAGTAAACTTACTCTTTCAACTCCGTGTCTTAGCGATCGTAGTCCTGGGGCTGGTTTCTAAATAATTGGCAGAAATCTATTGAGGAAAAACTTGTTGATCTGAGAGGTTTCTCTTCCAAATTGTTGCATTTTGATAAATGGCAAAAATGAATAATAGAAAATTAGCATTTTGAATGAGGAAAAAATATATATCTCCGAGATTGTTTGCTGTTTGGGGGTTGTTGATTCTGACTGTTGTGTCAGTCCCTGGTTTTTAGTTCCTGCTGGCATCTGTCACTCAGAGGAATATTCTCCGAGTTCCTGTTGTATTTTCAGCTGTGTTTCAAAGTGTCCATTTTATTTACCTGATATGTCCTTCCAGTTCTTGCTTTTTAGTTTTAGTTTTGTTTCTCCACCCCCACCCTTTTTTTTTTTTTTTTTTTTTGCCTTTTCGAGTGTGCCTTATAGAACAGGCTGGATGGCATCAGTGTGTGTTTGTATCTGAGAATATTTGGACTAAGAGCTGGTCATTTAACGAGTGCATCGTCCGTTCTCACCAGGCCCCTCTCCTGCGGCTCCCTCTGATCGAGCTTTCTCTCTGCCTTGTCATTGTACTTTTGGCTGGAATTGGGTGCTTGTGGGAGATTATCAGCATAGCATTTGGGGCTCTATATTTAATGTTCTGCATTTTTATCTATTTTATTATGTAACTTAAGAGCAGCTTTCCAAATTCATGTTCACCAACATTTTTTTTTTTAAAACAGGCATTCTCTAGGTTTATTGAAGCAAGACATTAAGACAGAAGGTTGCCTAACCAGGTCTTTCTGATGCAGTAAAAGTTTCCCTATGTATTAATAATTGATTTACACTGTCCCTCTATAAAATACTATCAACTTTTTTAGTCGTGCACCTAAGAAACAGCTAACCAGTCCAAAATTAAGGGCTGATTGGAAAAGAATCCTCCAACTGCTTCCCCTGGTATTTCAAATGTACAGCTGTACATTTCATCTGCATTTTTGTAATTTTTTTTTCTAAAAATATGACCTTCCATTGTAAACTGGTTTCAGTTGCTGCAAAATAACAGTTGAAGATATTTCAAAACAAAAGATTTGGAGATTTAAAGCTAGGGAATGATGCAATATATACCGTAACCATGAATTTAAATGATATTAAAGATGCCGAATTTTTAAAGGAGAACTGAATTGCTATCAGACTCAGGTGGAGGCTTGGCCTCCTGGAAATTATTGCTGACTTTTATAGAAAATACAAAATATAGACATGAAATAATCTCCGTATTCCTAAAGCAGCTGCTGAGGAGGAAAGCACAAACCCAAGAAGTAGCTTGAAAACAGTGATTTAAAGCTTGAGTGTCCATAAATCATGCAGATGGCTTCTCGCCCCCCCTTCTCTGGTGATTAATTCAATATCTTCCCCAAAACAAAAACATGCTTTTTGAAATTAGAGATCAGATCATCAAGAGAAGCACCTAAGATTTCAAGGTCTAAACAAAAATTAATTTATTTTCCTTGCTCCTTGTACTTCTTGAAGACACAGACTGAGAAGAAAATCGGGATTAAAAGAGATGTGCTTAGGGTGAATTCATCTGCTTAAACCTCACAGGCTCGGAGATGAGTGATTAAAAAACCATCTCGAACTTGGATGGAATCCACGTTGGTGGTAATGCACGCTCCGCGCTGGCGTTCCTCAGGCCCCGAGTCGTTGTGAACCAGGCCTAGGGAACATTTGACTGGAGATGATACATGGATTATATAGGTCAATTATACACTTAATCTGCCTTCTGGAGGATTAAGTATTTGCAGATTGACTCTGCCTTTGGCTTCTCCGTGGCAGTTATCAGATCAGGAAGGGGCCCCTTACCAAACCCGCCCCATAAGCACTTAATCAGGCAGTGCGGTCAGGTTCGGATGGGGCTGCTGCTCTGTGTTCTTTGCCTTGTAGAGATTTTAATTTGCTGTTCCATTATCAAATCGGGTATTTGTCCACTTTATGTGTCAGCACAATAATTGAGTGTGAATATTTCCCATTAAAGGGGTAATTTGAAAAATGAAACCTTTGCCTACTAAAATGTATTTGCTATATTTATATATGAAACCACAGATAACCTTATTTCAATAACCTTATTAAATTACAAAAGCGCGATGCAGGTGAACATCTATCAATCCAACTAAGAGTCCTCCTGCTCGGGGAAGTAACTGCTAAATAGGCTACAAGGAAGCATTATGTTATTCTGTTATATCTGTAAGGTGCATAGCTGTCCGGGTGAAGGAAACTAGTCCCAAAAGCACAATGTGGGGAGAGGTGCACAAGACTCACCAATATAACAGGTTGTGGTTCCAGGGGGCTGATAAAGAAAATCAAGGCATGCGGCATCTGGGCACTGAGATAGTGAGTTCTCTCCTCTACAAGCAATAAGCAGGTTTGAGCACCCCAGATGGGAGCCATGGCGTAGTGATCAGGGGCCTTGCTTCAGAGCCTTCAGACTTCACCCTGATCCTTACAAGCTGGGTGACCTTCCACAAGGTATTTAATCTCTCAAATCTTCAGCCGATTCATCTATGTAACAGAGATGATAATAAGCAGAACCTCTCGTGGAGTCGTTCCGGGGGTGAAATGCTGCATGCAGCTGCAAGCACCGGGCTCCGGGCGAGCGCTGGGTAAGTGTTAGCGGTGGCCACCACCATCATCATCACCACATCACCATCGTCCTCGTCGTCCCTGAAATGGGCATGCTTTTCCCACACCTCCTCTTTTCTTGTTGAACGAAATTCCGTATCCATCTAAGGTGCTGTAAGAGCCTCGCTTTCACTTTAAGATGCTAACCCCAGATTTGCTGAGCGTTGTTTGATAGACAGGAGCCTGGTACCTTTTTAAAAAACTTCTGGTAAAACGTAGCTCTGAAACAGGCAGAATAACAACGGTCAGGACTGGTACCTTGAAGTGAGCCAGATGGGAGTAGGAATCCTGGTTTTGCCATTGCTGAGCTGACTTCAGGTGAATAATTTAGCCTCTCCAGACCTCAGTTTCCCCAACTGTAAAGAAACTGACTTCTTACCATAGTTGTGAGGACTGAGTACCGTAATGGCTATAGACTGCATCGTCAACAATTCAGGAAGCCTTTGGTCATCCACATTATCATCTCATAGAATTATTTGTTCCTGCAAGTGATTTTGAATTGACCTGGCCCTACCCCCTAAACAAAACCATAGTGCCTTGGCACATTAATCACATTTGACCTTCTGAATGTGAGGAGTTTTTTAGGGCATGGAGGAATGGCTAATACCTTTTATTATTACAGATGTAGTAAATGGGCATTGTTGACATTTAGAAAATACAGCTATGCAGGGATACCTGGGTGGCTCAGTAGGTTAAGCATCTAACTCTTGATTTTGGCTCAGGTCACGATCCCAGGGTCGTGAGAGCGATCATCATGCTTGAGATTCTTTCTCTCCCCCTCTTCCTCTGCTCCTCCCCCACCCCCTTGCCCACACTCTCTCCCTCTTAAAAAAAAGAAAAATACAGTGAAGCAAAAATAAGAAAACGCTATGACCCCAGCACCCAGAATTATTACTTGAGTATTTATTCTTTGGGATCTTTTTCTATGTGCTTATATACATTATGTATTTTTTAACAAATTTAGCAGAAATTGCTTTTTTAAGCTAATGATTTCCATTTTCCATGTCAATAAATGTTCATCTAATGCACTGTCCATATTCAGAATCCCCCAGTTGTCCCCCAGATATTCTTGACATCTGGTTTGGGCAAACCATGGCCACATACCACATCTTGTGGTGATGCTCTTTAAACTTCTTTCTACCACCACTGGCCCTTTTTGCGTGATCCTGACTCGTTAAAGGGACCGCCGTGCCAATTGTTCTACAGACTGGAGGAGTTTATTACTAGCTAAACATAGAACTGATTTGAGGAGGGAAAAAAAATCTAGCTGAATTCAACCAAGTAGTTCTTTTAGACATAATTAGTATCTCAGCATAATTCAACCAGGGTTTTTTTAAAGCTGTTCTTTGTATGTAAGGAGAATTTTTGAAGCTGGCTCTAAAAAACAAAAACAAAAGCAGTTAAACTGCAAAAAATCCACGGAGGCCAGGGTACACGTTGGCTATGTGAAGAGCTACAGGGATTTTATTTGATGTATTAAGGCACAGATATGTGAGCCTGGATGGGTAAATCTGGGGTCTACGGTCCAGTGCCTTTTGTGTCCCTGTGACTTCTGTGGTGAAATCTTGGACTAGTAATTGACATACGTGCCTCTAGACCATTAGGAAGGTTCCTTTGTTAATTCTGCTAGGATTTTCCCTGAGGTTATCAATCTGAAATTAAGCCCTCCAAATCAGTCAGAAGCTGAGCTTTCAGTACTCTTCAGATCAAATTTTAATTGAACTCTGACTTTGTCCTTATTTTCTTCAGTTATGAGACTAAAGAGCATATATTCCAGTCTATAAGGACATGCTTTAGAATCTGTGTGATTGTATATATTGGAACGGGAAAGTAAATCTGAAGTGTACCAGAGAAAGCAGTTAGGAAAGGAGAAACAGTTGTTGCTTTTTTCTCCATCTAGTTTTGAACCCCAGAGTAAATTCTTGACAATTAAGCCATGTCCTGAGCCATGCATTAGAGCTGTAGAGGGGTGTCATTACCCAAAAAGATTATGGAAACTGGACAGAGTTAGAGGGAAATGAGAAGTAGTGGGCCTCTCCCTCCCACCCTGATTTGCAACGTTACTATATTACCAGATACACATGCACATGCACTCATGATTGGGGTTTGAATTCTTAGAGGTGAACTTCAGACCCAAGACTCTTCCAAGTGGGAATTATAGGACAATCCAAGTTCATCGTCATGGCTTTGCTCCTCCAGCACCCCTCAAAAGACCAATATCTTCTATCTTTTCCTACTTCCCCCACCATCCAAATCTGCCTCTAGCAGATTTGCTATTTCTTCCTCTGTTAAGGTGAAGACGACTTAGTGCTGCCTTTGTGGGGATATTTGCAATTTTAACAAAATATTTAGCCAAAAGAATAAAGCACTAACAATAGAAGTTTTTAGAAAGTGAGCTCTATTAGGGTGGGAGTGGGTGGACAGAAGAGTGTTTTGATGCCTCTGATGCCCTATTGCAATGAATCTCATATTCAGATATGAATCCTCTCTTGCCCCATGCCCTTCAGAATCACGAGCAAATGGTAACAATTCATTATTTTTCTTGGAGTCTTAGATATAGAGACACATTTCCATTCCACGTGGACATGGGAATGTGTCTCTCCATGCCTGATTTGAGGTTTCAGCAGCCCTGCGTGCAGGGAAGAAAAGGGAGCATTAATAGATTTGGATTATTTGGATTAATTGTGTCAAATGGATTATTACTACCCAAAAGTAATTGCTTTTGCTTTTGTTAGCCTCACCCTTACAGATTTATATTTCAATGGCATGTCTTCAAGTAGTTCTCTTCTAATCTAGCTGCTTCCTAAAGCCATTCATAGAAACAGGTCTCGTTGACTTTTCGGCAAACCTTATATAAAACCAGTCTTGAATTTTCTCTGAAGCTTGTGTTCAAGGAAGAGTTTTGCTAAGTGTCTTTATCAGAACAGCTTTCTCTGTTCCAGGAGACATTTGGTGAATACACTTAATTTGTTTTCTTTTCCAGAGAAGAATGTTCCAATAATCATTCTAAGAAGCCAGGCTGATTGCTCTGTTATATTAAGGTCACAGTAGCCTTGCTAACATGACCCACACAATACTTTTGTGTCTTAGAAACGGGTTTTTGTTTTCTTATGGCAGACTATGGCATGGAGGCAGTAAGCAACAGACTTATACATGACACACATGTGCACACATGCGGGCGCGAGCACACGCACACACACACACACAAACACACAGAGTAGCCAAGGCACATCTTGTGGAACAAATATTATCACATTGCATCGTAAGATACGAGATGTACTAAATCCTTAAATACTACCCATTAATTAACGAACTATTTTTCTCCCTGCTGGGTGATATAGAGGCCACCCCCAAAAGATATCACTGGCGCTCAATACCCAGAGTCATAGCCACTTGCTCTTTTTTTTTTTTTTTAATGAATGAATTTAAAATGTCATCTACAGTCTTATTCTTCAAAGTGTGGTTCATGGACCATCAGCATCTGCCTCACCTGGGAGGTTATAAGAGGTGCAGAATCGCAGCCCTAACCCCAGCCCAGAGGAATCTGATCTGCATTTTAGCAAGATCCTCTGTGGATTCAAACGCACGTTAAAGTTTGAGAAGTCCCAGGCAAGATCAGTGCCTTTCTACCTTATTTGCCCACGACTCCCAGTAAGAAATATTGCAACCCAGTATGTGTACACACACACACACACACAATAGTTTATGAAACAATATTTACCCTCTGTGTGATGCAGTCTGACATTTTCTATCCCATCTTTCAAAATTGGTGGTGGTAACCAATAAAATGATTTTAGCACATACTAATAGGTCACAACCCTCAGTTTTAAAAACACACCTAGAACCAAGTTTCTCATTTGGAGGCAAGTAACTCTTTGTTGTGGGGTGCTAGTCTGTGTACTGAAGAATGTTGAGTGGCATCCCAGCTTCCACCCACTAGATGACAGTAGCACCCCCCTTTCAGTTGTAATGACCAAAAATGTCTCCAGACTTGGCCAAATGCTCTATGGGGCGGAGGCGGGGAGGCTAGGGAGTAGGAGCGGGAATCACCCCTGTTTGAGAGCCATTTATCTGGATGAACCAGAAAAGAAGTTAATGCCTGATGTGTACAAGGGAACCCCACCTCTCTGCATGTCAGATGTCCCTCTGCAACCACCACCACAGACACAATGAATATGTTATAGTAACAGCAACAGCAACAACAAAGTGTCCATTTGTCAACCAGGGAGTTTGCTTGGGAGCTGGACCAGTCTCAGAAATAGGTTATGTTTGGGGGAGCTTCATGAAACTACAGGAAAAGCTCTGAGCCATCGCGAGTCTTTACCCCTCTCACTGTCTCCCCCAGAATAGTCCACTCAGAGCTGGTGGAAGGATCTGGAACAGTGTGTTAGATCAGCAGTACTGATTCCCGCTTTGGCCTCCCTAATTGTTTGCTTTGCTTTTCTTATAATTCCACCCAGACTTTGGTTTAAAAAAAAAAAGTCATTTCTTCCACCAAGTGGCTACAAGTTATTTTTGTGTGTCCAAAAACCTGAAAAGAAGGCTCCACTTGAATACTTCATTCATTCCAAATTCCCATTTGAGAAGAGAATAGTTAATAGCTTCTTGTTCTTCTGTTAAACTCCTGCCAAGTGAATAAAAATCCAGTTAGGGGCACCTGGGTGGCTCAGTCAGTTGAGCATCTGCCTTCAGCTCAGGTCATGATCCCAGGGTCCTGGGATCAAGTCTCACATCGGGTTCTGTGCTCAGCGGGGAGCCTGCTTCTCCCTCTCCCTCAGTCCCCCCACCCCCCATTCATGCTCTTTCTCTCTTTCTCTTGAATAAGTAAAATTTTAAAAAAAAATAAAAATACAAAAAAAATAGCAAAATAAAAATCCAGTTAATAGAGTCTAATGATTCACCTCCTGTATGAATATTCCATATCAGAAGGCTTCCAATGCTAGTATCACTTGCCATATTGGATTCCCTTGACTGCCTTTGGCAAAATTTTTTACACCAACCATCCATACATACCAACAAACCTCCAATCCTGCCCAGGATGGGAATATTATTATCAGATCTGTATGCCAATGAGGATATAAAAGCCCCTCTCATTTTTTGTGTAAAAAGAAATTTTTTTAAGGACAAATATTATGTGAAGTAAGGTAAGTTAAATTCATGAGTTTTCTCATGAAATTCTCAAAGTCACTTTTTAAGAAAGACAACTATCCCTCCTTTTTGTCCACAGAATTCATTATTTGGTCTAGAAAACTGTCCCATTAAGAGAAGGAAAACCAGTTATTAGGTGCCTCCCTAGTTTTGGGGAGCACAATGGCAGCTGTACTCATTCACAGGTGATTCGGCCCCACAGAGAACATTCAGCATTTTCTGGAGACATTTTGCTCTCACAGATGGAAAGATGCTATTTGCATCGAGTGGGGAGAGGTGAGGGATGTTTCTAAACGTCCTACAATGCACAGGACAGCCCCCCATGGCATAGAATTACCCAACTCAGAATGCCAGTAGTGTGGAGGTTAAGAAGTCCTGCTCTAGGTGATACCTGCACCCACACAGATCCCTCTGTCTTTTAATGACATGGGCTGTTTGAGTTTAAATCTTGGTACGCATCATGAGCAGTATCTGTGGGTCATTTTCAAGAATACTTGGCAGGTGGAGCACCTGGGTGGCTCAGTCGTTGCGCGTGTGCCTTTGGCTCAGGGCGTGATCCCAGGGTCCTGGGATTGAGCCCCACATAGGGCTCCATGCTGCTCGCTGGGAGCCTGCTTCTTCCTCTCCCACTTCCCCTGCTTGTGTTCCCTCTCTCGCTGTCTGTCTCTCTCTCTGTCAAATAAATAAATAAAATCTTAAAAAAAAAAAAAAAGAATACTTGGCAGGTATCTCAGAAACTAGGCTCAAAATCCTTTTCATGGGGCGCCTGGCTGGCTTAGTCAGAAGAGCATGCGACTCTTGACCCGGGATCGTGAGTAGGAGCCCCATGTTGGATGTAGAGATTACTAAAAACAAATAAATTTTAAAAATCCTTTCACAAGATTCAACTAAGGCCCTAAACATTAAAAGCTAAGGAGTTCTTAACATCTACCTTTCTCAACTTGAACTTAACACTTAACCATATATAGTTCCTAGGGAGTTCCCCTACTTCCATGAAAACTCCAGTCTTGTTAGTTAAATAAACCACAACAACTTCCTTCTACTGGAAGGTGTCCCTTGAAGTCTTTAAGGGACTGGCTCTTTTATATCAAGCAGATCTTCAGAGCATAGGCTTTGCAGTAAGACATCTCCAAGCTCAGTGTCTCGGTCTGCCACTTACTAGCTGTGTGACTTTGGGTAACTTACTTAACCTTACCAAGCCTCAATTTCCTCCTCAGTAAAACTGAAAATAAAAACAGTACCTGGCTCTTTTTTTTTAAGAGGACAAAATGAGACAATGCCTACAAAGTATAAACCACAGTCTTGGCACATGGAAATTACTCCACAAATGTCTCTTCTTGTTGTTCTCTCCATCAGTAGTGGTGCTAACGTAAAAACCAAGACACGCCCTCGCCTGATGCTAAGGTAGGCTTTGCAGCAGAGAAAAAAGTAGTGATACATTCCATGCCAACAGGAATATTAAAAGTCAGGGATGAAAAGCTCAGAGAATCTGATGGCAAGTAACAAATAGCCTAGTTGAGCTGCTGGATCCCTAAAGAAAATCTGCTTTAAAGTAGAGCAAGATCCAAGTGGGAGGGGGCCTCAGAGGAAGCAGCACTGAGCTGGATCTAGATGCCTAAGATTCGGGAAGGAGAAAGAGAGGATTCTGTGCTCAGGCACAAGGAAGAAGACATTACTGCCTCCCCTGGGAGCGCTCCTGCCTTACCCACACCACGTCTTCATCAGCCTTAGAGCTGCTTTTTGGAGAGGTCATTTCAGAATTAGACAAAAGATGGCTTCACCCAGGTTATGATGACTCCAATCTAGGTATCCAGATATTTGCTTTGTAGGCATTGGCTTCTCCATCCCCTTAAAAGCTAAATTCTTTTTTATATTAATATGAGTTTTTCTGTTTTTTAATATGTGCTTCTTAACCCGGGATATACATCAGAATTATGTATTTTTTTATTTTTAAAATGTACTCACCCCAGCTGTATACCAAAAATTCTGAGTCAGTTGATCGAAGATAGGGCTCAGGCATCTGTTTTGTTTTTTGGATTTTTTTTTTTTAAGTCCAAGGATTTAATCTGATCGGGAATTGACTTAAAGCAGTGATTCTCCACTGTGGATGATTTTGTCACCCAGGGTATATTCGGAAATGTCTAAAGACACTTTTGGCTATTGCAGCTTGGGTGGGAAGTGGATGTTACTGACTTCTAATGGTAGATGGTAAACATTCTACACTGTAAGGACAGCCCCCCGCCACAAAGAATTATCTGGCCCCAAATGTGGGTAGTAGTAAGGTTGATGAATCCTGATGTAGGAGATAAAAGATACCGAAAGACATGTTTATATTAATTTCTGTCAATACCTTTTCTACTTTGTACCCTACAAAACAACTTCACAACCTTTTTTTAAAAAAAATTTCTATAGCAACAGTACACAGAGCTAGGACAAGGTACTATTATTTCCATTTTTAAAACAAGAACCTGAGATCCAGAAAGCACTTGCCCAGAACCTCAAGACTCCAGGGGCCCCAACTCCTGCAATTATGGTTTTTCCGTCCCCAACCTCTGAGAGCAGTGAAATTGTCTCTCTCGTTGACCATGGTGTCCCCAGTGTGTGGCATCTACAGGCCCTCAAGGTTCTTTGTTAAACAGGTGTTGGTGAATCCCCAGCCCCCACGTATTATCCGTGTACCTTGTCAGGGATATTTTCTGTTTCTGATTCTAACTCTAAAAATACTAATCAAGGCCATTAAGTGTCTCACTCTCTGAATGTTTATACTTTTCACCTGATTTTTCCAGAAGCCTTGAATATATAATGTTCTGGTTAATTTAATGAGAGATGAGTTGTTTGGGCCCATTTGATTTTTTGGTTAATTTGAAGATTCATTGAAACACCATTTCTATTTCTAATTTTGAAACAATTTGTAAAATGTCTAAATTTCATTTTCTGCCTTTTTTTGAAACAATCTAATTTCCTCGGTCAGGATCTTTTAGGGCTCTCTGGCTTTACCCTACTTAATCCCAAGGGTCACGCTCCAGTCATGAAAATGTAAAACGAGTGAATTGTCCAGGCTTGCAACACTAATAACTTCCCAGACTCTAAATACAGTGCTCTTTCTGCCATACCCCGTGCCTCAGGAAGATGGAGCTGAAATGTTTATTAGCCCAAAGCACATCCGAAAGCTGCTCTCTTGATTTGATCCCAAAGAGGACTTTTGTGGGGAGGAAAAAGGGCATCTTTCTCCTAAAAGTCAAATGCAAACAGGGGGAACAATTCCAATTAGTTGAGGGTTTTAATAAATGGCTATTTGATAACAACAGTGATAAATTTTTTAGAGATTCTTTGATGTACATTTCCCATCTTACAGCTGTGGGGCTGAGGAGAACCAAAATTTATTAGGTACTCTCTGTGTGACAGGTACCCTTCTAGATACTCAAATGTAATAATAATTCATATAATTCTCCTAACTTCCTTGGGAAGTAGGTTTTTACAGATAAAGAAGTTGGGTCAGTGAAAGGTAAATTGACTTCACTTATTTTAGAAGGCTGGGAAGTGATCAATCCTAGATCCAACGCCTGTCTTTCCGATGCAGAGTAGACACCTAACCATAATATCTTAGGGGGAAAAAAACCCTTATAGTACTCAAATATGTGCCCCAAAAGTCCCACTCCACTGACTGCTCCGCATCCCAGATTCATCTCCTGGGGGTTTAGTATAAGTGAATCCCTCTTTCCTTGCACAGTACCAAGGCAGCAATTGCAATTTCTTGACCCCTGGTAGAAGGTGGCTTATTAGTCACGGCTTGTCCACTCACAATGAGGGGAGTCACATATCTAATCAGGCAGACCCCCTAATAAACATTCGACTGCCAGGGCGGGCATCTTCCTGAATGGGAGGACATTGTCACAGAGCTTGAGTTCAACCTAGACCTAAAGGTGAGAGATCCCAGGAAGTGCTTCTGTACCCACTTCAGGGTGAAACCCCATCCTCAGCGGAGAGGGACCACAGCACAGTGGGGAATCTTGCATACCATATGTGCTGCAAAAACCACTTCTACCTAGGCCCAACTGAGGGGTGGGTTTCGGCTTTCAGTCTGTATCTCCCTCTGTGTTCTGTCTAAGATCTTTTATCCCGTAAGAATAAAGTTCTATGGTATATTTGGGGCAGAGGGAATGATGGTAACACAATACCATTACATCCCAGACAGTTGATAAATGGTTTAGGGTAGCAGTTTAAGTTCCTTAAGCAAAGCTTGACACAGTGGTATTATTAAACAACAATGCCCACGACTTTCCTATGAGGACTGTTGACTCTTTTAATCTACCCACTAGCGAAGTTTTCAATGGCACTCTGAGGTTTCACAGATCAGCAGTGCCTTACAGGAGAGGAAACGTAATCCAAAATTATAGAATAACGTGGTTATGCAATCTGTGCATAATACAAATGCAGTTGCAACTAAATCATTACATGGTTATTATCCAGTAATGCCTCAGGTGTCAGCAATGTGAAAATTTGTGATCAGGTATCACGGAAGTCCTTCCTTGATTTATTTCCAGCCAAAGCTTACAATAAACAATGTGACAAGTGATGACAGAGGGAGGGAGAGAGAAAGGAAGGGAGGGAAGGAGGGAGGGAGGGAAGGAAAAAGGGAAGGAAAAAAGGAAGAAAAGAGTGAGCAAGAGTTGTTTTTTCATCTTGAAGCTTTAAAGAGCTTACCAGAGAGATCGTCAGCTGTTAGCCAATCCTTGAAAGTGGCAAATCCCTTGGCCGGTGGAAAGTGGTCTCTGCATTGTTTCTAAAGAGTTTGTTTATTCAAAATATGTCTGCTTTTGGCATTCAGTTTCCAAGTGAGTGGGGGCTCGGGGGTATGGGCTGAGGTCAGCTCTGTGCACTGACTAATGAAGCTGGCCCCTACGTAGGGCTTCTGAACACCACCAAGTAGTGGTGACCGAGGCACAGGGGACAGGGACGTGGACGTGAGGGAATTCTTTTAAAGGCTCCCCACTTGGCTTACACAGAATTAGAGAAGTGGAGGCCTGTTTGCATTTGTTGGTGTACATTAGAAATGAATTTGGGCATTCAGCTTAAAGAACTCACTAACGGCAAGATGCACAAAGAAATGCTATTATGTATTTAGCACAGTCTTTGTAAGCTTGGCCAGGCAAGGGGGTTTATCAAAAGAAATATGTAAATAACACAACCTGCTTTACAAAAGAAAAGAGAACAAAATTAATCCAAGACATCCGTGGTATAATACTATTTTCTGCCCTCAGCTTTTCTTTTTATAACTTGAGACATGCAGCCTAACAGTTCAGCACAAACAATAGCACGCTCAAAGAAGGGAAAAAAAAAACCACCCAGACCTGGGGCATCCCCTCAGTCCTTAGGAAAGAACTCCAAATGAGTCTTCAGCCTCACGCACAATATTATTATTAAATCTAACATGATCATAGCCAAATCGTTGGCTTGGGCACAATCCCCCATTCCCCCTCCTTTTTGGGGATAAAGGGGGAAGTGTTGGGAGGGGTGGGGGAACCAAGCCAATCAAAGTTAAAATAAAGTCTCTTTCTAGCAAGACTACTGTCTATAACATGTTGTTCCTTATAGAAAGTGGGATATGGTGGCATTTGCTTGATTAACTTGCTCGACAAAAGTGACAGCTGCTGTGGGTGCATGCGGATAAGCTACACGGCGCAGTTCCGCCTTTGTACATCTGTCAGCAAAAAGGGAAGAATAAAGAGTGAAAAGAGACAAATTGGTCCCAAAAGACACTCCATTCAACTTAGGAGGTTTGCCCCATTCAGGCGCTTGCTGTGCGCCTCAAGTACTGAGAGCTTATTCAATTTCATTCACTCTTTCGAATGAACCCACAAGTGTTTAATTTCTTATTCTGTCGCCTCAAAAAGGTGGGGGGGAGGGTGGAGATGAAGGGGGAGGGCACCTTGGGGACGGGAAGCATTAATGGCAAGGCAGGGTGATCCAGGCCGCACACATTAACTCATGGCTAATTTAGGGTTTAACTCTATGTGCTCAGGTCCCGGACCCATCTGAATATTTCAGTGGGAGACCTGATGCAGACTTCTTATCTCCTGGCTGGTGGATCCCAAACCACCCAGATATCAAGGGCACCCAGCAAGGTCAAGTGTGTGTCTTGTGTAAGGACAGTGGCCTGAGGTTTATGCTTTTTCCAGAGCTGGGGTGGCAGGCGCCCCAGGATAAGGTTTGGGTAAGTGATCTGGCAAATGTGGGGTTTTTTTTTTTTCCCTCCCAGAAAGAGAAAAAAAATTAGAGTCACACGCAGTGAGAAGTAGTAAGAGGGGAATATGGTTTCCAGAGATTAAAAATAAAACAAGAGGAAAGGGCGCCATTGGGAGGCAGAGCCCAGCTGCACATGGGGAAAACACATGTTAACTTTTAAAAAGCAGCACTCTGTCTTTCTCTTCCTCGTCCCGGAGCCCCAGCATCTGAACCTGTTTTCTGGCCTCCTTTACGGGGGCAGTTGCTCTGCACACACAGTGTTTGCTCCTGGGAGTTTCAGAAGGCTTTGCCAGTGCACCTGCCCCACCATGCTCTGCCCAGTCTCCTGCCTTCTCCTATCCCGCCTTCAGGCCACCCTGCCCACTCTGTGAAACCCAGCACTCCTTCCAGCTCCCGGGCCAGCGGCAGAGCCCTGTCCCTGCACCCAAGCTTTCTTCAGTGACTGCTTTTTAAGATTTTATTTATTTATTTGAAAGAGAGAGAGAGCACAAGCAGGGAGGAGAGGGAGAAGGAGATTCCCCCACTGAGCAGGGAGCCCGACGTGGGGCTCGATCCCAGGACCCTGAGATCGTGACCTGAGCCACCCAGACACCCCCAGTGACTGCTTTTTGGAAACTACTCAGTGCCATCTCTGGCTCCTCAGAAGATTGCGCCCTTTCCTTATGAGAAATCACTTCCCATAGAGCCTGGGTTCACTAAGCTGACATGGGTCTAATTTTTTAATTAAACTGTTTAGAGGACTCTGCAAAAGGGTTCTGGACCTCGTAGTAGTTGTTGGCTTTTGTTGTCTTGGAATCTTGGAGTTTTGGACAGGGCCTGTTGGATGCTCTATCAATGTCTTTTTCTTTCTTATCTGCTTGGAAAGTAGCTGTGTGGTTTGACCTCAAGCATTCCCTTTACCGATTTACCTGAACATTTCCCACGTAACAGCGTGGAAAGTATGTGAATGTAAAGACACGCTCTTTTGTACTGAGAGTAACGATTAAAACAGCTACAGTCCAGGAAGGCGACTCCCTAAAGTCAGTGCAGATTCTCCTGCATAAGAACTTCAACTTTGACTCACAAAACTCTCATGATTCATGACTCTAGAAAGTTTGATATGTGCAAATTATGAAATTACCCCTAATGTGATTAACCAGCCCTGTTTTAAAATGACAAAGTTGGCACTCCACTTTATCTTTCCGTTCTGTACATGAGTTACAGTCCTTATTTTAGAGTCTGATTTCTATAATCATTTCTATATGGTATGCAAATTTCTTATTCAGTTGCTTACGTCAATCTGCTTGCAAATTAATGCATTTAACTCTAAATGCACTTCCCGTACCTAAGAAGCAATCAGCGAGTGGGCAGATGCTGTTCGTGAATAATATGAATTCAATTCATAGGATGAATCCTTCTTCTACTTCTGAAGTCCTTGTATACATATCAGAGAATAGTTTTCAGATAAATTATTCACAATTCTCACACGGATAATGGGTGCTAGGATGTGCCACCAAAACTAGAATTTTGTTTTCAACATAATTGAGCTTTAACGGATTGAGATGACTTTGAAAGTGTGAATTTGGATTATAACTATACATTTTCTCAAAACAGTAGGTTCCTTTGAGAGGACAGAGGCTAAAGGCATGGGGGTCCATTTTCTCAGTGCACAGGGAGGCCTAGGAATAAATCCTCAACGTATCCACAGAAAAATAGGCCCCAGAAAAAGGTATTGTTAACCGTGGTCAGTTTGTTAATGCCCAAACTGCACACCTGCCCTGGGCGGCCCGGGTGGCTGACGAGGCCTGGTTAGAAGCTGACTGGGGCTCAATCACATTCGGCTCATTATTTACGTCTTTGGAGAAAGAAAGAGTCTGAACTGAGAAAATCCAGGTACGTCAGAGAGCTGTTCTTTTTCTCTTAAATATCTCAGTTCCCCAGTCTGCTTGCTGAAAGTTAGGTATCAGCCTCGGACATTTGCTGAACAACTTGTCTGTGAACAGAAGTCGGAAACTCAAGTTTGTCCTGATTTGCTGTGATGTGTTCTGCGGATCAGCCAGGGGCTGTTGGAACAGCTGCTGTGGGGCCCATGTTCCATCTTTCATTCTGGGTTTGACCACTAGTCACATTTTCACTCAGTTACTTAGAGGACCAGCAGGTTGACAAGTCATGTTGTGTACAGGCAAGCACAGATCTAATTTTGATACTTAAATTGGATTCTCTCTTTTAGGACAGCAGGGCTTTGGAGGCTAATCAAGAGAGGGGAGAGGTAGATTTTGCCATTTGGGTACCTTAAGTTCAAAGGTGGAAGAATTTTGCAGGAAGATATGCCTTGCTCCTCAGTTTACTTTATATTAAGCAGGGCATGGAATAGAAAATATTATTTACTTAGGGAGACCGTGGGATTCCTGGAGAGTCAGAAGCAGGAGAAATATAATGAAAATTAATAGCCAATTTATTACATATGGCTTATTATTTTTCCTTTTCTCTCTTTTTCATAGAGAATGAATTCATACAACTCTGTGCTTTAGAAATGTAAAATAGGATTTAAAAAGTAACTATTTCTTGAGGTCGTTGAGAGAATTAAATGAGTTTAATTCATATAAACTACTTAGAACAGTGCCCGACACGTACGTGCTCGTGAAACAGTACCTATTATTATTGTTGTTATTGCTATTTATTAATATTAATGTCATTATAGAGATTTTTTCCAAAGTGGGTTCAAAGGAACATAAGTACCCTGAAATGTATTAGTAGGTGGGTCATGGAAAGCGGTTCTTTAGTCAGATACATTTGGAAAATATGAAGCAGAGTTAAATGCGTTTCTGTACTGCAGGACTTATCTGAACGTTTAGTTTGTTAGGTAACCCTGACTCTGAATCACCAACAGCATTTAGACAGAGGATAGAGCATGCTCATGTCTTTGCAGCATGCTCATGTCTTTGCAGACACATTCACAGGCCCATGAAAAACACCAGCCTGGAAACGTTTGTGCCAGTATTACTTTTATTTCCTTTTGACATTTTGCAGTTAACCCCCTCTAGATAGTCTTCTTTGTCTAGAGTTAGCTCTGGTATGATAAAATGCCCAACGTTCCCCAGTAAGAGTCTCTCATTCTCCTCCTATCAAACTCCGGAGCTGATAGCTAGAGGCCCGCTCGGGGCACACGACTTGCGCTGCAGCTGGGAGGCTGCTGGCCTTTGGTGCACACGTGTTCTTTTCTTTTTATTGGGCATTGTTCTGTGTCTTCATGATGTTTTTGAACACATCCCACAGCCTCAAACCCATAAACTTCAGAATATCCTTGGATTCCAAAGGTGACAGGCCCTTACTCAAAATTTCAAAACAAGTTCTTATCTTGGACAAAGAGAGGAGTGGCCTCTATCTGGAGCTTTCCAGTCCAAGTACGTATCACCGTTGAAATACATAAAAAGGTACAGACTCTCGGGATTGGCTGAGCTGAGCTGGGAGCCCTGCGATAAGAGGTCACTGGTGTGAGTTACTATGGTAATTGAGCACTATCAGGACACTCTGGCTCTCATGAGCGTTAAAGCACGTAATAATAGGCGAACAACAGTGGTTAAAGCAAGCAGTAGGATTACTGTGTTCTTTTGTCA
Source organism: Ursus arctos (assembly GCF_023065955.2). Lineage (NCBI taxonomy): Eukaryota > Metazoa > Chordata > Mammalia > Carnivora > Ursidae > Ursus > Ursus arctos. Next base: position 43,791,378 of record NW_026622808.1, on the reverse strand, counting down.
GAAGTATATAATGTCTTGTAGTCAGTTTTAAAGACTTCTCAACCCCCAAATCCACCCCACCATCACCTGCTGAGTAATTTTGTATGCTTAATCTCCTGCCCTCAACTCGAAGATCTCTGCTAATTTGAAGCAAATGGGTATTTCTGACATTAAATAGGGCAGCAAGGAAGCTCTGACCTAGAAAGCCCGCGTTCTGAAGCAGCGAGAAAAATATTCTTTCAACAATTTTTGTTAAGACTCTTTTGAATGAAGGGGGTGTAGGGAATAGCTTTCACTGCAATGGGAGGTTTCAACCTCCCAAGGAAGGGTTTTTGCAGACCAAGAAAAAAAGAAAGAAAAAGGAAAGAAAGAGAAACTTGCAGAGCATCCCCACTCTCAACTTCCCCCATAAAACTTGTCACTTCGCATTGCCATCCGCTACCGCAACAATAATCACTCTGTGCCTATTGCTAATTGCAAGCACAGCTGAGGCCCAGCGGGGGGCCCTTGCACAGTCTCAGGCCTTTATACGAGGCTCAATCTGTTGTATGGCACTTGTTCACACACAAAAAAACTACCAGCAAAGGCAGAAAGAGGCAGAGTCACAGGTTCCTTGTAATCCCTCCGCCTCCCCGCTGACAGCCCAGCCCTAGAAGCATTCCTGGTTTTGTCCTCCTCTTTACAAAATCTGAAGTGACCTTAAGCTACGTGCATGTCAGCTTTTGAATGTCGAGTTGCCGGCTTCTTCAGGTGCATTAAGGAGCAGGGGGGGGCTACATCTGGCTTCTGCGTGTCTGTTTGCAGCACCCCTGGGGCGAGCTGTGGCTTCCTGTAACATGTAAAATATGAGTGTGAACTCAGGGTTCATGGCAAGGAACAGGAGGTCATGCCTCCATTCAGTTCTAAGTAAAGAAACTGGGAGTTTGCAGATGTTTTTCTGTATGTGTAATGACACCACCCCCCTCCCCAGCCACCGAGCAACCGAGCGCCGTTTTTTGATAAAATGTGCCACAATCAGTGTGCTACTTGCAGATTTATTCATATCAATTTTTGCAATTTATATATTCAGAGACAAGATTGCTATTTCGGCAACTTTATGTTGGATGCCGTACGTTTGCGTCTAGAGAAAGAGGGAGAGAAGTATGGGGCGGGGAGGGTGGGCACAGAAAGAAAAGAAATTAAGTCTGTTCCTCGGGCCACCAGCTGGGATGTTGTCAAGGAGACAAAGCATCGGACAGGAGGGTCTGTGTCCCCCTTTTGCCCAGCGGTCACTTCCTGCCCAGGCCTAGAGGTGGGAAATCTATTGCTTCTGGCCCAGAAGAAGGCCCACTAATGGCTACTGTGAGGAAGGGAGTAGAGTTGGAGCTGGTGGAGAAAATCCCCTCAGTAAAGGCTCTGGCAACCAGAAGAAAGGCCTTCCATCCTCCCGAGAGGTTAAGAACAGGTAGGCCCAAGAAGATGCTTGGCCCCGGCCTCCATCTGGGCCTGGCAGGGGGTGTCCAGCCCCTCGTGTCCACCTTACCACCCTCCTGTCCAGTTTCCACTTCCAGAAATTTCTGTTCCAAGCCCAAACCTCAGACCGTATTTTCACCAACGAAAGACATTGGTTGAGCAAACATGGAGATTAATCCTCCTTAGCCTGGGGAATAAACGCTCCTCAGTGGGGCAGGGTTAATTGCTGAGCTTGGTGCAAAGATCATTTTGAGGCATTTAAGAAATACATGATTTTTATTAGTACAACTGTTCCATGCAGGAGTTATTTCTCAGCAAAGGGCAAAAGCTTTGCCTGCCTTGCATTATTAGCCTAATTCTACTTAATTGTTTCCTAAAATAAGGGCTTCCTGAACACACATTCCAAACCTTAATAAGTCTGTTGTGCTGGGAGTGATTCTGGATGGGGCAGCTGCTGCCCTTTTGGGCAGAGGAACTGGGATCTTAGAGATGAGTGCTGCTTGATCAAATCTATGCTTGGAAAATCAGGGGCGGGGGGTCTGTCAGGGGCCAGGGGAGTCTCTGTGAAAACATAGGAGGTGACGTGTTGCGCAGTGTGAAAATGCATCCTTTTTTGTTGTTTGGACCCAAGCCTCTATGAGGATTCTTAGTTCTCGTCTCTAGGCTTCATTTAATTCTATTTCACAGATTTAGAAATGTTGGCCCTGTGGCATGTTTTAAATAAACCAAATAAATGACTGAGCAAATGCTACCAGATTTGTTCTTTGTTCTTCACCGTCTCAAAACTCGGCCTCAAGAAATTGTCTCAGTCCTGGTATTAAACGAAATGCCCATGTTCATCTTACAAAGAATTTTTTGGCTTTTTGTCAAACATGCTTGGGTGTTCGGATTAGAATCTGTATATTGTTGCATATCTGAGCTTTCTTAAGGGAAGTTTCCTTTTTGGTATGGGAAGTGATTTTTTTTTTTCATTTCCCATGTTTTTGTTTTAATTGTGGCAAAATAATCATAACATAAAATTTGCCACGTTAACCATTTCAAAGTGTATAGTTAAGTCGCGTTGAGTACATTCACACTGTTGGTGTAACCAAGTCTCCAGAACTCTTCATCTTGCAAAACTGAAATTCTGTACCCGTTAAACACTAACTCCCCATTTCCCCCTCCCCAGCCCCTGGCAACCACCATTCTGTTTTCTGTCTCTATGAATTTGACTATTCTTGGGCCCTCATATAAATGGAATCATATAGTATTTGTCCTTTCTCCACCAGCTTATTTTACTTAGCAGAGTGGACTCAAGATTCTTCCATGTTGTAGCATATGACAGTATTTCCTTTCTTTTAAAGCCTGAGTAATATTCCACAGTGTGTGTCTATCACCTTTTGTTTATCTTCCTCTGTCCATGGACCCTTGTATTGCTTCCGTCTTTTGGCTTATAATTGTTATGAGTAATGCTAATATGAACATGGGCATGCAAATATCTCTTCAAGATCCTGCTTTCAGTCTTTTGGCATCTATACTAAAAAGTGGCATTGCTAGATCCTTCCCTAATAGCGCTTCCTCGGGGTGTGGGACTGGTAGAATCGTGGTGTTTGCATTTGAGCTGAGATAGCGCCCACAGTTGAAAATTCACATTAGTGCCTCTGCTTTCCCATCATATGCCTTCCTATCATTAGGTAGATACCTATGGATTGATCTTTGGCTTCATTCTGTCATTCAGGGAGGATAAACTGTTTCCAGCAATATCTTACAAGTATTAGGAAAGAAAACCTTCCAGAGACCATCACATCTGCCTGCAGGCAACCACCTGCCATATTGAGACGTGGGATTGGGCAGGATTCATGGGGTTTCATACAGTCCGATTCTTTCAGGAGCAACAAACTCCTTTCCAATCTGGCTTTGGCTAGCGTGGATAGTTTACAGAGATTGCCAACAAGTTAATCAAACCATTAAAAAAAAGGAAAGGAAAAAGAATGTCTTCCAGAGGGAGACCCCTGGATAGTCCATGTAAGCTTAGCTTTGAATTAAACTCTCCCGCTTGATTTGCTTTCCTTCAGGACTCTAAGTTCCCTTGTATTTCCCCCTCGACAAGTAATAGTTCAGGCCTGACTTGGGTAAGAAGGGGGCAATGCATTAGGTCAGGATCCAAGTACAGATTTATCATTTCGAACATTCATTTGAAATGTCAGTGCTAAAGACACTTGTTGTTGGATATTTCTGCATATTTCTTGGTTAGAGTTCAAATTTGGTCTTGAATAGATAACTGTTTTTTTAATGAAAGAATATTAAGGTATTGTTTAGGCCCTTTCAGAGAAGGTTAAAATAATATTGCTCCCAAATGCTAAATTCTATCCATCTTCCTGTAGAAGAATCAACAGTCTTAAGCAGTAACAACTTAAATCAAGGTTTTAAAAAATTGTTTCATTTGCACTATGTCTTCCTTATGCAAAAACACTAAAGGCAAAGAGTGGGCGAATGCTCTAGGCGCCAGGTTGTTGGTGAATATGGTCTCTGGTGCCTCTGACTTCCCCATGGTCTGGATCGCATCAGACTTTCAGGGGTGTAATCCAGAGTTTAGTACCTTGAAGGGCCACAGCACTAAGACGGCTTTGCAAAGACCTCAATGAAATGGGTGTTTTAGGCATCCAAAGAATTACATAGTTTGAAAAAAAAAAAAAAAAGCTCCACTTTTTAAAAAGGACTTTCAAGACACCTCGGAAGTTCATTCTAATTACCTGCATCCTCTGATGTTGCGTCTGGTTCTCTTTTGGTGTATTTGTGCTTTTAGCCGAGCGTCCTGAAGCCGTGAACGGGAAGTACCCATTTCTAGGTGCAGTTGTTCAGGGGAACCAAATCCTAAATTACAGTAACACTGGAGGAAAGCAGAAGATTGCATCTTTCAGCTGTGTACCCGCTTTTAAAAGCACTCAGATGACCTGCCCTTTCAGAAAGTGTTGCTTCAGCCCTTGGGGAACTTTGACAAATCCTGAAATTTGCATGCGGTTGTTTACTCCTTTGCCCATTTGGCATAGATGGCTTGAACGTGCCAAGGTTTCTTTGTCAGACCCTGTCTGAATCTGGAATGGAACACTGAATACAACCAGATCCCTGGCAATCCTTAGACCTGAGAGACCCATGGGGCTGTGGAATTGTGGCTTGGGTTAGCGAAGCTATGGGTACCTTGGTAGAAGTGTAAAGAAACCCAGGATGATGCTTTTCACATGCTCTTAAATTACCCCTATTGTAAGGAAGAAATGTGCATTGAAAGCTTCAAATGTAAAAGATTTCATTACGGTATTTCAATATAGCAATTTAAATGGGTTGTGGGGTTTTTTCCCCTCAACTAATAATAACCCACTTTTGTCACAAAAAGCAAAAGTGGAGAACTTAGTCATATGGGTGTGCTCACAGTATTATCTTCCTTTTTGACTCCTTGCCAACAAACAAAATGCCCTTGCCTTCATTAGACCCTCTAGGCAAGGTGCTGAGGCAATTTCTCTGATGCATGACTGTATTGAGTTGGAGAAAGGGAACTTTTCAAAGAAAAGATGACCATCCTCCAGCATTCACTGTGTTTCTTCAGTCCAGAAGTGCAGGTTGGTTACCAAGAGGTTATACATTGCCTGTTTGCACAGACATTTTTAGAAGAATGGAAGCTTTCTAGGGAAGCTTCATGTAAACCTTCAGAGCTTGTACCTAGAGAGGTAGGATTCCCCATTTGTGAGGCAGGGCAGGATAGCATGGTTAAGTTCTTAACAGCTATCCTGTAGTATGTGCCTGGCTCTGTGGTAAGCACTCCACACATATTAACTCATTTAATCCCCCCCCAACAACCCTAAGTAGTTTTTATTATAATCCCCATTTAGCAGACGAGGAAACCGAGGCTCAGAGAGGTTAAGGGATTTACCAAGATTCAAACACAGGAGAGGCCCCAGTCGCATCTCTTCTCTTAGCCACTAGGCAGCCCTGCCTCTCAGCTCCCTCTCTTGCTAGCTGCCAGGCCACTGTCTCAGACTCCTCACCTGCTAACAGACACAGCTGTTGAGAATTTAGCCACGAGCTGCCCAGGCATTTAGTGCTGTGTCTGCCTGTCATATAGGCCTGACCATGCCGGTTTCAAAGGAAATACATATTTAGAAATGAACTAACAATAGAACTAGATCCTTGTGGATTTCAGCTATCATTTATGCTTAGGATATTTTGGATTGAGTCACAAATTTTTAACCCAAGATAGTGTGTGAAGTTGGTGTGTGGTGGTTATTGGCCCGTAAGCCAAATGCCATACTTTCCAAAAGAGCTCATTTTTACAATATTGGGCTAACTATGACCCTTAATCGTAGGCATGGGGCAACATGTCTTATTCACATATATATACATATATTTTGCTTGAAGCAAGACACTATAGTATGCATGTTCTACTTCAATAAAACTTTTTTTTAAAGATTTTATTTATTTGAGAGAGAGAGGAAGTGAGAAAGAGAGATCATGAGCAAGGGGGAAGGGTAGAGGGAGAAGCAGACTCCCTGCTGAGCAGGGAGCCTGATGTAGGGCTTGATCCCAGGACCCTGGGATCATGACCTGAGCCAAAGGCAGGCGCTTAACCAACTGAGCCACTCAGGCACCCCTCAATAAAACTTTTTTTAAAGAGAAAAGCGACAGAGAAGGAACTGGGTTTTGCACTAGACTATTTGCATTGAATTTGTTACTCTGCCTAAAACTGTTTCTTTTATAGCGCTTTCTGATGGCATCTTCTTTAATTTCACATGAAACCAAATTTCCCCAAGGTCCTACTATTTTACTGACCCTATTCACTAAAAATTTTAAAGCTTATGGTGTGTAGTTTTTCAGAACTAAAATTCTAATCAGTGTTGTAACTTTTGTATCTCCAAAACTCTCAGGAAAATTCAGTCCATTGTGATAAAGGCAACTTTTCTAGTTGTATTTCTCCTTGAAAACTCAGCCTGCCCCCAGTGAGAACTTTCTACCAGTAGCATTTGCTGAGTTACCAATCTAAAAGCAAATAAGAAGAGATCAGGTAGGGCTACAGGAGGAGAAGAAAAAATACACTTATTCTAGCTAAGAAGTGGCATGTCCTCATTCCCATCCAGTTTTTTCTGACCATTTCCATTAAGAGTCGGCAGATTGTCTCCCATCCATTAGTTCCTTAAGGCTGTTGAGTGGTTTTCCCACACTCTGCTTAGCGACTTTCTAAGCTCATAAAAAATAGAATCTTTCCAACCCCAAGCCAAGCGTGGCCTCTGAGGGAAACAGGTTCAACAACATTATCGTACCAACACACTTCTCCTTTGAGAATTTTAGAGCTGAATGACTTTGCTGAGGAACCACCTAGAATTGGAGTTCCCTCTCTACAAACAGGCCATTACTTTTTAACATTGTTGCATTGAATGGGACACTCATGCACATGTAGTGGTAAATAGCCAACTTGAAGCCTATCCTACCACTTACTAGTTGTGTGACCCCAGGCTACTAACTTAATTTACCTATGCCCTTTTTCCTCATCTACAAGATGAGGCCGTTAATAGTGTCAGCCTCCTAGGAGTCCAGCTCAATGATTGAATTATAAAATGCTTGCAGAATACTGTGCAGAACACATGAACATTGTAAGGGCTAGGTGTTCAATGAGTAGCTAACTAGAGGTTTCCCCTGCTATCTGAAAATAGAGCATTCCTCTGAAAACCTTCCGAAGCCAGAATGGTATAAAGTGAAGCAGCAATTACCGTTAATTTATATGGAAAAATTGTTGAGCTTCCCCAGGCCCCCAAAATAACCTCTCTTAGGCTTTTCTGATACTTTAGGACACGTCTGGCTAATGGATGCACAGAATAAATGGACATAAAGCACAGATGCTCAGAGACACAGGTCCAAGCTCTGGTGGCCTGAGGCTGGGATGCTGAGTGTAGTTCCCAGGGAAGGAGTTTGGGGGGGCCGCTCTCGCTGCTCAGGTTGCGCTCTGCCTCTCTGACGACTTGCTGCAGCAGAAACGCTGTCCTCTGTGCTTACTTTCTGCTTTTTTTCATGAAAGTGAAAATCCTCTCCAGTTTCTTTCAGTTAGCGAAAGCAGGGACTAATGTAGCTCTTTCGTAAAAGCGAAGTGGCCCAAGGTGAAATTTAGAAAAGTGGGGGACGCCTGCACTTTCATTAGCTGTGTGTGTTGCAGATCGGTACGCAACAGTACTGCGTTTAAACCAGCAGGCTCTAAAGCCTGATCCATGGTTGCTTCCGTCAAGGGCATATGTTACCGTCGTGATCCACCGGTGAGGATGGAACCAAATGGTTCCCCGCTCGGCCTCTGTTCCTTGTTACCATTGCCACTCACAGGCGTGCGATATGGGATTTGCTCTGAAGACAAATGAATCATTAACAGTAAGGTCTCTTTAGGACATCAAATTAACATCAAGATAGGGAACGCCAGTTTCAAAGGAAATACATATTTAGAGATGAACTAACAATAGAACTCAGATCCTCCTCTCTGGAGGAATTTAGACGCATCTAGGTGGCCCTGACGGCAGAGGACATAAAGGCAGCAGCCATCCTGTAGTCACCGTCTTGCTTGCGATTAGGGGCTCTTCTCCAAATCTAAGTGGAAGTCCAGTTCCTGTGAATCCTCTATTGTCCAGTGACGTTCGGAGTATTCATTGTATCTCTCAATCCTGCAGCACTTCCAGGTGATGAAGTTTCCAGGGGAACAGGGAGCCCTGGGGCAGGGACTAGGGAGAGGTGAATGAGTCACTTCTCAGTTATAAAATTTAAGGGGGAACCGAGAAATACGGTAATTGAGATCAATAATCTTTTAGTACATCTTAAGAAGTCAAAATGAATGCAAATCATCCAAGATGAACAAAATATCAGAATATTAATTAAAGACAATATCTGGTCCTGCATTTGCAAGATTCTACCTCACTAGCCTCACCCTAATCCTGTCTATAGTGAACCCCGATATTACAGAAGAGACAGTTATGTATAAGGGTTTCTCTGCATGAAGTCAGTGTGTTTACAGGGCACAAGGTGTTACCTGATATATCTGTATATTAACTGTCTAAGCTCCTACTAGAAATGAATGATGAAAATTTCTTTGTGTTGTATATTGAAAGGATATCTTTATGTTTCTGAGAGTAATAATAGTAGTCGCTAAATTTTATTTATTCTTTTAAAGATTTTTATTTGAGAGAGAGAGTGCGTGTGTGGTTCTAAGCTCCTACTAGAAATGAATGATGAAAATTTCTTTGTGTTGTATATTGAAAGGATATCTTTATGTTTCTGAGAGTAATAATAGTAGTCGCTAAATTTTATTTATTCTTTTAAAGATTTTTATTTGAGAGAGAGAGTGCGTGCGTGGGTCGGGAGAGGGCAGAGTGGGAGAGAGAAGGACAAGCAGATTCCATGCTGAGAGCCACTCAGAGCTCCATCTCAGGACCCTGAGATCATGACCTGAGCTTAAACTAAGAATCAGACGCTTAACCAACTGTGCCACCAAGGCGCCCCTTTGCTAAATTTTATTGAGTGCTTAATATGTGACAGTAACTCTGCTAGGCACTTTACATAATTATTTCTTTTAATGCTCACAGTAATCCTCTGATGTAGCTACTGGTATTAACCCCAAGAGGAGACTGAGGGTCAGAGAGTTAAGTAGCTCGTTTGAAGGTTATCTAGCTAATAAGTAGCCAACCCAAGCTGAAGCTGTAACTTGTCCACACAAAGTTTGAAAAATCACTCATTATTCATCTGAATCCTTTTAATCCAATATTAAATCTAGGTCAGTATAGTTAAAAATGTGCTTTATGCACCCAGGATGGACGTAGAGGTTTGGGTGATGATCTACCACAAACACTTTACAACGGAATTGCTAAGAGTTAGTCTGTGTCCTGTAAGACACGTGCATACAATTCCAGAGGTATTCCAACAGGAGCCATTTTCTCCACCACTACATGGCTTTCGGCGGTCACTTGCTCGGCTTTTTCCCTTGTTTTTTGGCATTTCTTAGTGTGAGAGAAAGAGAGAGAAAAAAAGCATAAGAGAGATGATGGTGATGGTGCTGAAGATATGAGTGGTGATGGTGGCGGTGGTGGTGGCAGCAACTCATTTCTCGAGGCCTTATTTTGTGCCAAGTGTGGGGCTGAGAGCCTTGCTAGCATAACTTCCTTGCGTCATCAAAAAGCCTATGAAAAAGGCTGATTAATCGCCATTTTCTGATCAGGAACAGTGTCTTTGAGAATGTAAATAATTTGCCGAAGATCACAAAGCCAGGGAAAAGACAGGTGAGGCCTTTGCTGGTAAAGACTACATTGTAAAAAGGAAGAAAGAAAGATTAAATGACAGAGTCTCAAAGCAGGCTTCCAGCTCCCCCTCAACAGAACTCTCAGATCTGGTTGGCGCTGCTGGAGAAGTCCCCAACTTTCCGAGGGACTTCCTTTGGATGGGCATCCTTTTGGGTTCCAGCTTTCAAACCCTTACCGAATTATCCCAGAGAATACTTTAAAGGGGCCCCAGGTACTGAGGATTTTATTTCTCTAGGATGAAAGTAACCTTATTTAGGAAGTTTCCAATAAATATACCTGAACTTAAGGGGAGGCTAAAGGAGTTGTGATTATACTTAAATACTTAGTTTGTGTGGTCAGCTCACAATTTTTATCCTAGGGTTTAGAGTGCATTTTATCAAAATTGTTAGGATGTTTCTGGAAAAGGCTTATCTGAACCTAAGACAAAACAAAATGGGGAGACCTTAAAATGTTTTATTTCCTGGTTTGAAGAACTCTAACAGATCTGCTTTGTTAGGCTCAATCTCAAATAAAGCAAACCTGAATAATAAGCACCACAGGAGAACAAGCAGGACCAACCCAGATACCCAGTAATGTGCCGGTAAATGTTTAACAACTGGCTTTCTGGAGGGAGAATGCCCTGGTTTGTGGCGCTTGCCAATTTCCATGGTGTAAAAACTCCCACTAAGGCCTATTTCTAGCTGTCAATGCAAAATCCTGAGTGTGGAGTTGGAAAGAGGTGCACACCCTCAGCTCTCCTGACCAGCACACTCTTGGGCCCCGCCCAGGGAGGAGTAACTCGATGATCAGCTATTTTAGTCCAGTGCCCAATCCTGCAGAACTTCCACTTCAGGACTCACTGGCTACGTGACCTTGGGCAAGTCACTTTACCTCTCTGGGCCTTTGTTTGCTCCTCTACAAAGGGTAACGGGGAAACTCTTTTTCACCTCTAACATTTTAAAGTTCTAGAAGGCAGTGACTCTTGCTTCCTCCGACATCCAAATGCCTTTAAGCGCCTTTCTGGAAAACCAAGTTAGCGCTGTGTCGCGTCCAAGTTAGCGCTGTGTGCCTCCAATTTCATCTACTGAGCATAAGGTTTGGAAAGGAGTGACTTACTCCCTTTTGCCTCTTGAAATGCGTAGCCAATGGGGCATCATACATTTTTTACACTTCTTTTGCTAGATGTGAGATCCAGGAGGAAAGGCATGGATGTTCCAGGGCTTTCTTGTTCTCCTGGGGTGGGAATCAGCAAGCGTGATACACTGATCCATTGCTGTACGCATTTCCTACCTCCCTACCCTTTCCGCAGCAGAGAGAGAGGATTCAGAGTATCCTACCTTTTTGTTTTTGTTTTTTATTTTTTACTCTCTAAAAGCCATTTACAAGAATAGGAATTATACAAAGCGGGGGTCGTTATTCTTTTTTCCCCTGAAAGGTGGCACGTCTCTCAGCAAAGAGAAAAAGGCATGTTGCACAAGGCTTGCTGGCAGTGATATCAGCCAGCGCCGGTTTGCCTGTTGTCACAGCCAAAGCAAAATGCCACCTCTGCCTAGAAGCCAGAGTGCCACATTCCTCTTTTGTGTCCCTGAGATGCACCCATCATGTGTCTAGGTTTGTAGGTTTGGCCAGGAGGTCCCCACGTTCTTTGAAGGTCATCTTCCAACCTGAGGAGGTGGGGTGGAGGGGGGAACCGATGTTTGTGACTCTCGAAATACTTTATTGCATGTTAGATAAAGCCCAGCAAACAGAATTTGAGGGCTGGGGTGAACACAAGAGAGCCCCCAGTTGCTGAGAGTAAGGGAGGGCTGCAGGAACACCAGTGACCCAGTGGTATTTCTGTCCTCAGACCCCGTCTTAAAACACCCAGATGCAGTGAGAGCAAAAGCTCCAGAATCCCAAGGCAGGAGGTGCCAAAAACACTCCCCATTAATCACTCCCCCACCCCCCAAAAAAGTTTCAGTAAAATGTTCTCACTCCTAGAGGGGAAAACCTGTCCATGCCTGAAGCAGCTTGACCCGGGCAAACCCCCTCCTACATGGAGTGAACTGTGAATCTCAGGGGAAAAAATCCCCACCCCCCACCCCGCCTGCTCCCTGGGGAGGGACAGAAGGTTCCTGAAACTGTCAGTTTCGCCTCCATGATCTTTAAAAGAGCAGAAGTTGGCTGTGAGGCTGCAATGCCGCCTTGATTGGGGTAGTGTGGTCTCTGTTTGCGGCTGGGCTCCAAGGAGAGCCACAATTGGCTCTGATGAGGAAGGAGCCTAGAAATGAAAGATTGCAAAGAGGGCTTCTGAACGCCATGGCTGAGACTGTGTCGTTTCTTACAAGGTGAAACTTGGCAGTTCTACCTTGCAAGTAAAAACCCAAATTAATTTTTTTTAAAAGAAATTAAGTCAGAAACAAGGCTTCAGAAAAACTGTGAGTGTTAGGCATAAACTGATTTTGGATGATCTTTAGGTGAGAAAGGGTGGAGTTACCATCAGAAACATGTTTTTATTTATGCTTTTCAAATCCCCACTGGTGTGCAATGTGTGCGCGTGTGCGTGTGTGCGCGCGTGCGCACGTGTGTGTGCATTGGTTAGCATGAGAGTGTGCATAGTCTCGGTTCTCTAACCACTCTTTTTTTCTCACATCTTTTCTGTGCACAGTTCATATAGATGCCCCATAAATAAATATATAGGTCCATCCACACCTTTTCATTTTATTTGTAAATTGTTTGGTATAAGCGGCAATGCGTAATGAAACCTGGTGAAGTTTAAAAGATTAGATTTTTTTTTTCATACTGACACTTCCTAACACTGTTCATATGTCTCCGAGTGAGATTTATGAATATATGAGCAGTACTGCAGAATCATACCGCACCAGAGACTTCCTGCGCCACAGGGGTGGCAGTCTAAAGTGACACAGCTTCAAGCATTTTTCACAGACAAGAAGCAAAATTTAACCCCCTTAAGGGGAAGTATGATTTCAACAGCTTGAAATGAGCTCATTTGTAGATGGTTTTTTTCTCTCATCTTCCATAATTTTTTGGTGTTAAGATTAAAACAGATTGCACAGCCAACGTAAGGGCACAGAAGCTGCCCGGAGTACGATTTGGCCCTTAAAGAGAAACCTTCTTCCTTGTCTCGATCCCAGTGCCCCCAGTAGGGTAGAGGAAGGTAGACTTCGCCCTCAATTCATAAGGCTCTCAGCCCGATTCCCAGCATTGTCGTCCGCAGACAGGGTCTGGATTTGTCAAAAGGTAAGTAGCAAGTGACATCAGTTTGTTCTGTGGAGAAACCCCCATCTCCCCAAGCATCTGAAACAGTGACATTAGGAAATAATCAGTGACTTGAGTCTCAACTGAGTAAAATTGACCAACAAAAAGGAGAATCAGAAGAGCGAAAATGGCCTATGTGAATTGACCGTGTAGGAGATGTTAAGAGTGGAAGAGTTCTGTGTTAGATTCAAAGTCCAAACCCACCTCTTTTTAGGCTGATCTGGTACCTTGTGATTTTGTGTCAATTAATGTTCACGATTTGTCTCTGCTCTCAAATTCTCTTTAACCATTTAGTCTTTCCTTAGCACAGAGCAGATGCTCAAACATGGCCTGTTCCCTCTCTCCTCTGCAAATGCTTCGTGATGTGTTGGCTGGAGAACTTTTGTCTCTTTTTTCAGCAATGGTACAACAGCTCCATGAACGTGATCTGCACCTGGTTGACGGACCGGATGGACTTACAGCTTCACATTTATCAGTTGAAAACACTAATTAGGATGGTAAAGGTAAAAGAAAAAATAATTATTCTTCTTGGCAAATAGCTCACTGAAATACATTTCATTGTCAGGCTGCAGAACGTCCTTAACACAAAGAATATTGTTTTACATATAAAACAAGATGATTTCTAAAACAGCATCTCGTGCAAGAAAAACCTATGAAATCACTTTGGGATGCGTGGTTAATTTATTACTCAGACATCAAAGGAAAAATTGACAAAAAGGAATTTAATATTTTTTCCAGGCTGGAAAAATACTTTATGTATCTGTCATGCAAAAATACTGCAGGGGCCCTCGTGCCCTGTGCATTAGACTTTCAAAAGCTGGTTCGGGTACCATTATGCTAATCACATAATTACCAATTTCATTTATGGTTTAATTAAATAAAATTTTGCCACAATTAATGTAATAGAAATATTTACCTCCAGCTATTTCTAAATATGTCCTGTGATCGTTATCAGGATGCAAATCAATATTGTTCTCGTAGTTAATTGAAGTAGTTTCTCTTACGATGCGTGTATACAATCAAATGGAAAGGATCACAAAGGTGAGATAACATACCCTGAAAGTAGCTTTTTTCCCTGTTCTTGTGTGTGTGCCTTGGACTAATGATAATTATTTCAGCGTGAAATCTCAGTGGTTTACATGAAATAATAAGATCACAGAAGGGGGTAAATACGTTTTTGATCATTTCAGTTTCCATTTGATGCTTCACCATAGAGGGTTTTAAAACATTCGTGATGCAAAAATCTCATTCAAAGCAGAAAGTGTCTTTAAAAATATTTTAACAGTAAAACGTAGCTGAATTTCTATTTCTTAACCTTTTGCCAGAAGTCTCCCCCCCACCCCCTACCCCCTCCATTCCCCGCCGCCCGCCCCCACCCCATTTCTTAGTCTCTTTAGGATTAGCACCATTTCATTGAAGGTGCTCCTCTACCCCAGTGCTGACTTAAAACCAATTACTGTTCTGTTGAGTGTAATTAAAGAGAATTATTATCATCTGCATTTGATCTCACAAAGCGTCTGCCCAGGGAAGGTTACAGACAGCCGCGTACTACAGCTCTTAAAAAAGAAATGTAAGCGCTCGGACCATAGACCCAGCCTAATTTTCATATTTTTTAAATTTCAGTTCCTTAAGGCAAGCTCACTAGCCACTGCCTGACTACTTCAATTCCATTTCCTGGGTATAAATAAATTCTTTGGGGGCATTTTTTTATTTGACCCTTACCGGGTGGACATGAAAAGAAGACGTTAATTTTAAGATTTTAAAATATGTATCTTCCCATTACTGCTATTTCTAGATCTATGTTGGGAATATGGAACTAGCAATATTTCATTAAGGAAAAAATGTAAGTCTGAGAGAGGTTTCTTCTTAGCCTTCTGCCACACACACACACACACACACACACACAAAACCAGACATGAACCACAGGGAAGGGACAGCAATGTCACTGGCCAGAGAACGCCGTTCACTTTTGCCAGAGACGGGCTCAACATAACTAGTGTCCCAACACACAGGTACGAAGTAGAACGCACCACCTCTTCACCGAGCACATTAACCAGAGGTCCCCTTCCCCGAGGCAAACTTCCAAAGACAGCTGGCTTTCTTTCCTACCTCCACATCCATTCCCTTCATTCCTCCATTCATTCATTCATTCTTCAGCAAACATTTATTCACTCATCCAACACTGGTTAAATATTAGTTGAATATTACAAGATGTATATTACAAGATGGAGAATTTTAAAATGACTAGATATGGCCCCTGTCTGCAGGCATTTAGAGTTGAGTTGGAGAATGCTGTTCTGGCATTTGAATAAAGGGGAGAATACTCAAGTGCTTCCTACCTTTCTTTTTCCCATGATACTCTGGCACCAATTATATTATCTTAAGTGGAAACAGAACAACTGCTTGAAAAGTACAAAAAAAAAAAAAACAAGTTAACTTTCCGGATATCTGGTCTGCACCATGCCTAGAATGTACTCAGCCTCCTACCCTTTCCCGTCAAGGTGAGGACAAGTCAGGTAGCTGTCTAGCTACCTAGGACAGCCTTGCAGTTTGATCCCTAATTAGGAGGACCTATTAACTTAGTGCCGAAATCAGATTACTTTTACAAAGGAAAGAAGGTGCTGTGATTAATCATGCTGAGACAACAGGTATAAAGAGGACACGTGGTCATCATACTCATAATCTGATATCGTTGGACTTCACTGAGCCAAACTGCATTCTCTAGTTAACTCTGCAGTCATTACGACATGTGACCTTCAAGAGGGGTTGACATTGTGATTGTTGATACTAGGATTGCATTAGATGGACGACAAGAAATGGAAGTCACCATGGGAATGCACCGAAGTATGTTAACATTCCTTCTCATGCCCCTTTAGCAAGTGTCCCGTATCAATACAAGAAACATACAGCAGAATCAGTAGCTGAAATGATATGCAGTGTGATGAGAAAAGTTGTTAGAGAGAGACCTTTTTCCAAAAAAATGTTAAGAAGTAGACAACAGCCAGATGCTTCTGGTCATGTTCAATTAACGCTAAGGGATTTCTAGAAAAAAAAAAACAAAAAACAAAAAACAATCCCTGGGATACCTCAGGAAATCCAAGAGAAATCGCCTGAAGGAACAAAGAAAGAATTTGTGGTACAGTAATACCAAGCCATTGTTCTTGAAAAAGAGCCAAATTTCTTCCCCGAGACCATGAAGTTGTGAACGGAATAGATACACTTCTTTCCCAGGGAGATAAGAAATGAATCACATGTCTGCAACATATTGATGAGGCATTAACGCTCCATCTTCCCTGTAATTGTTGCTGCCCATACTAGGTTTCATATACCAACATACATATGTCTGTCTTGTGAATGAGACGGAGGGATATGCAGTTACAAGCCTCAAAAATATTAAAGACCAGACTGCAAAGGAAATCGCAAAATACCACAATCAGTTGATCCATTATTTATGTGTTATGGCCCCTTACACAGTCTATCATATTATACCAACCTAAGAGAAAGAACCAGACCAAAAAAAAAAAAGAGAGAGAGAGAGAGAGAATCAAAACAATCATGGAACATTTCCCTTTATGGAACTGAATAAACACAAGCTTATGTTCTTTGCTTTGTCTCAGCTAATACAGTTTATCCTGCCACAATTTCTCATTTTCTGTCATTCAGCGAATCTCAGTTTTCAGTACAAGTGAAATCTGAGCACGGTGGCTTTTCATTTGACAATGCATAAAGTGAGACACTTAGCCGAAGGTCAGCGTTCTCGCGCCCACACGTGCCTTGTGTCCTTTCCCTCCCTTCATGGAGATGAGATCTCTCTTATCACTGATCTTTTCCCTCCTTAGAAAACCTATAGAGATTTCCGATTGCAAGGGGTCCTGGACTCGACTTTAAACAGCAAGACGTATGAAACCATCCGGAACCGGCTCACTGTGGAGGAAGCCACAGCCTCAGTGAGCGAGGGTGGGGGCCTTCAGGGAATCAGCATGAAGGACAGCGATGAGGAAGACGAGGAAGACGACTAGAACGCTAGGGCCTGGAGTCCTTTAGGACAAAGTCCTGTAATCAATGCATGTCCTTAGTCTGTTAGTTAACCCCATTAGGGAATTTTCTGTCAACTACCATGCCCATGAGATGTTTACCAATACAATTGCCATTTTAGCTACGTGGTACCAAGATTAGCAAATGACCTTCGACCCCACTGATTTCCTGATTCCATGTCTATATGTTTACAAGCAATATGGAGCACCATTCTTTAAATACTGTTCATGGGAAATACATAGTCCAACTGCTAGGTGCGTTCCTGTTCTCAGCAAAGTTAAATGATGCTTCATTAATGTACTGTGTATGCATTGACGGTAAATGGATGTGAGGGCGAGTATACCAAGTATTTCACTTCTTTGTTTCACATTACGTGGATGCCAGTTATGTAAATGAGACAATGAATTAATTTAATTAAGACACATAGATCTGCTTTGTTTTTTGGAAAACAAAAGGCAAGGCTCCGGCAACCAACTTCTGGTTCTTTGTGTTCCCCTGAAACGAAAACATGAACCCCTGGTTTCCTTCTTAACTCATCCTTTCGATGATCCGTATAGTTAGCCAGAAAAGGATGGCTACATATCAACAGATTGACCTCTCATTTGCTACAACAAGGGTGATCCCATCATGAGTTAACACCAAGCACAGTTCAGAGCAACTGTCTCTGTCAAAGTTTATCCTATTAAACGTTACATTTTGCTTTTCTGTTTCAATACCGTGTATGTAAAAAACCTAAATATTTAAATTACAACCCTAGACTATAAATGTGTTTATAATAAAATATGGGTATTTCCTTCAGTAGATTGTAACCATAATTTAAATTATTTTGTTTCACACTGTTTTTATATCGTCATGTACATTGCATCTTGGTCTGTGACTGCATGACCCGGGGGTCCTCTGCAGAGCTATTTCTTTCTGTGTAAAGTAGTGCATCCATCTTGCTTTTGCCTTATATAAAGCCTACAGTTATGAAAGTGTGGAAAACTGTGGCTTCTCAATAAATAACTATTCAGATGTCCTAAGAATACACTTCCGAGTCTTTTTTCTTCTGTCTCTTTTGAAAGCCAGAACTGAAACACACGCAAAGTGGGCAGAGGAGGGCAAGAACAGGGAAGAGGTCATGTCCTTGAAACGGTTGGAGGGGTGGTTTTCAAATGCTTGTCTCCACAAGAGACAGCCAAGAGTCCCACTAATTCCGACTCCACTAATTCAGAACTGTGGGCACTTGGACATGTTGGGCAGATTACGCTTGCATTATAGGATAAATAAGGGTCTGCTAAGCAAGAGAGTAGTGTAAACGAGAGAAATGTTTCTCCTGTACGAAAAGAAGGCCAACAAACTGTTTTTAAGCACTACTTTAACAGCAGTGTTTGCATTCAAACAAAGCGTGTGCCAATTATATATGATTCTTATATATTTGTTAAAGCATCTTACAAGATTCTCTAAGATACAGAGCACTCGTCTTGCTCCCCATTTCTTGTCGGCAAAATAATCACCCAGCTGTGAAACAAATCAAACATTTTGCAGCCTTATCTGTTTTATTTGTGTCTGTCACTAAACCAAGCTGACCTTTTCTCTTGGGGCTGACTGAGGTTTTGGAGAAGCGACGAATTCATCAGTAGGACCAGGTAGCCCAGTTGTTCTCTACCAATCAGCCCCTCTGAATAGTATGTCCTACTCTCTTTAATCCTTGAGGTCTGCAGGTACAAGTCCACAGTACTTCCTGCCCTTAGTGGGATTACAAGGATAACTCCCATTTATTGAGCAACTGTTCTGTACCAGGCATTCTGTATGTAATACCTCGTGCAAATCTCACAACCACCACAAGGGAAGAGGACTATTATTATCCTCATTATAAACAAACAAATTGAGGTCAGGAAGGTTAAGGTTACTTGCTCTGTGGTTACACACCCCCTCCTCACTCCATACGGAAACCTTAATCCAGAGACACTAGCGTTGAATTGGTAATACATAAATGGTGAGGGTATATCATTCAGGTGTGAAAAATCTTTGCCTAATGGCATCAAAAGGAGTCAGAATTTTTTAAAATAGATTTGTATTGCTTTTTTAGTTGCAAAGCTAAAATTTTTCTTTCCCTCAATTGTGAACAATTCAAAAATGTGCAAAGTAAAGAGAGAGTGTCTGCCCAGTGTATCGTATAGTTGGAAAGAGGAAGAAAATGCCCAGGAGCCCTGAAAGGGAGCTAAGTGAGTGAGTTAGAGAAACAACCAAAGCGCATGATCCAAAAGACACGAAGAAAAGCAAATCTGAAAAGACTGTGCCTTCAAAACCAGGGTAAAAAAAAAAAAAAAGAAAGAAAAAAAAAAGGAGAAGTCAGCCCAGCCCAGCACTGAGGGTCCTGGCGAACAGCATGCCCCAGCGGCATCCCTGGAAGAAAGGGCTGGGCAGAAGAAAATGATAGCAGACGAGATCAGAGAGAAAGAACTCACCAAGTTTTTAAGTCCCAAGTTATCTTGCGACGAACTTAAAGCCGAGAAGGAGACCATTTTGATATCTTGAGCTTTCTTTTTTCACTTACTTGGGACAGAATCTTAAGTTTTCTCTTCTTTCTTTTTTTTTTTTTTTTTTTTTTTTTTTTTTTTTTTTTAAAGATTTTATTTATTTATTTGACAGAGACAGAGACAGCCAGCGAGAGAGGGAACACAAGCAGGAGGAGTGGGAGAGGAAGAAGCAGGCTCCTAGCAGAGGAGCCTGATGTGGGGCTCGATCTCGGAACGCCGGGATCACGCCCTGAGCCGAAGGCAGACGCTTAACCGCTGTGCCACCCAGGCGCCCCAAGTTTTCTCTTCTTTCTTGTTATTTTATTTTCTTGTTAAAATGCAGTGTACACACAGAAGAGAGCACAAATCCTAAGCATGCAGGTCAATGATTGGACCTGAACAAAGTGAACACACTCTTGGAACAACTGCCAGGTCAAAAATAGAACATCATGAACACCTCCGGATACATCCATGCCCCTGGCCCTTCCCAGTCTCTACCCCCTCCTCACTCACAAAGGTAACCAAAATCCTGAATTTAAACCTTCATGTAATTAGAATCACAGTGTATATTCCTTTCAAGTCTGGTTTCTTTTTGCTCTACATTATGTTGTTGGTGTAGCTGCAGTTCCTTTCTTTCCAGTGCTCTGTAGGATGCATATGCCACAATGTATCCCTGTTCACACGTTGTATTTAGTTTGGGGCTATTAGGAGTAATGCCGCCATGAATGTCTTTGTGCGTATCTTTCAGTGCAGTTTCTGTGTCATAGGGTAAAGGTGTGTTCATTGTTTAGGAAATACTGCCGGTTTTCCCCAGAGGGTGCACCACATGCTACTCTCACCAGCAGAGTATCAGAGTCCCTTAATGCACCAAGGATTGTCACTCCTTTTAATTTCCATCATTCTGGTAAGTGGTGTCGTGGGTTATAACTGTAGTTCACTGATTACAAAAATAGAGTTGATTGCCTCTAAACATGTGTATTGGCGGTTTGGTTAGCCTCTCTTGTGAAGTACAGGTTTAAGTCTTTTTTCCTTTTTTTAAAAGAGGAAAATTCCAGAGTTCTTTGAAGGACTGGTAGGGAAGAGGCCATAGGAAAAAGTGCCAGATGGATGGTGAGACATGGAAATATAGAGAGAAATGTGAACCTGATGGAAAAGCACTCACTGTATCATCAGTCAGCCCACAAATCGTTGAGTACATACTGGCCAGGCACTGCTAGAAGCACCCAGGCTCTCTCTAGTGCACCCCCCTTCATCAGCCTGGGGGACTTTTCTAAAAGTCATCCCTCCTCCAACTAAAAGCATCCAGTGGGTCCCTTGATCATAGAATGAAGCCCAGATTCATTAAGGTGGCATGCATGGCCACGCACGATGTGACCCTCGCCTACCCCTCCAGCCCCCTCTGTTAACTCTGCTCTGCTGGCTCCCTGCGTTTCAGCTATCCCTGCCAACTTTCACCTCCTCCTATGCACCATGGTTCTGCCCTCTTGGAGGCCTCCATCCAAGCGCCTCATCTCACCCTTCAAATCCCAGCTAAATTTGGCTTCCCCAAAGAAGCCCTTCCAAACCCCACCCTCAGTTCAGCCTCCATGTCCCTGGTACATATTCTCCTAACCCTCTCTACTTCCCTTTCTTAGGATTCATCACACCCCTCACGAAGGGGTTCTTTGCATCATTACCCGTTTCCTGCAGCCTCTCTCCACTTCAGGAGGCTGTGGTCTGTGCCACCTTCCCTAATCTATCCTTACTGTATTCACTAAATATATGATTAATAAATAAAGACTGAACATACAAAAATGTAGATGATCTGGTGACTATTCTCTTAGAACCTTTAGTCTAGGTGATATGAATCTTCGAAAGCTTCATATGGACTACATACAGATGCAGAGGAGGGAGAAGAAAGGGAAGACTTCCTGGAGGAGGTGGGCCTTGAAGAGCACACAGGACAGCAAAGGACATGGACCAAAGCAGAGGGAGGTGAGGGGAATGTACCTCTTAGCCAAAACTCTTTTCTTCTCTGATAAATTCCCAGCACACAGAGTAAACACTCAACAAATACATGTTGATGTAAGGTATTAATGAATATGCTCAGTGTCTTAGGGAACCCAGCTTGCTGGAGACACTTATGCAGGGGTTTTGGAGCGATTAAGATGGGAGGAATGGATGAAGATTCCAAAAAAGGACACGTAGTTTAGTGTAGCTTGGGTTTGTTGGGCTAAATAACAGAGAGCTAAGCAGTATTTTTATTTTTTTCAAAATATTTAAAGAAGTTTTTTAAGTTAAAAAAATCAAATAAAGTAGAATTCTATGAAACAAAAAGTTGAAGCCTCTTCCTTCCCCAACCCATTTCCCCAAAGTAGCCATTGCTAACAGATGGGCATATATTCTTCCAAATATGTTCAAATCATATCCAATATCCAATTGGATATATTTATATATTTTATATATTTATATATTTTTAAATATATTCTCACAAGTGGGACTCATCCTGAGCACACTAAGGCAGATCACATTTTTCGTTTATCAGTGTAGGGTCATTTTTACCTCTGCACGTAGAGATTTTCTGTATTACTCCTAATGGTTGCGCTGTCTTTAAAGAGGTTGTCTGGTCAAAGGAGAAACAAGAGGAAACTCCGGCGAAACGAAAATCCAGGGTAAAATGAGGGTGGACAAAACAACGGAGGAAATGAGCCATCTGTGGAAGTGACCCAAGAGACTGTTTGAAAAAAGTGACTGAAGAATTTCTGAAACACCCCAAATCGAATCCCGGTCGAACTGAGCTGTATTATAATGATCTGTGGGTGTGTCTGTCTCTCCGTTAGACTGCCAGCTTCTTGAAGTCAGGGACCGGATCCATTTGTGTGTACCAGTCTGGTGCTTGGGATACAGTAGGCATTCAGTAAATGTTGGCCGAATTGAATGGGTGGGCATCAGAGAGGCCCAAGAGTGTGGTCATGACCAAGAACACATGAACAAAATGGATTGCAACATACTCTGTCTATTAACAAAGAATGAATAAAGCCGAGAATCTTAGTGGCTCTAGGGAAGCCATCTACCTCCCCACTAACGTGAGCTGAACTTCTAGCACAGGCATGCATTTGGGTTTCTGTAGGAATTCTAGGAAATCAACCAATGAGGGTGGTATCATTATTGATTCTGCACAAATGTTAATATATTCATTTTCTTTAAACTTTAAAATCCAAAATAAGCATGTTCTTTGTGGCCAGTTTTTATCAGTACATGATTAACCAATCTGAAGTGAAATCAAATTATGCACGATTGTGCAATTCTTGGTAAACAAATTTTTATAAATCAGGATTCATCTTTTATTCGAGGTTGTTTTGCTTCTTCATCTAAATACGAAAATTATCATCTGTTTTCCTACTTCTGAAACCATGCATTTCATCTAAAGTTGTAAATCTGCATTTGTTGTAAGTAAGCAAAACACAAGGAAAGGGCCAGGATGGCGCAATCTGCCAGCGAGCCCTCTACCCTGAGGACAGCACGCCTCAGGTCAGAGAAAAACACTGCACAACAAATGCATCCCAGCCACCAGGGAACAGAGGGATAAAGCGATCACAGTTAAGACACCAACCACAAAATAACTAGAATGCAAAGGAAACAATAAGCCAAAGTACACAAATAGTTTTCTTTCCCAAGAATTGCTGGTGCAATGGCACAACGCAATTGTAAAGATGGTTAAGTTGGCATATTTCCCTCTGTCCATCATAAACGAGTTGGCTTGTTTCCTGGATGGTGAATACAATTGCAAAGAATAAACAAGGCTTTGCTGACATATCCAAGCAGGAAATATAATGGGAGATGGTACGGATTTCAGAGAAAGTGTTGGAAATTTGGGGATGTACTTAAAAGGAAATCAGAGGCAACAGGAGAAGGCAAACATGGGGGGTATTGGATGCAAAGACAACTACAGTTTACGTGGAAACTATAATGAGGTTTCAGATTCTCCTGTCACTACATTATAATAACCAGGACGGCTGAACCATACCCCCTACCTCACCTACCACCCAGCGCAGGTCTGTGAACACAACAAATTCTTCCACAGCATTTCTCGGTGCTATTACTCTCATTTTGAGCACCAAGTACCCTGCAACAAAAAGTCAAAGATAAAGATCATTGACTCCAAATTCCAGAGCATATGGAGAGTACAGACGTCACAATGTATTTGGAAAGTCGAACTTTGCAGAGGCCACTTTAATGAAACGCCAATCTCTACTTTTGTGATATCAAAAGCTGAGTTCCCAGGAAATGACTTTTGGCAGCATGAGGAGAACTCTTTCTCTCCAAAACTGAGAGAATAGTTATGATAAAATGATTCCAGGGGCGCCTGGGTGGCACAGTCGTTAAGCGTCTGCCTTCGGCTCAGGGTGTGATCCCAATGTTCTGGGATCGAGCCCCACATCAGGCTCCTCCGCTAGAAGCCTGCTTCTTCCTCTCCCACTCCCCCTGCTTGTGATCCCTCTCTCACTGGCTGTCTCTCTCTGTCAAATAAATAAATAAAATCTTTAAAAAAAAATGATTCCAGGCAGATTAATGTAGACTAGTGACTTTCCAAATCAAGGGAATGGGTTTCTTTCTGCATTGACAGCAAGTAAAACCATCTCTAATCCATTTCTTGTTCACCTCTTAGTCTGCAATTCTGATATCATACTTCAGTGATTTCTCAGACAAAAAATTTTTTCACTTTTAACATCTGAAATTGGATTTCATCTTCCACTGTAAGTAAACAAACTCACATTGCACTTGTCCTCTGTCACCACCAACTACCTCTGTGATGGGGCTGCTATGCACACAGTCTTGGGGGAATATTCCTGTGAAGAACGCAAGGAAAATGGGGTACCTGTCCCAGAGAAGAGCCTTCCACACGGTGAACTGAGGGCAGGGGCAGAACCAAGGACTGACTCAAGAGTGGATATGTAAGAAGTGCCCATTTCTCCCCAATACATAAAAGAAAGGTAATCCTGAGATGGGGAGGGACCAAGATTCTGTTAGGACAAAGGATAGGGGCTCAAACCACCCTAGTTAAATGTTAAAGGTAAAAGCTGGGGCCACAAGGATAGCAGGATGGAATAGAAGGTGGAGGTCAGGAGCACAGGCTCTGGTCCATTCCACACGGAAGGTTTCCAGCTAGGGTGGCTGAGGCCGGCCAAGCCTCTGAGGGGGACTCAGGCACCCCTCTCCCTTCACCCCTGGAGAAGGCAGACCACCCCGTGCACCCCTGCACCAGCACTGCGAGGGCACCCCTTTCCCCCATCAGTGGGAAGGTGCTTGTTGGCAGAGCATTCAGTGTCAAAGTGAAGGGCCTGCAGGAGAAGACAGGCATGGGCTCCCCGTAACAATGCCTGTGGTCAGGGAAAAGGATGACTTAGCGGCCCCTTGAGCTTTCCAAAAGACATGCTGTGGACTGATTTGATGCAATAGATGTAAATAACCCCAAGAGCAAGGAAATAATAAAATGTAGTCAAGGGGGAAAAAGCACAGGTTCCTGAGTCAGGCTGAACTCGGTCCAGATTTCAGACGATTGGTGATAATCACTAGCCATGTGACCCATGTGACCAAATTATTTAATTGCCCTAGGCCTCAACTTTCTCGACTATAAAATAGAAATAACTAGAAGAGTCCCCTAAGCATTACCTATGGTTATAAGCTCATTGGGTTACCATCAAGATTAAATGTGTTCATGCATGCAAAGTACTAAAAAAACAGCATACATGCTAAGTGCTCAATACATGATAGCTAAGATTTTACTGATAATTTCTGTTAATTTAACTGTTAATTGTTAATTTACTGTTAATTTCTGTTAATTTCTTAAGCTCTTAAGAGCTTGCCACATGTTTCAGGCTCTGAGCAGGTAACAGGTATGGCCAGGTCAGAGCCCTTGAGAAGCCGGGTGCTGTTACTCCCCATTCCTGGTGCACTCTTCCCAAAAGAAGCGCTCCCGCTCAGCTGGGGATTGGACGGCAGTGCGCTGAGCAAGGTATGCTTACTACCCACTTGTTCTAGCATTTGTTTCTGTGCCTTGGAAGGGAAGAATTTGTCCCTCTTGTCCACATTTATTTGCATTCTCCACTTGCCTCTGACTGTGGACCTCAGTAAATAATTATTGAAGGAATTAATTAATGAGCAAATGAATTTCTCTCCCTGTCTCCTCTTCTTCATCATCACTGCTTTCATTTGGGTTTCCCTAGAAACAGACCCTGAGACAAGGATTCAAGTGCAAATGGTTTACTTGGGAGGTAATCACAGGAAACACTACTAGCAAGTTGGGGAAGGGGGACTGGGAGATGTCAGCCACTGAGCGGAGCTGGAGTTTGATCGGCCTGGAGAAGTCCGGGAGCCCCCTGCAAAGCAGACACGTCAGAGTTACCCCCCTGAGGTGTGTGAGAGC